>NC_143131.1:63756564-64381564 GCF_059928025.1 Delphinapterus leucas
TGATTGAAGAAGTCTTTGAAATGACCCCAGCCACCAGCTGAATGCATCTCCTGAGAGATGCCAAACCAGAATGACCCAGCCAAGTGAATCATCATCTGGACCCACAGAAACTATGAAAGATAAGAAATGATCACTGATGTTTGAAGCTATGAAGTTTTGGGATGATTTGTTATAGGAGTAGTTACAGAATTTATAGATACCTATAGTTTGCATCTGCTAATGCCCTATTTAAGATAGGCACTCTCATATCTTGCTGGTGGTAGATTAAATTGGTATATCCTCCTTGGAGATGAACAATTTACTAACATCTAATTAAAATCAATACATACAGGCCCTTGGCCCAGACATTCCACTTTTAGAAGTTTCCCAATGAATATATTCACACATATGCACAGTGATATACGTACAATATATTTATCACAATATTGTTTAAATAGAAACAATTGGAAACAACCTAAAAGGACACCAATATGGGCCTGTTTAAGCAAATTATAATATTCAATGGAATGCTGTTCAGTTCAACAAAGAATGAGGGTATTCTTTGTATGATATTAAAAAAAAAACTGCAGTGTAATTTCTAAGCAAAATATAACAGAAAAGTAAGGTACAAGGCAGTATGTATAGTACAGTAGCAGTTGTGAAAGAGGAGGAGGAAAAGAATATCTCTGATCATAACTGCATGAATATGCATAGATCATCTCCACAAATTACACAGGCACATTTACACCCATTGCTTGGAGAAAAGAATGGATGGCTGACAGACAGGATGTGGGGGGTATGGAGATTTACTGTATGTGTTTCAATGCCTCTTAATTTTATACCAGGTGACTGTATTACCTAATCAGAGATAAATAAGCAAAATGAACTTGAAATTTTTCTCTTTTAGTTATTTTGCTTTAACTTAACACTGTCTGGACTTTTAGATATTAGATCAAACTGAGGTTCATGTAGTCCTGAGGATCAGGAAGATGTTCTTCCAGGGTGTATATTCATGGGTTAGGAGGCTGGAATCAGTTTCTAGATGTAGAATGAATACAAGTGCTCGGGCCTAAAATTCATTTGTCTGGGAAATTACCTTGCCGGGCTGGTTCTACTTTCTCACTTCTTTTCTCCCAGTCCTCCTTTTCTTTTTTTTTCCTCTCTTTTTTTTTTTTTTTTTTTTTTGCTGTACGCGGGCCTCTCACTGTTGTGGCCTCTCCCGTTGCGGAGCAACAGGCTCTGGACGCGCAGGCTCAGCGGCCATGGCTCACGGGCCCAGCCGCTCCGCGGCATGTGGGATCTTCCCGGACCGGGTCATGAACCCGCGTCCCCTGTATCGGCAGGCGGATTCTCAACCACTGCGCCACCAGGAAAGCCCAGTCCTCCTTTTCTTACTTGACAAAAGTTAGTCTCACCTGTCCTGCATTTTATTCTGGGTGTTGCCCAGTGAGGGAAGACCCCTGGGAGGCCAAAACAAAAGAACAATTCAAAATATTGGCATTGGTTTTGAGAAAGTGAACAACTTTAAAGA
The DNA here is from genome assembly GCF_059928025.1 of Delphinapterus leucas. NCBI lineage: Eukaryota > Metazoa > Chordata > Mammalia > Artiodactyla > Monodontidae > Delphinapterus > Delphinapterus leucas. Next base: position 63,758,075 of record NC_143131.1, read on the forward strand.
TTGTGAAATAAATCCTTTTGCAAGTCTAATTTCTTGCAAAAGGTAGTTTCCAAGTTTTTGCTTTCAAAATAATTGAAAGAGGACCTATTGAATTATCAGCTGATAGAACATTAAAAATTATTTTTAATAATGGATCACAGGGCCATTTTTTACATATAACTCAGGACTTCAAAGAAAAATTGAAGTGATGTTGCTGTAAGCAAAATCCTTCCATTGCCATCTGCTCGTATACAAATAACGTTCCTCAGCATTGACATTTGTAAAAACAAAAAAAGGGGAATAACTTTGATGTGATAAATTATACTCAACCATAAATAACTGTACTTGCTTGAAAACTATGGCAACTCCCACCTTCCCTGGTGGTGCGGTGGTTAAGAATCCTCCTGCCAATGAAGGAGACACAGGTTTGAGCCCTGGTCTGGGAAGATCCCACATGCTGCGGAGCATCTAAGCCTACACCACAACTACTGAGCCTGCGCTCTAGAGCCTGTGAGCCACAACTACTGAGCCTGCGTGCCACAGCTACCGAAGCCTGTGTGCCTAGAGCCTGTGCTCCACAACAACAAAAGCCACTGCAATGAGAAGCCCGTGCATCGCAATGAAGAGTAGCCCCCTCTCGCCACAACTAGAGAAAGTCTGCGCACAGAAACGAAGACCCAATGCAGCCAAAAATAAAGAAATAAATTTAGTTTAAAAAAGCCCCCAAAACTAAGGCAGCTCTATCTATCTTACCAAGAGATACATTTCCAATAAAACTTTACGTTTAATGATTACAGTTGGTCAGATCAATTGTAGTGATAACTCCATCTAAAGTTTTTTTCTTTTTTTTACCTTTGAGCTTTACAGTCGCAGGAAATTTTTAAAATTTCAATGTGTTCACGCACTTTTGTTGTATCAAAGAATGTGAGAGTGATTTTTTAAAAAAAGCTTTCAAGCATACAGATAAATTATATCAAGGGTAAAATTCTTTGGGGGAAGTAGAATAAAATGACTTCGAACTGAAAAGGGAACAATGTAAAATTTCCATGTATTTAAGAATAATTTTTTGATATATTTTCAAAATGATGATGGTGGGTATAAAATGGCTGCGGTATTTGGATACATTTTAAAGAATGATGTAATTAGGGTTTTAAAATGTTCATGTTTATCATGTGTTGGAAATTATATCTTAAAGAAACATTTTAAATAATGTAAAATTGCCTAAGGGAGAAAGTTCTTCAAATTCTTTAAGCAATATACAAATATTTTGAACTATTGCCTTAGAGACTATCTGGTTTAGCTCTCTTTACTTTGCAGATTAAAAACTTGCTCATCAAAGTGGTCACCAAGTGACAAATGGTCTCCTACCTCCTTGTCCAGGAAGCCAGATCTAATCCTGGCAACCCGCCTGGTCAGGATGAGTCCTCTATGGTCCTTGGCAGGAACACCTGAATGGTAAGGAGCAAAGGAAATCAGCCCAGATGCCAATACTGTGCACCCCACCAACCCCTCGGGAATGGAGATAAAATTCAAGCAACAAAATGCTGTCTTCCCACATCCTCATGGGGTGTATATAACATTTTGATGCCCTCTTAAGACCATCCGACATTATCTTTTGAGTCTTTTCACCTCTAATTTCTGTGAATCTCTTTTTTCTTCTCTTTTTTTTTTTGGCGGTACGCGGGCCCCTCACTGTTGTGGCCTCTCCCGTTGCGGAGCACAGGCTCCGGACGCGCAGGCTCAGCGGCCATGGCTCACGGGCCCAGCCGCTCCGCAGCATGTGGGATCTTCCCGGACCGGGGCACGAACCGGGGTCCCCTGCATCGGCAGGCGGACTCTCAACCACTGAGCCACCAGGGAAGCCCTCTGTGAATCTCTTGCTTTCGGTTTGCTCATCAGACACCTCTCCTGAGAACCAGTCTCATCCCCACTATGATGCCAGCAAATCTGGTTGAGGACCAGTGAGTGGGGGAATGGGGATGCAGGAGAGACAATGGTTGGCACCTTCTAAACTTGGCCTTATAGCTCTGCTTTTTCTCTTTCCTCACCCTAGATTTGCCTTCAGGCTTCGCTCAAATTCATTCAGTTACAGGTTAAGGTTACCGTGTATTTTATTTTCCAAACTAGCACACATTTGAAAGAGCGATCAATATATTGATAATTATGCCAGAAAAACAGGTAGAATCCATGATCATCCTGGGATATATATTGTCACCTTAGCTATTGGTATTCTAGTGAGGAAGGAAGGAGAAAACTGCTGAAAATGTTGGATTAGGTGTGGGGAGTGTTAGAGCAGTAGATTAATTGGGGTGATCTGGTGTGGAATTGGGTAATAAAACTCAAATGAGGGGGGAAATGTATGGACAATCAATGTTGTGTTGATTTTGTCTAACATTCTGGGGAAAGCCAACACTACCTATGGGCAGAATCAGCAGCTATGCACTCCATGTAATTTGGGGGGTCCAGAAAAATCCAGAATTCTCTCTCTCTCTCTGTCTTACTGATGACTTCTGCAGTACCTGATATTCCCCAAATCAAAGTTATTGCTTAGGCCTTCTGGAAACTAGTGCATTTTATCTGAGTGGTATAATTTTGCAGGAATATCATAAATGAATCCTTCTTGACCTTATGGAGAAGAATCATGAGAACATGGGTCACAGGATAGGTAAGCTTTTTTGTTTTGTTTTGTTTTTGTCTTGTACCCATCTAAGCTTTTGTCTATTACCTTTTTTCATGGATTAAAACAAAAATTCCATATCAAGAATATATAAAGCAAAAATTAGAATAAAGAAATCTTACAAATCAATAATAAAAGCTAAACAACCCAATGTAAAAAAAAACTAAGCAAATATTTGAACAGAAACTTTACAAAAGGAGACATAAAAATGGTCTATGAAAATATGCTCAAATCACTACTCATCAGGGAAGGACAGGTATGTTTTGAAGTGGTGACTAGAGGTGATATAGTATATATACACATAGAACAGAAAGCACTGAACCAAGGTTGGTAGGAGGCGGAGGCCACAGCCTCTGGGGAGGGTGTTGGGTGTGCCACATACACACAGGCCACTCCATTTAATCCTTCCTACAGCCCTGTAGGTGGGCACAGGCTTTTCTCCTTTACCGAGGATGTAACACCCAGATGGCTTGTCGCTGCTCTGAAATTTCTTTGAAAGGATCATTCCAGGTGATAGATTGTGCCAGCAATCAAAAGAATAACACTGTGTATTCATGCAGTTCTCCGTGTTGACAAGTGCTTTCAGATGAGTTTGTCCATCCAGACTTGCTAAGACCTTCATGAAGTGGATTGGCCAGGTATCATTATGATCCCATTACTATGAGCACAGCTGAGACCAAAACTCCAGGGGGCCTGACTTTGGGTTTAGTGATTCGGTGCTTTTCCCATAGAATACAGACCTCTAGGCAGTTTATGACAGATCAATCCTGATAAATTTCCTTGGCCTATGGGGAGGATATTGGATCACTCCATACTGAGAAAATATTCACTCACCATTAGAGTCACATATAACCTTTACACAGGTCTCTAAATTCCTAAAAACCCGATTCCTGCCTACCTTCCTAATCTTTTTTTCCCTCTTCTCTCTATATTCTAATGGGGGGGGCCTCCTTTCTGGGCCTTGACTATACCTTTCTGGCTGTTCCCTCTGCCTGGACCTCTTTCTCCCCAGATCTTTGTATGGCTGGCTCAATCTCATGCCTCCAGCCAAGGTTGATTTCCTTAGACTCTCCCCTAACCCCTTATGTAAAGTGGCCTCACATCATCCTGCTTATTTTTTGATGACACAGCACAATCTGCAAGTCTCTAGCTTATCTGCTAAGTACTATTATCATATTTTCTCTATTAGAACATAAGTCCCATTAGGCAAGGACCAAGTCTGACTTTTTACTGCTCTATTCCCAGTGCTGGTACATGGGAAGTACTCAAGAAATGTTTTTTATGAATAAAATGAATAGGCAACTTTGACTGGGATTGCTTGATCTTGGTGTGTGGCCAGCTAGCATTTCCAGCATGGATGGTTATGCTCTAATTCCAACAATAGTTCATTCAGGAAGTTACAGTCAGTCAGTCACTCACTCACCTAACTAGAGGTACCCACTATGATGGAAGGGAACCACCATCTACTTGAAAGGATCTTCTAATCTACATACCTCAGTAAAGAGAGTATCAAGATTGCACTGGGCAAATTTTTAAGTCCAAATCTTCCAATCTACATATAAACTGCTTGATTTTTTAAAAAGCAAATCCCAAATGCTCTAATCCAGTTATAATGGTGCAGTTATGGGGAAGCATAGTGTATAAGATTATTTCATTGGAAAATATATCAAGCAAAAACCATTCTTCAATCTGCTTTGACAAGATACTGAGCTCAGGAATTGTTCAACCTCAATTCCAGAGGCTCCAGCACATGTTAATTTCAATGATTTCCTTGGACTCTGGTCATCTCAGACCTTAGATACCGTTGCCTGTTTTAAATTTTTAAGATTCCACTTTTACTGCTGTCTTATGACCATGATGCTAGTTCCTTTAAAGTGAGGATTCCCTGGGATTCTGGCACAAGATAGCCACCAGTGAGAAAGGAGCTAAATACTCTTTGGGAAGGAGGAGAAATCTTAGAGATATAGAATTTTTAAAAATTTGAAGTCTGAGTTTTTCAAGAGCCAAAACATTTTCAGACTTTCCCTAAAAGAATAGAGGCCAAACCAAATTTATGAAATTCTACATTTATATATTTTTACCCTGTGAGAATATATCTAAAATAAGTTTAAAAATTAGAGTTGAAGACTGAAAATGGGAAGAGAGAGACATCTTATATCAGTTTACTTCATACCATAAGAAAAAAATTGGAAATCCCCAAATTGTGACTGTAATTTTGGCAGTTTTCTTCCTAGATTCTAATATAAGAAAAAGTATTTTTATGCTCTAATATTGGTATAGAAATGGAATACATCACTCTGGAACTCAGATATACGTTTTTAACCTCAGTGATGTAATGATGTGGTGTCATTACGTAGATTCCATACTCACTTTTAAAAAATTGCTGAGATTCTGGTAATGATAGACTGGCTAACTTAAACCAGCACATCCACTGAGGAAAATCAGAAGAGGGGGACAAAATATCTTAAATGCCTGCTTGAAAGCATCTGAGAGGAATCAAGATAGCAAAGAATTCCCAGGCTAGAGGAGAGAGGCTGAGGAATGACCCAGCATGTGGAGATGGTTTTCCCTGGGGACTTTTGCCACTCTGAAGGAGCTGGCTGAAAGGCTGAAGGTCACTTTTTTTTTTTTTTTCAGTACATGGGCCTCTCACTGTTGTGGCCTCTCCCGTTGCGGAGCACAGGCTACGGACGCACAGGCTCAGCGGCCATGGCTGACGGGCCCAGCCACTCCGCAGCATGTGGGATCTTCCCGGATCAGGGCATGAACCTATGTCCCCTGCATCAGCAGGCAGACTCTCAACCACTGTGCCACCAGGGAAGCCCTGAAGGTCACTTTTGACAGTCATATTGGACTAGTGCTCACCAAGAGGACCTCTGGTGAATTCTAGATTGAGACCCCAAAAAGATTACTCTAGGAATAAGGGTGAACTGGAGTTAGAAATGCCGTACAAGGATTGGAGCTCAACTTCAAAAGAGCTCATCTCTGAGCTTGGATTGAGGTAACACAAATTGGTGGTATTCTTCTCTGGAGGAAAATGTCACCCTAGACCTAAAGTTGATCCTACAGGCAATGCTGCAAATACAACGTCGGGCACACAATAAAGAATAACCAAGTAGATGATGAGACAACATGAAACAAACTAACAAACAAAATCAGAAACAACAAACTACAGAAACACACCCACAGGAGCTTCAGGTATGGTAATTAGTAACAGGAAAAGTCTCATATTAACTGTTTAGTATGTTCAGAGAGACAAACGGAAAGACTGGGAATTTTTGACGAGAACTGGAAACTATAGGAAAGAACCAAGCGGAAATCTTAGAACTGAAAAAGATAACAACTGAAATTAAGAACTCAGTAGATGGATTGAACAAAGACTTTAAGACAGATGAAGAGAGAATTGGTGAAATGGCAGATAGGTCAGAGCAACTAATTCAGAATGAACTGTGAAGAGATAAACTAATGGACAACATACAGGCAATGATAAAACAAAAAGATACAGTAAGAAGATACCGCAAAGTTGAGAGAGAATGAGGCAAAAGTACCAGTTGAAGAAATAATGTGAATTTTTCAAAGTTGATAACAGATAATATGCCATATATTCAACAAATCTCATCAATCTCAAACAGATTTTTTAAAAAGAAAGAGAAAACCACATCTAGTTACATTATAGTAAAACTTGTAAAACTAAAAACAAAGAGAAAAATCTTAAACTGGTCCTGATTACAATACAGACAACACTCAAGGAGGAACAATGAGACAGACAAGTGAGTTTAACAGAAGCAATGTAAAATTATGTAAAACAAAAGACAATGGAACTTTAAGGTGCTGCCATTTGTGACAACATGGATGAAGCTTGAGGGCATTTTACTTGAAATAATTCAGATAGAAAAAGACAAATATTGTATGATCTCACTTATATATGGAATCTAAAAAACAAAAATAAAACCCCAAACCCATAGAAAAAGAGATCAAATTTGTGGTTGGGTGGGAGGAGGGAGGAATTGGAGGAAGGTAGTGAAAAGGTATAAACTTTCAGTTATAAGATACATAAGAACTAGGGATGTAATGACAACATAACTACAGTTAACACTGCTGTATCATATATAGGAAAGTTGTTAAGAGACAAAATCCTAAGAGTTCTCATCACAGGGAGAAACTTTTTTTCTTTCCTTTTATTGTATCTGTATGAGATGATGGATGTTAACAAAACCTATTGTAATCATTTCACAAAATATGTAAAACAAAGCACCATGCTGTACACCTTAAACTTACACAGTGCTGTATGTCAATTATTTCTCAATGAAACTGGGAAAAAATTCAAAATAAGAAGAAAGGAGAGGAAAAAAAAAAGAAAGTAGACCAAATAAGAATAACAGTAAGTTACTTAATAAGTTTACAAACCCCAATGTCGCAGTAATTGCATATAATGCAATGTGACAATTAATGGTAAAATATCTTTGAACTGGGCTTCCCTGGTGGCGCACTGGTTGGGAGCCTGCCTGCCGATGCAGGGGACACGGGTTTGTGCCCTGGTCCGGGAGGATCCCACGTGCCGCGGAGCGGCTGGGCCTGTGAGCCATGGCCGCTGAGCCTGTGCGTCCGGAGCCTGTGCTCCGCAACGGGAGAGGCCACAACAGTGAGAGGCCCGCGTACCGCAAAAAAACAAACAAACAACAACAAAAAATATCTTTGAACTCATATTTTAAAAAACTATGCTTATAAGAATTATCTATATCTATATAAATACAGAAATGTTGAAAGTAAAAAGATAGATTAAGAAATATATGTAAATACCAATGAAAAGGAAGTGGGTATAACTTTATTAATATCAGATACAGTAAACTATATCTATAAAGAGGGACACAATAATGATAAAATGTACATTTTGTTAGGAAGATATGACAATTGTAAATTTGTATTCACCTAAAAAATATGGCTTAAATATAAAGCAAAAATTGACAGAACTAAATAGGAATAGTTAAAAATATTATTTTACTGGGAGTTTTAAAAACATACTTCGTAACTGTTGAACAAGCAGACAAAAATCAGTAAGAACACAGAACCTTCAGCAACATGACTAAGAAATAATCTAATAGACAACATGGAGTATTCAACAGCTGCAGGGTATATATTCTTTTACGGCATATATGGAGAAGTTGATCATATACTTGTCATAAAGCAAGTCTCAAATTTTTAAGGATTGAAGTCATATAGCATATGCTCTCTGACCATATTGCAGTTGAAAAGAAATCAGTAACAAAAATATACTAGAAAACATCCATATATATGGAAATTTAGAAATGTTCCTCTAAATAATCCCTGTGACCAAGAAGAAATCACAATGAAAATTAGAAAATATTTGGGACTACATGAAATGAATGAAAATGTTATATATTAAAGTATGGGGAAATTTCTTGATTTTAAACTGTTGGATATTGTCTATTGATTTTCTATTATGGAAGAGCTAAATTTAACTCTTTAAAATTTTCTGATGCTCCCCTACCCCACCCCCAATATATCCTTTCTCTCTTTCCCCATCTTCCCAAATAGTTATAGCATATTTTGTTTAAATTAATATTCACTACGTATATTATTTTGGCTATGTAAATATTTTTTACAAAATATGAATGGGATAGATGTTGCCTTCAAAGCAGGTTAGTCTTTACCTGTTACTTACCCAACTGACTTTCTCATACCTTTGCCATCTCCAAACCTCACCCCAACCGCCAACGTCACCTACCAGTTGAGTAGTTACAAATCTCCACAATCCAGACTGCCAGGGCAAAATCTTCCCTGAGTTAATGGCAACTCAAGATGGAAAGAGATGTGTTTGCATATTGCAAGATGGTAAGAGCAAAGCTAAGGAATGCACAAATGAAGTAGTGTTAAAGAATAAAAATGAAATGAAGTAGGTGCTCTCAAAGCGGATGGGAATACCTGTTTCTTTTTGGCTAAATGTGAGAATGCAAAGAGAGAAGAGACTGGGAGTTGACCATTCTTAATGATTTTGCGACAGGAGAAAGTAAAAGTTCAAAACTGTCTTCCTATTTTCCTTCCTTTCAAAAGAAGAAAGAAAGAAAGGAAGAAAAAAAGGAAAGAAAGAAAGAGAGAGAGAGAGGGAGGGAGGGAGGGAGGAAGAAAGGAAGAAAGGAAGGTGGGGGAGAAGGAGGGAGGGAGAGAGGAAGAAGGGAAAAGGGAAAGAAAATGTAAAGGAAAAGGGAAGGGAAGGGAAGGGAAAGGAAAGGAGGGGAAGGGAAGGAGGAAGAAGAGGCAGTTACCAGGATACAAATACATCACTTAAGGAATGTTCCCCAGGATACAAGTATGTGCTTATGAATGTGAGTAGGTGGCATTCTTTTTGCTGTGACAACCTAGGAGACATCCTCTTTATGCACTAAGTGCAGGGGGTGGTGTATAAAGAAAAGAAAAGAGCAGGTGGGGAGCCAGAAAGCAACTGTCTTCATTAAAAACACTGAAGCAGGATAAACACGTTTTGGGAGTCCTGAGATCCTGGCTCGAAGCCAAAATGCATTTTCCAACAGGAGCAATGGGAATCTATAGCTTTATGAGGAATGGTCCCACATGGGGTATACTCATATCAGGATGGGAGAAGGGAACAACAGACATCATCTATAAAAAACCAGAGTTAGGGTTTTATTTTTCTCCTGTTGAAATGTATAGATTTCTATGGATGAGCTGAAAACTTAACAACGGCTCATTTTTTTCATTAGTTAAACAGATATTTACGGAACACTTACTGAGGATCCAGCAATGGGCTAAAGCCAGAGAGTTTTCTCAAAATGAACTTAGAGTCTATTAGGGGACACAGATATAAAAAGGCAACCAAACAGTGTAATAAGGTGAAATTGGGTGGATTCAGGTGCTACAAGGGCCCCAGGAGAAGTGGTCCTCAGTGCAGCCTGGGTGGATGGATGGGATGATTTTGGAGTAACGGTCATCTGTGGTGATGTCTACAACATAGGGATCTTTGGCCTTGTAACTATGGGAAAATGTTATAAGTCCAAACTTCAGACTTACTAACTAAAGACTTAGCCAGGATATAAATTTCACATTGCTTGTATACTATTTCTTCTTAATACAGAGAAAAACGTCAACCATCCTCATTGTTACTAAGACTTCTGATTTTTACCAGCTGTCTTAAGGCTGAAACTATTTCTGTTGCTTTGCCTTCCACATTACCACCTAAAAAGATCCCAATGCACTCATCGGCTTTGCTCCACTACTTTCTGACCCATTATGCAGTGTTGCCTCAAGATATTACTTGGGAATTCAAGGAGAGTTCACGGTGGAGGAGACTGGGAGATGCTTTTTAGAACTTGCTTTCGGAAAACGCCAACCAAATGTAAGCCAAGCCCAGCTTTTGATCAAATTTTTTTTGGGGGGGGGTACGCGGGCCTCTCACTGTTGTGGCCTCTCCCATTGCGGAGCACAGGCTCTGGACGCGCAGGCTCAGCGGCCATGGATCACGGGCCCAGCCGCTCCGCGGCATGTGGGATCCTCCCGGACCGGGACACGAACCCGTGTCCCCTGCATCGGCAGGCAGACTCTCAACCACTGCACCACCAGGGAAGCCCTTGAGCAAATTTTAATGATCACACTGATCCAAACAATTTTCTGTTCCTGATCTATTCCCCAGGATCTTTCCTGCAATTAATCACCAGCTGAATGGATTCTGGGGCTCCAGGTCAAAGTGAAAATGCTCTGAGGCTTGCAAGCATCTCAACAGTTTGTGCAGAGACATTACAGAGCACTTTTATTAGCTCTGACTCACCCTGGGCGGTCTCTACAGCCTGAAGTCAGGCTGCCTGTTACCACTGTTTCCTCCAGTTGTTATGGATACCACCCGAAGGGGCTTTGGATGCTTCTAGTATAGGCTTCCTCTGTCTTTCGGTCCTTCCCTTGGAAATCCACGGTGGGGTCCATCTGGCTCTTAGTGTTCAGACAACATGGCATTCTCGTGGTCCCTACCCCAAGTTGGCACCATTTCCCCTCGGTGATAAGGAAGGTGACACTGCAGTGACATAAACACCGTGGCTGCCTCTAGAAGCAGCCTCTTGGACTTGGGACTTGAACCTTGTCGGGAACAAGGCAATTAACTGAGTTCCCTGTAGGTTGGCTGGACAAGTGAAGTGAAACAGAAAACTGAGGGAATTTTCTGAGACAGTCAGGCTAGAAATAAATAAAGATAAACAACCTGGCTTCAATCTTCTGGATCTTTCAGTGAAAGAATTTTAGCCCAAATGATCAGGAGAATGGCTTCCACTTCACACTGCATGTGTGGACACGGCCTCGGGCAGTCCATCCTACCACTCCACCTCCCCTACCCAACCCCAACCAGACACCTCTACCCTGCAGGCACTTTTATAAGAGTGATTGACCAAAGAAGCGCTTCCTGGTTCCCCCATATTCCTTTATAGTCTATGTAGGGGAGAAATCATTCCTACTTCTTTTTCTTTTCTAAGCCATGCCGGTACTTGATCACAGCTGGAAACTATAACAAGCAGGGTGGAAGACGTCAGGTCCTACTCACAGCTGATGGGTGAAACTGCACATTAATTACTCATGGAGATGCTCAAGGTTGTTAAGGAACCAGGTGACGTTTGTGGATGAGCTAAGCGCAAGTGGGCTGTCCTCAGCGAGGTCCAATTCCTCCCGGATCTGGGCGGTCCAGAGAGTGGGGTCAGGGCAGGGAAAAGAGCGGTGGGGAATTTTGTTTCCTTGGCAGCCCATCTGCTGAGCTCATGAACAAGCCCTGTTCTGGCCTTCCTGCCATCCTGGCCTTGTGGGTGGTCTCTCACACATCCAGCTACACAGCACAGCCCACCCCCTGCTTATGGCCTCTGCCAGAGTACCCTGTATCCTTGGAAGACTAAACAGCTAGGACTTTATAATTAAAGACTTCATTAGTTTCCTAGTACAAATTTCCATGGCTAAAGGAACTGAGGCCTGCTTTATTTATGGCGTCAGAAGGCGTACCATCAATCTTAGCCATCCTCTTACAGCCAGGGGCCCACCACACCCCGTCTCCCCCAGGAGTCTGTCAGCAGAAGAGGAGGTAGTCAGTGTCAGAGTTAACCAGAGAGATCGCCAGAGTCTACATACATGGTTTGCATGAATTCATAATTCGGCCAAAACTGGGTGGCAAATGTAACAAGTCTAACACCCATTTATCATTAATTGTCTTCTCTTCTGAGCTCATCCCATAAGTAAAAGGGGCATTCCAGCAGACTTTCTCTATGGCTTGTCTTTCAAGATTGTCACTAGGGAGTATTTTTGAAGCTCTTCGGGCCAGAGGAACGGAGGCCGTTAGAGAAAAGGGGCGAGTGATGTGCTGAGAGCTGCCAAGGGAACCTGGCAGAATATAAAGAGATCAGAAACATTTTTCCTAGAAAGAGTCATTGTGTAGCCTAATTTGAGCAAAAGCTTTCTTTCTTAATTCCTATTGCATGAGAGAATTGACAATACTGCAACAGCTAATATTTGAGAACTACCCTGTGTTAGGGAATATTCTAAGCACCTTAAATGCACTATCTCTTTTACACCTTGTGCAGTGTCTCTCCACTGAAATCTGTTCTTCCCTCATCGCTGGCAAGAGTTGTAGCCGGAACATGGCTGTTCAGCCTGGGACTACATTTCCTAGCCTCCCTTGAGCCAAGTGTGGTCACATGTCTACACCTTCACCGGTGGATCCTCTAAGCAAGAGCGTGCCACACTCAACTGGAGCTGTCTCCTCCATGCTCTTTCCCCCTTTCCTGCTGGCTAAGTTGGTGTAAAACGTAATGGTCTTAAAACCCATGAGTTCCTATCAGACCTGGTGCCTAAGCCACCCACCAACCCAAGCACCTGTCCTGGATGGTTTCACAGAAGAGAAATAAACCACTTATTCCTTAGCTCACCACATTGTAAGGATCTTTGTTAGAAAGCTTATATTAGAAAGCCTAGTATACTTTGCAATGACCCTCCAAGGCTTTTTTCTTTTTTTAAATTAACTCCATTTTACTGATAATACAACAGCTCAAAGAAGTTAGTTTGTCTAAAGTCTTACTGTTGATAATTAGCAACGTTGGGATTCAAATCCAGGTTTTCTGACTATCTCTAATGAAAGACGTCAGTGCAGTGGTTCCTTTGGGTAGAGTGGATTGGTTGGGAGGGTCACGAGGGAGACCCCCCACCTCCCCTTTTTTTGTAGGAGAAAGGTGCTTGGATTAGTAATTAACATTCAGACAATGTTTTATCATCATACAAAGCAATTTCACACTATCAGCTCACTTAAGCCTCGCAAATACCTTGTACAGATGAAGAGACCAAGGTTTGGACAAGTTATATATCTTGAACACAGTTAAGAAGAATCGGCTCTACACTTCCAACACAGGTCTTCACTCTAAATCCTGAACCCAATCCATTATATGCATGCTGAAGCAACTCTCTCAGGTGTAAATTACAAAACCCAACTCCTACCAGCCTAAGCAAAAAACACACACCTCTCCCCACCGTACACACCCCTCTATATGTCCGTTTATATGAGTGGGGTGGGCTGGGGGGTGGTAGGGAGTAGAACTGGCCAAAGTAGCATGACTGTCATCAGATTTCTTGTTCTCTTACTCTGTCAGTAGTCTTCCTCAACGTGGCTGGAGGCGAATGGGGCCAAAAACAGTTCGAACTTACAGCTTCCAAGCTTAGCAGCCCCATAGGAAAAATTGAGTTCTTGCCTACTATTTTAATATAATGTATAAGGAAAATCCCTGATTGGCCCAGCTTGGTGTATGTTGCCTTTTCCATGGACCAATCCCTGAAGCCAGGGGGATGGGGCAATACACTGTGACTCGCAGTCCCACGAGAACCACATGGAATGGGTAGCAGGACAGGAACAACCGTATGGAGGAAGTGGAGGAAGGTGGATACTGATGTCAGAATTGGGAAGGGATGTTGGACAAACAAAAACAGATCTGTTATACATGCCTGCATTATAGAAAGGATTCAGCAGAAAACTGGCAGCAGCATCCCTTAGTTTGCAAAACACCGTGTGTGTATATATATAATTATATATGTATAACTGTCTCCTGGTCTTACTATAGACATCCTCTTGCACAGTGTGGTCCAAAAAGTTGCACTCCATAATGTGCCTATCCATTCAAAACCCTCTCTAGAACTTCTTAGCACTTCCCTTTTAATTACAGTCCCCAGCATATGTGCACATAGTCCTGTCCCAGGGAGACTGAAATTCCTGATTTGAGGTAGAGTAAAGTAATTGCACACAGGTGTGGGGATAGGTAGGGAAGGATTGCATGTTCCCTTAGTTTTCTGTCTCCAGGGTTTGTTTCTCATTACTCTCTGATGAGCAAAATTCATTTTCACCGCAGTCCCTCAGCGTGATGGGAAGACTTTAACAAAAAGTCAGACCTGCCCTTCTGTCTGCTCCTCAGGTGTGCAGAGGTTTTTGACTGCTCTCAGCCAAGCAACTTGCTTACCCTATGGGACCAACCTTGGGGACACAGACACGAACGTCACAGTGTACTGAGCCAAGAAAGCAAACAGAGCTGCCTGGTGGGGACCGTCACCTCTCTCCTCTGGCTTGTGACCTTTCTAGCAACTTGTGAGCCATTTCTAAGACTCCAGACATGTCTGTTCCATGCTTTGTGTTAAGTAGCGGCTTTGAAACTTTTAAAGAAAATTAAACCCATGGTAAAACATACATTTTACATTGAAGTAGTACACACACACACACACACAATATAACCAAAAATATTTCTTGAAAAATGACTAATATTTACCCCTACCATCGTATTGCACTCTGATATATTCTATTCAATTTTATTTCATTTTTTAAAAAATTGCTGAGTATATTGATTTCATGACAGGTCACAACCTACAGTTTGGAGAGTATATAGCCCAACCATTCCATGCACTGCCCAAGTGCGTCATCAGCTAAAACCATGAACACCTTCTCATCAAATGCTTCCAGAGCCCTTTGTTTCAGGACTCTGGCCCCAGGAGAACATGAACCGTGCTAGATTAAGTAGGCGGGTTCTCGGTCTCAGACATCATCTTCCTAGTCTTTCATGACGTGACTCATGGAAGGGAGGGGAAGGGACACTTTCTCAGCTGCATAAATTCCTTCCCCAATATGTCAGCACAGGTGGTCACCCAGCCTCTGCTCCCCAGCTCCAGTAGCTCACTGCCTGCTGCTTTAGCTGAGTTATTGAAGAGATCTTTGACATTTCTAATAAAAATGACCTTGCTGCCATGTGCATTCCTCCATCTGGTCCTGCCCTTTGAAGCCAGGTGAGTTCAATCTCTTTTCCACACTGTATTTTAAACCTTTAGAAGACAACACCCATTATTGTCCTGAATTCCCCATCACAAACTCCTTCTATCTCTAAGGGACAGGGTTCCCAGGTCCCTTGCCATCATCCCGTCTGCTGTTTTTGGACACCCACTTATTTGCCAACATTCTTCTGAAAGTGTGGCTTCCAGAACAAGGAATTGAGTACTTGGTGAATATAGATGTGTGTGTGTGTGTAAAATCCTATTTTAAGAAATCAGGTGATGTGTCAGAGCCCTTGATTCCAAGATTGTAAACCGTTGTCCTACCTGCATGACATTGGGCCAGCCCTTCTCCTTTTTGATTTCTTCATTGTTTAAAAAAAAAAAGGGCTTCCCTGGTGGCACAGTGGTTGACAGTCCGCCTGCCGATGCAGGGGACACGGGTTCGTGCCCCGGTCCGGGAAGATCCCACATGCCGCGGAGCGGCTGGGCCCGTGAGCCATGGCCACTGAGCCTGCGCATCCGGAGCCTGTGCTCCGCAACGGGAGAGACCACAGCAGTGAGAGGTCCGTGTACCGCAAAAAAAAAAAAAAAAAAAAAAAAAAAAAAAAAAAAAAGGTTGTATTGTTTAATGGGTACAGAGTCTCAGTTTGGGATGATGAACAAATTCTGTAAATGAGTAATGGTGATGATTGCACAACATTTTGAATGTACTTAATGTGACCAAATTGTGCACTTAAAAATGGTCAAAATGATAACTTTTATGTCATGTATATTTTACCACGATTAAAAAAAAGAGAGAGGGTTAGATAAGATGATCTCTAAGATTCCTTTGAACATTTCTAAAGCTTTTACCATCTGACCCCACAATAGTTCGACTTAAAGGCCTGAAGGACCAGGCTCAGATCTGAGCCTTCCATGGAAAGTGGTGGCAAGATGCTGACAGAGATTCTCAGTCCAGAATGAGGGAGGCTGGTGTTCAGCACCCCCATGCACAACCCCTCACACGCATTGTCCTGGAACTGAGTGGTCTAGTGAAGCCTAAACACATCCCCGAGAAATCAGAACAGTGATTCCGGCTAGAACCCCTAGGCTCAGAGTCCCTGGAGGGCATGAAATACAAGCAAATGCTCCTCTGACAGCCTGACCTCTGAGTTATCTTGAGGGCCAACTCAGAGAAGACCCAGAGGCCCAGCCCTGAGAAATTCCTTCCCTGCTCCCTGTCTTTGGTTTTTAAAATCCTTTCTCCTGCTATCTATTCTAGGGCGGTGGTGGGTTTAGAGAGCTATTGGCATGCGGGTGGGAAAGCTATCCAGTTGGGCTTTAATTCTTTTTCCCTAGTTGTGGGAAGCAGCCTCCTCTCTTCCATTTAAAAGGTGGAAGGAAGGGGAAAACAACAGAAACCCCAAACAAGCTGAATCTGAGGCCTGAACAGACAGCCTCACGTGGGCCGGCAAAGGGCAATTGTGCTGTTGTGTGACCCGAGCACCCTTGCCTTGGTGCTCTTGACCGGGTCAGCACCCTCAGGCTGCCTCCCTGGGGCTGCACTGGGATTTCCAGACCTTCCAAGAAGTAGCACCCAGGTCTGATGGCCAAGCCCCTCCCCTCCACCCCTCCACCCACCCCCCACCCTCGACCCCCGTGACAATGTGAAAGGCTCTGCACCTCAGTCAAGAGATATTCAGGGTCTTTGAAGTGAAAAAGGAGGACCTAGAGTATTTGGTTTTTCAATGATTTTCTTCTTCTTTTTACAAACTCTGGGAGGACGCCCAGGCAGCTGAAAACTACATCAAGGGCCTGATTTAGGGAGTGTTGTCATATTTCATCTATTCAACAAATAGCTGGAAGCAATTCCACAGGGACACTAAGAGGCAAGATGAGATGATGTTCATTCAGTGTGGATCTGGTACCCTTCTTGTGATGCAGAGCTGAGGAGACCCCAGCACTCACCAAGGTCGACAAAGAGCCCAAGGAAGGAGTTAAGACTGAGAAAGAAGATGACATTAACTTGAAGGTGGCTGGTTCTGTGGTGCAGTTTAAGATTAAGAGGCATTTTTATACCACCTAATGGAAGCCTGTTGTAAACAACAGGGTTTGTCAGTGAGGCAGACCAGATTCTGATTTCAGGGGCAGCCAATCAATGAAACAGACACACCTGCACAAGTGGAAATGGAGGATGAAGATACAATTAATGTGTTCTAGCCGTGTCTGCCAAAAAGGAATCTGGTACCTTACTCCAGAACTCTGTTCCTACAGACCACGAGTACGTTCACTATTAGAAAACCACAACCTGGGGTTTCCCTGGTGGCGCAGTGGTTAAGAATCCGCCTGCCAATGCAGGGGACACGGGTTTGAGCCCTGGTCCGGGGAGATCCCACATGCCGCGGAGCAACTAAGCCTGTGCGCCACAACTACTGAGCCTGTGCTCTAGAGCCCGCGAGCCACAACTATTGAGCCTGTGTGCGGTAGCTAGAAGCCACTGCAATGAGAAGGCTGTGCACTGCAAGGAAAAGTAGCCCCCGCTCACTGCAACTAGAGAAAGCCCGTGCAGAGCAACGAAGACCCAACGCAGCCAAAAATAAATAAATAAATAAAATTAAAAAAAAGAAAACCACAATCTGTTTCCACCACATCCTGACTACAAAACAGTTTTCTCTATTCTTTTATTTTCCTGTTCCTGTTCCTTTATTGTATAGCCAGGAATGGTGTATGTGCACAAACATGCTGCATTAAAAAAAAAAAAATCGAAATAGCCAATAGGATATTTTGATCAATTTCAAGTGGAGGTGGGATGGGGAAACTTCCTGATTCCATGGAAATTCTCCCTTTCCATTAGCTGCATGCTCCTTCAGCTCCTATCTTTACATTCCAGTAAGTTGTTTTGCTCTCTCACTGTTTAACAAAAAACAACAACATAAAAAATCCTTGCATAGTTTGTTCTATTGTAGACCTTTAGTGTTTTTCATTTATCATTGTAAAACCACGGGCAATTTGATAACATTTTTGTATGTAGCTGTTACACATAGGACAATCTGTCTTGAAGCGGGGATAGTTGCTCTAAAAGGAATGCATTCTATATAGTTTTTCTTTCAAGTCAAGCAGCTTGTTGTTGAAGTAAACTTCTTGTTCAAATTGAGAAAGAAAAAAGAGATGAAACCAGGATAACACTCCCAGGTGGCGGTCTGGGTATCTATTAACAATTATAGAACCAAACCATTTGAAACCCATTAGAGGGGAAGGCAGGCCTAGCATGAGGGCATCCCTCCCACTTTCCCCCAAACATCAAGTGCTTTCCTCCCAACACAAGGCGCCATGTCAGGCATCCACATCTGGGGCCCAAGTGTGGTACATTAGTCATGGCTTTGAGTTCTGGAGTCAGTCAGACCTGTGTTCAAATCCTGAACCCGACACTTACCAGCTGTGTGACTCTGCGCAAACATTTCATGCTTTCCGGACCTTTCTGTGCCATTTTTTCCAGGTTGCGTGTCCCATCTATAAAGTGAGGTACTTCATAGGTGGTTGTGAGAGCAGATGAGATAGTACACATAAAGTGCTTAGTGAACAGCGAGGACTCAGTAACCTACATCATTATATTCTGTGGTCTTTCCAGTCTGTGAGAGCTGAAAGCCATTTGCTCTCTTCAATGGTCAGAGCTACATGGATTTTTCTCCCCAATGTCTTATTACAAAAAATTTCAAACGTACAGAAAAGTTGAAAACTATACACTGAACATCCATATACTTATCACCTAGATTCTATAATTAGCATTTTGCTATAAATGAGTTACCACGTACTTTTTAAATCTCTTATCTACCCATCAATTCATCTGCTTTTAAAAATGCATTTTCAAGTAAGTTGCAGACATCAGTACTTTTCACACAGTTCTGTCTCCTTAATGAAGTTTCCCAATGGCCAGGACCCCATCTAAGGCTTCCGTATGCCAGCTTGAAACACTGCCTTCCTTGAAGGTGCCAAATGCGTGTGTGTGATTGACTTAGATGGAAAAAAGTAAGGATATTACATCTGTTAGATATAAATGTAATTGATGTGTGAGTCCAAACAACTTAATGAGCTTTAGTCTTTTAAACATATTTTGGACCACATATCATGAGTAGGAAAGTTTGTGCTTTACTCAGTCTATATTCTGTAGAGGAAATAGCCATAGAATATAACACCTTAACCAAGAGCCTTGATTCATGACGCTTTGAATAAAAATATGGTTCCGCTAACCCTGTGTTGTTAAGGTAGGGCTGGCTGCCTGAGCCACCATGGCTGTATACTTTGGATTATTAGCATCATAATTTTGGAGGAGAAAACCTTGCTATCCAAGAACCTTCTCTGAAGTGTTACCCCAGTCTTAATATCCACCCCAAGGCTGAAGGCCGGGAAAACAGAATTTCAATCCAGGGCACATCAAAGTGTGTTCTGGTGTGAGGTTTCTTCCAATGCCCCAGACCTATCCTCCAAACAAAACCTCCCTGTTTTCCATAAAGGGCACTGGTTTCTAGGGGACTGTGTGAATGAAGAAAGTCCAGTTCCATTCAGGTCTTATCTATTCACTTGCTTCCCAACTCATTCACAGGAAACCCAAGTTGAAATGTCTTTAAGTAAACTTTCTTTGATACCATAAATGCCTTCATTTGGGGCAGGCAAATGCTCTGCCGACTCAGCTGGTTTACATTTTTTTCAGATTGTGTTTACAAAAAGGAAAAACTGAGCTAATTTTTTTACCAAGGCTTCTCCTCTCTCCCTCCATGAGACCGAGTTAGCCAAAAGCCAAAAAATTACTCTGACAACATAACTGTGTCCTTACCCTGCATGTTTTTTTTTTCTTCCAAAATGAAGAAAAAACCCCAAACCTGTGGTCATGTATAGTTTTCATGAGAGGAAAGAGCTGTTGACACCCAGCAGATGGGGCCTGGGTGGCATTGGTTCCGCCCTGGAGCTGGGGAGGGTTTTCAGGGAAAGGAGAGAATCAGAGTAGATATACTTGCAATGACTTGTGTACACTGGGAGCTTAGTAAATGTAAAATGAGCCTAAGTGGGATTTTACTGCAAAAGTCAGGGTACAAAGGCACTTCTCCAGCAGTAGGATAGTATTCAAAAGGGCCTCTTTGGGGAGACATCTAGTTTAAAAAAAGAAAGCAACTTACGATCTCAGCATTTTTGGAGAAATGTGTTTTGTTCACTTCCTGCTACAGCCCACCTGCTGCATATGGCCCCATGGTCCCCTCAGGAGTTACAGACTATCATAGTTACTGGCTGTTCTCCAGAGAGACTGGCCTTGTCCAGTGGAGGTACTGAGAGGTGGTTCCTGAAACAGCCAAGAATAAGAGGGCCACAGGGAGTATGTCCAGCATGCCTGGACCGCGCCAAGGGTCAAGACTGGGGGAGCCCAAGTCTGTGTCCAGTGCATTTAACATGGTGCCTGGAACAAGTACAAAACGCCCGCTGGATTGGCTGGTGAAATGGATGGAAAGTGAAAGAGAGGGTAGGAGGTGATAGGGAGAGGCCAGGACGATCTACTGTATTAATTGTCCTGAGTCACCAGGACAGTTTCCCTGGGCAGACGTAATGTCCCAGCTTGTGTTTTATTTCTTGCCCAGTGCATGGCGAGTCTGTTTGGTTTACATTGAATCACAGCACCCAGGAAAACACCTGCCTTCAGAACAAAGTGATTTTGCTTTCTGGAGCTGCTATCAGCATTAGCAGGCTCACCTTCACTCTGGGGTCAAAAAGATCTGCCTCTTGAAGGTACAAGTCAAAGCTAAACAGTGTCAGATTTTTAAAACCTATGACCTTTAACTGCACTGTTGATTCACAATGTCAAAAAGCCTCAATCTTCTTCTGGACTGGAAAGTTTTAAAGATACTTGGCACAAAGTTGGATACTGAATCCACATTAAAAAAAAGAAATCTTTCTATCTCAGCTGGAAGAGCTTCATTTTAACTGTCAGAGCCCTGCTTGATAGACTTATAAACTATGACAATAAAATAATGAAAGTTTGGGTTTCCCTGGTGGCGCAGTGGTTGAGAGCCCGCCTGCTGATGCAGGGGACACGGGTTCGTGCCCCGGTCCAGGAAGATCTCACATGCCGCAGAGCGGCTGTGCCCGTGAGCCATGGCCGCTAAGCCTGCGCATCCAGAGCCTGTGCTCTGCAACGGGAGGGGCCGCGACAGTGACAGGCCCGCGTACCGCAAAAAAATAAAAAAACTAAAAAAAATAAAATAATGAAACTTTTTAACAAATCCATTAGAATGTGCAACCCAAATATATGTCTATATACCCAAATAAATGTTGGTCTTGAAAGCATCTTTTTAGTCAAATGGTGCCATTATTGCCCAAATCATTTTCCAAATTTCTCTTTCAGAGTAGCCTTCAAAACAACTGGCACGAAAGCAGAAAGATGTCACCTAACTTAATAGTCACAGGGTTGCTTTTTTTTTTTTTGCGTTACGCAGGCCTCTCACTGCCGTGACCTCTCCCGTTGCGGAGCACAGGCTCCGGACGCGCAGGCTCAGCGGCCATGGCTCACGGGCCCAGCCGCTCCGCGGCATGTGGGATCTTCCCAGACCGGGGCACGAACCCGTGTCCCCTGCATCGGCAGGCGGACTCTCAACCACTGCGCCACCAAGGAAGCCCAGGGTTGCTTTTTTTTCATCCAATGCAATTCTCTGCCTTTCACATTTTTTGCAACTTTAACCTTGCTCTTCTCCCCTCCTTCCCATCATGAACTAATAACTAGGGGATTCCAAGAGATGGTTGTAATGGTGTTACCTGAGAATGGAAAGGTCCGGGAGAAAGACTGTGGGACAAACAACAGCCTGGGATCTGAGAGACTGATGGAGCATGACCACTGCCTCAGGTCCTTTGGATACTGAGTCACTGTAAGAAATTGAAGCGGATAACTGGCCAAACTGTCCTCAACCCAAATCATCTCAAACTGGACCCCCATTAAGTCAGGGAATATTTCTTGGCTATAGCCAAGAGGTAGCACCATGCATCTAATATAGATCTGGACCTTGGTCAAGGTCCTTTTGTGCAACAGTCCAGAACACCAACACGGGAGGAGCCATGCTGGTGCTGGTTGCCACTGGGTGGCAGGCAAGTTTGTGGCACAGAGGTAAGGTAGAAAAGAACCCATTGCTGTTTGGATTCCCTCAATGGCAGCAGCTGTAAGAAATACTTATGAGTTAGCTTGGGCCAGTGTGTGGGGAAAGATTAGTCTGAGGGAGTTCTTAGCTGTGTGGGAGGAGAGAACACCAATTCAGAGCCAAGGGTAATATAGCACCTGTGGCGTGTACCCAGATTTGGAACCAACCAGAAGACCTCCTTGGCTTCTTGGGAGGATTAAATATTTATGCAAATATTTTGAAAGTACAAAATGCTTTCATTGATATATTATTCACCACCCTTGTTATCCACCAGGAAAGCAAATAAACATCAACATTTCTTCCCCTCCAGTTATCACTTACCTATATCTACCCCATCTCCTCTGCTCCTTGCTCTTTCCCAAGCTTAGACTGTTCCTATTGTTATCCAAGGCTAATTACTTGTGCAATGCCTGTGCTCTTCTAGATCCATCCCTCCCTGCTTCCTGAGTCTTTGTTTTATCAGTTATGACCCATTCATTCACCTCTTCAACCTCTCCCTCCCTCTTCCCCATCATCATTCAAACAAGCTCTAAGATTTCACAACTAGAAAAGAGAAAAATGCTCTCTCATGCCATTACATTCCTACAGGTACTTCTTGTTTCTCACACTATTGCCTTTTCTTCATAGGCAGCGTCAGGAAAGGGCAATCTCTACTCCCTCCCTCCAGTTGATTACATTTTATTCATACCTGAGCTCAGTACATTCTGGCTCCTGAATCCATCACTGCGCAGGAACTGGTTTTGTCAAGGTGGTCAGTGACCACCCCCACTAAATCCAAAGGACATGATTTTGCTCTTATATTGATCAACTTTCTAAACTCTTTTCCCTCAGCTTTTATGGGAACACACCCTCCTGCTGTTTCTCTCACTTTTCCAACCGTCATGTCCCATTTTTCTTCCTTTATTGGTTCCTCAAATATTGGGGATCCCTCTTGGCCTCTAGGCACATGGATGGTTCTTTAACTCTTAGGAGGAAACTGGTTGGCACATAGTTACTTCAGAGCCAAGACCCTTTCTTGAGCCCCACATTTTGGAGTTGGTGCCTTCTCTCTTGGCCCCTTCTTTGGGATTCTGATCTTCCTGGCTATCTGGTGTAGTGAGTCAGCCAGTGGCCATCTGCTGCTGGGAAAGCACATGTCCTAAAGATGCAATGTCCACCAGCAGTGCTCCAAGCATCAGTATAAACCTGTCTTTGTTTCCTTATCTTTTGGGCCATTCCTTTTCTAGGGTTTACCCGGTCTCTCTCTAAAGGGGATAAGACAGAGTGGAGACTTGCATCTGGGCTTATGAAGACAGGTGGCCACTCAGTCTGTTCTTAGATCTGCCTACCACAGTCCAGAGAGTCTGTGCAGCTCTATTACCTAAGCCCAGCTCACCAGGGCTAGGGCTCCTCTTTGAGGTCCTGGGCTAAAGCCCTCAAACATCCATTCCTTGGGGGATTCCTCTGTTTGGCTACATTCTTCATGTACTTACCTGCCCCAGGGTCCTAAAACAGGATTTAGGTGTTGAGGTCCTGGGGACAGGTATTCTCAAGTGCATCCCAATCTGACCAACTTGTATCCACAGCCTCTGTCTTCTCTGTATGTACTTTTTCTGAGAGATCTGATCCACCTACAGGGCTCCAAACTCTGCACTCTGGTGATGTTGCCGAATCACGATCCTTAGTACACAGACAGGGCTCCTGACCTCCAGGCCCGTATTCACTTATGTGGATGAAAAATGTCGCCTGCCATGTCAGCCAACAAATGATGTGGCGGCCATCAAGCCATCAGCCACTGTAGCTGTCCCGACTGTGCACTCTTCGGGGATTCAGGCTGGAGAAAAGCAGGATGCTGGCCCTAGATAGTCAAGGTGTACATCAAAGCAGTGATTTCAATAAGCACAGACTCTTGCCTCTTCCCATACACAGAAAAGTGCTAACTTCATTAACTTGGGATGTTTGGTTTTTATTTAATAAAAGTAATTGTTTGATGTTCTGACTACCTGGATTTTTTCTTTTTTTTCTTGCAAAACCTCCTATGTATCCCGGCTCCTCCCCCACCTCTTTGGAGCAGTCCCTCAGAGGGATCTGAGAGGCTGCCTCCCTGGCTTAAGTCCTCAGAAAGTCTGCCGAATAAAACATAATTCTCAACTTTTAGGTTGTGCCTTTTTTTTTTCCTTCAGTTGATACTTACATGACCAACACAACTAAAAGTTAATTCATCAACACTCCCCCCTTGTCTGGTCGGCTCTGTCTTTTCCATAAAAACCAAGATATCACCTCACTGGAAGCCTTGCCTGGCTCCCAGGATCGGGTTGGTGGCCCTCCTCTCTGTTCATATAGTGCCCTGTACTTTCCCAATATGACACTGTATTCTATTCCATAATCACTTTCTTTCCAGTTTTCCCACTAGACTGTGGATTCTATTAGGAAAGGAGTGATGTCTTGGGTATGAAATTCCAGGAGTAAGTACACTTGTGAAATGGGAAAACTCCTCTATTGCAAATTGGAATACTACTCTTCCTCAAACACTTCATCAGTTTTTTGAGCAAGGTGAAGTTGGTAAGAGTCCATTTCCCCCCCCCCCCCAAAAACCACTGTCTTCAAATGAACTCTCTCTGGGTCTCCTTTCTTGTTCTTTGGTGATTTCTCCAGGCAGATCTCAAAACTTCGTTTGCTTTCAAATATCAGTTCCATTTTAGGATCTTAAAAGTTCCAATCTACACCCAACCTGAGTCTCACCTCCAATTTAATGTTTCTTCCCTCCCTCCAACTCGGGTCTGACATGGTGGTTACGGCCGTATAATGGAGATGGGGGCATGGCTTGTTCCTTCACCCTCCTCCTCTCTCCCCCGTCCCGCCTTCTTCAGGATCCTCTAGGGCTTAGCAGATGAGGAAAAATGAGAGCAAAGGGGCAGAGGCCATCGTGTTCAACATGTGCACCGTGCGTGGCTTGTGTCTGAAGCTCTGGAGTCCCCTGCATTCTCAGTCTAGCTCTTTCGTAAGGCATATTAATGGGACTTTTGAGGTACCCTCTTCCACCTCCACTACAGGGACTTCCCACACTGCAGTCTCCAGCTGATCTCTCAGTCTCTCTCTCTGCTGGAACCCCCTGCCCCAGAAGGTAGTCCTCTCACTACTAAGGCAAGCATGGGAATCTTCTCACTCTTAGCCTTTCAAATGGCAGAGCCTCATCTTGCTATCCCTGCCACCCAGCTCCACTCTAGCCTCCTGCTTTCAGAACTTCCAGTCTTCGCGCCCCAGACTCTAGGAGACACAAGGCAAGCTCTCCCAAGACGCTTGGCGTCCTCCATTCCAGTAGCAGGCCGACGTGTTTTTACCACTCAACAAGCTTCTTTGAAATGAGAGGCAAGTTCGTCTCCCTTTCTTGCAAGACACCCCCAAACCTGAGGGTCTCTTGGCTCCCCTCTTTTCTTGCTTTGGGTGGCTGGATCCCCTTCCCCCTGGGGAGGGAGGGGAAAAAAAAACAAGCTTGCTCCTCTTACAAATTCCCTTCAAAGAACCCTCAGGAACCTCTAGCCTTTCCTTCACATGTCCTGTGGGATTTCTTTAGCACCTCTCTTTAGAATGTGCGGGTTCTTATCACATTGGCTTGAGCTTTGAAGCTATAGCCAACACCTGAGACTACAGGAAAAGTTCCATTCCACAACCCGTTAGCTGTTGTCTCTGCTTAAAATAGTGTTTTTTCTTCCTTAGACCTGCCTTGCACCTCATAACAGTGCCCTCACCAACCTTACCTAAAATATCATAGTAAATAGGAAGGAAAAAAATGGGCTTGGTTAGAACTTGATCTTCGAACAAAACCAAAAATTATACATACTTAATGTACTCTATAAAATGGATGTTGTGTAATTGTGCACCAATTCTTATACTAATAAAAAGAATGAGTTGTGTTCTTTTGGCATTAGCTGTTTGATAAAATTATATAACAACACAGTATGTCTTCCTTCATTTTACATTCAAGGACAGGAAGATAAAAAGGAATATTTTTGCAAAAATATTCAAGAATTTCATCAGTTTCCTGAGGGCTGCTCTTCCATCTCTGATATTCAAATCGCCTTCTTTTGAATAGCCTGTTGTGTCAATATCCTTGTCGATTTTGGGCCAGGGGAGAGGCCCAGTGGGCAGCCTCTAAGAAGGCCCCCAGGGATCCCTGTCCCTGGTGTCCACACCCTTGAGTAATCCCCTCTCTTTGAGTATGGGCTGGATTTAGTAACTGGCTTCTAACACATAGACCATGAGAGAAGTAATTGATGTCACTTCTGAGAGAGTAGGTTATAAATGATTGTGGATTCCATCATGGGTACTTGTGCCCTCTCTCAAATCCTACCACCCCCGGACTCAGTCAAGTCTTCACTAAGATGGCCACCCTATGAGAAGCCTTGCCTGAGAAACACCCAGGCAAGATGCGCCCAGATTCCTTACCCTCAAAAACTGGAGGAGATTGCTGACTGAAAAAAAACCCCACACATATACACAATGTAAGAGCTGTGAGTTGAGTCCTACTGAGGACTATAGCCCAGGAGAGAGCCTCTCAGGTAGCTGCGAGGAACTCCTCTGAAGCAGTGGAGGAAAGGCCAGTATATGTGTGATTTTGGCTAAGGAGTATGTACAGTCAAGCCTACATCTCAGTAGAAGGTTACTGCTACTTACGAGGAACTATCTCAGTTAATGATTTCAATGCTTTGCTAAGTACGGGGAAGATGCAAGAATCCAGGTTCACAAAACAAGTTTTCCTGAGATATATCTAACTTTCTATGGGGCCTTTTCCCCCAAAGCACAGAGTGCCTCGTCCTGCATTCCTTGTGGGGTATACTGTCAATCAGTAATTGCAGTGGCTAATGACTTGATCATTATAGAAGTGGATGGTGGGCAACATTCTTTGTTTTACAAGATAATAAATATTTTTTGTCTCCAGATGTAATTTTGTGGTAATTTGTTACACAGCAATAGGTTATCAATACATGGGGCAGGAGTATTGTGTTTGGGTTGTTTCCCTGGTTTCTGAGTCCAGCTGAGAGAAAATTATGAGACTCTCTAAACAATCTTGATGACCGTGAAGACATCTGGGATCTTGGGCCCCAGGGATTTGAGGCTTTTTAAAACTGGCTTTCTAGGTCCCATTGCCACAGTCAGTACCAGTGCTCCAGGTCACGGGTCATGCATGCAACCCAGATGGTTCTGCTCTCCCTTTCTTTAACTCCCACCTCCCTACCTCTACATGGCATTCACCATTCCATGTTGTCATTGTCCTAATATACTGTGGGCTCCTTGATGGTAAAGACCATGGCTTACATATCTTTGTTACCGGCTGTGCCAGACATAGTAGGTGCCCAACAAATGTATGTGTGTGTTTTAAATACATTTGTGTGTGTGTGTGTGTGTGTGTGTGTGTGTGTTTGGCCGTGCAATGTGGCATGCAGGATCTTAGTTCCCCGACCAGGGATTGAACCCACACCCCCTACAGTGGAAGCACAGAGTCTTAACCACTGGACCACCAGGGAAGTCCCCTAAATACATTTGTGTCTTAACACTTTTCACCGAGGCTCATGCTATCCTAGTCTGCGCCTGGATGACTAAGAGTGGATCTCTGTTAACACCAACCCCGACCTTAAAAAAAATTTCCAACTCCACTTTCCTTAAGGAAACCATTAGTTTACCTCCACTGTATCTACACCAAAAAACCCACCTACTCTACCCTGTGGAAGGAGAAAAGCCTCTTAAAGATGGTTGGATAACTAAAGAGCATCAGGAGATATGCCGCCTGCCCTTTGCAGCTAGTCCTTGGCATTTGCAGGACTTGTCAGCTCTAGGCAGAAGCTACGCAGCCAGTTTTCTGCAGGGAAAGTCGCACAGGGAAAAGCATTTATAATAAAGCTTGAACAAATGAAGAGGGAAAATCTTAGGGAAGGTTTGGAAGATGAAGGAGGAAAATCTGAGTCTGTCCAAATGTGAGACCATAAAAAGTGTTTGAAGCCATCAGCTGATATCTTGGAGGAAATCCCAGAGTAAACAAAACCTGCCTGAGGAGTCTGGATAGTGTAATGTTCACCCCGATTTGATGAAGGTGCTGAAGTCCTTCCAGCTGATCCAAACAAAGCCCTCTGAAGATAGCCAATGCTCCAGACACACACTTCCCCAGAGCAGGCAGCGGGGCAGGGCTGCCATCAGGCTGAGTAAACACGGCCTGCAGGTGGGATGGAAGGGTTAGGGACAAGGGCCAGGCTTTGAAGCCGGGGACTGCAATGTCATCCTGAAATCAGAAGGTATGGCCTTTGAATTCAACAAACGGAACATTCATTCGACTAGTCATGTCTAAGTGCCAAGCACTGCTTGATGAGACAAAGATATTCCATGAAACAAACCAGACAGGAGACTTCCGCCTGGTGGGAAAGAGACATTTATTCGTGAATAACAATAAGTGTGACATCCTCTCTCACAGGAGAGGGGCCAGTCAGGAACACCAGTCCAGTTCAGCAGGGCTAGAGGGAAAACTTCCCAGGGGAAGGCACCTTTAAGTTTACACCTGAAGGATGAGCTAGTCCAGCAAAGAGGAAAGAGAAGAGGGAAATATGGGCTAGCCTGGGTCAAGGCTGGAATCACAGGAGTGCTGGCAGGTCGGAAGAGCTGACAGAAGTACAGAGTCAGATGAAAGGCTGGGATTATTCACACCGGAAAAAGAAAGGCTAAAAGTAGAAAGAAAGTTTTCAGTTATACAGAGGACCTCCACCACTGAAGCTTGCTTGGAGGAAATGGGCTTCAGGGGTCCCGCCAGAGTAAATTGAGACTCAGGGATGGGCCAGCCCAAGGATGAGGGCCTGAAGGTGTGAAAGTGCTGTCACCAGGCAGACACAGTTGTGGTCACCAGAACTCCACTCCTGTATGGTGCTGGGTGGACTATGGCCCTTGGGGACGAGATCACCCCAAGGGGTATGCTTTATAAGAAACCAGGGGTTGTTAAACTGCCTCTGAGAAGGGTGACTTAGTTACCTGTAGGGCTTTTGTTTCGCCAAGTGGGAAAAATGGGTTTGCCATTGGGACCAGACTTGCCGAGTTTGGGATCACAGGGGAGTGACTGGGCAGCTGCCAGTGGCCCTCCCTCTCCAGCTCCACCCCTCCCCCTGCCTCCAGTGCTCTTATTTCAATATTAATATTCCGATATTAAAAGAACATCACTCGGAAGGAGCGCCATTAGCCTTCGCAGGGGGCTCACAAGTCTCAGTTTTGCTCTGCCCATAAGAAAGGAAAAGGATCTTGCCTGTCCCCCCTCCGCCTCCTTACTTTTTCCTGCCCCCTGACACAGTTCCAAAGACGGAATAGAAAGCGGAGGCACCTGACAACTTGAAACGCACCACCTGGAAATAGGAGGACTCGCAGCCTCAGCTGAGATAATGGTTCAGGTCCGAACAAAGGCCGGCTTTGCCTTGCGTTACCCTCAGCGGGGGCTACTGTTCCACCCGCACCCCAACCCATGACAGGGCCAGTGAGATTGGGGAGGGCGGGATAGGCTGATCAGGCCACTCAAAAAAATAGCCATAGGGGCCAATAAATACATGGAAAAGTCCAACCTCCCAGCACTGAAAGAAACACACAATAATGTTCCATTTTAAAGCCTGTCAAACCAGCAAGAATTTTTAAATTGTATAATAATAAGTACCGAGAAAAGGTCAAGTTCTCTCCACTGCCCGTGTTCTGTGTACAAAGGAGGAGAGGGCAATGGCACTACCTGCTCGCTTCATCCTGCCCTCCCTGTCCCAAGAGGGCATTTCCTCCTCGTCTGGGGATGGACTAGCTACGCCTTGGCTGAGCCATGCCTGGTAACTAGGTGGCTTTGCCCAGGGGTAATCAGTGGGATGACTTAGACTGAAAGCCAGCAGAAGCCCCTCAGCAGCCCAGCCCTCCTGCAGCATCAGACCAGAGCCTGCCTTCAGAGACAGACAGCTTCCACAGCTGCGTGAGAAGCAAGGAATTACCTCTCACCGACATTTTTCCTTCCCAACCCATAAGAGGAGTTGTCCGCATAATTTACCATGGCTCAGCCACTTAACTTTTGACTTAAGACAACAATGTTTAACTATAGAAATCAAAGCATTTCTCTAACCAGGTCCTGTTGACCAACATGGAGCTCTCTCATTTATACAATGATTTAAACCAAAATATACCATCTGAAGCACACGGTCATTATTTGTGTTCCTCTTTTCAAGGAGAGATCCTCACAAGGCAATGTTCCTTATAAGAAAGTCCACATACACAGGCTAACCTTTGCATTACCTTCTTTCATCCCAACCCCCAAAGATAAATCATTACAAACAGAACTGTATAGCCTATGTATCTGAAGTGTTTGTTATGCTTCATCTCAGAGCCCTAAACACAGAGGGGGAATGAGGTTCTACGGACATTATATGATTATATAAAAGCCAGTGTTGCCAAAGTCACAGCCCTGGCACTGGTGACACTGAATCATTTAGTGAAAAAGTTAACCGCTCTTCAATACTCTTTCCTTCCAGGTCAGGAACAGTTCCTAGATCCAATGCAAGAGCAATTTATTTATCTATTGAGTATCTATTTTGCATATTTATTAAGAGTATTTATTGTGTGTATTTTTAAGATTATCCAGGATATTAGGGTTGTTGGTAAGAACCACGTCCTCCTCCAAAATTCAGCAAGATGGTAACTGCAGCTAGAGACTAGTTGATGCCAATTGGTCCCAGAACAAGATAGGACATTCCATTCCATTTTCCAGCCAGTACCCTCCTCAGAAGCTGCACTGCGTTTTGAGAACCCACCTGTCGCTCTCTTCGCCTCCTCCTATTAGCATTGTGCTGTCGGTTTTGTCTCTGCGTTCACGGGGAGGATGGTCACCAGCCTCAGAGACCTGCGTGGGGGAAGGCGATTTTCCTACGAAATACATGAAAAACATTAATAAGCTTCCTCTCCAGGCTGAGTAATTCCAACTCCTTTCAAATGCTTTTTATTTTCTAAGCCTCCAATTAGCTTTTTACCCTACTAATCTCATACCTCTTGGGCTTCCCTGGTAGCGCAGTGGTTGAGAATCTGCCTGCCAATGCAGGGGGCATGGGTTCGAGCCCTGGTCTGGGAAGATCCCACATGCCGCGGAGCAACTAGGCCCGTGAGCCATGGCCACTGAGCCTGCGCGTCCGGAGCCTGTGCTCCGCAACAAGAGAGGCCGCGATAGTGAGAGGCCCGCGCACCACGATGAAGAGTGGCCCCCGCTTGCCACAACTAGAGAAAGCCCTCGCACAGAAACGAAGACCCAACACAGCCACAAATAAATATAAAAATAAATTAATTAATACCTCTTGCTGAACTGTTACACTAGCCTCTCCAAGGCTTCCCTTCCCTCCACACATCCCAAGCGTTCTGCGGGGCTGAGTTCTCAACTCTAGCTTTGAATATCACTCACCTGAGGCTCCCCAGTCCTAAATGGTCAGAACAGGACTTCCTACAAATGATCCTTAAAGGCGCAGGACAGAGGGAAGGGAAGGAAGCTGAGTACTAGAGGTTGCAGGGAGGCTGAGTAGAGAGCTGGGCATTTTAAGAGCAATCTGGGCTCCAATTCCAGTTCTACTGGCTGTGTGACTTCACGTGAGATAGCTTCTAAAATGGTAAAACCATTTACCCAATGATTCGATATTACTGTGAGGAGTTTAGTAGCTATTGTAAAAGTCAAACTGTGTCTGGCATACAGCGTGTCCTCAAGGAAGGTTAATTCCTTACCTTGCCTCTATAATTAGCAAGATATGACATCCCTGATGAGCTACGTTACAGTACCAGATGAGGCTCACGTGGGCACCTAGGGGGTGTGAGAGGGCTGTGAGGCAGAGCAGGAGAAATTTCTAGGCATTTGTGACACAGAGTCTCCTGGGAGGGTGGCTTTATGGTCCCTGGGACCACAGATTACAATCCTGGAAATGAAGGCTCAGGGAACTTCTTAACCCAAGAACTTCCAGGTTGCCTCTTTTTTCCTCCCCTCAGTGTTTATTTCTTCTAAACATTTCGTCTCTGTATGTCGCATCTCCTCCAACTTGTTTATTGACTTTCCTGACTTCTTCCTGTGGTCGGATCCTCTGTGATTTTCCTGCTGTATTGCAGAGGATGTG
Source organism: Delphinapterus leucas (assembly GCF_059928025.1). Classification (NCBI taxonomy): domain Eukaryota; kingdom Metazoa; phylum Chordata; class Mammalia; order Artiodactyla; family Monodontidae; genus Delphinapterus; species Delphinapterus leucas. The sequence continues at coordinate 63,790,297 of NC_143131.1, forward strand.
CAGAGGATGTGTATGTTGGTTTCTTCTTTGTGCTTATATGTTTACCTCATTTCGAATGCTTGCCTTGCTTTGGGGTCTCCAGGCACACGAGCAAGACAAGCTGTTGGGAGAAGAGTGCAGCTGTGATTCTTCCTGGAGGCCATGGCAGGCAAAGGGGACAGCAGCACATCAGCAAGCAGAGTTACCAGTCACATGGAGCACCACCCAGCACTGCCCGGGCCCTGGGCACACGTTGAACAGGCGGCTGGCCCTCGGGACGTTTCCTTGTCTCCAGGCCAGTGTTGCCAAAGTCACAGCCCTGGCACTGGTGACACTGAATCATTTAGTGAAAAAGTTAACCGCTCTTCAATACTCTTTCCTTCCATGTCAGGAACAGTTCCTAGATCCAATGCAAGAGCAATTTATCTATTGAGTATCTATTTTGCATATTTATTAAGAGTATTTATTGTGTGTATTTTTATGATTATCCAGGATATTAGTTTTCCCCTTACCACAGTGGTAAAAAAGGCATCTCAGGCTTCGCTAGTGGCACAGTGGTTAAGAATCCGCCTGGCAATGCAGGGCACATGGGTTCGAGCCCTGGTCCGGGAAGATCCCACATGCCGCGGAGCAACTAAGTCCATGCGCCACAACTACTGAGCCTGCGCTCTAGAGCCGCGAGCCACAACTACTGAGCCCACGTGCCACAACTACTGAAGCTCCTGCGCCTAGAGCCCGTGCTCCGCAACAAGAGAAGCCACCACAATGAGAAGCCTGAGCACCGCAACGAAGAGTAGCCCCCGCTCGCCACAACTAGAGAAAGCCTGCCTGCAGCAACGAAGACCCAACCCGGCCAGAAAGAAAAAAAAAAAAAAGCATCTCTTTACAGTACTTATCCTAGTAAAGAATGTGAATTTAAGGAAAAGTACCACATTAAGGCTCGCAGCAGTGAAAGGGCCCATGCGAGCCACAGAGGTCTGGGTGGGGTCTCAAGGGGCCGTGTGGGCCGGCCTCCTGGCTCTGGTTGCCTGGGCACCTCGAGCCACTTCTTTTGCAGGGAAGGAGTATCTGCGGACCTCAGTGACAGAACACAAGCAGGTGCCCCTGGGAAGGGCCCTTCTCCTCCTTCTGGGTGTCAGGGGCCACATACTTCCATCCTGCATCGTTAAACCCGAACCCTTTTGCTCGAGCCCTGACTTAAGGACCAGGGAAAACCAGATGCCCCCTTGTGAAGCCCCAACAATAATGTTTTCATACCAAAGCCACTGCTTCCCTAACAGATCAGAGGCTCCTCTAATCAAATGTAAAAATAGTTTATATAGAAAGAACTCACTGCTCTCATGGGTGTAAAAAAACGAGAAGCAAAAATTAAGGGAAAAGGAATTCCCTTGCTGGCCGCTAAGGTGCATTGTCCCTGACTCTGAGCCCCCTCCACCTCGCCTCTGCCCTTTCTGGGACCTCCTCTTCCTGTCTGCTGTGTCTCCCATCTGTGCTCCCTGGTAGGTGAGCTTCCTGGGAGTGGGGCCTGATCCAGTGCGCCCATCCAGCCCTGCTGCCATCAGCTGCCCTTGTCCTAGCCTCCACAGCATGGACTTGAATGATCCCAGCTACAAGATCCTGGCACACGGGCAATCCGAGCTTTGATTCATCTATTGTAAATAAAAACACAATAAGTCCTGTTCACCCAGGAGGGGAGGAGAGTACGTGTTTGTGTTTATCCCTTCTGCTCTTCTCTGCAAGACTCTGGTGTGAGTAAGGGGTTGGTTCCTACTTGCTGGTTTGATTGATGGTACACTGGCCCCCACTGTGCCCAGGTCCCCTGTTGAGACCCATGGAGAGGGAGGGAGGGAGGGGGAGAGGAGGGAGAAGAGAAGTTATGCCCCTTCAGGGTAACATTCCTGGGATCATCTCTAATTCGTTAATGGGATTAAAATCAAGATTACCAAAAATGGCAACATTTTATTTATCTACCATCTTGAGTCTCCAATGAGACCTCAGCTGGGCACAATGGGATTTGAAAACCAATCTGGGAAGTGGGTCACTTCCTCTCTTAAAGGGGTGTAAAAAAAGGTGAGGGCTTCCCTGGTGGCGCAGTGGTTGAGAGTCCACCTGCTGATGCAGGGGACGTGGGTTCGTGCCCCGGTCCGGGAAGATCCCACATGCCGCGGAGCGGCTGGGCCCGTGAGCCATGGCCACTGAGCCTGCACGTCCGGAGCCTGTGCTCTGCAACGGAAGAGGCCACAGCAGTGAGAGGCCCACGTACCACAAAAAAAAAAAAAAAAAAAAAAAAGGTGAATGGTGGCTAACTCTGGGTGGGTGGCTTATTGATTGCTTAATTTTCTTTCATATGTGTTTTCTGTATTTTCTAAAATTCTTACAGTGATACATATTATCTCTATTATCAGAAAAATGATAGCGGTTATTAAATGAAATATCTTAAGTTCAATGACTGGTTACTTGAGTGAATTAGTTTGAGAATGAAATTGTCTCTCCAATTTCCTGATGGTCACAGAGCCCTGACGTCAGGCCCAGGACAGCGTGAGTCACTGCTCTCCTCCTTGGCTTTGTACCATCTGGTGGGTGGCTCCCATGGCAATGGGGCAAAGGTGAAAGGGATGTGGCAGGTACCTCTACGTCAGTCAAACCTACCTGCTCTAGTGATCGGTAAGGGTGATGCCAGGGTGAGCAGGCTGGTCTTGGAATGGCCTGAAAATTAACCAATCTACACAAGCGATGACTATTCTCTACTTGGACAAAAAATAGATTTTAAGCGGTGATTGGGAAGGATAATCACTACTTCAATACATTTAGTATTGGCTGGATTATTCTTAAAAACTGTTGAGATAGAAATAACTTGGTACCACAGAATCGAATCATAAGCCCTTTAGGGCCAGAGGCCATGCCCTCAGTCTTGTTTGTGTCATTTCCTGGTCTCTACACCCCTCCCCCAGCACCGATACATGGGTGTGACTCCTTCAGGAAAACCTGGGTAACAAAATCTCAGTTTAGGAAATCTAAATCGATGTATTCAGGTTTTGTAAATACAGAAACCTAAATTTGTGTTTTCAAAAGGATTCACAGAAAGGTTTCTTCAAATAGATGTCCTTGCAGCATTTAAAATGTTTTATTTACAAATGTTTGTGTGTTCCAGGTACATTTTTGTAACTTATAAGTATGTAGTGCTCTTTTTGTTCTAAGGGCAGGTGTTTTTTGTTTTAAAGTACTTTTTAATTAGGTACAACATATAAACCGTAAAGTGCATTAAGTATACCTCTCAGTGAGTTTTTACATATGGATACACCCATGTAAAGACCACTAGATCAAGATATAGAGCATTTTCTAAACCCCAAAATGTTTCAGCATGCCCCTCCCTAGTTAGTATCCTTTCCCCATAAGGAAAGCACCAAGCTGACTTCTATCATCAAATTAGATTTTTTTTTTTAAGACTGAGCATGATCTCAGGATATTTTTAGCACACTATTATTTCTCACCATTGTATTAGAATTCAGTCAGTTGAGAGTCAATGAACCGACATTTATTGAACATCTACTATGTGCCAGGAATTGTTCTGGACCCTAGGGATATAAGAGAAGTTAGGGATTATCTACTTCAACCCATCACTTCATCAGGTAAAAAAACTGAGGCACAGAGCAGGTTAAATGATTTGTCCATGGTCATTCTACCAGTAAAGAGCAAAGCTGGATGCTTTTTCTACTCTTTCTCTTCAAATAGCAACATTTGATAAATGCATGTGGACTTGATTGTACAATCAATACCCCAGGAAGCTACATTTGTCCATTCTCCTCTGTTGTCTGTGGTGGTGCCAAATAGGTCCACAAGTCTAACACTTCCCTTAAAAGGTGGAGCCTAATTCTCCTCCTCTGTGTATGAGCTGGACTTAGTGACTCCTTTTTAAGGAAGTGAAAAAAGGTGGAAGGGACAGTGTATGATTCTGGAGACCAGGTCATAAAAGGTACTGCAGCTCCCTCTTTCTCTCTCTGGATTTCTGGTTCTGCTGGAAGTTTGCTGCCATGTGTGAGGAGAGCCCATGGAGAGGCCCACAGGGCAAGGAACTGAGGCCTCCAGCCAAGAGCCTTGTGAGTGAGTCACCTTGGAATCGGGTCTTCTAACCCCAGTCAAGCCTTCAGATGACAGTAGACCTGGTCAACTGCTTGACTACAACCTCATGAGAGACCCTGAGCCAGAGCCACCCAGGTAAACCACTCCTAAAGTCCTGACTCTCATGTAATGTGTGATGTAACAAATCTTCATTGCTTTAAGCTGCTAAATTTGGGGGTAATTTATTATATAGCAATAGAGAACTAATACACTCCCTTATTACCACTTTATATTTACTCCGACCCTCTCCTGACCTTCCTCCAATATCCTATTTTACAGTTTGTGTCTTTGGGGCAATGATGGACACATCTTTTTTAGCTCTGATATTTTTTGCTATATTTATTTATTTAATAGCTTTCTTGAGTTATAATTCACATACCATAAATGGGTCAACACATTTTTGAAATTGTGGTTTAAAACTACACATTTTAACCATCTTAAAGTATACAATTCAGAGGCATTAAGTGCATTCATGATGTTGTGCAACCGCCACCACTATCCAGTTCCAGAACTTTTTCATCTCCCAAATGGAAACCCCATACTCACAGCTGACACATTTTCAAAGATAAATTTAATTTTTTTGTCCCCCAAATCTGGCACAATCAGGTAGTAAAAAGAAAAAAAATTAAATAAAACTTCTTTAAAGGTAAACAAAATCAGAGAAAACACCATTAATACTTCTAATGACAGCATGTGAATCTGTTCACATTCTTGTACAGAATAAGAAAATTCAATGAGTACATTCTATTATGGATAACATAAAATCTCAAATAAAAGTGTTACCAAAAGATCAGTCTTGGGCTTCCCTGGTGGCGCCGTGGTTGAGAGTCCGCCTGCCGATGCAGGGGACACGGGTTCGTGTCCCGGTCCGGGAAGATCCCACATGCCGCGGAGCGGCTGGGCCCGTGACCCATGGCCGCTGAGCCTGCGCATCCGGAGCCCGTGCTCCGCCACGGGAGAGGCCACAGCAGTGAGAGGCCCGCGTACCACAAAAAAAAAAAAAAAAAAAAAAAAAATCAGTCTTTAAAATTCTCTTTAGGTCCATCGAGTGCAGAACATCCACATCATACATAGCGATCAAGAAACTCTAACTGGGTACAGCTGCTGGGACAGCAGGGGGAGCAAATAGGTATCATGTAGGGATGGCCTCCAATCTTATAGTGTTAATGGTGCCTACAGCCTTGGGGTTAGAAGGCTCCGGAAGGAACCTCTGGGCTCAGTTACTTCATAATATCCACCACAGGTTTGGGAGTGAGGGTTAGTGGCACTTTGGCCAGATGCATGCCAGCCCAGGAGTAGGGTGCATGTTGGTAACAGGTGTCATTAATTCTAGCACCATTTCTTTCCAATCATTGTTATTTTAATACAAGTTAGTTGTAACCGGAGAATATTGCTACTGAATTGCAGGAATGGCTGTACCATGACCTATATCATATAGCTTGGTAGTTTCAGTTTCTAGTGTCCTCTGCAGAAGAGGACTGAGGATTACTGGCAGAAGAGTATCTTCATTAGGCATATTTTTCTCCCCTCTCCCTCTGAGAGGACATTACAACTTCACTATGGCGTGTCCTAGACTTCCCAGATATGCAGACTGTGCTCCTACCCCTGGAGGGCAGCTCGAGAACAGAAAAGCTACGGTTGGAAGATATTTATATTCAGCCCCGTATTCAGCTCATTGGATTAGCACCTTCCATGGTGTGAGACTTTCTCATTTACTCATTTGTTCATTCATTCATTTATTTTTTTTTAAAGTATTGAGTGCCTTCTATGTACCAGGCATTGATCCAGGCATTGATGATAGGCAGTGAATGAAACAGTGGAGCTAATGTAAAAAAGAGTATAGTTTTGGGACATACTTCTCTGAGTTTGACACTCCTGAAGCTAATCTGGACTGGTCCACGTTAGTAGGACATTGGTGGGGCTAAGAAAGACCTGGCAGGTCAAACTGTGCATCCTCCTTCCCCAACTTCAGAATCTCAATACAAGCAGTAAAACTGAGAGAATAAGAGAAACGTGGATGTACCTTCATCTGTGTTACCAAGGCTCGGTATCCCGGATGCTGGCCATTTCCTTTTTCAAATTGCCTACTTGCATCATCTCAGGACAATATTATCCTTTTCCAAGGTTTCTCCTCACTGCTACCGAAGAGCGGTGCAACTGAATATATTATGAGACATAGCTACACTCATGAGAATAAACTAGAAAAAAAGTCACCAAGCAGATGACAGAGACCCAAGCACTGCCATGAGCATGCCCACAGAGCCAGACGCACCACACTTTCTGGGCGGGGCTCTAGCTTTAGTGTCAGGAGCAAAAGGAAGGCAGGCCTCAGCAGTGTTCCAAAAACCAGTGGTGCTCATAGTGGAGAAGCGAAGCACCCTTCCCAGGCATGGGATACATGAGTCAGAAGAAAGGGTAGAAAAAGAACCACAAAGGAAGCGGGGTAGCAGGCAGTCCAGACAAGATGAGCAGTGGCTGGAAAAAACTGGGGAAAAAACAAATTTCCCTATTGTAAAAACCAAAACCAAGGAGTAGGCCTGGTGCCACACTGATCTTAATAATGCAACGAGCCTTATGCTCCATGACGGGATGAGTGACGAGGTGAGTGAAGAGATGCATGAGCGAGGGGTGAACCAAGCCAGCATACTCACATGGGATGCCTAAACACGATGTCTCACAGACAGGGAGAACCCCTGGCCAATAGAACCATTAACAACTGTCTGACCCTTTCATTTGTTCCAAGAAATGTGAATCACTCCAATAAAACCCAGCTATGGGCAGAGGGAACTCTAACATCTGACTTGTGAGGCAAAAAGAACCAGCTGCTCCAGGTTCCAAGACTCAACAACTTCCTCTTTCAAATCGTGTTCCCCGCTGTCCCACAGCTCAGGAAAGAGGGAATGAAGCCAGTCACCCTCTCCTCTAGACACACGCCCCAGTCAACAGCAGAAGTGTTCAGATTTTATCAGCATCTCAAATGTACTAGGGGTTGAAATTAGACACCTCACTGTGGTTTAGGAGCAAGAGAAGGGCCAGGTGAACCCAGGTTGGGAGAACAATGAGACAAGAGTCACAAAGTAAAGGCCTGAAGTCCAACTCGCAACAGAAAGGCTTTCTAGCTGCCCCTTAGGTTGCCTGAAATCCTACATCCAAGGGCCCCAAGCCCCAGTGGCCTTGGGATCACAGCGGGGATCTTGTGCTGGGAAGTACACGGGCACTGAGTGTTTCTGGTAGAACTGCAGACGGGAAAGGAGCTGCTTGACGATATGAGGATATTCTCTTGACAGGTCATGCCTTTCCTGTGGGTCCTGATCAATGTCAAAGAGCCAGAAGGTCTTGGTCGGTGGGTCCAAGGAGGGTATCACGGAAACATTATATTGAGATGGTGGAGGAAACCAGTAACCACAGCCTGGCAAAGAAATACAACAGTTTATTGGAGGAGGAGTATTGTAGGCAGGTTCTAATTTCAAGGAAGGAGTCTGGGGGACAAGGCTGAGCTCTGTTGTGGGTATGGACACGTAAAAAAATCTGGCCCTTGATGCTATGTCTAGATCTGTCTCCGACTCTGACTTCTGGTGCTTTAACTAAACATGTCTCGTGTGTGTGTGTCTGGGGGTGGTGGTGGTGGTAGTTAATTTTAGTTGTCACAGTGACTTGTCAGGGGGTGCTACTGCCATTTAGTGGTCTGGGCCAGGGATACTAAAATATCTTAGAACGTATGGGACAGTCACAAACGATGAAGGACTGTCTTGCCGCAAACGCCAAGAATGCCCTCATTATAAACATTGCTTAATTGCATCACAATCTTAACCATCGTACCACATACCATAAAAATATTTAAAAGATGTCACTTCTAGAGAATGTGCTCAGGGGAAGCAACCTCCTCCCCCCGCTATACCATTGGTTGAAGATGTAGCTTTCAGAGATGCTCTTTGCTAGCTAGAAGTGCTGTGCTTGACGGTCGTGCATATCGGAAACCCTTATTTTCCATGAAGCACTAGAGCTGCATTTCTTCCTTTCACCCTCCCCCCGCCTCTACAGTTAATTCTTAATTTTTAAAAAGTTTAGGACCAGATGACACTCCTTCCCCTCATTCAGCAGCCCCAGAGATCATGTTTTGCAAAAGGCAGTTGCTCTTTGGTAAAGTTCTCCTAGCTGTTCTAGTGGGAAATGTTAAGCCTTCTACCTGGGTAGCCCGTGAGGAGTTTCCAGTTCCTGTGTCTGATGGCAGCATGGACAGATGTGTTGAAGCCTGAATATTCTGGAAGGGAAGAATCATACTTTGCCGGAACCATGCTGTTCCCAGGACCTGGTGAGAGGGTTTGGAAGAATCAGATCACTGTTACTGGAATGTGTCGTCATAAATCAACATTTTACATCCCTCTTGCAGAACAGTAGCTTTTATTCAACACTGGCGCGTAAATGTGGATCCTGCCACAGAAATGAATCTTCTATTAAATATAAACAGAAAGCTCCAGTTACATTAAACGTCAGTCATAAACCACCACTAATATAAAGGAAATCCCAAAGAGGTTAGAACACTAATTCATCCTTAAAACCACTATGTTCTGCCTACGTACAGCTGGCCATATGCAGAACTGTGTTCTGTGACAGCATGTGGGGTTGTTTCTTTGGTAGGTTTTGTTTTTGCTGTTAAATGATTGAGTTAAATCCATTCTCTGTGTATACTTGTACACCTATGCAGATAATATAATACATTATAAAATGCACATTTTAATGGAGTCTGTCTCAAGCTATGAGAGTTCAAGCATGCCATGATAAATCGTACATACATTTATTTTTTTAACCACACTTATGAAATCTAAAAGTAAGTGAGCAACGCTCAGTTAACTATTCGGATAAGATAATTCTGGTATATAAATTATTAGTTGGTATCATGGATTATATTAATTTATCATCTTGAGGTCTTATATTAATTGATCATCAGGTTTGGAGGGGCACAATTAATAGTGCCTGCTCCCTCTTCCCCTCTTGACTTTGGAACCAGTTGAGAGGTAGAGGCCAGAGAGATGGAGCTAAAAATATTGCTTTTGTTACTGATAAAGTTGATTGGAGAGAACATAACTTCAGATCTGTGTCAGAGAGGGCTTGCTAATAATTGACGCTTGTGTGTTGACATATATCCTGGGGACAGGCTGGCTCCAAAATTAGACAAAAGGGTCTGAACTGAGCATGCTCAGTTCCTTCTTTCGGATAACTTCCTTCTGCACCTGCTTGTGGGGAGGAGCGAATAAGGTGAGAGAGACCTGAGTTCTACTCTAGTTGAAGGCCCTGGTGGATCCCTGAAGGCAAGGTATGGAGGTCCCCACCTCACTCCTACCTGTGCATGTTTAAAAGCCTCAACTTAGGGCTTAATTGTTTAATATTTAGTCTGTTTTAAATCCACATTTATCTGTCAACTTTTCAAATATGGTCATAGCAATCACCTTGGGTGTACTTCCAAAGGCTGTCAGACTACCTGTCCAATGACTAATAGCTGTAGTGTGTGATGTGTCTGTAAAAGTGCCCTCACCACCATCTGTCCAGCATCGCCATCATGTGATGAAGGACTTTGAGAGTGCCCTCCACCCCGCCGGAGCGGGACTTCTGTGCTGCACGCAGCTTAACGCGGGAAGCACTGGCAGTGGTGGAAAAGGCAGGGAGTTTCATTCTTTTTTTTTTTTTTTTTTTTTTTTGCGGTACGCGGGCCTCTCCCGCTGCAGAGCACAGGCTCAGGACGCGCAGGCTCAGCGGCCATGGCTCACGGGCCCAGCCGCTCCGCGGCACGTGGGATTTTCCCGGACCGGGGCACGAACCTGTGTCCCCTGCATCGGCAGGCGAACTCCCAACCACTGCGCCACCAGGGATGCCCCGGGAGTTTCATTGTTTTGTCAATCTGGTGGGAATGACCCTGGAGAGGCATACTGCAGACTGAGCCAATAAACATTGGTGGTTTCAGACCTTCAGTCTTAACAATCAGTACCAACAAATCATCAGCACCAAAGAGGAAATCTTTTGGACTTCTTGTTTCTCTGTTTGCTTGTGGCTATTTTGGCTCCAATACAAACGGATGCTTCTAGCGATCGAGGTGTATGCGGACGTCTACCATAGGAAGTATGTTCTTAATATACAGACTGTGGTAGAACTGTGAGCCCTCATGATTTACTAGTCACAAGTTTGTATATAAAGACCACATTTTGATAGCAAAAAATGTTAAATAAAACAAGTACGCTTTGTGAACATAAACAAAGGAAGGAAATTTAGCTGTCTCAGCTATACTTATGTTTATATACATTTATTTTTAAAACAAACAGAAACATAAAATACCTAAACAATAAATAAGTCTAAGAGTAAATGATGAAAGATGCTGTTATCTCAACTTAAGTTTTTTTCATTTTGAGAAATTAAACAAAGAGCAAAGCACAAAGAATAATATAACTAACACCCTGTGAGCTGTCACCCAGAATGAACAGATGTTAACATTGTGTCATATTTGCCTTTTTTTTTTTAAAATAAGGGAAGTAGAACAATTAAGATGAAGTGACAGACTCCTTTTTCTCCATCCTCAATCCCAGTCCCTTCCCCCACTGCCCCAGAGGCTGCTGCTGTCACGACTTCAGTGCGTCCTTCAGCCATTTAAAAATACAGTAACACATGTGTGTCAAGGAATAATACACAGTAGTTTTATACATTAGAAATGTACATGTATGTGTTATGCTATACATATTTTGCAGCTTGCTTTTTCATCCACTACTGTGTTTTTAGAGCTCAGTGATTATGCATGTATACATATATTCTTTTTAACTATTTAGTAGTTCACTGCATAAGATTACCACATTTTATTTATGCATTCCCCTTTTAATGGGAATTTAGGTTACTTTACTTATTTATTTATTTTTGCTATGACAGTTGACCCTTCAACAACATGGGTTTTTTTTTTCCTCAAATGATCCTACTTTATTTTGATTTATTTTTAACATCTTTATTGGAGTATAATTGCTTTACAATGTTGTGTTAGTTTCTGTTGTATAACAAAGTGAATCAGCTATATGTGTACATATATCTCAATATCTCCTCCCTCTTGCATCTCCCTCCCACACTCCCTACCCCACCCCTCTAGGTGGTCAAAAAGCACGGAGCTGGTCTCCCTGTGCTATGCGGCTGCTTCCCACTAGCTATCAATTTCACATTTGGTAGTATATGTAAGTCCATGCCACTCTCTCACTTCATCCCAGCTCACCCTTAACCCTCCCCGTGTCCTCAAGTCCATTCTCTATGTCTGCGTCTTTATTCCTGCCCCTAGGTTCTTCAGAACAATTTTTTTTTTTTTTTTTTTAGGTTCCATATATATGTGTTGGCATACGGTATTTGCTTTTCTCTTTCTGACTTACTTCACTCTGAATGACAGACTCTAGGTCCATCCACTTCACTACAAATAACTCAATTTCGTTTCTTTTTATGGTTGAGTAATATTCCATTGTATATATGTACCACATCTTCTTTATCCATTCATCTGTCAATGGACACTTAGGTTGCTTCCATGTCCTGGCTATTGTAAACAGAGCTGCAATGAACATTGTGGTACACGACTGTTTTTGAATTATGGTTTTCTCAGGGTATATGCCCAGTAGTGGGATTGTTGGATCATATGGTAATTCTATTTTTATTTTTTTAAGGAACCTCCAAACTGTTCTCCATAGTGGCTGTATCAATTTACATTCCCACCAACAGTGCAAGAGGGTTCCCTTTTCTCCACACCCTCTGCAGCGTTTATTGTTTGTAGATTTTTTGATGATGGCCATTCTGACTGGTGTGAGGTGATACCTCATTGTGGTTTTGACTTGCATTTCTCTAATGATTAGTGATGTTGCACATCCTTTCACGTGTTTGTTGGCAATCTGTATATCTTCTTTGAAGAAATGTCTGTTTAGGTCTTCTGCCCATTTGTGGATTGGGTTGTTTGTTTTTTTGATATTGACCTGCATGGGCTGCTTGTATATTTTGGAGATAAATCTTTTGTCAGTTGCTTTGTTTGCAAATATTTTCTCCCATTCTGAGGGTTGTCTTTTCGTCTTGTTTATGGTTTCCTTTGCTGGGCAAAAGCTTTTAAATTTCATTAGGTCCCATTTGTTTATTTTTGTTTTATTTCCATTTCTCTAGGAGCTGGGTCAAAAAGGATCTTGCTGTGGTTTATGTCATAGAGTGTTCTGCCTATGTTTTCCTCTAAGAGTTTGATAGTGTCTGGCCTTACATTTAGGTCTTTAATCCATTTTGAGTTTTTTTTTTTTTTTTGGCGGTACGCGTGTCTCTCACTGTTGTGGCTTCTCCCGTTGCGAAGCACAGGCTCCGGACGTGCAGGCTCAGCGGCCATGGCTCACGGGCCCAGCCGCTCCGCGGCATGTGGGACCTTCCCAGACCGGGGCACGAACCCGTGTCCCCTGCATCGGCAGGCGGACTCTCAACCACTGTGCCACAAGGGAAGCCCTTGAGTTTATTTTTGTGTATCATGTTAGGGAATGTTCTAATTTCATTCTTTTACATGGAGCTATCCAGTTTTCTCAGCACCACTAATTGAAGAGGCTGTCTTTTCTCCATTGTATATTCTTGCCTCCTTTATCAAAGATAAGGTGACCATATGTGTGTGGGTTTATCTCTGGGCTTTCTATCCTGTTCCATTGATCTATATTTCTGGTTTTGTGCCAGTACTATACTGTCTTGATTACTGTAGCTTTGTAGTATAGTCTGAAGTCAGGAAGGCTGATTCCTCCAGCTCCATTTTTCTTTCTCAAGATTGCTTTGGCTATTTGGGGTCTTTTGTGTTTCCATACAAATTGTAAAATTTTTGAACAACACGAGTTTGAAATGCATGGGTCCACTTGTACATGGATTGTTTTCAAGAGTAAATACTACAATACTACAGGATCCAAGGTTGCTTGAAACCATGGATGTGGAACTGTGGATATGGAGAAACTATGGGTACAGAGCATTGACTGTAAGTTATACACGGATTTCCAACTGCACAACTGCACAGAGGGCTGCTGTCCCTAACCCCCACATTGTTCAAGGGTCAACTGCATAAGCCATCCTACAGTGAACATTGGTCTTCAAGAGTCATCTCATCATTGTTGGCCTTTTGTATTTTCAATATACATTTTAGGATCAGCTTGTCAATTTCCCAGACAAGCTGCTGGGATACTGATTATAATGATACTGACTTCAGGGATCAGTTTGGGGGTATTGATGCCTTAAAACATTGAGACTTATAGCTCACGGGTATGGTGGATCCTGACATTTATTTAGGTTTTAAAATTTTTCTCTTAATAACATTTTATGATTTTCTGTGTAGAGGTCTTACACATCCTTTGTTAACTCCCAGTTGGTTGATGTTTTTTGATACTAATATAAATTCTAAGATATATTTCACATTCTTAATGTTTGTTACTAGTATGTAAAAATACAATTGGCTTTTTCACATACTGACCTTGTATCCAGTGACTTTGCCAAATTCATTTGTTAATTCTAATCCTTTGTTCATGGATTCTTGGGATTTTCTACACATGATATGGTGTCATCCACAAATAACATTTGTTTCTCCCTGTATTATCTTTACATCTTTTAATTTCCTTTCCTTACCTTATAACACTGAACAAAATCTCCAGTATAATTTTTTTTATATATCTGAATCACTTTACCGCACACCAGAAACCAACACAACACTGCAAATCAACCACACTTCAGTTAAAAAAAAAGGATCTATGGCAAAGTAAAATAGGTGGTAAAATCCAGTATAATTTTGAATAAAAGTAGTGATAGTGCAAATATCTGTCTCATTCCTGATTTCAGAGGAAAAGCTTTTAATAGTTCACTGTTAAGTATGATGTCAATATAAAATTTTTGTAGATACACTTTATCAGATTAAAGAAGATCCTTTCTATTCCCAGTTTACTAAGAATTTGTATTTTATCATAAGTGATTGTTAAATTTTATCATATGCTTTTTCTGCATAAAATGAGAATATTATATAATTATTCTTTTCTATCCTTTAATGTAATGAATTACATTTATTGATTTTTAAATGCTAAACCAACCTTGCAGTTATGGGATAAACTGCTTTTAGTCATGATGTTTATCCTTTTTATACATTGCTGGATTCACATTTTGTTTATGACTGATTATATCTGCCAGCAGATATTCACATTTTGTTTAAGATTTTTGCACCTATGCTCAACACAGAAATTGCTCTAAAATTTTTCTTGTAATGTTCCTATCATGTTATTGAGTCAAGGTTATATAGGTTTTATAAAAGGAATTGGGAAGTGTTCCCTGAAGAGTTTGTGTAAAATGAATGTTACTCCCTAAATATTTTGAAGAGTTCATTTGTGAAGTTATCTGGGCCTAGAGTTTTCTTTTGGGGAAGGTTTTAAATTACTGATTTTTTAACAGATATAGGGCCATTCAGATCTTCTATTTCTCCTTTTGTCAGTTTTGATAAAATGTATTTTATTGGGAATTTGTCTAGTTCATATAAACTTTTGGTTTTTAAATTCTCTTTCTAATGCCTGTAGCATCTGTAGTAATACCATCTTTTCATTCCTGATATTAGCAATTTCTCCTTTTCACTTTTTTCCCATGATAAATTTTGCTAAAGGTTAATTGATTTTATTAGTTTTTTCAAACAACCTGTTTTTGAGCTTTAGATCCTCACTGTAGTATGTTCTATTTCATTAATCTCATCTCTTATCATTATCCTTTTCTTCCCTCTATTTTCTTTGGGCTTAATTTGCTGTTTCTTTTATAACTTCTTGAATAATTGATTTTCAGCATGTTTTTCATTTCTGATATATACATTTAATACTATACATTTTTATCTAAGCACCAATATTTTTTATCATGCAAGTTTTAAATATGCATCTTCATTATTCAGATCAACATATTCTCTAATTTCCATTGTGATTTTCTTTTTGACTCATGGTTTATTTGAAGGTATTGCCTAATGCTTAAACATTTAAGAATTTCCTAGTTATCCTTTTGTTATTAATTTCCAGTTTAATTCCGTTATGGTTAGAAAATATATTCCTTGAGTTTTAAAAATAAACTTTTAAGTTTAGAATCATTTTAGAGGTATAGTATATGATTTAAATCCTTTGAAAAGTGTTGATATTTTCTTCATGGCCCAGCACATGGTCAATTGTGTACTATTCCATTCTTACTTGAAAAAACATGTATTCTCAAGTTGTTGGGTGCAATATCATAGTTTATTAGCTATGCTGTTCAAATCTTTTATATCTGTACTGACTTTTTGGTTTCTTTGCTTGTTCTATCAGTTACTGACAGTTATGCTGAAAATCTTTCACGATAATTTAGAATTTGTTCATTTCTCCTTTTAGTTCTGTCATTTTTTGCTTCACACATTTTGAGACTGTATTATTAAATGCTTACAAATTTAGGAGTAAAATTCTGGTTGATCACCCCCCCCCTTTTAAAAATATATTTATTTATTTACTTATTTATTTGGCTGCACCGGGTCTTAGTTGTGGCACACGGGATCTTTGTTGCTGCGTGCAGGATCTTCCTTGTGGCGTGCGGGATCTTTAGTTACGCCATGCAGGATCTTTTAGTTGCAGCATGCAGGCTCTTAGCTGTGGCATGAGGGATCTAGTTCCCTGACCAGGGATTGAACCCGGACCCCCTGCATTGGGAGCATGGAGCCTTAACTGCTGGACCACCAGGGAAGTCCCTGATTGCTCTTTTTATAATTTTGAAAAATTCTTCTTTATCTCTAATAATGTTTTCTCTCTTTAAGTCTACTTTGATGTATAGATATTGCAGTATTAGCTGTCATTGTTGTTGTTAGTCTTTGAATAGTATATCTTTTTCCATCTATCTTCTCAGTGTTAGGCTCATATGCAATACAAAGAAGTATAAAAGAGGGTATGGTAGGCAGGATAATGACCACTAAAGATGCCCATAGCCAAATACACCGGGAACCTGTGAATACGTCACCATGCTTGGCAAAAGAAACTTTGCAGATAGGATTAAGTGTAAGAACCTTGAGATATGGAAATCATCCCAGATTATCTGGATGGGCCCATTCTAATCACATGAGTCCATAAAAGCAGGGACTATTTTCTGACTATGGTCAGAGGGAATTTTGGCCAGAAGAAGAGTGAGAGAGATTGCTCAAAGGCAACATTGCTGCCTTTGAAGATGGAAAAGGGGGCTATAAGCTAAGGAATGTGGACAGCCACCAGAAGTTGGAAAAAGCCAGGAAATGGATTTTATACTAGAGCCTCCAGAAGGGAACACAGCCTTGCTGATACATTGATCTTAGCCTTGTGAGACCTGTGTTGGACTTTTGACCTACAGAACTGAAAGATAATACATCTGTGTCATTTTAAGCCACCTAAGTTAGTGGTAATTTGTTACAGCAGCAATAGAAAACTAACACACAGGGGCTCTATTATTTGTAATCTTACAAATTAATTAGGAGGAAAGGAGATTATATATGAAATGGTTAAATAACAGCATGATACAGAATATGATTAAAACCAAACAGTAAATATTACAAAAAGGTCATGGTAGGAAGAAGTTGATGAAGGCTGAAGCACAGAGAAAAGATTGAGGAAGGAAGTGAGACTTTAGGTAAAGACTTGTAAGGTGCATCCCTTTGTTATCTACCACTCCTCCCCGTTTCTAGTGTAAAACAATATATAGGGTATGGCCTAAGTCGGATTCATCTCTATAACCCCAAAGCTTAGCCCAGTGCCTTGGCACATCAATGATAAGTGCTCAACAATGCTTTACTGAATCAACCAACGACTAAAAATTGGATAAACTGGAGGTAGAAAAGGGAAGTTTAGATTGAAGAATGAGAAAAGCAGTCCCAATGATTAATGCATTTGAAGCACAGTGATGTAACTGCTGTTGGAAGTTTGGGTGAGACAGTTGGAAGATGGGGTGAAACAATGTCAAGGCACTAAATACAAGGTTGAGAAATTGCTGCTTTTCCACTTCATCAGTAGGAAGACACAAGAGGAATTTAAATATGTTTTTTAAAGACTGAACTATTTTTTCTAACAGATTTATAAAGATACAATTCACATATGATACAATTCACTGCTTTAGAGCATAAAATTAAATGGTTTTTAGCATATTCATAGAGTTGTGCAATCATCACCACAATACACTTTAGAACATTTTCTTAAAAGAAACCCTATACCATTAACAGTTATTCCCCATTTCATTCCACACCCTCCAGCCCTAGGCAACTGCTAATCTACTTTCTGTTTCTTTGGATTTACCTATTCTGGACCTTTCTTATAAATGAAATCATATAATATGTAGCTTCTTTCACTCAGCATGTTTTCAAGTTTCATCCATGTTGCAACATGTCTCAGTACTTCACTCTTTTTAATGGCTAATATTTCATTGTATAAATATGCTGCATTTTATTTATCTCGTCAGTGGTTGATGGGCATTTGGTATGTTTTCACTTCTTGGTTATTATGAATAATGCTATGAACACTGATGTACGTGTTTTTGTATGGATCCATGTTTTCATTTCTCTTGGATATAGACCAAGGAGTGGAGCTGCTGGGTCATATGGTAACTCTACGTTTAATCTTTAGAGGAACTGCAGACTGTTCCAAAGTGACTGAACCACGTTAGATCTCACCAGCAGAGTATTAGGGTGCCAATTTTTCCATATACTTGTCAACACTTATTATTGCCTGTCTTTTGATTATAGCCTATTGGGTGTTAAGTGATATCTCATTATGGTTTGGATTTGCATCTCCCTGATGACTAATGAAGCTGAGCATCTTTTCATGTGTTTATTGGCCATCTGTATATCCTCTTTGGGGAAATGTATATTCAGATCCTTTGCCCATTTTAATTTAGGTTATTTGTCTTTTTATTATTTAGTTTTAAGAGTTCTTTATATATTTCAGATACAAGTCCCTTATCAGATGCAAATATCTTCTCCCATTTTGTGGATTGTCTTTTCACTTTCTTGACAGTGTCCTTTGAAACACAAAAGTTTTATTGCACTGCTTATGCTTTGGTGTCATATCTGAGAAACCACTGCTTCACCCAAGGTCATGAAGATTTACATCTATGTTCTCTTTTAAGAGTCTGTAGTTTTAGCACTTATGTTTAGATCTTTGATTCATTTTGAATTATATTTATATGTGGTGAGAGGTAGGGGTTCAACTTCATTCTTTTGCATGTGGATATCCAGTTGTCCCAGCACCATTTGGTGAAGAGACTATTCTTAGCCTATTTAATTCTCTTGACATTCTTGTTGAAAATCAGTTGACCATAAATGTAAGAGTTTATTTCTGGACTTTCAATTCTATTCCACTGATCTATATGTTTACGTTCTTAAGCCAGTACCTTGATTACTGTAATTTGTGTAGTAAGTTTTGAAATCAGAAAGTATGAGTCCTTCAATGTTTTGTTTGTTTGTTTGTTTTCTCCAAGATTACTTTGGTTATTCTGAGTCCCTTGAATTTTCTTATGAATTTGAGGATCAGTTTATCAATACCTGCAAAGAGCCAGCTGGGATTTTGTTAGGAAGTGTATTAAACCCATAAATCAATTTGGGGAGTGCTGCCATCTTAATGGCATTAAGTCTTCTGGTCCATGAACATGGGATATCTTTCCATTTATTTAGGCCTTCTTTAAGTTCTTTGAACAGTGTTTTATAGTTTTCAGAATACAGCTTTTGTACTTCTTTTCTTAAATTTATTCCTAAGTATTTTATTCTTTTCAATGCTACTGCAAATGGGACTATTTTCTTAATTTCATGTTTCATGTTCATTGCACAGAAATACAGCTAATTGTTGTACATTGATCTCTTACTGTGCAACCTTGTGGAACCTGTTTATTAGTTCTAATAGTTTTTTAGTTGACTCCTTGGGATTTTTTATATACAAGCTCATGTCATCTACAAATATGGGTAGTATTACCTCTTCCATGTCAATCTGGATATCTTTTATTTCTTTTTCTTACCTAATTGCCCTGTTAGAATCCCCAATATAATGCTGAAACAAATAATGAAAACAGACATCCTTGTCTTATTCCTGATCTTAGGGTAAAGCATTCAGTCTTTCCCCATTCAGTATGATGCTAGCTGTAGGTTTTTTGTAGATGCCCTTTATCAAATTGAGTAAGTCCCCTTTTATTCTTAGTTTGAGCGTTTTTATCCAGAAGAAGTATGACATTTTGCAAAAAGCTTTTTCTGCATCTATTGTGATTACTAAATATTTTTTGTCCTTTATTCTACTGATATGGTGCGTTACATTAATTGATTTTAGGTGTTAAACTAACCTTACATTCCTGGGATAAACTCACTTGGTCATAGTGTATAATCCTCTTATATATTTATTTATTTTATTTTTGTGGTACGCGGGCCTCTCACTGCTGTGGCCTCTCCCGTTGCGGAGCACAGGCTCCGGACGCACAGGCTCAGCGGCCATGGCTCACGGGCCCAGCTGCTCTGCGGCATGTGGGATCTTCCCGGACCGGGGCAAGAACCCACGTCCCCTGCATCGGCAGGTGGACTCTCAACCACTGCGCCACCAGGGAAGCCCCAATCCTCTTTATATAAATTCCATTTGCTAGTATTTTGTTGAGGATTTTTTGTATCTATATACATAAGAGAATTTGTTTAGAATTATTAAATTTGTGTTTTCACTATTAAATTGACAGTGTATTAGATACACTGTTGAGACAAGGGACAGGAAGCAGAGATTTCTTAGAATGTTAATGACTTACAGAATTTTACTGACATAGTTGGACTAGATCCAGATTTAGAAAATATTTATTAACAACTATGTGATAAGAGAGCATTGTGTTCTTAAATTCTATGACATGAAGTGATGAGCAAAGACACATCTAAGGGAAGTTTTGAAGGTAAAACCTAAGATTTCTGGTGACTAAAGGTTATAAAAGATAAAATTCCAAGGTTTCAAGTTTGGTGATTGAGAGAATATTGTTGATATTGGCAGAATAGAGATGTTAGGGCAGGAAATAGTGGTGATTACATGACCCTGGAGTTAGGCATGCTGACTGTGAAGAATTAATATGAACTCAAGAGAGAGATATCCACTACCCATGGAGCTAAAACACCGGACTCTACAGGAGAGACTGAAGGCACACACTGATTCAAGCACCATCCACAATACAGTGATCATGGAACCCTGGAAATGGATTAGCTGTCTGCAGAGTGAAGCAAGAGGAAAGCAGAAGCTCAGAGACAGAGACTACTGCCAAAGGAAAACTGTCAGCAAAGGAGAAGAAAATAACATGAGGAAGAAAACCGGTTCAAAAGGACATCACAGAAGTCAAGAGAGCAGAAGGTTTCGGACTGTGATTCAAAAGTACCAAATATTCCATCCATCATCTTCATGGATGAGAAAAGGGCATAGAATTTGTTAACCTCTGGGCAGAAACAAGGGAGTTCAGACAGAAGCATAAACAAACGCATCTTTCTCTTTTCCTTCCGAGCTGAAAGCCACCTCTGAGATAGATAATAAAGCTTTCCGGTCAGACAGATATACTCAGTTATAAGATGGATTAGTCACGTGTATTGATTTTGGATGTAAAGAGGAGATCAGCAGAAAAATTTAGGGCAGATGAAGAAAATCATTATCTTACATAATATATAGTAAACTTATAGAGCTCCTTATCTGAGCAAACTCTGGAAATCTAAAGGAGTTCAAGTTTCCAGAATGAGGTGGACCATCAGTTTCAGTGGAGAACTGTGTTTTCCAGAGCCAGAAGGACTTCCAGACACACCTTGGGAGTTGCCTTTAGATGGGATGGTGGGTTAATGGGTGAGGATCCAGGGTCCCATCTCCATTTCAATCAGCGCAGTTTAACCCTTAAGGAAGAATCTGTAATATATATTTGCTAAATATATTGTACTTCTCTACACTTTTGATAAAAGGGTCTGTGGCTGAGATAATTTGAGAGACACTAATTGGGAAGGGACTGAGGGATGCCTGGGACACTTCTGATGGTCTGGTGTTCATGAAAGGCAATCTTGTCCTCTTGGCTATACAACGGATCCTCCTGACTCTTGGGAAACTACCCTCTGGTATAGTCTATGATTGTATTTTATAAAATACATTATTTTTTCTATGTAATTTATATGTTTACTGTTATATAAGTTGGAAAACACAATGTATGAACAGGAAAATTAAAGTTACCTGTAAATTTATTAGCTGCTAACATTTTGGTGTATACCTTTGAGATTTTAAACTATATAAAGCTTAAATAAAATGTTAGGTCATGTTAGCTGACTTGCAAATAAGAAGAGGAAAGCTCATAGAAAACACAGTTTCCATGGTTTAGAGAAAATTGGGCAGGGGGGCGAGGAGTCTCCAGCATCAGTGCAGGGCTGAGCAGGATTGTCTGGGTCTCTGCCTCTCTGTAACGTCCGAGTAGAATGGACTGGTTGTGGCTGGAGAACAGGGCCTATGAAGCGGTAATGTTGTGACCCCCCAAAGGAAAGCACTGCTGGGAATGGTAATGAGGGCAAAAGGAAAGGGCTGGGTGATTGAAGTGAGTCCCTTATATCCCTCTCCCAGAAGGCCATGGTGCAGAGCAGTACAGAGCACATATTCTGGGAACCAGATTGCTTGGGTTCGAATCTCTGCTCTATCACTCACTGGCTGTGTGACCTTAGGTGTCTCCTCATTTGTAAAACCAGGATAACCTAATTTATTTCACAGACTAGTTGTGTGGCTTAAATGTGATGACACATCGAAAATGTTTATTAGCAGTATGTCTAGCACATAGTAGGTGCACAATAAATGTTATTATTTCCAGCTGTGCGATCCTGGGCAACTTTCTTAACCTCCCATGCCTCAGTTTACTATCAGTAAAATAAGTAGAACAACAGCAAGTGAGACAAGGCACATACAAGTGCTTAGCATAGTATGTGGTATGTTGTCAACACTATCAACATTAAAGATAATAACAGCTAATACTTATAAGCACTTACTACATGCTGAAAAACATAAAACACTGTGTTAAGTGTTCTATGTATAGTAACTCATCAATTAACTCATTAATTCCCACAGTAGCTCTATGAAATAGGTAATAATGTCTGGCAATAAAGGTCACTGAAAGCTAGCTATTATCAGTTTAAAATAGGTTTTTTCTTTTATATACTGTTCTTCTCAAGACTTTACAAAGAAGAGAAAAGTAGATAGAATTCATTATTACACCAGAAAAAAACAAAACAAATCATTTCTCTGGTCTGGGTTTGGAGAGCACCTATTTGTTCCCCCATTCATGTTCTTCCAGAGTTTGAACAGGATTGGGGAGAAAAGGATTTACAGTGGAAGCATTAATTTGTCACTTTGAGGGTTTAGTTCCTTTTCTGCCCTGTTGTATGGCCTGTCATTCATTCCCACTGAGCTCCATTTGTTTTTGCTTTGTTTTATAATTCACAAAGATCAGTTTAAAATTTCATTCTACCTCTAATGACCCATTTTATTCTTCATGCTAGCGTCACGCCATCTTTGTACTTTGATGACAGTGCATATATACTTACCGCAGACTTAATCACTTGGGCTACTGGGGAAAATCCCCAGCTTTTCCAGGTATTTGGTTATCAAGGTGTTTTCTAAAATGCTATCCTTTCAGGTATATTTTTAGTGAACAGGTTGGATTTAAGTAGCAAAAACTACCTTCAACTTTCATGCTTAAATGTTCTTGAAAGTAGCTTGTTTGTCAGTTTGTTACGTGAGTCAAACGTGTCTCTTAAAGTTTATTACACTAAGGTTTTATTTACACTAAACATTTGATTGGATTTCTTCAATCCAATAGAAGTTCAAGGGATCCCGAATTTGAGGTGAAGTTCAAATCACTAAGGTCCCTATTGTGCCAGCCAGTCCGAGCCCCACTGCCCACTGCCTGCACCTCCGCACACATCATAGTGCATTCTGGCTACTTGTGGAGAGACATGCGGGGTGCACATGTGGATCAAATCTCCAGGCTGCTCACGGTTTTACGTGACCTGAAAGCTCAGGCCACGGCTGCCTCCCATCTCACTGTGTGGTAAGGACTTACATATCCAGATGCCAATGTGCCCATTGTTGTCTTGAGTTTGTTTTTAAAAATCATTCTGGATCTAAAAGCAGAAGTTTTTCCTCTAAAAATAGTTCCTGAAAAACACTGGTTAGAACCGCCACACTCTGAGCTGACACTTTACTGACCCCCTTTCCTTAATTTTCAGAGATGAAAAAAAAGCCCCTAACAACCATAGGGACGGCCCTCCCAGCTCGAAAGCTGGGATCCACAGAGCTTTTAGGAACGCAGCAGCATTCCCTCTGCCATTACTCTCTAGTTCTGAAAAGGAACTCAGAGAAACCACTGTGCATTTCAGTGGCCTTTAGAATAATGTCTTTCTATTATCTTGTTAGATCATTTAACCACTCTGATTTCCTGTTTCCAAGTATGTCAAATGAGGATAAAAATAATGCCTACCTCCCAGGATGATTGTGAGGATGAAATGAGATCCTATCGACGGTGAGTTTAAGTAGAAAAATCCTGGTTACAGGTCTTGAATTCCCACAGCAATTGCCACAGGACTGGGCACACAGACAAAACCTACTGACCAACTCAAAAAAAATCATTTCAAGTCAAGTTGAACCTGTGGCCTTGGATTGACAGCCATCAGAATCATGGTGTGATCAACTACCCAACCCTGTAATTACTGAGAGATTTGAACCAGCTGGAACAAGGTATTATTAGAAAATTATAGGCAGAAGGGGATGGGGAAATTAGTCAAAGGTGTTAGTCAAAGGGTACAAAGTGTCGGTTATGCAAGACAAGTCCTAGAGATCTACTGTACAGCATGATGTATACAGGTAACAATACTGTGTTGTGTACTTACAAATTTGCTAAGAGGGTAGATCTTATTTTAAGCATTCTTATCTCATACACACACACACACACACACACACAATGATAATAAATAAAGGAGGTGGGAGGAAACATTTGGAGGTGATGGATATGTTTACGGCATAGATTGTGGTACTGGTTTCATGAATGTATACTTATTTCGAAACCCAAGTTGTATACATTAAATGTGTACAGCTTTTTGTATGTCGATCATACCTTAATAAAGTGGTTTCAAAGTGAATGAATGAAGGAATGAAGAAAGAAAAAAAATTTTATATGAAAAAAATGTTTTGATACCACCTAAATTTTATAGGCTAAACCAGAGGTCTGTCCAAAATTGTGGAAATAGAGTGAAATAGAACAGGGATTCCCAATTCTGGTTCTACATTGGGATCACCTGACCCCTGTAGTCATCTTAGTACTGAACTCTGCTCCCTGAGCCCCATGCAGCTCAGCCCTGGTCTCTTGCCCGGCCCAATCTGCCAACATGGACTGCCCAGCCTTCAACGATGTGAAATCACCATCGTCAGCAAGCAGCATCTATTACGCTTGCCATGGTCTTACATAGTTCTTCCCTCCAAACAAACTCTGTGGAGCTGCCCATCATATAAAAGAGCTAAAAGCAGAGCTGTCCAGTCTCCACCTGGCTTCACTGTCAGCAGGCCCCAGAGGACCCCATGGGTGCCGCAGACCCCAGGGTAAAAGGCAGCGGCCCAGAGCACTCTGCCGGTCTATGGCCATACCACCCAGAATGTGCCTGATCTTGTCAGAGCACTCTACTGGATGCACCCACGCGGGCACAGGTGCTGCAGGTGAGGGACTGGGGGCCTGGGGAGCATGTTGGCACTGGCGGATGGTGGCGTTGTTTAGTGAGTCTGGGTTACAGCGGGCCACGTGCCCTCTGCCTTTCTGGGCCATCTCCACCCCTCGGGGCCTGTGCGGCCCTGCTGGTGTGTACCCGGAGAAGGGAAAAATAGCGAGGCCTGACCACCATTAAAAATTCCTCACCAGGGCTTCCCTGGTGGCGCAGTGGTTGGGGGTCCGCCTGCCGATGCGGGGGACGCAGGTTCGTGCCCCGGTCCCGGAGGATCCCACATGCCGCGGAGCGGCTGCTGGGCCCGTGAGCCATGGCCGCTGGGCCTGCGCGTCCGGAGCCTGTGCTCCGCGGCCGAAGAGGCCGCGGCAGTGAGAGGCCCGCGTACCAGAAAAAAAAAAAAAAAAATCCTCACCAAACTCATCCTGCCTCTTATCTCTGGACTTAACCCTGATTGCTGCAAGTTTATTGTTACACCCACACGACTTGTTTAGAATCTCGTCCCTCCTTGGTGAAATCCTTACAACAGGAAACAGGAGTGTTGGGGAAAATATGCCAGACATAAAGCTAATCGGAAAAAGGTGAAGAGGAATATTACGGACGTTATTTATGACCTACAAGGGAAAAATCAAAATGCTCATAATTTTTATGTATGCACTCCACATGACAGATTTCAAATGAATCTAAGTTTATGATTTTGGGTTTACAAAGTCAGTTTCTCCAACACCTACTCATTTAGTCCATATTTGATATTTTAAAAGTCCTAGTGAAAAAAAGAGCTTTGATGTGGCGTGCTCAGCCTAGACAGAGTTCAAATGTTAATCATTATTGAATTGTGCATAATAAGTATTCAGAGAATGTGCCTGTGTTACAGGGAACTTCAACAGTTGGTCCATGTCTGACATTAACCAAGAGTGTCAATTGAGCAGTGTAAACCAAAGCCACAGAACAGCACCATTCAGGGAATCCTCAAGTCACAACTGTCCTAGTAAATTAAGCAATTTATACGGCAAATGGATTGATGAGAGATCTTCTCATACTTTGGTTCAAATGGATCTTGAATAAGTATCCTATTTTACATTAATCACTCATTTGCCTATTAAACAAATATTTCTTTGTCGATCACTCTACGTGCTAGATACTAAATCTTCAGCACGTAAAAACTGGGGTCCAGCAGGTGATAATAAAAGAATTTTGTTAAAACAGCAGAAATTCTAAACTAGTGCAATGAACGTGTGTTGACGGACTGAATAAAATGTGCAAAGTGCTGGGTGATTCCAAAGGAGATGCTTAGCTGCCTGGGAGGATCCAGAAAGGTGGTGCTCTCTGAGCTGGGCCCTAAAGGACAGGATGACGTGACAGTAAAGAAAAGGTGACAAAGATGATTCAGGGACGGGGAGTGTCTTCTTGAAATTTTCTTCTCCCTATGGTGAGTCCCTACGCACTCACCAGGGTGCCTGGCACAGAGAAACTGCTCCATCAGAGTTAGTTATTATGCCTACCTGATATCATTTTTCAGCTTCTTTTGCTTCTTCTTTGTCTGTTCGTGGAGGATGGAACCCTGGGGAGAACCACCATTTGAAAGGCAAAGCAGAAAGGGAAGGAGCCTCCAAAAGACGGAGGAGGAGTTGGACTAGAAGAATGCCTCAGACACCAGGGGAAATATTCCATGGAGAAAACGGTTCATGTCAAAGAGAAGGAAAGTGTGAGAAAGCAGGGAAGATAGCCTGAATTTGGCAAATAGGATGTCACTGATGGCTGTGGAGATGGACTTTCACTGGGCTTAGAACATATGCTGCCCATAAGAAACATGAACGAGGGGTCCAGTGAGCTTGTAATAACAAAGATAAGACATAGAAGAGTGTGTGTTTTCTCTAATCAGCCTCCAAAGCATGTGACAATGGACAATCATTTCCAGTTCTGGCATCATTGTTCACATGCCAGCCACCGTCTCCATTCTGATCCTGCCCCACAATGGGCTAATCTATGCAGAACTATGGCTATCCACTGAATTCACATTTTTAGTCTGTCTCTCTCTAAGTACAAGTTTTTCAAGTAATTGGTAGAGTCTGTCAGCAAATAGCTATAAATAGGCACCATGTATATATAAAAAAAAGGGAAACTAACCAAAAATATTCATCTTCAGCCTGTGATTAAGATGATGAGCATGAACGAGGCCGAGTCATCTGTTCCCTGGCTAGGGATGAAAGAGGAAAGACTCCCCTGCCCCCAATATGGCATTTAGTGAAATCCCAGCCACAAAGCCTCACAGTCCAAGATGCCTTACTGAAGGCCATGTCTAGGCTCTGAGCACATTTTTGGATAAGGATGAAATAATGCTAATTTAATCCTTCATTTGGAAAGGGGGCCCTGCCCATGGGATCCGCCCATGATGGCTGTCAGGTGGGCCTGGCTGCTCTTGGGCATCTGGTGATGCCGCCCCTCCTGACCCCGGGAGCTCAAACTGGGGCAGCAGGGGCAACAATTACAGTGCAGAAAACTGAAGCTGGTTGGCACTGCTCTGAGGACAGCCCTTCCCAGCATTGCCATTCCACGGCCCAAACTCCAGCATGTTACACAAACCCTATAATCACCGAAATGAGGACCACTAGGTGCTACTTGCCAAAGGTAAAAAAGCAAACATTTGCGCCAACTCTTTCTAGACTACCCGAGTCGTTGGCAGCAGCCCAGTTGAAACGAAGGATGTTTTATATTTTGAGACTATCAGATTCTCACAGGGACCAGGATTCAGAGCACACTCCCCCTTTCCATGGAAGACTGGAAATGCATCGGAGACAGTAAGCAGAGATGGTGTCTTTGCTCTCCAACCGAGTTAGAGAGAATGAAATGGTCAAGAGATGCCAATAGCTCTTTAGATCAACTTGAAAAGGTTCGGTTCCAGAGAGCACCTGCCTTAAAGATTCATGAATCTGCAAATGCTGATTTGATTATGGAGTCCACCAGACAGATATCCTGAGATTCCTGAAGCCTCAGTCCTCTCTCTGAAAACTCCGTATTAACTGTCACATCCACAATCCTGAAAGTGCTTCCTGAAGAATGCTGGCTGTTAGGCACCTCACACAATTCATGAAATGACTCACAGAAGGGGCAGAGTGTGACTCAGGGGTGGCTGTCCCAGTCTGGACAGACGTTCTCTTCCTAGTAGTCAGGATGCCTTTTTGAGGCCCAAAGCAGGTAGGAGGGACTCCATTTTAAATGTCACTCCCTGGGCTTCCCTGGTGGTGCAGTGGTTGAGAGTCCGCCAGCCGATGCAGGGGACATGGGTTTGTGCCCCGGTCCGGGAGGATCCCACATGCCGCGGAGCGGCTAGGCCCGTGAGACATGGCCACTGAGCCTGCGCGTCCGGAGCCTGTGGTCCACAACAGGAGAGGCCACAACAGTGAGAGGCCCGCGGACCACAAAAAAAAAAAAAAAAAAGTCACTCCCCACTTCTTCTCTTTCCCCTGACACTAGTGTCAGCCTCGTCACATTAAGGGAGGATGTGAACAGCAAAGCCCTGTTTCTCAGGCCTGCATACGGGAAACCATTTAAGATGGGGAAAACAACCCCAAGATAGTGCTGAATTTCCCATCTGACTCAAATAAGACTGTTGAGAAGCAGGCAGATTTAGAAATGGAACGGAGGGCCCAGCTATCCTATCAGGGGCTCATCTAACTAGAGGATGGCGCCTTACAATGGTTTAGGTGATCAAAACCCCACAGAGCCAGGGAGATTCTGCAAATATGGTCCTTTGGTCTGATGCTGTCTTCTGGTTCTTGTACAGTTTTTCACGTGAAAAATCTTGATAACATGGAAAATCTAAAAGACAGACCTCCAGGGCAATACCGCTATTCTCTGCAACCTCTTTCTTGGGGGAAAGGAGTATTGTAAATAGGGAAATGGGAATATTTGTAACTGAACCCTTCATGACAAACCCAGAGTTGGCCTCCTGAATGGGCAGAAGAAACAAAGTAGGAAGTTGACTACAGATGGCTAGGGACTCACTGGCAGGCATGGCTCCCCATCAAATATTTTGCCCAAAGATCACCCTTTGGGGCTGGAATTCCCAGAAGAAGCATTCTACCTAAACTAGCTAAGGCTTTACATTTTAGAAGAGATCATATATTCAAACAACAGCAACAATGACCACAACCACAAGAAATCAAAAAGAATGTTCTGGGCATCTGCTATGTTGAAGGAACTATGTGTCACAGGAATTATAGAAAAGCATTAATTACTTATTTCTTTTTTTGAGGATGTACTGTTTTAGAAATTGAGAAAAGTAGCTCTACTTCAGAAGTTTAGAATGAATTGGAAGGATAAATGTCAATAAAAGGTGAAACATGATAAATGCCAAAGGAGTGGTAAGCTATAATATAAATAGGCATTAATTAAGCACCTAGTATTTGCAATCCCTTGTGCAAAGGACTTTGGGGAGTGTAACAGGACTCCAAAGACAGAAAGCTTATTTGCTAGTTGGTGGGGTAAAGAAAGGCTTCCCAGAGAAGGTGAGACTTGGGCATGAGCGCTAGCCCTGAATAATTGGTAGGATTTGGAGAGATGGGTAGGCAGGAAGAGGATGTCCCAGGCAGAGGGGAGCAGTATGAGATGGGAATTCACCAAGTCTGTTTGACTCTGGAGAATAGTTCTGATTCTCATAAAGCCCTCACTGGTAGTGATTCACGATTCACTTTAACTTGGTTATTGCATTTGCCTCTGACGTAGGCTTGTGACCTTCAAGTCATAGGACCTCAGTATCTATGAAATTGTCTGTCCTGCCTGAGGGCATAGAGAGAGAGAATCAAATACACACTAAGCATTTGGAACAAAATATATATATATTTTTTGGATAATAGTTGGACACCCTGGCTGGCTGGAGGGGGTCTGGGATAAGAACAGTTTGTAAAGGATAGGTTGACTGAGTTGCCCCAAACTATAGAAGTTAGATCTTTTTGCAGTAGGTAACTGGTAGCCAGTAACATAATTTTGAGCAGGCATGAAAGGCACATTTTAGAAAGACTCATTTCCACGTTCACTATGACCTGATTATTAAGCTTCCCAGATGACTTGATACTGCAAAAGCATTGCAGCCAGGAATAACAGGGAAGCGGTAGTCCACACTGCAGATGTGTAAATTAGCATTCCATAGCAGAGCCGGAAGAACCCAATCAAACAGCCTCGCTGGGAGAGTGCTGAAACAGTCCAGGCCTGGGAGGCAGAAGGGAAGTCTGTAGACAGTAGAGCGGGGAAGAAAGGACTATGAGGTCTGGAACAGCATCACTGAAGGAAGAAGCAAACACCGCAGGGGAGAGGGTGCTTTTTGAGGGGGTGATGAATTAGGTTTAGACACGTTGTATGACATAAGCAAGCAGACACGTAGGTTTAGACGTGATGACAGATGTACCGCAGGTACTCCAGGAATAGAGCCTCAATCCTGCAACATGGCCCACGGGGCCTGCTCGATCTGCTATGCCTCCTTCTGGGGATCACAATCCCACCAGTTTCCTGGCCTCCTTGTAGCTAGCTCTGTGCCAGTGGAATGCGGACGGGGTGGGAGCACAACTCCCAGGCAGGCCTGGGTCCAGAAAACCCTCTTGTGCACAACTCTCCATGCAGACAAGCATGCTGGCCTTGGCTGCTCATTAAAAATGTCAGAGCCGGGGCTCCCCTGGCAGCGCAGTGGTTGAGAGTCTGCCTGCCGATGCAGGGGACACGAGTTCGTGCCCCGGTCTGGGAAGATCCCACATGCCGCGGAGCGGCTGGGCCCATGAGCCATGGCCGCTGAGCCTGTGCATCCAGAGCCTGTGCTCCGCAATGGGAGAGGCCACAACAGTGAGAGGCCCAAGTACCGCAAAAAAAAAAAAAATGTCAGAGCCAAAGATAGAAGGAGCTGTGGTCCTTGAAACACTGCTGGGAAGAGAGCTGTCTACTTATTAGGAATACTCACCTTGTACTCTACACGAATGAGAAATGTCTGGATTATCAGAGAGTTTTGGTTTGTGCCAGATGCCAGCATTATCTTAGTGAATCCATCCCTCCTCTGGTCTTATCCACGCCCCCTGTCAGTATGTTCCAACCACACTGGTTTCTTTCAGTTCTTTGGACACACTGAGCTCTGTTCCTCTGAACGGCCCTTCCCTGCTGCAGGCGTCTTTGCA
This sequence comes from Delphinapterus leucas, assembly GCF_059928025.1. Lineage (NCBI taxonomy): Eukaryota > Metazoa > Chordata > Mammalia > Artiodactyla > Monodontidae > Delphinapterus > Delphinapterus leucas. Next base: position 63,821,284 of record NC_143131.1, read on the forward strand.
CCTGTTCCTCCCTCTCTCTAGAAAGAGAACAACTCTTTCTTTTTTTTCTACAACTCTTTGCCTGGTTAACTCCCTTTCAAGGTCTCAGATCAAATAATACTTCCTCAGAGTAGCCTTTTTTGACCTCTGAAATGAAATGAGGTCAACCCCTGTTCATCTTTTGTAACCCACATTACAATCTGTAATTATCTATTTCTTTGTTTCTATGTCTCTCTCTACAAGTATAAGATCCGAAACAGGAAGGCACCATGACTATTTTGTTCGGCAGTGTACTGTACACTAGTACTGTGAGCTGATAAACATTACTGATTAAGTGACTGAGCTGGAGCTCCCGGGGATGGTTAGACTTGAGAGGGAGCTAAGTAGGGACAGATGGACAGACAGCAGCGGCTGAGATCCGACTGTGGGAAATACACATGCGGGGGTAACATCTGTGTCTCAATCTCACACCCCCAAAAGAATAAGGTGTAGAGAAAAGACACTAGAATAATTAAGGAGATAATTACTATAGAATGAAGAATGTTAGAGCTCCCGCGGGGCCTTAGACATCATGTAGCCTGAGCTCCGCTTGCAGAGATGAGGGCGTGGAAGCTAAGCTCCCTGACCCGGCTAGTTGGTGCCCGAGGAGGGAGTTGTGGTCAGGTAGCCAGCTCTGCATTAGGCCAAACTAAAAACGTTTGGTCTCTTCTGTTTGCATTGATAGCTGAGAGGGAATCTGTGGCCAGGATGAACCTGCGGTCCTACCTCTCGATCTAAGGGTGTCTCCTGAGGTTCTTGTGATGGATTTCAATGAACTGGTATCTCCAGGATCTTTTCTCCTGAATGGTCAAAGAGAAGGAGCATGAGGAGGATGCATCTACGTCCTTATTTGGTTGTGTTTGCTCTCCTGAGAGTGAAACAAGTACTTACCTGGATGAGATAAAGAGCTTGCCTTGGAGGGATAAAGAGCAGGCACCCTGGGACCTGGAAAGCAGCATTTCCCCCTCCCCGTGCGACTCCTCTGCTCTCAAGGAGAGCGTCTTCACTCACCTGTGGCAGCTGGAGCTCCAGCCCTGAAACTGACACTTCACTATCCTATATTTCCCTCTGCGCTGGGGACACTTCTTGCGTTAATACGATTGAACCGGCTTGTCAGTCCTCTGGTATGCTTTGAACACTCGAGGGAAAGCTGGCAGCTTACTGGGGCTTTTCCAAAAGAAATATTTGCTACTAAAAAGTGATTTCCGCACACATCCCTGCCTCCCTTGATCAGGAGATAATTACTGGGCTGTTCAAGCTGCTGAAGCTGGGACCTGGCACAGCAAAGCATGAGCTGCTGCTAAGGGTGCCAAAGGGGGAGAGGAAGCCCCCGGATCTGCACCACCCCAGGCCTGCTCCACTCGTGCAAGCTTCCGTGAGGTCAGGGCATCCAAGTTCCCACAGAAACAGTGCTGGTCTCCTTGGCTGGAGGGCTTGGATGCTTTCCTATTTTATCCAGCCTGAGTCCTTTTCAGAGGTTCAAATGAGCAAGCTCTATGAAGACTGGAATTCTTCCTCCATGAAACACTGTAATTTATTCATATTTCAACGAACATTTATTGAGCATTTACTCTAAACCTGGTGCCATACCAGGAACTGGTTTTATTCCATTCAGTGATTATTTATTGAGCATCTAACTAGGTGCAGGGAGCTATGCTCTAATGCTATTCCCTGCAGGCCAGGAGCTCTATGTCTAGCAAAAGGCCTGTTGCTTGTTTCAGTGGCCTTACCCCACACTTGAAGGAGGCCGGCAGAATCAGACAGGCCGCCTGGCAGTCCTGGTGAGTCAAGGGTACAAGCAGAGTGCCTGAATGCCTCTAAGACTCTTTAGCCATTAATGTTTTGAGAATAGAAAAGAAAAGCCCCTTAGTTTCAAGGAGCTCACCTAAGATATATGCAGAGCTAGACTCCTGCCAAAAGAAACAAAAACACCAGGGGAGAGATTCTCTCTCAGGATTAGTCAGTGCTCAAGCAGATGTAACCAAACTGTGAAATGGAAAGAAAAAGAGTGTTTCACCCAAGCTCTGGTGAATGTTTTTCGAAACGACTTCATTCTTCTCCATGCCTGGACACCTCCTCCAAACCCACCTGCCACTGAGGTTAGAGAATTTGGTTGATGTAATCACATAAGCTTCTCCAGAGGAAAAAGGGAGAGGGTAAGTTAGAGAGGAGAGGATGGTTGGAAACTGCCTGATTTCACGTGATACAGAAGAAACAGGAGCCGTGGAACTATTCTGACTTCACAAGCAGTGAAGGGTGCAACAGCCACTGGGAGGACAAGGGCGACAGTTCACAGGGAACAGGGGAAATCTCTTGCCGTGGCAGATAATACACTAAAACTCACAACCAAAGGCAGAAATGGAAGCTGTAATTACCCAAGTGCTTTCAGAGTGGGCCCTGGAGAGGAGATAAAGTGGGCGGTCCCCACTTTCACAGCTGCTGATGGCCCAGTGGGGATGGCCCGTCTGTCCCCATGGGGTTGGCTACGGTTGTCGGCCTATCTCCCACCTGCCCGCTCACTCACAAGGCTCCCTGCTCATGGGCAGCAGTCCCCACAGCTGTGCACTCGTGGGGCATCAGGACAATGTGGCCAGGTGTTCCTGTGTCCTCAGAGGTCTCTGTCAAGTCTCATAAAATCAAGACCATTTGAGGGCAGGGACTAGACCTTTAAGTTCTTTTCAGATTACTAGGACTTAGCTCAGTAAGAGCCCCATAAATATTTGCTGAGTGACTGATCCTTCCCTGCAGCATTCCTGTGTCTCCTGGCCAGGGACCACTGGTAGGGTCTCAGCATCGGCTGCCATGGTTTTGTGAGAACAACACACAGACACGGTTCCTTAGAAACGGGGAGTTCCTCACCGATTTACTCAAAGGGATGCATATTGGTGAGTGAAACCCCAACTAAATTATAAATCACATTTCAAAGGGACAGTTGAAAACACCAAAGCTTTTTCCTAAAGGTCGCTGGATCGTGTAACCAAAGCATCAGATTGAATCCTAGAGTCATATCAGGTTTACCTGTACGCCGATTTACTTTCTGTATTTGCTCCTTATCTGTGGTGGGAATCTGACATTTCAGCTACATGTCAGAGCAGAATTAAGCCGGCGAAGCCCATAGGCAGCTACCCTTCCACTGTTAGAACCTACACTTTTATACCGGATACGTGATTTTATACCGGTTATGTGATGAAGATTTAATAAGACTAGAAGGAGAACAAAATGAAGTGATTAGGAAGAAATACGTCCTTTTGTTTCCATTCATTAATTTTATTTCTAATTATTTTCCTTCTATCCATCTTCCACTGCAGAAGGAATAGGCAAATGCAAACTTGTCTTCTCTTTTCCATGGCAGTAAGAACTATTTCTGAGAAAGCAAAACTCTCTTTCTGACCTTGACCAGAAAAGCAAACAGGAAAGAGAGGGTATGATAATAAGTGAGGATAAATATATGCTCAACACTGCTTTGTCCTCTGATCAGGAAAACGGTGGGGTGAGCTGGCATGTCCACTTGAAGCGAATTTCCAAGTTTTGTTTATCACTGCCAGAGCACCGCCGGCTCCGAGGCTCTGGTATATGCCCACACCCAGAAAGGATGCCCGAGGCACTCACCAGAGCACTGAGCCCCGCAAGGAATACATCAAGGAACAGTCCCTTCAGGCTGTCCAAAGGGCAGCACCGGAAAGGCAGGAAGAGCCTGTACTCGGGCAATAACTGAACCTCAAATCCAGCTCTGACCCCTTCCAGCTGTGCAGCATATGGGCAAATGACTTAACTCTTCTAAGGTTTACTTCTCTATAAAATAGGAATAACACTACCACCTATCTTCTTGGGGTTTCTGTGAGGATTCAAGGGGCCAATGGATGCAAAGTGCTGAGCCCGTACATGGCACCAAATAGAGGGAAAATATGGTGGCCTTCATTGTGATCGTTGTTATTATTATAAAATCTACTCTGGCCCCATCCTCCTTTCTACCACCCTCTGTGTAACTTAGGAACTTAAAGCAGACAACAACAGCAGCAACAAAACTAACCACCACTCAGAGGAAATGAAAAACAACAACAGAGTCACAGCGCCCCCGGACACGCATAACAATTTGATACCTGAAGGATGCCACGAGGATGTCAATAGGAAAGATCTTGATGGACCAACTTCTGCATGCAACGCACAGCATCAGGCACCATCACAGAAATAATCACACCTTTCCTACTAACAGTTAACGTTTATCGTGATGGCTCCCTGCAGAACTTAACAGGAAACAAAACATGCTATCTGGATTGGCCCTTCTGGACATGTTATGGTTTCGATGCTTTCGATCTCAATTATCCACGCAATTGGATTTTTAAAAATGTGTTTGTGGGTCTGTGCAGCCCCATCATTCTGTTGCCTCATATTAAGTTCCCAGTCAGAGATGCCTTCTCACCCTGCTCTTTGCAAAGGGCCCCAAGCGCAGCTCTTTACCTTTACCCAGATCGCATTCCAGCCTGCTAGATGTGTCTCGTTATTCTCGACTCTCGGCTCCTCCTGGATCCCAACTTGGTTGTCCACCGTACTCATCCCCAACCCCAGCTCTCATGCGTCTGGAATGCGAGTATGACTCTGGCAGCTTCCTCCAAGCCACACCACCAGAAAGCGGAACGTGGACAGGAAGCTACACGAGACATTAACTCAAGCGGGGACTTCCCCCCAAACTCCTAAGTCTTACGTGGTTCCATTTAAGACTCCACAAGCTGGTGCACGTTTGCCGTGCTTACTCCTCCACTCCCTCTCACCCTGAATGAGCTAGTCTTCCTCAGCTCCCTTGCAACTGTGTCTGTGGGCTGCATAGGAGGAAAGCTGGGCCAGGGAGCTGGGAAGTGGTTGAGGACCATAGCATGAGCACAGAGCATCCCAAGGTGAAGCGTGTGTGTGCGTGCGTGTGTGTGTGTGTGTGTGTGTATGTGTGTGTGTGCACATGCAAAGTGGGGGGGGGTGTTTTAGAAACAAAAGCATGGTGGAAATGAGACCAGTGAAAATCTATTCTGGAGAACATTAAGCTAATGGACTTCAGAGCATCCAGTCTGTGGAGGGAGATAAAATGGAAACGTTTGAGAGATTAAATAATTCAGGGCTGAGCCTGCCCGCCACACTGTCTGTTCCTAAGTGGCTGGTGGTCCCCAGGCTCTATCAGATAACACGTCTTCATCAGTTGGCTTCCAAGCAGAGTTAGCCCCATGAAGCTCTCTTTCTTTTAAAAGGTGCCCTTGCCAGCTCCTCTGGGATACAAGCACAATGAAGTGGCACTTTCTCTTCTATAACCTGTCATCAGTGAGGCATCTCTCCCATTACCTCTGGGGAGAGGTAAGTGCTTCATCCCAGCAGGAGGCGAAGCCCAGCGCTCTGGGCGCAGATATGCTGTCCAGAACTCAGGGCTGTCCCCAACCCCACCTGACCAATGGGAGGAGATGAGTCTTCTTTACAAGGCCTTAAACATTTTTGAGAAACCTGAGGAAAGGCCTTTTAAGAAGGTGCTGGAGGGGTGGAGAAGCCAATAATTTAGATCCTCTTCCCTAATCTTCAGAGGTGATCTTGGGCAAGGCAAAGAAACATAATAAAGTGAATCCAAGAATTGAGGGGATGAGAACAAAATAAACTTATTTCCACCTTTTCTCCTACGTACTTAGAAAACATCTTATTACGAAAAATTTCAAACACACAAAAGAGTAAACTGACTAGTATAACAAGCACCAAGGCATCCAACTCCAGCAATAATCCGCCTGTGGCCAGTCTTCTTCCACCTTTACCTGCTTCCCCCTCCTCCCCACATTGTGTCAAAGGAAATCCCAGCCGTCATAAAATTCGCCTGTAAATATTTCAGTATATATTTCTAAAAGATGAGGTTTCTTCAAAAAACATAATTGTAATACCATCATCATATTAATAGTGATTTAATGGGCAGAGATGAGCAATGTTTCCTAGAACATTAACAGTAATTCTCTAATAGCTTCACACATCCAGTGCTGTGGTCTGAATCTTTATGTCTTTTTAAATTCGTACGTTGAGATTCTAACCCCCAAAGATGATGGTATTAGGAAGCGGGGCCTTTGGGAGGTGCTTAAGTCATGAGAGTGGAGGCTTCATGAATGGGATTAGTGCCCTCATAAAAGAGGCTCCAGAGATATCCCTTCCCCTTTCACCTTGTAGGGCACGGGGAGAAGTCATGGCTGTGAATCAGGAAGTGGGCCCTCACCAGGCTGTGACCCCATTAGTACCTTGAACTTGGACTTCCCAGCCTCTAGAACTGTGGGAAATAAATTTCTGTTGTTTATAAGCCACCCAGTGTGTGGTATTTTGTTATAGCAGCCTGAATGGACTAAGATATCCAATTAGCGTCCAAATGTCTGACTCTGTGTGTTTTTTTAAGTAATTAATTTTTAAAAATGTTTATTGGAGTATAGTTGCTTTACAACGTTGTATTAATTTCTACTCTACAGCACAGTGAATCAGCCATACGTATACATATATCCCCTCTTTTTTGGATTTCCTTCCCATTTAGGTCACCACAGAGCACTGAGTAGAGTTCCGTGAGCTATACAGTAGGTTCTCATTAGTTCTCATTGATACACAAAGTATCAATAGTGTATATATGTCAATCCCAATCTCCCGATTCATCCCCCGCCTTTTCCCCACTTGGTGTCCATACGTTTGTTCTCTACGTCTGTGTCTCTATTTCTGCTTTGCGGATAAGATCATCTATACCATTTTTCTAGATTCCACATATATCCGCGTGGTTTTTACAACACTTTTCTTTTTTTTTTTTTTTCCTTGCAGTATGCGGGCCTCTCACTGTTGTGGCCTCTCCTGTTGCGGAGCACAGGCTCCGGACACGCAGGCTCAGCAGCCATGGCTCACGGGCCCAGCAGCTCCGTGGCATGTGGGATCTTCCCGGACTGGGGCACGAACCCATGTCCCCTGCATCGGCAGGCGGACTCTCAACCACTGCGCCACCAGGGAAGCCCTTACAACACTTTTCTGATGAGGCCTGCATCACCTCCAGGGTGGCCAGGAGGACACTATCCTAGTGCACATCCTTGTGTGCGTAGCTGGCATGGGGTACATGCTCGCAGAGCACATCCTGTACTGGGTAGAGGGAAATTCATTTCATGTTGCATTTATACCCCCCAGCACAGAGAAGCACTCCCATTAAAGCATTTCCCTGATTTCCGGAGCCACAGGCAGCTTCCGAAAGCCAAATACTTTGGAAGGCCACCAGGGACCAATCTCACTCCGCCTTCAGGACAGCTCAGTACTCAATCAGCTGACACCTCCGCCCTGTTTGCAGTGTCACTGGACGGACTCTGCCCCCCTTGTCCAGTCCCTCCCTGCTGGGGCCGATGTCCTGGCTGACACTTCTGTTGGATGTGGACTGATGGGGGGCAGCACATAGAGAGGCATAAATATTAGCTATTCCACTTGCCCTCCTTTTGACTTTCTCAACTAGTCAGAGCTAAAATGTTAATGAGTGCTAAAGGCTTCCATCTTAAGTAACAGATTTATAATAAGATGTGTAAATTACAAACTATGTTCCAGGTAAATTACAAACAGATTTGCAATAAGACTGTGTAAATTACAAACGATGTGCTGGGAGGGGACACAAAGATGAATGAACAGGGCTTCCCTGGTGGCGCAGTGGTTGAGAGTCCGCCTGCCGATGCAGGGGACACCGGTTCGTGCCCCGGTCCGGGAAGATCCCACATGCCGCGGAGCGGCTGGGCTCGTGAGCCATGGCCGCTGGGCCTGCGCGTCTGGAGCCTGTGCTCCGCAGCGGGAGGGGCCGCAACAGTGAGAGGCCCGCATACCACAAAAAAAAAAAAAAAAAAAAGATGAATGAACAGACATTCAGTCCCTGTCTTTGAGAGGTTTGGAATCTAACAAAAAATATACACGATTTAGCCCGCCATAATGGGCTAGAGGTGCTGAGTGGTCGCTGAGGAAGGAGCAATTAGGACTTAATTCTGCCAGGAAAGGAGGTGGTGGTGCTGCCTGGGAAAGCTTTACCGAGGAAGGTTACGTTTGAACTGACGGATTAGCCAGATTTTACCAGGCAGAGGAAGGCAAGGAAGGGCGGTCAAGGCAAAAGGAACAGCATGAGGAAAAGCTCAGAGGCAGGAAAGCATGTGGCATATGTGGGGGGGACAGGAAGAACACGGCATTGCTGAGCAGTGGGAGGGAGGGTCAGGAAACGGGGCTGGCCCCCGTGGCTGGGCCTCACCTGGGCAGGGCCTCTACAGTGTGGACTTGAGCCCAGCTCTATTCGGCAGCAACACTGGGGTCTCACTGAGCAGTGCTAACCAGGCAAGTAACTCTCATGGAGAGGATTTCAGGCCCACCTCCAGCCAGCAGGAGAAGCATCTGGTGACAGACCTTTTGGCACATACTGTGGGTGACTCTCTCGTGTGTCTACACCGAGGGCCAGCCCCATGGAGGAGCTGGAACAAGTGAGGAACAAACAAGGACACAGATGATCTGGAGCATGTCTGGGGAGGACGGTAGGGGCTGTCAGGTCTGGCTCAGCTCCAGAGTCAGCAGCACTTCTTGCCCTTCAGCTGGAGCTGCGAGATCCATGCTGCAGTCAGGCTGAGACCGGCCAGAGCCCCAAACCAGGCCTGACACCAGGCAGGGGCAACCCTGCAGCTGTTTGGGACAAAGCATTTGGCCACACTTGCTGCCTGTAGGCTTTCAGCCCTGGGCTCCTGCTCTGATAACCATGTCCTGGCAACCTGCCCATGAGACCTGGGGCCTGCCTTGCTCTGCCCACAGCAGGCCTGTAGGCCTGGCCCTGAACCCCATCCCATCGACGTACTTCTTAAGCTCCAGGCCCACTTGCCTGGTTCCGTGATTCCAGCTGACCCGGGGACCCCCGGTCTCAGACAGGAATCGGTGCAGCTGAATGTTGGCAGAAGATGTAGGCTGTAAAAGCAGGGTTCATCTCTGGCCTATCCCCCTCCCTCCACTGGGAAACCTCAGTCTAGTGATGCAGCATGGCGAGCTCTCTCCTCGACCCCTGGATTAGGCAGGCAGTAGTCCATCTGCTATCCCAGAAGAAAAGGCGCTGCACCCCAGTTTACCCTTAGCAAACTTGCTCTCCTAATCTCTATTCACTTCTCCAACTTCCTGTCAGCCCTATGCCTCACTGCCCCCCACCCCCCCACCCCCACCCCCCCCCCCCCCCCCCCCCCCGCCCCCAGCCCCTGCAGATCTCCCTGCTGAGGCAGAATGAATGTTAATCTGTCTGTCCTTCAAGTGCTCAGAGTAGGACAGTCATTTCTCTTTTGGAGACAGATGCAGACAGAGCCTGCTATGCAGGAAGTCAGGACAGGAGGGGAAATAAGAATGGAAGTGATTCCATTTATGTCCCAAACCAGGTCTCTGATCCCATGAATTTCTAGTACCATTGGTACAAGGATTCTGGGGAGAACTCAGTTGTGAAAAGACAGCAACAGCATAGTGAAACTCTCCTTGCTTTGAACTGAAAAATGAAGTGGGTGCCTGTGAGTTATTTGTTTCTCATTTGCTTTGGAAAGAGATTGTCTACAGAATTTGGAAACCTACATTCCGTTTCAGAAAGCAGACCCAGATTTCTGCCGACAGTCAGTTTGGCGGGGGGGTGGGGGGGTGGGTGTGGGGGTGTGGGGGTGTGGGGGTGGGGGGTGGGGGTGGGGGTGGGCGGGTGGGGGGGTGGGGGGTGGGGTGGGGGTTGGGGTGGGGGTGGGGGGTGGGGGGGGGGGGGGGGGGGGTGGGGGTGTGGGGGGTGTGGGGGTGTGGGGGTGGGGGTGGGGGGGGGGTGGGCGGGTGGGGGTGTGGGGGGTGGGGGGTGGGGGGGGGGGGTGGGGGGGGGGTGGGGGGGGTGGGGGTGGGGTGTGGGGGTGTGGGGGGTGGGGGTGGGGGTGTGGGGGTGTGGGGGTGGGGGGTGTGGGGGGGTGGGGGGGTGGGGGGTGGATTTTGTCTGTTTTTGCCACGTGAGCTCATGTTCTGGGGGACGCACTCTGCTGTTTTAATTCTAGACACTAACAGAGCTGTACCTTCAATCACGAAACTGTAATTAGCATGGAATGAATGGCTTTTGAGCTTTTATTGAGGACGCATTTTCAGAAAACAAAGAGCTTCCTTCTGCAAACAGTCAGCGCCACCAGGGACTCCATTAGTTAAACATCTTCAACCAGGATCTGTACTTGGCCTTCCTGTGCTTTGAGAGTTTCAGGAACTTTCAACCACCAAACCCTCCCATGTTCGATTGCACCAGAAAATGATCGTGGTTGGACTTCTCTCAAGCTCTTAAAGCCTTTGCATCTTTGACCCACTGTTAATGTACTTAAACTTCTTGCTATGCAGATGGCTTTCTACCATATAACAACTTAGCAATACAAGAAAAGTTAGGTAAATTTATGTGGAAAATTCAGGTTCTGAAGGGTCGGGTTCAATTTAAGGTTTGGAGCAAGTGTCTGGATGTGTGGGTGTGAGAAGCTGAGGGCTCTCTCTTCTTGCAGGGCAGCAAGAGCACAGAAGCAGAAGGATAGTTGACACTTAGCATGCACTGCCAGCCGTTGTTATTTTAGGTTTCATCTGTCCAGCTAGACTGCACATTTCCTGAGGTTGGCATCCATATATTTTTGCCTTGCCCACGCTTCCTCGCAGAGTGAGGCAACGGGTATCCGTACTTGTTGATTTAATAATGGAGGGCACACATTGATAAGGCTAAACTTTTAGGGGTGGCTCTTTTGGTTAGTGGGATTCTATTCTGGGTAATGAAACTGCATCCCTTATTCCCTCCCTAAGAACCCAAGTTCTATCAAGAAGACACAGTGAAACTAGCAATATAAACTAGTGGGACCTTGAAATTCATCCTAGGAGGCCAGTAAAGAGTTAATTCAGTTCTTATATGAGAATTATGAGGCAAGGCTATAAGAATTACACACAATGGATTTATAACACAATAAGATTTTTTTTAAGGACAAAAGTAGTGACTGGCGACGTTTCAGATGAAGAAATAACTATGTTAACTTCACTGCTTTTTAAACATTTGCATCTGTGAATTGCAGAGGCTCAACATAAAGCAGATTGCCTATATCCACTGAAAGTCATTCTGGCATGAGAAATTTCTCTTGCATAAAGCAAAACAGATGTGTGAGAAGGAAAAGCAAACTCTCTTATGGGTGTATCAACATTCGGAATTATATAGTTATCTCAGGAACTGCCTATTGTGTGAAGCAATGAGCACAGACTCTTGACCGTACTATGTCCCTAAAAACGCAATATAAAAAGCAGAAACTTAATATCTGGAAAATACTAATTATTAATGCAGATGAAAAACCTAACAGTGTATTCACACTTCATCCACAATTTTTTTTTAAACTGGAAGGATATCAGCCAACTGAACTAAACCTGCACCAGAGATTAAATATTCAGAAGTTTTGGCCAAGTACTGCCTGGAAGATGTGAACTGAGATCCACTTAACTGTTCAAGCAATTAGAAAAAGTGCCACATCCTTGTGAGCAGGAAAGAGTACACCAGGGGCCTATGCGTGTGTGTCTACATATTGGGATCCACAAGCTCATCAAGTTGGAGATGGGAAAGGGCTCAAAGGCTGCCCGACTCGAGGCACGGGTCAGAATTTACAGAGCAGTAGACAAGTGCTCTGCTGTCTGCTAGGTCCTGGGAAGTGCACAGAAGAATCACAGACAAGAGCACAGGCAGCAAGCCAGGAAGGAAAGCATAGTGTTCTGGGGGGCACCAACCTGGCCTGAGAGAAAAGTAGAAAAGTATTTACAGTGAGGAGGAGAAGAGAGAGCAGATCAACTCCTCGATGAACAACCAATGTGAAACCAGGCTGGGAAAGTTGTTCAAGGAAACTTCAAATATGATCTACGTTAAAAAAAAAAAAAAAAATATATATATATATATATACACACACACACACACACACACACACACACACACACATATGCATACACATATATATGTACTAGATTGGGAATGGCAATATAACAGTCAAAATCAATTTGGTAGAAATTAATCCTGATATGATTAAAGTAATCCCAAATATCTGAAATAGTCACATTCTAGAAGCAAAGCCACAGGAACAGTTTTTTTCAAGTACACACACACACAGACACACACACACACACAAAATATCACTCATACAACATAGCATTAGCTGCAGCTTAGAAGGCTCAGAATTGTCCTGGGCACACATGAATATAATTGATGATGGTGATAAAAAAAAGTTTACAAATTATGAGTGTACATCTAAAGAATAAATAAATGTATTTCCACTAATAGTTTTTCTATCCATGCAGTTATACATATTAAACTTTAGATATAGTCTCTAGCAGAAGTCACACAACATTTATTTATCACTTTAAAAAAGCCATACCAATGATTTGTACTCTAAATAATAGTCATGCAATACTATACAAATACCTATTTTTCTCATTTTGTATTTATTGTGAGTATCAGCAAAAGAGAAAGCGCTCTTTGTTTCCTTCTGATTTTACTAAATATATTTTCTGAAATTGTGTTCTGATATTCAAAATTACTTGAGTGAGAAAGAATTATAAAACACAAGTATCAAACACTCGGGGCTTCCCTGGTGGTGCGGTGGTTGGGAGTCCGCCTGCCGATGCAGGGGACACGGGTTTGTGCCCCTGTCCGGGAAGATCCCACATGCTGCAGAGCGGCTGGGCCCGTGAGCCATGGCCGCTGAGCCTGCGCGTCCAGAGCCTGTGCTCCGCAACGGGAGAGGCCACAACAGTGAGAGGCCCGTGTACCGCAAAAAAAAAAAAAAAAAAAAAAAAGTATCAAACACTCTTCAGTAACAACACTTGGTATTTTAGAATCCATTTAAAAAGAATGAACTCCAAATATGGGTTGTATGAATAAACAAAGTCTCCACATTGCAAAAGGTTGATAGCGTGTCTTCACATCTAATTGTGTCACCACTTCCTTTTTTTCACTGATTGGCAGTATAGTTTGAGATGTCTGTAGCCCTGCCACTTCCGAAGGAACATATAAAGAACAAATGAAGTACACGGAATAAAAAGTTCATTGTTAATGAAAGGCTCTGGCATCTGAATTTAATAATCAGATGCCATTTGGAATCCATATTGTTTTTCAACATTAGAGACACTTAAACAAATCAGGCTGTAATTATACATAATTCATGCATATATTTAAACACTGATTAATTTCTTTTTTTTCTTAAACATCTTTATTGGAGTTTAATTGCTTTACAATGTTGTGTTAGTTTCTGCTGTAAAACAAAGTGAATCAGCTATATGTATACATATATCCCCATATCTCTTCCCTCTTGCGTCTCCCTCCCACTCTCCCTATTCTACCCCTCTAGGTGGTCACAAAGCACGGAGCTGATCTCCCTATGCTATGCGGCTGCTTCCCACTAGCTATCTATTTCACATTTGGTAGTGTATATATGTCAATGCTACTCTCTCACTTCGTCCCAGCTTCCCCTTCCCCCTCCCCGTGTCCTCAAGTCCATTCTCTATGTCTGAGTTTTTATTCTGATTAATCTCTCTTTAGATGTACATGTGCAACTTCTTATGCAGGATTCTTAAAAGCAACCTCATAAGGAAGAAGAATGAGGTTGTGGTTCAAGAGGGATCACCAACAATGCAATGAGGAGATACCGTGTCCCCTAAGTTGCTTTGAGCTGTCTGTCACTGCATGAAATCGCAGTGCCTTTATTCATCTGTTTTCCCCACCTGAAATGGCTTCTCCCCTCTTTTAAAAGCCAAGTTGAAATCCAATCTCTTTCCTGAAGTCTCCTGAGAACTCTATTTAGGAATATTCTTCTTCTCCCCATATAACATCTCCCTATTATCTGTCTTCTCTATTACTCATCTAGCTCTTCAGCATCCACTGAAATATATCTACATTTTATTTCCCTGACTCATTACATGCTCTTTGTGGACAAGGAACTCTGGGTTATACTCTTTCCATCCCTACAGCAACCTTTGTCAGTGTTATCCTTGTATCACTAGAACTGCCTGAGTGTTTGACCACACCATAGCTTCAGAGATCCTGCAGCTATATTTGAGAGGAGGCCCAGGAAGCTACATTTTTAACATGCTGCCCCGGTGATTTTTATGCACTCTAAAGATTGAGGACCACTATATACAAAGAATACGTATAAGAACTAGGAGAGTGCTGTGCACATAATCAGTACCAAGAAATACCTGTTGAATATACAAAGGCACCCCAAACCCCATACTAAACCAAACCAAACCAACACGCCAACAGCAAAAACAAACCAAACAAAAAAGTGTGAAATTAAAGGCATTAGGCTTAATTTTATGTCTATAAGCTTAATCACAATGCAATTATCTTTTCATGAAGTTGACTGAACATGAAGTGTTAAAGAAAATGCTTATTTTCTAGTATTATGGTCGCTGAACAGGGCAAACCATGTTTCCTAAACTTCTAATTAGGAGGTCTTATGGTCACCTCCCTTTCCCCTCTTTGCCTTTCCCTATTACCTTTCCCTAAGGATTTTTTCCATGGCTTTCCTTCTTGTCTCCAATGCTCCTTCCCTGCTTTTTGTCCAAGAGATTGATTACCTTTCATCCATTTCACTGTGACTCACAAGCTCAAGATAAGGAGAGAGCAGGTGCAAAGAACAGGGCTCTACAAGTTTACAGAGTACGTTATTCAAATTAGAACAAGACACCCTTTCTGTGCCAGGAAGCATAACTTGGCAGATGGAGGACAGGCTGTGCCCTTGTGCAGTTAGCAACCTGAGAAACTGTGCATGGCAGCCTGTCAAAAAAGGGGGAGGAAAGCATCTGAGCCTACTATCCTTGTTCCCACATTTTCCTGAAGAGAGTTTTTCTAGAGCTCCATTTTTACCTGACTTTACTCTTTTTGCTCAGGTCCAGATGCTATTAAGTAATAAGGAAAGTTCCAAACATTATTCATTTGAATGCTCAGAAGAAAGCTGCATAACATATTATTGTGAAACTAGCGTGAAGCACTTGCTTTTTATTTCCACAGAGGAATGAACAAAGGGAAAAGAATTTACAGGTTGGGAAAAGGTAAAGAACTTTAGCCTTATGGAGACTGAGGAATTCTTATCTCTGAAGATGTTTTGAAATAATATAGGGAATGATCCATCTTCGGTAGTTTATGGTTGATCTGAGCAAGGTAGCCTCTTGTTCTTCTCCATGAAGGCCCTTTCCCTATAATGTGAAGCTTCTGGTCCCTACCTCTGCTGCCACTTCTGCTGGAGCCCTCTGAGGCCTTGAGGTCCCTTTCAGAACCACAACCTTGGTTCTGAAGTCCCTGCTTCTCAGGGCCTGAGTTACCCCCTTGAGTAGAAAGTTGGTGGTGGCTGCAATAGCAGCAGGTACTCGGGGAGGTCTGTAAAATATATAAAAGTACTTTCCTGAAGATATGTAGATTTCTCAGTGTACAAATTTGATCAGGACAGCATATCCAGTCTAGGAGATATCTCATAATCTCACTAGCCTGTGGACTCCTAAATGGCAGGGACCCCACATTCTCCTTCATTATTCTAATGCTTAACAGTGCCTCGCAAAGAAACTTCTCAGCAAAAATGCTTATTGATGAAAGGAGCTGAATTCCTCCCCTGATTCTGCCTCCAAAAGTCCTTCTCTGTTTGGCTCCTGGAGGATATTTCCTTCCTTGTGTCGCTCACCATTCCCCACCACCACCCTCAGTCACGGGTTTTCGGGGCCCTAGGTCCTGGATCTCCAGGTGTCATTTCAAGGTCAGATGGAACCACACCCTGGGCAGCTGTGGTTGGCTGAATTCTCAGCCCCATGACCTTCACTCCCCGGCGTTACTCCTGTGATTATGCGACTTACGTGGCAAAAGGTACTCTGCAGATGTGATGAAGGTTACGAATCAGTGACCTCAAGATAGGAAGATTATCTGGGCAGCTTAACCTAATCACAAGCCTTTTAAAAACAGACATTTCTCTGACTCACAGCAGAAGAGACATCAGGCATTCCAGACCTGAGAGGGATTTGACAAGAGGAAGATTCTTTCTGGCTCTGGGGTAACAGGGCAAAGAGGTGAGAACGGGCTCTAGAAGCTGGGAACAGCCCTGCAGGAACAGGGACCTCAGTCCTACAACTACAAGCAACCTAATTCTGCCAACAATTCTTCCCCAGAGCCTCCAGGTGCGAGCCCAGCCTGACCCACACCTGGACTGCAGCCTGGCGAGTCCCTAAACAGAGAACCCAGTTGAGCCTGCCCAGACCTCTGACCCTGAGAACTGGAAGATGATAAATGGGTGTTGTTTGAAGCTGGGAAATTTGTGGTCATTTGTTACACAGCAACAGGAAGTGAACCCAGCAGCCCTCTGGGAGTGTCTGGAGCAGTGCTCCACATGCCTCCCGACTCTAGTTCACTTACTTCTCTACTTGGGGAGATAAAGAATGGGCATTCATAGGCCAAAAACAAACTCCAGCTCTGGTTCTTATTATTGTTGTCCTTGTTCACTGACCCACTCGACCAACTACTTCATTCTCTCCCCTCTTAGCGCTGCCCTCCCCAAACCTGCACATCTGTCAAATCTTCCATTTTTCCTGCTGTCTAGCTGGGCTTGTCCTTTACAGTGAAAGTCTCTGTGCTCCAGCTCTGTCCTTTATGTACCCAGGACCCCACACGGCTTCAACCTAAGCAATTAATTAGAAATACAAATATAGAACTTTTTTTTTTGCAAATTATGCGCAGTGCCTTTTATTTAAAAATTGGTTGGCAAACGACCAAGACCAACATCTGAACAATAACTTTTGTGGAACAGAAAGACAAAAAAACCCCACCATGACTGGGATGGGGTAAGTTAAAATGGGGGAGGCAAAAGAGGATGCCTCCGAGCTATCCATGAAGATGCGTTTGGACATGGATCTTTTAAAAACTTCATTGTCCCTTTGCAATGTTTTCAAGTTAAAAAAAAAAGTCACCTCTGTCCTCTTGTAGTGGTCTACAGATCTGGAGCAATGCAGTGGATGTGCCTTTAAGAATTAGATAATGTGACTTGCATAAAATGGTCTTGAATGGAAATGAGTCAAAGTAAGATCCTTGACATACCACCAGGGTTTCTTAGACTTGAGTATTTGGGGCAAAGACAGCCACCATCCTGGATGTTTTTATTGAGTCTTGAGATAAATATCTGAGATTAAAAACTCCCACGTCTAAGGTTCAGGGGCCTTACCCAAACTACATGGCGCTGGGCAGACCGGCACTCTAGAATCTAGTTCTCTGGACGACACTTCATCCCTTCTTTCTGGAATCCTACCTCCCTTGTTTAAATCGAAAGAATTCATCAAACAAAGCTGCTTGTATTTCTAAGAGACAGGGGAAATGATTTTCAAGTGCCTTGCTTGATCCCCTATCATAACTAATCCCCTTTCTCCTTAAGCAACTTGGCTCAGTCCTCTCTTTAGGGCTAACTATATTCTGCCTTGCATTCTAAGTGGCTGTTTATACATGCTCTTCACCCACAGCTCCCTCCAGCTCCTTGGGGCAGGGCCAGGTCCCCTTTATCTTTGTACCTCTCAGGGTCTGCCCAGGGACCATTCAGTCCTTGCTTAAGGAGTCCACTTTGAGCACTGAACTGGATTTATAGTGGAGCTTTGCTTTGCTGTCAGTTTTCAGGTAGGGGCTTAAGGTTCCTTGATCCAGAGAAACAAGGACCAGGCGGCAGCTGCACTCAGCCCACTCCCGGAGACCCCTCACAGGAGGGAAGGGCTTACAGCTCCAGGAGGTGCAAAGCACGAAGCGAGGGGCGCGGGGAGGAAGGAGGCTCCAGATGCAGGGGAGGGCGAGCCAATCTCATTTCCCGCCTGGTCCAGCAGCAAGCCGGCTTGCTCTCTAATTTGATCTTTTCTCTGCCTTGGTCAAGGCCAAGCGCATCCCCTGTAGAGCAAGTGTGAAAAAATGCAGTTGCTGTTTCAAAGCAGAAAAAAAAGAGTGGTGGTGGGAACATGTGAGGAAAGCATTTTTCCTGATTTATTTTTTTAAATCTATGTGGTGGAAGAAGCAGTCATGAAGATCAAATATGCAGTAAATTCAGAACCGTGAAGGGAAAACATTTTCTATTGTCCTTTAAAATCTTTGACACTTTATCTAATCACTTATTCAGTCACTCAGCAAACTCAGCATATACCCTGATTAGGGCGTGTCTCACTTTGTGCGGCTGGTGTATGTGCTTGTCCCCTAGACCAGAGGGTCTCTAGGGCAGGGACCTTCTCAGTCCATCTTCACATCCCCAGTGGCTAGCACGGTGCCTGGAGGGCAGCCGGCATGCTTCCAGGAGAAGGGAGATGAGCCCAGATGAATGTCACGGAAAGGCCAAGTCACCTCATCCCGAAAAGGAGCCAATGGATTTAGAAATTAGGAGGCTACTGGTGACCTAGAGGGTGTTTGAGGGAGAAGGCAGATTGCAGTTGGGTAAAAAGTAAATGGAAGAAACACTCACTAATGGGCACAAATAAGCGTGTTTTAAAAAATTCATCTAAATGTACATTGGTACATGACTGGTGAAAGAAACTACAGAATATTATACAGCAGTTAAAAGAATAAAGTAGATTCATATCAGCGTTTTGCGACCTTGGCGTTATTGACATTTGGGGTGAATAATTCTTTGTTTTGGGGGCTGCCTGTGTATTGTAGGATGTTTAGCGGCATCCCTGGCCTCTACCTACCAGATGCCTGGAGCATCTCCGCTCAGGCTGTGACCATCAAAACTGTCTCTAGAAATTGCCCCCATTTGAAGAGCACTGCTTTATACGTACTGACCTGGAAAGATCTCCAAGGTAGATCATTGGGTACCAAAAAAAAAAAAAAAAAAAAAAAAATGTGGCAAGGAAGTACATTTTATGATACCATTTACGTAAAAAAGTACTATATATACACACATACATAATTCCATAAATTCATAGTATATAAGTATGTACATCTTCAGTGGTCTAGAAGGACAAAACTGCTAGCAGTGGTCATGCCTGGGGAGGGCCCTGGGGCTGGAGGGGTCACAGTAAATTTTGACTTTATTTGTACTGCCTTGTGTTTTTAAAAAAATGAAAATATACTTTGTGTTAAAATTAAATAGTTTGTAAATGAATGGAAATAGAAGATATGGAGAAAGTACATGCACGCTACTCCTTGACAAAGTTTAAAGATGAAGAGAAAGTTGGCTAGAATGAGGCAGAATTAAAGGAAGGAATTTTTAGGATGTGGGAAAATTGAGCACTGCTGACTTCGGTCAAGTTACAATTTTGTATAAAGCATTATGGGGGGGGGTAACTTCTAGAATGCTTCCACTTATTAGCTTAAGATTTCAATAATGCTTTGCCAGCAATGACTTTCCCACTACAGTTAAATATGCATGAAATGATAGAATTTCTCTTTCTGTTTTTCCACCGCATGTTTCTTTAATTTGTGTTTCTTTGGTGTGTGTACAGCTTTCTGTAAGTAAAGTGCTGATGCCATTATGGAAACTGTCACTCTTCAGAGTTGGAAAGACCTGAGAATAAAAGCTGACTTTGACTTGTGTTTGGTCTGGCATGGCTGGGGATACTGCAGGAGTGTATTTGTTTTTCATTAATTTCTTTGTCATTTTTCTCCATGATCTATGGAACATTTATTTCCCCTGAAGCAAATGTCAGAGGTTTCTCTTGGTTCTGCTGGGGTAATGAGTTGTTGAGAAAAAGAAATTTTTCTTATATGCTATTTGATTGTGGAAGGAGACATTTTGTGACCTTTTGCTATTTTACAGTGATAATGAATTTCCTGACACACATGGAAACTTTGGGCTTCTTTATTAAAATAATAAAGTTTGAGGAATAACTTTGACCGGGACCTTTGTAGAATTAATCAAATACAGATTTTGGAAAATTGATGAATTTGGTCTTTACAGAGACATTCTAATTTATTCCTGTCACCAAGGCAGTACACAGATCTATACCACGTAGAAACATCAAACAATTAACTACAGATCCAAGTCCCAGAACAGAGATTTAGGCGTGTTTGGTGGGAGGAGGTATAGGCTCAGGGACTGTCAGCCTGATCACAGTGTTGCTTTGTTTCCTTTTCCTTTGTTCCTTTTTTTTTTTTTAAATTGCAAAAGTATTAGTATAACTTGTAAAAAAATTTGGCCTATACTGAACAGAATGAGAAAGATAATAAAAATCATCCATAATTCCACTCTCCAAAGCTAGTGGGCCATCAAAACATTTTGGCGTATTCCTTCTAATCCTATTTTGATGCCTATATTTCATGTACAATTGAGATGATACTGAATATAAAATTTTATATTCTGTGTTTTTTCTCTTAAATATGAGAAACGTTTGCTTTCATATAATGTTTTGTTTCTCATCTCTAAACACTTTAAAGAAAAACTATACTGAGTCCTCTTAGGATGTGCCAAACAAAGGCATCAACTCATGGGGAAAAAAAGCATAGGTTTTCTTCTTCACAATATGATAGGAACATCAGATTCTACCATTTTTCCCTCTAAATGTGGTAAGTGATGATATGTTTTTCAGATGCTCTGAAATTATAGACATGTCAATGTTTTTAATTTTGAGAGGTGGTAAGAGAAAACGAACCTGCTGAGTCCAGGATGCATGACAAGCTCTCACGACGACACTAGGTGAGGATGCTCTGTGTTCCTTGGAGGCAGAGTGACAGAGTGACAGGGTTCCCAGCCCCTGCTTTGACCAGCCACATGGATGCATGCATGTCCAAACCCACACCAGAGTAACCTCTCAGTCATTTACAAAGGCACGAGCGCGGGGCATCTTCTTTTCCACACAGCACCCTTAGCCACCGAGTTTCTCCACATGGTCTCTCTGGGGGTTCCCTGGAGTTTCTCTGTACTCATCCCCAATAGTCTGCAAGATCAGAGCAATACCTAGAAGGAGTCAGAACCCACAACCAAGGCAGGGTCTCAGGGAATTTGGGTGAAAGAAGTTGGCTACCCCATTCTTGACTTGGGAACCACTTCCTGGGTGGTATATGCTCAGTTTACTACCATTTTTAGGAAACTTGGGTTTTCTTCCTGAATGTTGACAGAATGAAAACATCAGGAACAAAGGGGAAAAGGAGCCAAGTTTCTGAGATAAGTTCTAAAATCTTCATGCCTCAATGGCTTGAATATATTCTGAATTTTTTTCAACAAACACCAGATTACTTTAGGATCAGAAAACAATTTGGCATTTGGATAATGAGAAAAACAATGTAAATTGCTCTCCAACTAGGCTAAATAGGAACTTGGGGGGAAATTTATAAAGACCTATAAAACAGTTCTAAGATTTAAGGTCTCGTATCTGTATTTAACTGCATATCTCATGACAATATTTAATTAGTCTTAAATATTCATGCAAATATTTTAAAATGTAAATCTTGAACTTCAAATCCGGTAAAAGTCCTTCCTAGCCTAGGGACCGGCTATGCAAAGGATGGTCAGAGAAGCAGCAGCATTGGCACCACCTGAGGTCTTGTTAGAAACACTGAATTCAGGCCCCAGCCCAGCCCAGCTGAACTGAGTGATCCCCACGTACTCATTCAAGTTTCAGAAGCACTGGTTTAGACTCCGGTAACAGACCAGACTTTTGGAATGCAAGTGTTGTCACCTGGTGGTCACAGATGACTTCTTAGGCGATGCAGGAAAGTTGTTAGTACTGTTCACAGGCCGTTTTTCTTCCCCATTAACAACCTAATTTCTAGGTGAATCTTTTCATCGCCACCTCATTGATGGTCAGAAGCTAACCCTGACTGCGGAGAGAGACCATGGTTCAGGTAACTATCTGTGATTTTCCGAGGTGGGAAAACAATGCCAAGATGATTATCCTTTTGATTTGGGGTCAGATTAAATGAGAGAAAAGAGGATGCTTGGTGTGAAAACATCTGAACGACTGGAGTACTCCACTGATAATACAGTGCATTTTGACGGATACGATCGGGAACTTTAAGGAGTGTGTTTTTCTCTCACTTGCTTACTTCTGCTTCTAGAAATAAAGCAGCTTATGTGCAATATAAGTTTTCAAGAGTGCTTACAAGCAGGCCTAAGCTCAAGAATATGTTTGGTTTAGCAGTTGGGGGAATTTAAACTCAAACCCAGTTGTTGTTTTTTTTTTAACATCTTTATTGGAGTATAATTGCTTTACAATGCTGTGTTAGTTTCTGCGTTATAACAGGGTAAATCAGCTATACATATACATATAATCCCATATCCCCTCCCTCTT
Organism: Delphinapterus leucas; assembly: GCF_059928025.1. Taxonomy (NCBI): domain Eukaryota; kingdom Metazoa; phylum Chordata; class Mammalia; order Artiodactyla; family Monodontidae; genus Delphinapterus; species Delphinapterus leucas. The sequence continues at coordinate 63,843,565 of NC_143131.1, forward strand.
GCGACTCCCTCCCACCCTCCCTATCCCACCCCTCTAGGTGGTCACAAAGCACCGAGCTGATCTCCCTGTGCTATGTGGCTACTTCCCACTAGCTATCTATTTTACGTTTGGTAGTGTATACATGTCCATGCCACTCTCTCATTTCATCCCAGTTTACCCTTCCCCCTCCCCGTGTCCTCAAGTCCATTCTCTACGTCTGCGTCTTTACTCCTGTCCTGCCCCTAGGTTCTTCAGAACCTTTTTTTTTTTTTTTAATTCCATATATATGTTAGCATATGGTATTTGTTTTCCTTTTTCTGATTTACTTCACTCTGTATGACAGACTCTAGGTCCATCCACCTCACTACAAATAACTCAATTTCATTTCTTTTTATGGCTGAGTAATATTCCATTGCATATATGTGCTACATCTTCTTTATCCATTCATCTGTCCATGGACACTTAGGTTGCTTCCCTGTCCTGGCTATTGTAAATAGAGCTGCAATGAACATTGTGGTACATGACTCTTTTTGAATTATGACCCAGTTGGTTTTTAATTCAACCTTATCACAAAACTTGATGAAGTGCCATCAAGTTATCTAAAAGAAAGCAGATACTGCACAATGGAAGAGCTGATGTCATCCTTGGAGCTGCCAAACCATCAACAATTTGGAAAGTGAATTTTTTTAAAGGGAAAATATAAAATATGAAAAACATGTAGTTCTTAGATTTGCTTACATGCTCTTCCAAGTGTCTGGTGATTTATGTACATTTTTTTCCATTCTTTTCTAGTTTGGCTTCCACTGTCAATAGTTTCATTTTAAAAGAATGTATTGTGCTCAATGAAGAATAAATGTGACCCTTTATAACTTGTAGAAAGATTAAGAAAACTAACCTCACATAAATTTGAAAATATGGTTGAAATTAGAAAAAAGAGAGAAGTTTAGATTTTTCTGTCTCTAACATTAAAATTTGTAAACATTAGTTATTAACAGAAATCAGGTACTACATTCTAACTTGTCCAAGAAATAACAAAAATCTAACCCTTGACTTTCTTTAAATGAAATATATATCTTACAAATAATTCTTACACCTCAGGCAAATGATTATAAAGGAGGGTGGAACCTGAGCTGAGTTTCTTTCTCTTTCCTCTTTTATTCTTATTTTCTCTTTTGAGAAAAGAGTAAAAGTCAGGTAAGTACCAAATTATAATCTGGAAGGGGTGAAGAAAGGCACTGAAACGAATTTTTTCTAAGTGGTCAAAATAATCGTGACTTCCTGTTTAAGTCATTATAAATTATACTAATGTCAGACTCTTATTTACCATCAATTAAGCCAAATCTAACGTTTTTGTCTTACTTTATGAACAAACATTAGCTATTACAAATCAAGTACTCTGATATCTATATAATCTCTTTTTACAAGATATTTAAATCTTTCCCAAGTCTTTCCTTTTTCCACTTGTTTTTTTTTTTTTTTTTTGTGTGTGTGTGTGTGTGTGGTACGCAGCCCTCTCACTGTTGTGGCCTCTCCCGTTGCGGAGCACAGGCTCCGGACGCGCAGGCCCAGCGGCCACAGCTCACGGGCCTAGCTGCTCCGTGGCATGCGGAATCTTCCCGGATCGGGGCACGAACCTGCGTCCCCTGCATCAGCAGGCGGACTCTCAACCACTGCGCCACCAGGGAAGCCCTTTCCACTTGTTTTTAAATAAAGAAGGACATGTATTTGACCACTGCTTTTTGTTGTGCCACTGCTCTAGACACTTCGGGACAGTTATGAATACAAAAGACAAAACTGTCTGCCCTTGTGGAATTTATATTTTAACGGGAGAGGAAGATGATAAACAAATAAGTATTTAAAATATAATTATGCCATATGGTGATATGCACTCTAAAGGAAAGAAATGCAGGTATGGGGGAGGGAAGGGAGGGTGCCTAGAGAGAGCCTAGAACACAGTGCATTGTCAACATTCGTTTCTTTTCTTTATTTTCTTTCATGTGCTTTCTCTCAATTCCCTTACTTAAATCATGTGTGTACCCTGTTCAAAACTGCTTATGTGGACACATTTAGGAAAGGGGGCAACTAGCACAGGTATCTAACACCCCTCACATTTTCAAGGGAGGAGTTAAAGCTGGCTGACAGCTCCTTTCCTGAGAAAATAGTCCAGTGCCCCAGGAGATAAGTAAGAGACACACTAGTAGACTTTAACAAACATTTCTAACTTGGAAATCAGGGCAGGTCAGAAGAACAGAATGGAAGCCTCCAAGTGAGAACCTCTTTGATTACTATGGGTCAAGAGTATTAGAAATCACCTATGCCAGGAAGCCCAAGAGCATCTCTAGCACACTAGATGGGAAGATTGCATGCAGGGGGTCCATCCTAATATGGGGTACAGTAGCACAAGGAGAGGAACCTGCATACCTGGAACAGAATCTGGGTAGATGAGAAATGACCATAAAACTGACTCCACATCAATGGCTACATCAAATACAAAGAGATCACCTACAGATTATTTTCCCTTATTAGGATGACTCAGTGCACCAGACCACTCCTCCTCAGCCACTGGCTATTAGATCACTGAACTAGTTCTCTATACCTCATGTAAACCAGTTCTTCTGTTTTTACAGTTGAGATTATTCCAACAACATACAGAGATGTAACCCAAAGATAATCCATCTATGCCATTTTTAGCAAAAACCAGCTAATTTACACTCAGTAACAAAACAATGCCAACATGGAACATATTAAAATATACAGAAATATGAAACTATTTCACAACATAAAAGAAGGAGATGAACATACCACTGGAGGCAGAGGCACAGCATACCTGAAAACTATTTAGAGAAAGAGGAAGCTGTCAGCATCAATTTTGTGTACTTCATACAATCAAGTGAAATATTAACTCTGTGAAGGAAGAAGCAAAAGATATAACAATAAATCTAGTAATTTTTTCTTAATAAAAAGAGCTGGGAAGCCTATAGAAAGGCAGTGAGGAAAGATAATTGCCATCTTACATTTTGAAAAGCCATTGGAAGCATAAAAGAGAAGTAGAATGAGATCTGTGAAAAAATAAAATAAAATCAGCAAAGTGGAACTCACCCCAGACTATACGGGAAAAGGGCAAAGACATAAAAATGAGAAGTGAAAAAACATATATATGAAGGAAAAATTTATCTAACACACATGTAAGTTGTGTTACTGCCCAAAAGACCAGAGTACATTTAACAGAGATAAAATCCAAAGACAGATCAGATAAAAACCTCCCTGGGGTTTAAAACAAACAAACAAACCCTGACTTGTGCAGTGCTCACTGTGTACCAGGAAACGCTGATGAACTAAATCCAAACTACATTGGTAATATAAATATTTTTAACTATCAGTACCAAAGACACAACACTATAATTATCTAGGCAGAGGGAGAAAAACTGGATACCTGCAAAGCAAGGCTATCAGGGTGTACTGAGGTTACTTTTCTGTAATAATAAACTTCAGAGACCATAAGCAATGTCTAAAGAATTGTGAAGGGAAAAATTGTGACCTTGGAATTATTTACCCAACAAAGTTGTCATTATGCATGAAAGTAACAGAAAGATTCTCAAATATTCAAGGCACACCACCCATGAAATGTCCATTGAAAGAAGATAATTCAAAGATGTACCTAAACCAACCAAAAAAAGAATCAAAATGAAATTTCTATCTCAAGATAAAATTAGTTATAGTAAAAGGAAGCAAACATTGAAATCTATAAGTAATTTACATAAAATTAAATTTGTTCTTCACTCCTGCACCGTGGGATCACTTCCCAAGTAAACTGACTACATTCAAGTCTTTGTCTCATGTTCTACATTTTTGTGAATCAAAACTAAGACAGTGAACAAGAATGAATAATTCAATACACGATGCTGAAAATATTAACTGAAAAAAAAAATAGTTCTCTAACTGATGCCTCATAGTAAATGTTCATTTCTGGCAGTATGGTGAACTACAAATCTCAATAGACCCTCCCTCCAAAAACAGCAAAACAAGCTATATAAGTTTATTTTTAAAAGAAAAACATTCAAATGCATTGGTGATGTTAAGAAATTAACCTTGGGACTTCCCTGGTGGTGCAATGGTTAAGAATCCACCTGACAATGCAAGGGGCATGGGTTCTAGCCCTGGTCCGGGAAGATCCCACATGCCGCAGAACAACTAAGCCCGTGAACCACAACTACTGAGCCCACGTGCCACAACTACTGAGCCCGTGTGCTGCAACTACTGAACCCCCATGCCTCGAGCCTGTGCTCCACAACAAGAAAAGCCATTGCAATGAGAAACCTGCGCACTGCAACCAACAGTAGCCCCTGCTAGCCTCAACTAGAGAAAGCCTGCACACAGCAATGAAGACCCAACACAGCCAAAAAATAAATAAAATTAAAATAAATAAATAAAATTTTAAAAAAAAGAAATTAACCTTGAAAATTATAAGGTGAGGACTGCTGCTTCCAACCAAGTAGGAGAAATGGGAATGGTGGTTGAAAGGTACAAACTTCCAATTATAGGATTCAAAACTTCTGGGGACCTAAAGTATAGTATGGTGAATATAGATAACAATACTGTATTGTATACTTGAAAGTTACTAAAAGAGTAAACATAGGAGATTCGTTCAAGACGGCGGAGTAGAAGGACGTGCGCTTACTCCCTCTTGCGAGAGCAATGGAATCACAACTAACTGCTGAACAATCATTAACAGGAAGACACTGGAACTCACCAGAAAAGATACCCTACGTCCAAAGACAAAGGAGAAGCCACAATGAGAAGGTAGGAGGGGCACAATCACAATAAAATCAAATCCCATAACTGGTGGGTGGGTGACTCACAAACTGGAGAAGACTTATACCACAGAAGTCCACCCATTGGAGTGAAGGTTCTGAGCCCCACGTCAGGCTTCCAAACCTGAGGGTCTGGAAATGAGAGGAGGAATTCCTAGATAATCAGACTTTAAAGGCTAGCGGGATTTGATTGCAGGACTTCGACAGGACTAGGGGAAACAGAGACTCCGCTCCTGGAGGGCACACACAAAGTACTGTGCACATCAGGACCCAGGGGAAGGAGCAGTGACCCCACAGGACACTGAACCAGACCTACCTACTAGTGTTGGAGGGTCTCCTGCAGAGGTGGGGGGGTGGCTGTGGCTCACCACAGGGACAAGGACACTGGGAGCAGAAGTTCTGGGAAGTACTCCTTGGCGTGAGCCCTCCCAGAAACCGCCATTAGCCCCACCAAAGAGCCGGGTAGGCTCCAGTGTTGGGTCACCTCAGGCCAAACAACCAACAAGGAGGGAACCCAGCCCCACCAATCAGCAGACAAGCAGATTAAAGTTTTACTGAGCTCTGCCCACCAGAGCAACAGTCAGCTCTACCCACCACCAGTCCCTCCCATCAGGAAACTTGCATAAGCCTCTTAGATAGCCTCATCCACCAGAGGGCAGACAGCAGAAGCAAGAAGAACTACAATCCTGCAGCCTGTGGAACAAAAACCACATTCACAGAAAGATAGACAAGATGAAAAGGCAGAGCACTATGTACCAGATGAAGGAACAAGATAAAACCCCAGAAAAACAACTAAATGAAGTGGAGATAGGCAACCTTCCAGAAAAAGAATTCAGAATAATGAGAGTGAAGATGATCCAGGACCTCGAAAAAAGAATGGAGGCAAGGATCGAGAAAACGCAAGAAATGTTTAACAAAGACCTAGAAAAATTAAAGAACAAACACCTAGAAGAATTAAAGAACAAACAAACAGAGATGAACATTACAAGAACTGAAATGAAAAATACACTAGAAGGAATCAATAGCAGAATAACTGAGGCAGAAGAACGGATAAGTGACCTGGAAGACAGAATGGTGGAATTCACTGCCACGGACAGAATAAAGAAAAAGAATGAAAAGAAATGAAGACAGCCTAAGAGACCTCTGGAAAAACATTAAACTCACTGACATTTGCATTATATAGGGGTCCCAGAAGGAGAAGAGAGAGAGAAAGGACCCAAGAAAATATTTGAAGAGATTATAGCCGAAAACTTCCCTAACCTAGGAAAGGAAATAGCCACCCAAGTCCAGGAAGCGCAGAGAGTCCCAGGCAGGAAAAACCCAAGGAGAAACACATCGAGACACATAGTAATCAAACTGACAAAAATTAAAGAAAAAGAAAAATTATTGAAAGCGACAAGGGAAAAACAACAAATAACATACAAGGGAACTCTCACAAGGTTAACAGCTGATTTCTCAGCAGAAACTCTACAAGCCAGAAGAGAGTGGCATGATATATTTAAAGTGATGAAAGGGAAGAAACTACAACCAAGATTACTCTACCCGGCAAGGATCTCATTCAGATTCGATGGAGAAATCAAATCAGACAAGCAAAAGCTAAGACAATTCAGCACCACCAAACCAGCTCTACAACAAATGCTAAAGGAACTTCTCTAAGTGGGAAACACTAGAGAAGAAAAGGACCTACAAAAACAAACCCATAACAATTAAGAAAATGGTCATAGGAACATACATATCGATAATTACCTTAAACGTGAATGGATTAAATGCTCCAACCAAAAGACACAGGCTTGCTGAATGGATACAAAAACAAGACCCATATATATGCTGTCTACAAGAGACCCACTTCAGACCTAGGGATTTATACAGACTGAAAGTGAGGAGATGGAAAACGATATTCCATACAAATGGATATCAAAAGAGAGCTGGACTAGCAATACTCATATCAGATAAAATAGACTTTAAAATAAAGAATGTTACAAGAGACAAGGAAGGACACTACATAATGATCAAGGGATCAATCCAGAAAGAAGATATAACAATTATAAATATATATGCACCCAACATAGGAGCACCTCAATACATAAGGCAACAGCTAACAGCTATAAAAGAGGAAATCTACAGTAACACAATAATAGTGGGGGACTTTAACACCTCACTTACACCAATGGGCAGATCAACCAAACAGAAAATTAATAAGGAAACACAAGCTTTAAATGACACAATAGCTAGATTTACTTGATATTTATAGGACATTCCATCCAAAAACAGCAGATTACACTTCCTTCTCAAGTGCACACAGAACATCCTCCAGGATAGATCACATCTTGGGTCACAAATCAAATCACAGCAAATTTAAGAAAATCGAAATCATATCAAGCATCTTTTCTGACCACAATGTTATGACATTAGAAATCAATTACAGGGAAAAAAATGTTAAAAACATAGACATATGGAGGCTAAGCAGTACGTTACTAAACAACCAAGAGATCATTGAAGAAATCAAAGAGAAAATCAAAAAATAGCTAAAGACAAATTACAATGAAAACATGACGATCCAAAACCTATGGGATGTGGCAAAAGCAGTTCTATGAGGGAAGTTTATAGCTATAGAAGCCTACCTCAAGAAACAAGAAAAATCTCAAATAAACAATCTAACCTTACACTAAAGGAACTAGAAAAAGAAGAACAAACAAAACCCAAAGTTAGCAGAAGGAAAGAAATCATAAAGATCGGAGCAGAAATAAATGAAATAGAAACAAAGAAAACAATAGCAAAGATCAATAAAACTAAAAGCTGGTTCTTTGAGAATAAACAAAATTGATAAGCCTTTAGCCAGACTCATCAAGAAAAAGAGAGGACTCAAATCAATAAAATTAGAAATGAAAAGGAGAAGTTACAACAGACACTGCAGAAATACAAACCATCCTAACAGACTACTACAAGCAACTCTATGCCAATAAAATGGACAACCTGGAAGAAATGGACAAATTCTTCCAAGACTGAACCAGAAAGAAATGGAAAATATGAACAGACCAATCGCAAGTAATGAAATTGAAACTGTGATTAAAAATCTTCCAGCAAACAAAAGTCCAGGATCAGATGGCTACACAGGTGAATTCTATCAAACATTTAGAGAAGAGCTAACACCCATCCTTCTCAAAGTCTTCCAAAAAATTGCAGAGGAAGGAACACTCCCAAACTCATTCTATGAGGCCACCATCACCCTGATACCAAAACCAGACAAATATACTACAAAAAAAGAAAATTATAGACCAATATCACTGATGAATATAGATGTAAAAATCCTCAACAACATACTAGCAAACAGAATCCAGCAACACATTAAAAGGATCATACACATTGATCAAGTGGGATTTATCCCAGGGGTGCAAGGATTCTTCAATATTCCCAAATCAATCAATGTGATACACCACGTTAACACATTGAAGAAGAAAAACCATACGATCATCTCAATAGATCCAGAAAAAGCTTTTGACAAAATTCAACACCCATTTATGATAAAAACTCTCCAGAAAGTGGGTGTAGAGGGAACCCACCTCAACATAATAAAGGCCATATATGACAAATCCACAGCAAACATCATTCTCAATGGTGAAAAACTGAAACCATTCCTCTAAGATCAGGAACAAGACAAGGATGTCCACTCTCACCACTATTATTCAACATAGTTTTGGAAGTCCTAGCCACGGCAATCAGAGAAGAAACGGAAATAAAAGGAATACAAATTGGAAAAGAAGAAGTAAAACTGTCACTGTTTGCACATGACATGATACTATACATAGAGAATCCTAAAGATGCCACCAGAAAACTACTAGAGCTAATCAATGAATTTGGTAAAGTTGCAGGATACAAAATTAATGCACAGAAATCTCTTGCATTCCTATACACAAAAGATGAAAAATCTGAAAGAGAAATTAAGGAAACACTCCCATTTACCACTCCAAGAAAAAGAATAATATACCTAGGAATAAACCTACCTAGGGAGACAAAAGACCTGTATGCAGAAAACTATAAGACACTGATGAAAGAAATTAAAGATGATACAAACAGATGGAGAGATATAGCAGGTTCTTGGATTGGAAGAATCAATATTGTGAAAATGACTAAACTACCCAAAGCAATCTACAGATTCACTGTAATCCCTATTAAATTACCAATGGCATTTTTTACAGAACTAGAAAAAAAAATCTTAACATTTGTATGGAGACACAAAAGACCCCAAACAGACAAAGCAATCTCGAGGGAAAAACACGGAGCTGGAGGAATCAGACTCCCTGACTTCAGACTATATTACAAAGCTACAGTTATCGAGACAATATGGTACTGGCACAAAAACAGAAATATAGATCAATGGAACAGGATAGAAAGCCCAGAAATAAACCCACGCACTTGTGGTCACCTTATCTTTGATAAAGGAGGCAGGAATGTACAGTGGAGAAAGGACAGTCTCTTCAATGAGTGGTGCTGGGAAAACTGGACAGGTACATGTAAAAGTATGAGATTAGAACACTCCCTAACACCATACACAAAAATAAGCTCAAAATGGATTAAAGACCTAAATGTAAGGCCAGAAACTATCAAACTCTTAGAGGAAAACATAGGCAGAACATTCTATGACATAAATCACAGCAAGATCCTTTATGACTCACCTCCTAGAGAAATGGAAATAAAAACAAAAATAAACAAATGGGACCTAATGAAACTTCAAAGCTTTTGCACAGCAAAGGAAACCATAAACAAGACCAAAAGACAACCCTCAGAGTGGGAAAAAATATTTGCAAATGAAGCAACTGACAAAGGATTAATCTCCAAAATTTACAAGCAGCTCATGCAGCTCAATAACAAAAAAACAAACAACCCAATCCAAAAATGGGCAGAAGACCTAAATAGACATTTCTCCAAAGAAGATATACAGACTGCCAACAAACACATGAAAGAATGCTCAACATCATTAATCATTAGAGAAATGCAAATCAAAACTACAGTGGAAGAATCAATATTGTGAAAATGACTAAACTACCCAAAGCAATCTACAGATTCAATGGAACCCCTATCAAATTACCAATGGTATTTTTTACAGAACTAGAAAAAAAAACTTAACATGTGTATGGAGATACAAAAGACCCTGAATAGCCATAGCAGTCTTGAGGGAAAAAAATGGAGCTGGAGGAATCGGACTCCCTGACTTCAGACTATACTACAAAGCTACAGTTATCAAGACAATATGGTACTGGCACAAAAACAGAAACATAGATCAATGGGACAGGATAGAAAGCCCAGAGATAAACCCATGCACATATGGTCAACTAATCTATGACAAAGGAGGCAAGGATATACAGTGAAGAAAAGGCAGCCTCTTCAATAAGTGGTGCTGGGAAAACTGGACAGGTACGTGTAAAAGAATGAATTAGAACACTCCCTAACACCATACAAAAAATAAATTAAAAATGGATTAGAGACCTAAATGTAAGACTGGACACTATAAAATTCTTAGAGGAAAACTTAAGAAGAACACTCTTTGACATAAATTACAGCAATATCTTTTTTGATCCACCTCCTAGAGTAATGGAAATAAAAACAAAAATAAACAAATGGGACCTCATAAAACTTAAAAGCTTTTGCACAGCAAAGGAAACATAAACAAGACGATAAGACAACCCTCAGAATGGGAGAAAATATTTGCAAATGAAGCAACTGACAAAGGATTAATCTCCAAAATTTATAAGCAGCTCATGCAGGTCAATATCAAAAAAACAAACAACCCAATCAAAAAAATGGGCAGAAGACCTAAATAGACATTTCTCCAGAGAAGATATACAGACTGCCAACAAACACATGAAAGAATGCTCAACATCACTAATCATGAGAGAAATGCAAATCAAAACTACAATGAGGTATCACCTCACACCAGTCAGAATGGCCATCATCAAAAAATCTACAAACAATAAATGCTGGAGAGGGTGTGGAGAAAAGGGAACCCTGTTGCACTGTTGGTGGGAATGTAAATTGATACAGCCACTATGGAGAACAGTATGGAGGTTCCTTAAAAAACTAAAAATAGAACTACCATACGACCTAGCAATCCCACTACTGGGCATATACCCTGAGAAAACCATAATTCAAAAAGAGTCATGTACCACAATGTTCATTGCACGTCTATTTACAATAGTCAGTACATGGAAGCAACCTAAGTGTCCATTGACAGATGAATGAAGAAGATGTGGCACATACATACAATGGAATGCTAGTCAGCCATAAAAGGAAACGAAATTGAGTTATTTGTAGTGAGGTGGATGGACCTAGAATCTGTCATACAGAGCGAAGTAACTCAGAAAGAGAAAAACAAATACAGTATGCTAACACATATATATGGAATACAAAAAAAAAAAAGGTCATGAAGAACCTAGGGGCAGGATGGGAATAAAGATGCAGACCTAGTAGAGAATGGACTTGAGGACGTGGGGAGGGGGAAGTGTTACCTGGGAGAAAGTGAGAGAGTGGCATGGACATATATACACTACTAAATATAAAACCGATAGCTAGTGGGAAACAGCCACATAGCACAGGGAGATCAGCTCGGTGCTTTGTGACCACCTAGAGGGGTGGGATAGGGAGGGTGGTAGGGAGATGCGAGAGGGAAGAGATATGGGGATATATGTATATGTATAGCTGATTCACTTTGTTATAAAGCAGAAACTAACACACCATTGTAAAGCAATTATACTCCAATAAAGATGTTTAAAAAAATAAAATAATATTAAAAAAGGAAAAAAAGTTAGTTAATGAAATAATATATCAGATGATCTGCATTCTGTAAGAATGTGTGCGTGTGTGTATGTCAGTCTGTGAGTGAGGGTGTGGAGGGGAGAGAGAGAGAGAAGAGAAAAGCACACCAAACATTAATATTAACAATGCTTTCTTTGGGGTGGCAGGATAGTGGAATTAGAGTGATTTTTACATTTATCCCTGAGCGTTTCTATATTTTTCAAAATTTCTAAACAAATATCCTCCCATGTATTATTTGTGTAAAAAACAAACAGGGAGCTTCCCACTGCAAACAGGATCAAGGCTAATTTCCTTTGTCTAACACCCTATCCTTATTTAACTTTTGTATCTCTTCTTTCCTGCCTTCCCTTTGCCCCCAGAACAATTTTACTCACACACCCTTTTACTGACACACTTCTTCGTCCTGGGATTGATCTCCACTTCAGGAAATCTTACAACCATGTTCAGAGCAAGGCCCCCTTCCTTTCACGAACTAGCCTTGCACAGCAGCTCTCAGACTCTAGGGCAATGACCTGGCAGTTAATCAAGCAGAACTGGTAACATCTCTACCACAGTTGACTTCAACCGTATTTGATTCTCTTTTAACTTTTTGTATGTTTTTGTTCTTCTCTTCAACTCGATTATAAGCACTCTTTGTATTTTTCATCAAGTCTAGTGCAACAGAGTAGTTATCTGTGGTAGACAAAATAATGGTCCCCCAAAGATATCACCTGTAAGCAAGTGACCAGAACCTGTATGTGAGGTTAGATGGCAAAGGGGAATTCATACTGCAGATGGAGCTAAGGTTGCTAATCAGGTGACCTTAAAATAGGGAGAGTATCCTGGATTATCCAGCTGGGACTAATGTAAGCACAAGAGTTCTTAAGTGGAAGAGATGGATGGAAGAGGTCAGAGGAGGAGATGTGATGACGGAAGCAAGGCTGGAGTGATGTGCTCTGAGAAGGACTCAACTCTTCACTGCTGGTTTTGAAGATGGAAGAAGGAGAAGATGGAAGAAGGAGGCCACGTGCCCAGCAAGGCAGGCAGCCTCTCGAGGCTGGAAAAGGCAAGGAAATGGATTGTCCCTTAGAGCCTCCGGAAAGGAATGCTGCCCTGCTGACACCCTGGATTTCTGTCCGGTGAGATCCATATTTTTTTTTTTTTGCGTTACGCGGGCCTCTCACTGTTGTGGCCTCTCCCGTTGCGGAGCACAGGCTCCGGACACGCAGGCTCAGCGGCCACGGCTCACGGGCCAAGCCGCTCCGCGGCATGTGGGATCCTCCCGGACCGGGGCACGAACCCGTGTCCCCTGTATCGGCAGGCGGACTCTCAACCGCTGCGCAACCAGGGAAGCCCCTGAGATCCATATTTTAACCTAGATAAATTTCTGTTGGTTTAGGTCGTTCAGTTTATGGTGATTTGGTCCAGCACTGACAGAAAATTAATACAATGTTAACTATTATTTTCTTTCATTCACATTAAAATCAAGAGAGATAAAACCAAAGTTGTTGAAATAATAAATTTAAAACTATACATTCTGAGGAAGTCTACCTTAATCACCCCAAATGCCTCTCATTATTTCTTCATTTCTCCTTATGCCTATGTGTTTGATGTATTATCGCTTATCATTTGTTGCTACTTTATTTTATAATTGTGTTAATACCATTTCATGGGCATATATATTTTTCCTCTGATTCAAAAGGGCTCTTCAGAAGCACGGACCATGTATTTATTCTCTAGGTATTTGCTGCCAGTGGTAGCAGATTTTATTCTATAAATGTCTGATTACTAACATCTTACATTATGGGTTACTTAAGGCAGACCATGTCCTCAGCTTTCTGCAGCATACTTCTCAGAAATGTTTTAAAAAGTTTAATTTCAGCCTTATACATAAGCACCCTAAAGCCCGTAAAAAATCTGACCAGATTAGTCAACATTTAGAAAGTGGACTTAATACACTTTAATTCCACTGGATTTGTCCCATAAAATTTAGTGAGGTTTTATGTTTTTCTAGAATTTTACGGTTGACAATTTCAAGAACGGTATATATCTTTACCCTTACAGGCTGTAAGACTGGGGAATTGAGGTAGGAAGATGTCTGGTCCAGACTGGGAGAGAAAGGAGACAGTCTGGACATCCCCAAATCTTGAAGAGACCTGGGTACAAAGAAGGCTCCAGTGTGGAGGGTGGAGTGGGCACAGGGGCTGGACCTGAAAGGGACTATTTGGACGGTAGTCTATTTCTGTGTTGAGTATCAAAATCAGCATAGACCTTCTAATAAACTAGAATTGTCAGGCTACTCTTGGAAGCCATTGCTAAAATTTCTAAGCTCTACCAGAATTAAAGAAAAGTAACCAAATAAATAAGCAGTCAGTTGGAAATGAGAGGATTTGGCATCATCGTAACCCTGGGGGAAGAAATAAAAGCTGATGTGTAAATGGGGTTTTGGGCAAGTAACCACATGGCCAGATGCCCTTCTCCCAGAGGTAGGCCCAGCCCAAGGCCTTCAAGTCAGTTTCTGTTATCTGGCCCTGAGAAGCCTTAAAAAAGGTGCTTACCCTGATTTCTCCAAACATAAAATTGGGGCAGTGGGATTTGCCATTTCTGTGTAGTCTAGGCCTGTGGTGAGGATTAATTAGTGTTTTTAAAGTGCTGTGGGTTTGGTTTGGTTTATTTATTTTCTCAGGACGAAAGCCAGTACGCCAGCACCAAGTGTTAACAGCGAAGGTTTGATGTATGTTACTTGAGATGCACTGTGTGAAGTGGGGCGGATGGGAAACGAAGCTTATGGGACTGCCTTCGGCATCAAAAAGGCCACATTTCCAAACCCATTTAGTACTCCCCAAAGTGAAGGAGGCAGAATAAAAGCCTTTGAAAATTAAAAAGGAGAAAAGTTATCTGTGTTTAGGCTCTGGGATTGAGGGTATGTACCAACCCAGACCAAGGAAAATTTGACGAGCTGCTACAGAAAAATATTGGCAGCTAGAGAGGACACAAAATTCTGCTAATTTTGTGACAAGCTGTAAAATGAGGTCCTATATTTGACAGAGAGAAAGAATGGAACTCAGGCAGTCAGGGTGTCAGGGCTAATAGCTGAGGACAAATGCTGTCACATGCTAGCTTCTCTGACCCAGGACAGGTGGGCGTAGGGACCAAGAACTCTGGTATGGCCCATACCTCCACTCACTAAGAAACCAGCAACCTTCTAGATATTACAATCTCATAAGAACCCTCTAAGCTAGTTTTTAGAAATAAATCTTTATGGCTTTATTCCCGATTATGGAGGTAATGCGTGCTCATTACTAAAAAATAAAACTGCAGAAATACATAACATAAAAAGTGCAGACACTGCACCTCCAATCCAGCAGGCAGGATATAGGCTGTTAGTTATTGTTTGGACATATTTACAGGTGATAGCTATAACTGTCTCCAATTTATAGGTGATGAAACAGATAACTCAAAGAACTTATCCACCGGCTCACAGGAAATAAGTCAAAGCTGGAATTCAAATTCAGGTCTTTCTGACACCTCAGAACTCTGTATGTTCCATTAGACTACACTGCCCTATCCCCACACCCTGCTCCCTCATCCCACGACCATCCTCAAAAGTAATTACTACAAGGCACCAACCGGGTTTCCATAACTAGCTTTACAAAGAGAAGCTGCCATCATCCACAGCGTCAGGTTACATGTGAAATAGCAAGGTTAGTGCCACAAGGAGATCTGTTTTCCCAGCCTCGTTTAAATGTATAATCCTCCATCAACATGCTGTTATTTGAGTGAGATGATTATACTTTTCCATCAAAACCAGTGTAGAACAGAAAGCAAAGAGACCCCTGAAGTCAGTAGATCATATCTTATATGTGAGGCCTGGACCTGGAGAGCTCCGGGTTCCAGGTCTGTTATCTCTTAGTTGTTTGTGACCTGGTGCCTCAGTTTCTCCATCTGGATTGTAAAGTGGGTGGATGAACTGACTGCCAACGTGCCTTCTAGCGGCTGGAATGACGGGCAATCTCACTGACGGCTGGTGGGCCTCATGTATCCCATCTAACTTCTAAAATTCTGCTCAACATCTCACTTCAGGCTGAAAGACAGAAAGTTGTCCTGTGTTGCGACTTCTCAAGTATGCCCAGAAAGAAATGAACATGCTTTGAAAATAATGTATAAGGTTATTGTTCTTTTTTTTTTTTTTTTTTTTTTTTTGCAGTACGCGGGCCTCTCACTGTTGTGGCCTCTCCCGTTGCGGAGCACAGGCTCCAGACGCGCAGGCTCAGCGGCCATGGCTCACGAGCCCAGCCGCTCCACGGTATGCGGGATCCTCCCGGACCGGGGCACGAACCCATGTCCCCTGCATCGGCAGGCGGACTCTCAACCACTGCGCCACCAGGGAAGCCCTTGCTAGAGTTATTCTAATTAAATGAGTGGATGATAACGAATTTAAATGACTAGCTTATTAGCACTCATTCTTCAGTATGTCTAAATCTCCTATACATAAGGCATCGAGAGAGCTATACTGATGAAACCTTGCCCTCCATGAATATAAATAACTACAGTGTGAAGAAGCGAGAGCTCAGTGTCTAGGATGCTCCGGAGAAGCTCAAGGGACTCTAGTTTGGAGGGATCAGGCAGGGCTTCATGGAGCAGTAGGGATGTGACCTGGGCCCCCGAGAAGGGTCAGAGTAGCAAAGGAAGATGGCGGACGGCATTGCAATGGTGCTGAGGGGTTGCTTCGGTGGAAAGACAGAGGAGGCTGCCTGTGGCTGTAGGCAGTTGGCAACCACTGACAGCCATCAAGCAGGGAAGTGAGGGGCTGTGTCTGTGTTCTCTTCCAACAAAACCTAAAGCCTACGTGATTTCCAGTACGTACAACTATACCTAGCACGTCGTGGGCAGGCAGCATCTCCTGAATGAATCATCTCAGAAATGGCAACCTAATGTCAGGGAATGGATTTGAATTTGCTCTTAAGAGGAAACACGGAGCAGCGCCAAGCATGCAAAACCGGACGACTCTTGGATCTCGAGTATGGACCTGGCAATTTCAGCCCAGAAAATGCACGCGTGAGAGAGGGGAGGGAGCGAAGACTGTTCTTTCACCCTGTAATCACGAGCAGAAATAACATCCCATTATAACCTTTATAGAGAAGAGGCCCTTTCAATGAAAGAGTAACAATGCTGTACAGAATCACTTTGAAGACTTGGCCTTTGGTGTGGAAAATGCTAACATCTGTCAGGGCCCTTCATCTCTAATCAAGCTTCTGCCAGCAGAGTCTACGTGCTTTCTATGTGTGCACGTGTGTAGGCTTATCTACGTACACGTTACATAATTGGACAGACGTGAGAATTCTGACGATTCACAGAATGCCACGTCTGACTTCCAAGGTGAGTTGTGCTCACAGGTGGAGGTGGTAGCATCTTTACCTCAGAACAGCCCAGGTCAAGCCTGGGGACTGTAGGATGAGTATATATATTTTCTCTAAGGCAAACTAATGCCTTTGAAATCATTTCTCCTCCTGGTTTGAGGCAGGCTGACTAGAACCGAGGGGAGCCACAGAGCTTGGAGCTGGAGTGCCTCAGAACCAGGGTGAGTGGAATTCACACCTGTAGGACCTCAGAGCCTAATCTGGGATCACAGCTGCTCCCCACCACGTTGGATGTTTTCAGCCTTTCCCATTACATCAGCTTAAACGGTACCGTCCCCTTTCCTCAGGCTCCTGCCCAGGTTTCCTCCACAGCCCACTCTGTACTGCTGAAGAAAGACACTGAGTCAGGTCAGCCTGCTAGAAAGAAACACTTTAAAGAAATGCAGGGGGCAGGGGGGTGTCCACAGGGGGAGAATAAATCTTAGGATCTTAGAAAGGAAGGAGGGAAGATACTATGTGAGAACATGTCCATGCAAGGTCACCTGAGAACAAAGCCTCTGAAGATGAATAAAAAGTTTCCTCAAAGCACACAGGAAAGCAATTACAGCCCACATGTGTGACACTGGCCATGGGAGCCGGTGGCAGGGGAGATAAAAGTAGAGCCAGATTTGGGGGCACTGAGAGAGCCCGTGACCAATGCAACAATGAAAGGGAGCCTTCCAGGAAGGCAGGGATGGGAACAGAGCACAAAGAACAGGAAGAAGAAGCAGCGCCCTCAACTCAGAGGGGAAGTCAGGCTGAGCAGAGACTGGGGCAGGGGCTTTGTCAATATGTATTTGTCCATCAAGGAGGTCTCGGGGAAAGGAATGAGGAGGGCAGGGAAAATGCCACATCATCTGATATTTTCAATTAGGGGAAGGGTGAGGGTGGGCATTTATATGCTGAATAAATCGTTTCAAATATCTGTATGTGATATGTTAATTAAAATAAAAAGTAGCTTGTGAGTGTTTTGTTTTTTTTTTTTAGGCACAAAAGGTAGGACAGGAGCTCAGGGTTTAAGAGGAGAGTGTGAATTGCCATCTGGAGGCACTTTTAGGTTCAAGTCTAAGAGACAATAAAACAGAGACTTTAACCTGTTGATCTGTTCATCATTAAATATTTATTGAGGACTTCTATGATGGTAGGCCTCGTGCTATGCACTGGAAATGCAGCAGTAAATGAAAACGGTACAGATCCTGTCTTCATGGAGTTTCTATGCTTTTTTTGGATTTTACATTTTACTGTTAATATTTAAAATTGTCTTCATGGAGTTTCTATGCTTTTTTTGGATTTTACATTTTACTGTTAATATTTAAAATTGTGGTAAAATATACATAACATGAAATTTACCGTCTTAACCACCATAGTTCAGTGGCATTAAGTGCATTCACATTGTTGTGCTACTGTCACCACCATCCATCTCCAGAACTCTTTTCACCTTGTGAAACTGAAACTCTATACCCACTAAAAAGCGGCAACTCCCATTCCCCTCTCCACCTAATCCCTAGAAACCACCATGTTACTTTTTGTCTCTGAATTTGACTATTCTCCGTACCTCCTGTAAGTGGAATCATACAGTACTTGTCTTTTTGTGATTGGCTTATTTCATTTACCATACTGTCCTCAAGTTTTAACCATGTTGCAGCATATGTTAGAATTTCCTTTCTTTTGAAGGCTGAATAATAATATTCCATTGTATGTATGTCGCACATTTTGTTTATCCAGTCCTCTGTCAATGGACATTTGGGTGGCTTCCACCTTTCGGCTATTGTGAATAGCGCTGTTCAAGTCCCTGGTTTCAGTTCTTTGGGGGTATATATCCAGGTATGGAATTGCTGGATCATACGGTAGTCCTGTTTTTAATTTTTTGAGGAACTGCTATACTGTTTCCATAGCAGCTATACCATTTTACATTCCCACTAGCAATGCACAAGGGTTCCAGTTTCTCCACATCTCCATCAATAGTCGTTATTTTCCTTCCTCCATTCCTTCCTTTCTGTCTGTAGCCATTCCAATGGGTAGGATCTATGGTTCTTCAAGACATCTTTATGCTTTATTGTAGAATCTCCTGGTCTACGGGAGATTCTATGACTTCTGGGGTGTGTTTGTGTATGTGTGCGTGTGTGTACACTAGTCTTTTTTGGAAATATTTTTACTATTAGTACCCAAGTCACAACCTACCAAGAGTATGTGGCCATGAAAAAACCCTAACTCCACAAGTAGGAAGGGGCTCTGCGGGTGCCCTCTACTCTTAGAATAAGAGGGAGGTGGTATAGATGTTAAAACCCAAGAGGCCAGATTTTGAGGGATCTGGTCCTACTTGGAAGGGAGGGCTTCCCTGGGAAAAGTCTAACATCGATTCCTCTAATTCATGACAGGAGGAGACATTGGTCCACCACTGCCGACAAGACCAGATAAAGGAGACAGTGCAGGTGAAAAACTGGAATGATGCAGTGATGTTTTAGAATGGGGATCAGAAAGGTGGGCAGGATGTAGTAACAGCAAAATCGTATAATATTCACATTACTCTAGTGCTTATAATGTTTCTAACATTATCACGTGTATTCATCTATTTACAGCCATGTCTTTGGCTACACCACTGCTTATTAACACGTGCAACTTTTCCAGCAGGGTGAAAAAGGAGAAAGTGAGGAAGCAGCTTGCTCCCTTGAGGTCCTGTGTATACAGAGACCCATAGAATGCTGAAGCTAGAAGGGACCTTAGAGGTCACTTAATTCAGTCTTCACCTCACAGATGAGGAAGTGACGAAGTGGCTTTGGGGAAGGTGGAGGTGGAATATTACTCTCTTCTCCCATAAGTAAGTACACATCATCTGGGAAGTGCTGGAGTTAGAAACCAAAGAACTGTTTCTGTGATAACACAGACTCAATTGTCAATCCTTCATTGATACCCTAGATTGGCTGCTTTCTGATTTTATTCCACAACAGCCTCTAGAATGTTTTATAGTCATAAAACATATTCTGTGAATATAACATGCAGACTTGGCTGTCCTATAAATACATATTTTCTTGTAGCTGGATTTAATTTTTCCCCCACAAACTAACTGCCCAGAAAAGGAACTGGGTTTGAATCACCATCCTCTGGAGTGCAGGACCCCAAAGATAACTCCCCTTTTTCCTAATTCTGCCACACAGTGGTGTGAAATGTATATAAAAACAGGGCAGAAAAGCCCCCCCCCCGGTATTGCCCACGTATAAGAGGAGGCGGCACCTTGCCACCCACAGGTACACACAGTAGGGGACACCCTGTTTTTGTGAACCAACAGTGAATGTGGCTCTTTGTCAATGGCAGGGCCTGACAACGTCCCTCATTACATTCAGGGTTAGAGCAAGAGTCCCCAGGCTGGCAGGAAAGGCCAAAAGGAAGGCCTGGAGTGGACTCCTAGGAGGGGGGAAGGAGCAGCAGGCAGCCAGAAAGTGTCTCTGAATTTGCGACAGCAGCAAAGGGTCTCAGTAAGTCCAGCAATTAACATATGGGAAACTAAGTGGAAGAAAAGTGAAGGGACTCGCTCAAGACCTTACAATCTATGAGGGGCAAGGCTAAGACAGTTCTCTCTTCTGATTTCCATGCCCCAATTCTTACACTGGTGAAACTTTCTGCCTGTGCTATTACTTTGCTAGAGGCACTTGAGGGGACGCAAAAATCACAGCAGGTTATGCTAAGAAGCCCGCGGCAAGCGGCACTATGGTCACTATGGGCGTATAGTTCTCAAGCTCCCATTTCTGATGCCATGACAAAACGCAGCTTAGTGAGTGAAGGGGGCTTAAGGCTTTTCACTTGTAGATGGAACTTAGTGGATGAGGACAGCTTAAAACCACTGTAATGTGGGCAAGCATATTCAGCACATCCCTGGAGGTTATGCAGGGCTTTGCAGTGCATTAAATTACTCAGAAGCTGTAAAAACCGTTCCTGCCTCCCTTCTGGCCACCCTGAGGGATTCTTATATGACTGGCTCCTGGTTAGCAATCACTTCTGCAGTGAGCCGGTTACAGACTGGAATGTATCATATCCCTAGGTGTGCTGGGGCAGAGAAAAGTTTAAACGATTGACGTAGCTCCACAGTAACTAATCATAGGTCTGTGATCCTCTCACACAGCTGATCAAATCATTTCCAAGCATTTTCTAGAACAATTCTTCTAGACCAATAGACATGCAATGCAAATTACACATGTGATTTTAAATTTTCTATTAAGCACATTAAAAAAGGAAAAGGAAACAGATGAAATTGGGATCAATATATTTAAACTCAATATATCCAAAGTATCGCCACTTCAACAAGTAATAAATGTATATATGTTTTATATTTTTCATACTCAGTCTTCAAAATCGGATATGCGCATACTCACAGCACATCTTGATCCACAATTAGCCATATTTCAAGGCTAAGTAGTCACACAGGGCTCGTGGCTACCATATCGGACATATTACTACCTTTGCCTCTCTCACTGATGTCTGTTTACTCCAATAAAAATAGAAATTTCTCCATCCTGTAGCCATTCCTACCTATCTCAGGGCACTTCCCTTTCCAGGTCTAGTGATTCTAGGTGGTCTTTATTCCATTTCAAATCTCCTCCAACTGTCCATTCAGTCATTAAGTAATCATCACTGAGTACCTACCAAGTGCCGGGTGTTTGTGTTAACTTATGAGGATGTAAAGATAAATATGACATAGACCCTGATATCCGGAGCTCTTGGCTTAGTGGGAAATGCAGGCACATACAGGAGAATTTGGTGAACACTATACAGAGATACATACGAAGGGGTGCACAGAGGAAGGAGTACTGCTTCTTCCAGGGATTCTGGAAAGCATTCACAGAGGTGGGACATTTGCGCTGAGTTTTAAGGGATGACGAAAAATTGTGGAGAGGCAGGGAACGGTGTTTCAGGCATAGGGAAAAGTATGTTCAAGACCTAAGTATGACGATCTGCATGCTCGGAAATGGCAAGTGGCTAGTAGGGCAAGAAGACGGCAAGGAGGGCCTGGAGTGAGGCTGGCGAGGTGAGCTAGACCTCAGATGCCCGAAGACACACTCAGAATTACTGGGGGTCATTCTCCAGAAGGGGGAATCTTAAGGCAGGTTGTAACACAGATTGGAGAGGATAAAAGAGTAAGGAGAGCCTGAATGATGGGGTAGCAGTATGTCTAAAAGGAGGAGATGTGAGCACTCAAGTGAATGAAGGGAGTATAAGAGCACTGTTTTCTGCAGACAGTCTCTCGATGAGGCCTTATGATGGAACCTGGGCAAAGGGGCTAATAGTTAAGGTTTTCCAGGCCCAAACTCATGACGTAGGGGCATCAGGGCCACTAGCATCGTATTTATATAGGACTATTACAACCTGTGGGGATGTGAAAGCGCCACATGGCCTCTTTCCCTGCAGGAACTAATAGGGTTCCCTATGGGTTAATTTAGGCAGTAGGCAGAATCAAGCTAAATTGCAGCCTTGCCAGGGAAATCATGGGTTTATGAGACCCAGCAGGTCTGGGCAGCACCTGACCAGCCTGATCAGATGATGTGGTGGCTTATTTGACTTTGAGTTTTCTAGATGGAGGCTCTGACACTCTCAGGTAAGAACAGGACAACAACAGCATGACATTCACAGTTAGAAGGAGGCTCAGAGATCCCATGGGTTCTCCTTTTATAGATGGGAAAACTGAGTCATGGAGAGGGAAATGGCTTATAAGGTCATATAAGCCATTCAGCAGCACTCACCCTTTGTGGCACCAAAGCCACAGTGAGACTGGTACAACAGGTGCCATGGAGAACTGTTTACCTTCATAGCAAACTCAAGTGGAGAAAGAGAATTAGGCTAGAGAGACACTAGGTAATAAAACTGCCTTTGTGAGCCAACAGTATTTAAATTAGTAGCAATAAACAAGGTACTCACATGGTGAAACGTCTATAAAGTTTGGATCGATATTGTGCAGCAGCTCCACTCTGGGGGACGGGCTTCCTTCACTAGAAAAGAAGTTTTTAGAAAATGTTAATTTCCTCTCTCAAATGGGTATCAATGATTTTAATACTTCCTTTCCTCATATTTACAGGAAATAACAAACCTGCCGGTTAACAACTTGGTCATGAATTCAGAGGCCTCCAAAATGTGTGGTTGTGCATCTTCCAGTAGTCATCACTTGTCTATATTGTCACAATGACTGAATGTTTACATAACAACTTTAAGGTCAAGCACGTGACAATTAAAAAATGAGTCCTGTGACCCTTTGCAATAAATAATCTGGCTGTACTTAAACATGACCATTCGTTACAGCAGTGAAATGAGAACTCAAGTCATCCAGTGTAGACATCATGCTGAACACTCACAGGGAAATGAAGAAAGAGCATCTGCCAAGATGGCAGCGCCCATATCACAGATGCAACATGCCCTTTAAATATTAGCCTGCGTGAGAAAAACGAATGTCTTCCACGTCTAAATTTACAACGTGGAACTTGTATGTAATACAACTACATGTGAAATAGTTATACTTCTTTAAGATTTTTAAAAATTGTATGTGCAAATACAATCACAACCTACATTACTGTTGAAAAGAACTTGGAGATCAGTTAGTCCAATGCCCTCATGTTACAAATGAGAAAGGCCCATAGTAAGTTACTGGCCAAACAATGGGTAGTGGGTGTTTTTTAAAAATTGGGAGCATAAACACCACGAGATGTATGCCGGGTGTGCATGAGGCACCCATGTCATTTGCTAGTATAGACTCAGCCTTATGGAAGAAGTTGTTAGATATAATTTCAGTCGTTGGACTACTTGATAATCCAATAAAAGGTTGCAAAGTACCATTAACACCATAGGATTTGTCCACATAGGAATAACCAATAAGGCCCCTGAAAATAAGAGGACATGTTTTCAGGTGGTTCAATGTCCACACCCCAAACGCACAGCTAGTTGTCTACATCAGTGGCTTGGGATTTCAAGGACCCATAAATTTTCAAAAAATCTGCATTGTGATTGGCAGCGTTATATTTGCCAAGTAAGGAAATGTTAAAAACAAAATCCATGAATTAAAAACAAAACCAAAAAACTTTCAACTACCATTACCATAAAATAAAGGTAATTTTAATAGCAACAAAAGGTAGAATGAATACAATCTCAGAATAAGTGACAGTCCTTTAAAGTGAATATGTTTAACTTTAGAATTCTAAAAGATTTCCTTTTTCCTCTCTATTCCATAAAACCCACTAACTAGACAGTGAGAGGGAAATATGCAGAGATGCCTCTAGGCCTGGGGGCAGCACTATGCGGGTGGGGGGGCAATATTTCCCTGGATTCCTCATTTTCTTCCTGAGGCATTTAACTAACTACCTGTATACCATGAGACTGTCAACCGGTCCAAAATGACAGGAACTAGGGTTTGATCCTGGAAGCCCTGAATGCAAGTAGGGATGATGAGCAAAGAAAATGGTGAATGTGAGAAAATCTTAACAGAATGATGATGATGGTGTCTAATTTGTGGGGTTAAAAACAAGCAAACAGAGCTAAAATCTGGATGATAAAAATAGCAAGTAAGTCAGGAGGGGAAATCAGAATGAAAGCATTTTAAAGTCTTTGTATTGTTTGGAAGGGGGTAAGGCTGTTCATTAAATTTAGATTTAGCTAAGTAAAATTTGCATGTTAAAATTTTAAGGTAACTTAAAAACAAAGATAGGACTTTTCTGGACCATGGAAGAACAAAACAAAATTCATTCAATCCAAAAAAAGGCAAGAAAGAAGGAGGAACCCCAAAATTTCTCATCTTTAAAAGCAGAGCTCACTGGAATACCCCCAAAGTATTAGGCATGGTTAAATAAAACATATTTTTCTAATAACTTTTAAAGAAAGTTTATCTGTATATTATTCATTTATTTCATTTTTTCATTATTCAGAAGAGCCACAGATATTGCAAAATAAGGGAACTTAATAAGATGAGATGAATTTTGAACACTAAAGCGTTGTGAGTAATCCCAGTGATGAATTACTTGCTGGGAAAAATCATCACAGGCAGAATCATCATGATACAAATCATGATGAAAAAAACAAAAGCCAACCAACCTTCCTAAGTATGCTGTGATGCTACTTGTTAAAATGTACGAATCAGAATATTTTGACGAGGATGTGGTTGGAGATATATGCCAAGGAAATATAATAGAAGACAAGTGATTAAAACAATAACCAAACACCCTAGGGACTCCAAGTTATTAAATAAATCAAGAAAACCAAATGTACATTTAAGGGAACTGAATAAAGTATCATAAATCTTGGGTTACTCCCCATCAAAATGTTAAAAGTTATTAAAATCCCTAGACAAGGTCATGTACCAATTCCCTGGAACTAGTCCTTTGGAAAGTGATGGATTTTAGAAATATTTCCAGGTGAATTTTTTTTAAAAGAGGCATACATACATGGGAAGGGAAGATGGTAATAATGGAAATATGGAAAAATATACACCAACCTGTTAGCTGGGATAGGGGGATGGGTGGGGTGAACTACAAAGACTTTTATTTTCTACAGTGCTTTTTACAACTAGCATGCATTATTACTGTAATCAGGAAAATTTTAAGCTTTTTTAAAGTATAGAACTTGTGAAAACTTCTATGCTTCCATAAAGACATTAAAAAGTATAACAAAGAGAAAACTCAGATATTTTACAGAATTTGGGAGTTTAAAGATAGGAAAACTATCCAGAACTACAAGGTAGCTCTGCAGTATTTAAATGCATTAGTTGATTTTTGGAATTTAATTGCATGCTACCCACGTATGTGCTATCTCATACTGATAATAACTGATCACGTAATTTCCCTCTCAGGAGTGTAGAAATTTCCCTGTATGTTTAAGATCAGGCTTGCCTTGAGCAAAAACAGTAATGGTTTTAGGGTCACTGAGTTCTCATGTCTCACCACTTAAGTCACTTCTTTTCATTTTGGTAAAGGGTTCAGAGCCTCAGTGCCTGAGACGGAGGGAATAAGAGGAAAGAGAGGGAGATGTTAGGGAGAAAGGAGGGAGGGAGAAAAGGGAGATGAGGAGGAAGAAGAAGAGGGAGAAGGAAAGAAGGGAGAAGAGACTGTGGGTTTCCTTTAATAGTTACGCACCAAGTTAGCAGAGACTCACTAAAGCACTTAAACGCGCACACACACTACACATATCAACTCCACGTGGCAAATTTCAGTGGAGACAAGGGCATAGTATAGTGATGCTGGAACAGAGAAGTGGACCCAAGTCACCTGGAGAAGAACATGTGCAGAATAAGGCTGGTGGGAGGGATGGGGAGGGTGCGGGATGAAATGAGAGACCGCAAAGACCCGCTCTGCAAAGCTTCATAACTTTGCCTAGGGAATACTTTAGAGTATTTAAAGTGATTCTGCAAAGACCAGTTACGGGTAGAGAGGCACTGGTCATTACAAGGTGAGGCCCACTGTTGGTGAGGGGAATCCTTCAGGCCCAAATGGCACACCCAGGAAGAACACCCCCGACTCAGCTCAGCTTCCACCATCTGTAGGAATTCAATATCCCCAGAATTGAGAAACTGGACACCGATACTGGGACACTGGTACCCTGGTTATTGGGAAGGAATATCTACCACTGGATTAATAAACACTCTTTTTTTATATATATATTAAAAGAAAGGTAAGTTCAGTAAGTAGCCACATATTTTCCAGTGCAGTTTAAAAACAGTCTTCCCTTAAGAACTCACAGGGGCTTCCCTGGTGGCACAGTGGTTGAGAATCCGCCTGTCAATGCAGGGGACACGGGTTCGAGCCCTGGTCCGGGAAGATCCCACATGAAGCGAAGCAACTAAGCCTGTGAGCCACAACTACTGAGCCTGCGTGCTCAACTACTGAGCACATGTGCTGCAACTACTGAAGCCTGCCTGCCCGTGCTCCACAAGAGAAGCCACCGCAATGAGAAGTCTGTGTACCGCAACAAAGATTAGCTCCCGCTCGCCACAGCTAGAGAAAGCCCGTGTGCAGCAATGAAGACCCTACACAGCCATAAATAAACAAACAAACAAATGAATAAAATGTCCTTAAAAAAAAAAAGAACTCACAAACCATTGGCTACTTAAATTTGAGTAGTCTCTAATAATCATATAAAAGATCACACTTCTGTACCTGGAGGGGAAAATGCTTGATCATTTTTTTTCTTTTCTTGTATCTTTTTAGGGCAAACGTTCCCTACTGTTGCTGTACTCCCGTTCCTTCCCCACACCTCTGCAAATTTTTGTCATCAATAATTTCCACTTGCTTATGCATGTTCCTCTACCTTTATGTCAAAAACTAAATAAATAAATTTTATTTTATTTTATTTTATTTTTTTGCGGTACGCGGGCCTCTCACTGTTGTGGCCTCTCCCGTTGTGGAGCACAGGCTCCGGATGCGCAGGCTCAGCGGCTATGGCTCATGGGCCCAGCTGCTCTGCGGCATGTGGGATCTTCCTGGACCGGGGCACGAACCTGTGTCCCCTGCATTGGCAGGTGGACTCTCAACCACTGCGCCACCAGGGAAGCCCATAAATTTTATTTTTAACTATCTTTTCTTCTTTTCACCATTAAACGTCCCCCAAACAGTATGTTTACATCAGTTATCCTCTCTTTGTCTCACATTAGAATCACCTGAGGAACTTCTAAAATACAGATGCTGTACCTCACACCAGAAGCATCACTGGGGGTGGAACCCAGGCGTCAATATTTTTTTGAACTCCCAGATGATTTCAACATTCAGCCAAGATCGAGAACCACTGACCTGGAGCAGTGCTTCTCAAAATATAGATCACCTGGGGATCTCATTAAACTGTGGATTCTGATTTACAGAGCCCAGAGGGTGAGGGGGGCCCAGGAATCTACATTTTTAACAGGTTCCCAAGTGATACTGATGTTGCTGGTCTGAAGACCACACTTTGAGTAGCAAGATGGGGAAATCTAGAGTCTTCTTACCCGGATCTGAACTCTTCTGGAGTTTCCTAAATCAGAAACTCATTTAGATTAGAGCTAATTTTAGAGCAATGATTCTCAACCTTGGCTACACAATGCCATCACCTGTGGAGCTTTAAAAACTACTGATGCTGGACTTCCCTGGTGGTGCAGTGGTTGAGAGTCCGCCTGCCGATGCAGGGGACATGGGTTCATGCCCCGGTCCGGGAAGATCCCACATGCCGCGGAGCGGCTGGGCCCGTGAGCCATGGCCGCTGAGCCTGCGCGTCCGGAGCCTGTGCTCCGCAACGGGAGACGCCACAACAGTGAGAGGCCCGCGTACCGCAAAAAAAAAAAAAAAAAAAAAATACTGATGCTTGAGTTCCACCATAAGAGAGTGATCTCATTGATCTACGTTCAGCCTAGGCATAAAGATTTATAAAAGTACCCAAACTGATTTTTGTCAAATTAGCTTCACTGAAATATAACTTACAAACTATACAATTCACAATGTTTTCAAGGTGTATCTATTTTATAGCATGTATCAATACTTAATTCCTTTATATGGCTGAATAATATGTTATTGTATGGATGTACCACATTTTCTTTATCTACTCATTTGATGGACATTTGAGTTGTTTCTACATTTTTTGGCTATTATGAATATTTATATATAAGTTTTTGTATGGACATTTGTTTTCATTTCTCTTGGGTATATACCTAGGAGTTACCATATGATTATGGTAACTTTATATTTAAACTTTTAAGGACCTGCTAATTTTACACTCCAACCAGCTATGTATGAGTATTCCCATTTCCCCACATCCTCTTATTAGTGACCCTTACGGATGTCTATCTTTTTTATTATAGCCATCCTAGCTGATACAAAGTGGTATCTCATTGTGGTTTTGATTTACATTTTCCTTTTCATGTGCATATTGACCATGTGTATAACTTCTTTGGAGGAATGTCTATTCAGATCCTTTGCTCATTTTAAAAGTGGGCTATTTGTCTTTTTATGATTGAGTTGCAAGAATTCTTAATATATTCTGCATGCAAATCCTGTATCAGATACATGATTTGTTAATATTTTCTCTGATTCTGTGGGTTGTGTTTTGCTTTCTTAATAGTATCATTTGCAGAAAAAAAGTTTAAAATTTTGGTTTAGTACAGCTTAACTATTTTTTCTTTTGTTGCTTTTGGTATTTTATCTAAGAAATACCTGCCTAATGCAAAGTCATAGAGATTTACCCTTATGCTTTCTTCTAAGATTGCTATGCTTTTAGCTCTTACATTTAAATCTATGATCCATTTTAAGTTAATTTTTGTGTATTCTGTGAGGTAGGAATCCAATTGCATTCTTTTGCATGTGAATATCTAGTTATCTCAGTAACATTTACTGAAAAGATTCTTCTTCCCAATTGAACTATCTTGGCATCCTTGTCAAAAATGCAGCTGATTCTCCGGATTTAAAAATGGGCAGAAGAACTGAATAGACATTTGTCCAAAGAGGAAATGCAGATGGCCAACAAGCACATTAAAAGATACTCAACATCACTAATCATCAAGGAAATGCAAATCAAAACCACAATGAGATAACACTTCACACCTGTCAGAATGGCTATCATCGAAAAGAACACAAATAACGAATGTTGGTGAGGATGTGAAGAAAAGGGAACCCTCATACACTTTTGGTGGGAATGTAAATTGGTGCAGCCACTGTGGAAAACAGTATGGAGGTTTCTCAAAAAACTAAAAATAGAAGTACCATACGACCCAGCAATTCCATTCCTGGATATATATACAAAAAAATACTAATTCAAAAAGATACATACACCCAATGTTTACAGCAGCAAGTAACCACCAACAGATGAATGGATAAAGAAGGTGTGGTGTGTATATATGTAATGGAATACTATTCAGCCCTAAAAAAGAATGACATTTTGCCATTTGCAACAACATGGATGGACTTGGAGGGTATTATGCTAAGTGAAAAGAGTCAGACAGAGAAAGACAAACACTGTATGATATCACTTCTATATGGAATCTTTAAAAATGCAACACTTCAGCAAGCGGTGTTGGGAAAGCTGGACGGCTGCATGTAAATCAATGAAGTTAGAACACTCCCTCACATCACAGACAAAAATAAACTCAAAATGGCTTAAAGGTTTAAATATAAGACATGACACCATAAAACTCCTAGAAGAGAATATAGGCAAAACATTTTCTGACATAAATAGTACCAATGTTTTCTTAGGTCAGTCTCCCAAGGCAATAAAAATAAAAACAAAAAGAAACAAATGGGACTTAATCAAACTTATAAGCATTTGCACAGCAAAGGAAACCATCAGCAAAATGAAAAGACAACCTACATTATGGGAGAAACTATTTGCAAATGATGCAAACAACAAGGGCTTAATTTCCAAAATATACAAACTCAATATATAATTCAATAACAAAAAACCAAACAACCCAATCAAAAAATGGCACAAGACCTAAATAGACATTTCTCCACAGAAGACATACAAATGGCTGATAGGCATATTGAAGATGCTCAACTTTGCTAGTTATCAGAGAAATACAAATCAAAACTGCAATGAGGCATCACATCACACTGGTCAGAATGGCCATCATTAAAAAGTCTCAAATAATAAATGCTGGAGAGGGTGTGGAGAAAAGGGAACCCTCTTACACTGTTGGTTAGAATGTAAATTGGTGCAGCCACTATGGAAAACAGTACAGAGGTTCCTTACAAAACTAAAACCAGAGTTGCCATATGATCCAGCAATCCCACTCTTGGGCATATATACTAAAAGATGAAAACTCTGATTCGAAAAGATAGCAGTCCAATGTTCATAGCAGCACTATTTACAATAGCCAAGACATGGAAGCAACCTAACTGTCCACTGATGGATGAATGGGTAAAGAAGATGTAGTATACATATCATATTTATATAATGTGGCATATATGCACATATATATATATATATTTCACAATAGAATATTACTCAGCCATAAAAAAGATAATGCCATTTGCAGCAACATGGATGGACCTAGAGATTATCATACTAAGTGAAGTAAGACAGAGAAAGACAAATATCTCATATCACTTATTTGTGGAATCTAAAAAATTATATAAATGAATCTATATACAAAACAGAAACAGACTCACAGACATTTGCAGAAAACAAATTTATGGTTACCAAAGGGGAAATATGTAGGAAAGGATCAATTAGGAGTTTCGGATTATCAGATACAAACTACTATATAGAAAATAGATAAATAATAAGGTCCTACTGTATAGCACAGGGAACTACATGCAATATCTTGTAATAACCTATAATGGAAAATAATCTAAAAAAGAAAATCTATCTATCTATCGATAGATATATAACTGAATCACTTTGCTGTACACCAGAAACTAACACAACATTGTAAATCAATTATACTTCAATTAAAAAATAAAAAAAATACAACAAACTAGTGAATATAACAAAAAAGGAGTGGACTGACAGATACAGAGAACAAATTAGCAGCTACCAGTGGGGAGAGGGAAGCGGGGAGGGGCAATCTAGGGGTAGGGGGTTAAGAGGTACAAACTATTATGTATAAAATACGCTATAAGGATATATTGTACAACAATATATAGCCAATATATATAATGACCATAAATGGAGTATAACCTTTAAAAATCGTGAATCACTATAGTATACACTTGTGACTTATATAATACTGTACAGCAACTGTACTTCAACAACAAACATACACACACACAAATGCAGCTGATTCTAACACACTGCGTGGGATGAGGATTGCTAATTTCAAGCCTTGTTACAGAAGGTCACCATATTTGATTGTATGTTCTAAATTCTTGATTTTTTTTTTCTGTAGAGCAAAAGATGGGGGCTAAGCTTTTCGGGTGCTTATGTAATGAGTCCACATACAACGATAATGACTTCCTCTTGAAAGGAAGTCAGTGCGCCAGAAAATACCTTAAGAAATCTATTGACAACTTCCTACATTCACTTCCTTTATATGTCCCTGTATAAGTACCTTGAACACGAACTTTTAGCAGGTGATCCAATTTCTTCCTCAAAGGTGTGTGTACCAAAGTGAGCTAGAGGGAAAAAAAAAGTGTGTTTTCTATATTCATAACACTTTTCAGCAATATCAACTTTGTGATCATCACAATCTTGTAGAATAGTGGCCTCATGAAGCTCATACAATGTTCATGGGATTGATTATTGCTATATTATAGTGTGCTAACTTTTATCTTCTATATGTATCTATGTATTTATAGGTAATGCTACAATTATTGTGGCATTTCATGATTCTTTCGTATATCATACTGTTCCAAGGTTTCATTTCCAGACAACTGAAGCATAGAAAGTGGACAATGTCAATTGCTTCAACAGTTTATGGTCGTTTTTCCCACCAATTCCAAAGGCCTCACTCTCTCACATGCAGCCCTGCGCTGTCTTTAAGAGCATAACCTTTCAGGGTCTGCATCTCAACTCCACAAGGTTATATAAACTTGAACCTTGTTTTTCTCTCTAGCAGAAGGTGGATAAAAAACACCTACATACAGTGTTGTTATGAGAATTAAATGGGGAAACATATATAAAGTGCTTGGGCTATATACTAAGTGCTAAATAAGCTGATAGCTTAAAAACAAAGACAACACCTTTTGCTGCAAAATTCGGATCCTGACTCTGTAAACATGGAAAGAATATAATCACGGATACAAGACTATAACCTAGATACAGATACAAGAATAATATGTAGATAAAATGAAACATTAATATTCCTATCCATCCCTTTTGCTGGCAAGAGTTCCCCTTATGAAATACACTGGTGTAGCTATAACTTTAATTTCCAAGATGTATTACGATATTCTCTTCCATGTGAGGGTCTCTTTTTAGAAAAGTATCAGTGCCAAATACAGCCAAGTCACACAGTCCACTCACGAACTGCACATAAAAAAGATACATTACAATCTGTTATCTATGAATTTCCCCTATTTTTTGGATTAAGCATATGGTATAGTTTAGCTGTATGAGCAATATTCTCTTCATTAGACCGTTGATTCCACTTGCAAAATGTCAATATCTAAATAATGACTGATGATGTTCATGGAAAATGATTTTTCAGTAATCACACAAGTTCATGAAATGCCCTGGTTTCATTATGGAAAGGTAATGGGTGTTTTTATTAGGGCAAAAGTCTGGGCTCCAGGCTGATAGGAATGAAGCAGAGCCCTCTAATCAGCTTCGTTAACGTAGGCACCTAGGGGACTGTTCAGAGACCCTTCCTTCTTGCAATGTTCACTACCCGCCCTGGCATACATTAATGGTCATGGCAGTAAGAACCATGGTGGTAAGAATTATGCAACAAAAAAGAACTGTAAGATGTTCACATTGACCACCTAATGCAGAGACCTACCTCTGAACCAGTGAAATGGGCTTGTCTCATGCACGTTCATAACAACCAAACTGGAGTAATAAGGGGCGGGGGGAGAGTGTTTGTTTTGGCCAAGCTAGTTAGAATAATAGTAGCTAGAATTTAGAGAGCATTTATTATGTACCACACACCATTTCAAATGTTTTGCATGTACTATCTCACTTAATCCTCAACATTATGACGTAGATACACCTTGGCATAGAGCAGTTGAGTGACTTCCAAGATAACCTGTTTGAGCAGGTGACAGAATTGGGTTTGGAACTCAGGCAAAGTCCTGAATTCCCCACTCCTAACCACTACGCTAAACTGTCTCCTTGGCCAAATGCAGACACGGCCTCAGTAACTTTTTAAATGTATGATGTTTCCATTCATTCAGCTTATTTTTTAAAAAAAATTATTAATTTTTGGCTACATTGGGTCTTCGTTGCTGCACATGGGTTTTCTCTAGTTACAGCGAGTGGGGGCTACTCTTGGTTGCAGTGCGCGGGCTTCTCATTGTGGTGGCTTCTCTTTGTTGCAGAGCATGGGCTGTAGGTGCACGGGCTTCAGTAGTTGTGGCATGCAGCCTCAGTAGTTGTGGCTCACAGGCTCTAGAGCGCAGGCTCAGTAGTTGTGGTGCACAGGCTTGGTTGCTCCGCGGTATGTGGGATCTTCCCGTACAAGGGCTTGAACCCGTGTCCCCTGCATTGGCAGGCGGATTCTTAACCACTGCGCTACCAGGGAAGTCTCCGTTCAGCTTATTTTTAAGGCTGAAATAACAAATATCTCTATTCACTTCAAATGCCTCTATTAACAAAAGAGTTAATCATTTTCCTCCATCCTCTTCTCTTAAAGACTTACATAAAATGATACATAGTTAATTGTCTCTGATGCCATTTCAGTATTCAATTTTAATTTACCCAAATTTCACGTTTTCTGGGTTAGTTTTTTTTAAAAAAAGGGGGCAAGGATGCACTGATCAGTAACTAGTTTCCAATATGCTACAAATATTTTCTAAAAGTCTACAGTTTCAGACACTGAGATCACAGCACTGTCCATTTATAAATAGAGTTTCCAGTTTTTGACTTTCATTTTCCAACTAGTTGAAGGGTGGGGCAGTAAAACATTTCCCATAAATAAATGAAGTACTATGATACTCTGCACTTCTTTTACCACTAGCTGCTGACCATCTGTCATAAAAAAAGACACACCCTGGAAGGCAGTATCAAATTTTTAGAAACAGAAGTAGCCATGGCAATATTTCCTGAGATGAAATTTTGAAAAAAAAAAGTTACTGACTAAAACATTCAAGAAACACCCACAGAGCAACATCCACCCTGTTTACCTTTTGTAAGCATCATCATCAACATCCTTATCATCTCCCCCTCACGCTACTGAGTTGCTACTATGTTCCAGGCACTGTGCTAAGTGTCTCATACATATTCTTTCAGTACGTCTTCACACAAGTACCTATGAGGTGGGCAACACTAATGTTACATTCTACGCATGAGGAAACTGATACTTAAGAGTTGTAAAGTAACTTTCCCAAGATCATACAAGTAATAAAGGGAACAGGCAGGATTTGAACCAGATCTAACCACAGACTTCACATCTTCAACCATTACACTAGTGAAATTCCCCACAGGACTTATTTTCTTTGTTATGTCGGTGAAGGTGACATTGGGTTTGTGTGAATTCCATGCTCCTTCAAGAGCCATTTTAACATGCAAACATTACCATGAATAAAGTGTTTAGCCATGGAAATTATAAACTTTTGACTAAATTTGGTGAGGAAATACGTAACGTAAATTGATCTGATGTAAGAGTTTTATATGAGGAGAGAAATTTTTCATGTACATTTTTATTAAGGAATCATTAAATGTTTAAAGTAGGCTGCTTGAGAAATATGTAATATTATTAATAACTGAATCATGCCCTTATTACAATCTTTTCCTATTCATTACTGAAAAATAATTGGTAGAACTTCTGGGTTAGTATCAGGGCAAATCAGCAGAACCTAATGTGCCTTTTTTCCAATTTCCATTATAATATCTGTGAAGAATTACAAAAAGATGAAAACTGGCAACAGTGTTGGAAACTGAAGAGAAGACTAGATGCCAAAGTCTTGAGGGGATTTTCACTAATGTCAATGCTGAAGAGATTAACTACATATTCTTGGATTCTAACATAAGAATCAAAACCCAGTCCGAAAGAAAATCGAAAAAGATGGATTCACTTTGTCTACCTCTAGCTATAGAACTCAGGAGCCGCACTAAACCAAAAGTGGGCAGTGATCTCCTCTTAGCTATCTTCCAGAGGTAGCCCATCATGCCTTTCCTCTCTCACTGCCAGTTTCTTCCTTCTCTATGTCCCTCCAGACAACAAACACCAGACCAACCTGGGAGGAAACAGAAGAAACTAGACAGATGTGTCACATTCGAGAATGTGATGCAGCCAGACAGAAAATGTCTGAAACAACCCTCAGAGCACTACATAACTATGAACATAGTGTAGAAGCTCTTTTGTCAACAAGGGTAAAGTAGGGAATCAAAAAAATAACATCATTCCTTAAACAGTTTTTTCCTTTTTTTTAAATTGAAGTATAGTTGATTTACAATATCATGTTAGTTTCAGGTATACAGCACAGTGATTCAGTCATATATATATATATATATATATATATATATATATATATATATTCCAGTTCAGGTTATTACAAAATATTGTGTATAATTCCCTGTGCTATACAGTAGGAAACATTTTGCTTTAACTTAAAAAATATATATATATATATGTATATCTACTTGACTGCAGTGACTACACAAATAGACTTTGAATGCAGGGCTACTGGTTGGTGTTCCATACCATCTTTATTTCATAAGCCATTTTTATAATGCTCCATCTCCAGTTTCTAGTGCTGTTTTTCTTACACTGGAGCAAAAGCTGAAGAACATGTGAATTTCCAGATTTCCATAGAATAATGGTGGCCATCTACATTTGAATCTCTCCACCCGCTTCCCTTAAAAAATGTACTGAAAAGGAAAGAAAGTAAAGTCACCCAACACCCAAGCCTACAACATAAGCACGAGAGAGAACATATTTAAACCTGGATGGACATGAGGAAATAACCATCTAAGACCTGAAGGGTCAGTGCCAGTGCCCACCCTAGGGAAGAGTCAGGCTGGGATCATGCCACAAAGGGTGCAGGGTACAAGAGGGGAAGGGACTTAGATCATATCTGATTAAATAAACCCAGAAAGAGGGCCCCACCCTGAGTGACCAAAGATCTGGTGCCTGGTGGACTGGATGACTGGCTACCGGGGAGTCATAAGGAAGTGGCTTGGAAAATGTGCAGGATCAGAGTGGCAGTCCCGGACAGGTGCCAATTCTGAGAGAGGCAGTTGAAGAACAGGTGTCTTCTGGAAGATGGATGGTAAAGGGAAAGGAGGCAGAGGCAAAAGATCATGGTCCTCCCATAATGACATAGTATCTATCATAGAATCATAAGAAGGTGGACCAGAAAGAAAGTGGCAGCATTTACTAAAGAAACTGTACTTCACTGGAGCAACATAAGAAGGGGCTCTTGAACTAAGAAATAAATTAAACTATCCAAATCCCACCCCCACAGATTGCCTGCTATTGTGAGTCCAGGAAAAGCTAACATACATAAACATGACAAAAAGAGCTCAGCATCTAAACAAAATTACCATAGAAATTTTTTAAAATAGCAAATGAGAATTCAAAATTTTGACAAATGAAAATATTCTCCCATATGGAAAAAAAGTCACAAAGCAGAAGAAAACATTTACATAATATTTCAACATGAATTAAATATAACTAAATCAGCAAATGCTGATATTAAAAAAAGTTACCATGAATTAAACATTTAAAAACTCAGACACCAAACTAGGGGAAGAAACTGAAAGAAAAAACAAAATCTCAGAAATGAAGGGCCATTATATATAACTAAAAGTATATGAAAGCATATAGCGAATGAAAATGAAAAGAGAAAAGCTAATTAATTCAAAATAAGGGAAAAAAAGAAGTAAAAATGATCAGAAAGGAACTGAAAGAAGCAAAAGATATGCAAACAAGGTTTAATAATATCTGTAATTGGAGTCCCTGAAAAAGAAACACAATAGAATGTCAATTTAAATCTATAATTAAAATAAACTCTGAAATAAAAGGCCTGAGTGTACCCTACTGTGCATCTGGGAACCTGACCCAGTTTGGTCACTTTTGAGACATATCTAGTAAAAAAGTCTTAGATTTTAAATAATAATAGTGATAATAAAAATCTTTCAGACCTCCAGAAACCTGGTCTGGGAAGATCCCACGTGCCGGGGAGCAACTAAGCCTGTGTGCCACAACTACTGAGCCTGCACTCTAGAGCCTGCGAGCCACAACTACTGAGCCCATGTGCCACAACTACTGAAGCCCAGGCACCTAGAGCCCGTGTTCTGCAACAAAAGAAGCCACCGCAATGAGAAGCCCACACAGTGCAACGAAGATTAGCCCCCGCTCACCGCAACTACAGAAAGCCTGCGTGCAGCAATGAAGACCCAACGCAGCCAAAAATAAATAAATAAAGTAAATAAATGTATAAAAAAAAAAGAAAGAAGATCAGGGTAACATTAAATTTATCAACAGCAACATACAAAACAAGTATACAGTGGTGTAACATTTTCTAGAAACTCAAGGAAGGGAAAGTATGAGACAAGGATTTTATATCAGTTGAACTGCTTTGCTATTATCAAAATTGTAGGAATGGTTTTAATATACGGGCAAAAATCCAAAGAATCCTGAGAAGTCTATTAAAGAATGAATTCCTCCAACTAAGAGCTAATTGAGAACACTTTAGAAATGGACAAGTGGTTAGCACAGAATATATTATTATAGATCTGACAAAAACAAACTTGTGGACAAGGATAGAAGAACAGCATTATATATTATATGCTCTGACAAAGTAGAAACAATAGAACTAAAAATAAAACTGTGGTTTATGTCATAGAGTGTTCTGCCTATGTTTTCCTCTAAGAGTTTGATAGTGTCTGGCCTTACATTTAGGTCTTTAATCCATTTTGAGCTTATTTTTGTGTATGGTGTTACAGAGTGATCTAATCTCATTCTTTTACATGTAGCTGTCCAGCTTTCCCAGCACCACTTATTGAAGAGGCTGTCCTTTCTCCACTGTACATTCCTGCCTCCTTTATCAAAGATAAGGTGACCATATGTGCATGGGTTTATCTCTGGGCTTTCTATCCTGTTCCATTGATCTATATTTCTGTTTTTTGTGCCACTACCATACTGTCTTGATTACTGTAGCTTTGTAGTATAGTCTGAAGTCAGGGAGTCTGATTCCTCCAGCTCCGTTTTTTGTTCTCAAGATTGCTTTGGCTATTCGGGGTCTTTTGTGTTTCCATATAAATTGTGAAATTTTTTGTTCCAGTTCTGTGAAAAATGCCAGTGGTAGTTTGATAGGGATTGCACTGAATCTGTAGATTGCTTTGGGTAGTAGAATCATTTTCACAATGTTGATTCTTCTCTAACACCACACACAAAAATAAGCTCAAAATGGATTAAAGACCTAAATGTAAGGCCAGAAACTATCAAACTCTTAGAGGAAAACATAGGCAGAACACTCCATGACATAAATCACAGCAAGATCCTTTTTGACCCATCTCCTAGAGAAATGGAAATAAAAACAAAAATAAACAAATGGGACCTAATGAAACTTCAAGGCTTTTGCACAGCAAAGGAAACCATAAACAAGACCAAAAGACAACCCTCAGAATGGGAGAAAATATTTGCAAATGAAGCAACTGACAAAGGATTAATCTCCAAAATTTATAAGCAGCTCATGCAGCTCAATAACAAAAAAACAAACAACCCAATCCAAAAATGGGCAGAAGACCTAAATAGACATCTCTCCAAAGAAGATATACAGACTGCCAACAAACACATGAAAGAATGCTCAACATCATTAAACATTAGAGAGATGCAAATCAAAACTACAATGAGATATCACCTCACACCAGTCAGAATGGCCATCATCAAAAAATCTAGAAACAATAAATGCTGGAGAGGGTGTGGAGAAAAGGGAACACTCTTGCACTGCTGGTGGGAATGTGAATTGGTACAGCCACTATGGAGAACAGTATGGAGGTTCCTTAAAAAACTACAAATAGAACTACCATATGACCCAGCAATCCCACTACTGGGCATAGACCCTGAGAAAACCATAATTCAAAAAGAGTCATGTACCAAAATGTTCATTGCAGCTCTATTTATGATAGCCCGGAGATGGAGACAACCTAGGTGCCCATCATCGGATGAATGGATAAAGAAGATGTGGCACATATATACAATGGAATATTGCTCAGCCATAAAAAGAAACGAAATTGAGCTATTTATAATGAGGTGGATGGACCTAGAGTCTGTCATACAGAGTGAAGTAAGTCAGAAAGAGAAAGACAAATGCCGTATGCTAACACATATATATGGAATCTAAGAAGAAAAAGAAAAAAGAAAAATAAAAAGGTCATGAAGAACCTAGAGGCAAGATGGGAATAAAGACACAGACCTACTAGAGAAAGGACTTGAGGATACGGGGAGGGGGAAGGGTAAGCTGGGACAAAGTGAGAGAGTGGCATGGACATATATACACTACCAAACGTAAAATAGATAGCTAGGGGAAGCAGCCGCATAGCACAGGGAGATCAGCTCGGTACTTTGTGACCACCTAGAGGGGTGGGATAGGGAGGGTGGGAGGGAGGGAGACGCAAGAGAGAAGAGATATGGGGACATATGTTTATGTATAACTGATTCACTTCGTTATAAAGCAGAAACTAACACACCATTGTAAAGCAATTATACTCCAATAAAGGTGTTAAAAAAAAAGAAAAGAAAAGAAAAGAAAATGGATGAAGGACTCAAGTAGATATTTCTCCAACGAAGGTACACAAATGGCCTGCGAACACATGAAAAGATGCTCAACATCACTAAATACACGGGAAATGCAAATCAAAACCACAATGAGGTATCACTTCACATCCATTAGAATGGCTACTATCAATTTTTTTTAAAGGGAAGGAAAGAATCAGTGCTGGTGAGGATAAAGAGAAACTGGAACTCTTGCACATTGTTGGTGAGAATATAAAACGGTACAGCCACTATGCAAAACAGTACAGCAGTTCTTCAAAAAATTAGAAATAGAATTACCATACGATGCAGCAATTCCACTTCTAGGTATATAACTCAAAGAATAGAAAGTAGGGTCTCAAAGAGAGTTTTGTACACCTATGTTCATAGCAGCATTATTCACAATAGTCAAAGGTGGAAACAACACAACTGTCCAACAATGGATGAATGGATAAACAAAATGTGGTATACACATAAATGGAATATTAATCAGCCTTAAAAAAGGAAGGAAATTCTGATACATGCTACATGAATGAACCTTGAGGATACTATGGTAAATGAAATAAACCAGTCATAAAAAGACAAATACTGTAGGATTTCACTTGTATGAGGTATCTGCAGTACTCAGAT
Organism: Delphinapterus leucas; assembly: GCF_059928025.1. Lineage (NCBI taxonomy): Eukaryota > Metazoa > Chordata > Mammalia > Artiodactyla > Monodontidae > Delphinapterus > Delphinapterus leucas. The sequence goes on from NC_143131.1 coordinate 63,884,451, forward strand.
TTATAGGGACAGAAAGTAGAAGGGTGGTTGTCAAGGGCTGGGGGGAGGGGGAAGTAGAGAGCTGTTGTTTAATAAATATAGAGTTTTAGTTTTGCAAGATATAAAAGTTTCTGGAGATTAGTTATACAACAATGTGAATACACTTAACACTACTGAACTGTACACTTAAAATGGCTAAGATAGTAAAATTTGTTATGTGTATTTTATCACATTTAAAAATAGATTAAAAAAAGAAAAATATACTGGATGGAATTAACAGAACATTAGGAATTGAGAAAAAATTAATCTTGAAGGCATACTGACAGAATCTATCCAAAATGAAATATGTAGAGAAAAAATAATTAAGAAAAAAAAAACAACAACAATGAAAAGAACATCAGCAAGCAGAGGGCAACTTCAAGTGTCCAGGTGAGAAGACTAAATGTCTCCATTCTTCCCAAATTAATTTTCATGGTTAATCTCATTTAATTTTTAAGAAGCTTTTCTTTTAATGAAATAATCCCAGAGTTCATCAGAAAAAATTAAAAAGTGGGACTTGTCAAGAAAATTTCGTAAAGGAAATACAATGGGGAGGTGAATAGCTATTTCTGCCAGGTATTTAAATATACTCTAAAAGGTATGTTTACAATAGATTACAACAGTGAGGTGCTAACACAAGAACAGCTAAGCCAGTGGACTAAAATAGATGGCACCAAGACAGATCATAGCGCTAATAAGAACTTAGAACATAAAGTGGTACTAAAAATCAGTGAAAAAGGAAATATTTAATAATAATAATAATGAAATTATTATTCAATAATAATTACTCAAAAATCAGTCTGGGCTGTCTTGGTAATATTTGAAATAAAGTATCATTTTAGTTCAGAGGTTCTTAAACTTTGGCTCATTAAGAATTATACTTCAGGGCTTCCCTGCTGGCGCAGTGGTTGAGAGTCCGCCTGCCGATACAGGGGACAAGGGTTCATGTCCGGTCTGGGAAGATCCCACATGCTGTGGAGTGGCTGGGCCCGTGAGCCATGGCCGCTGAGCCTGCGTGTCCGGAGCCTGTGCTCCGCACGGGAGAGGCCACAACAGTGAGAGGCCCGCGTACCGCAAAAAAGAGAAAGAATTATACTTCATTGGGTTTCACGGTATTTGTGAAAATGGGGTGAAAAGTGACTTATCTTCCCTTCAAAATTCCTCTTGACACTGAAACCATAGGTGGGGAAAGTCTTTATAGTTTCATACTAAGTTTTTAAGATATTTCACATCATCAGGTAATATTCGATTGTCACCACTGTCATGTTTTTTTTTAATTAATTAATTAATTTTTGGCTGTGTTGGGTCTTCGTTGCTGTACCCGGTCTTTCTCTAGTTGCGGCAAGCGGGGGCTACTCTTCGTTGCAGTGCGTGGGCTTCTCATTGTGGTGGCTTCACTTTTTGTGAAGCATGGGCTCTAGGCACGTGAGCTTCAGTAGTTGTGGCACACAAACTCAGTAGTTGTGGCTCGCGGGCTCTAGAGTGCAGGCTCAGTAGTTGTGGTGCATGGGTTTAGTTGCTCCGCGGCATGTGGGATCTTCCCGGACCAGGGCTCGAACCTGTATGCCCTGCATTGGCAGGTGGACTTTTAACCACTGGGCCACCAGGGAAGTCCCCACTGTGATGTTATAACATCTAGAAGAGTTTCCCATTGATTAGAAAGGAAAAACATTCCTACCATTATGATTAGCGGTTCTGCTTTGGTTATATAAATTTAATGAAATATAAAGTAAGTTTAAAAATCCTTCGAAGTGTCTTGAAACAACCTATAGGCTGCTTATGAAGTTGAAAAGCAGAGAAACCATACAGAATCAGAAAGAACTTGGAGAAGCGATGTTCCCTAGAATTGACAAACATGTTCTATGGCTTCGAACAGATGAAAAACTGAAGCAGTCAAGGAACTCAGATTGCAAAGAACGTCACCCACTCCAGAATGGCTATTTCTTCTAAAATTTAATATTTTGGAGCAGACCTAAAAGGAATTGATAACTACGCAACTAGTGAAACAGATGCTCTCAGCATAGCCAACTCTGTTACTGCCATTACTGGCATTCCTATTTCATGAGACCTTTTTGAAATGTTCAGAAACTACCATCATCTTGAAAATGGTATTTCCAAGTAAATATCTTACTGAAAAAAAGGTCGAGAACTCTGGACATTGACTGAGAATCTCTGACATTTGGCTGTCCATTTGTTTTTACTGCTTTGGAAGAGAAGCTCCTGACGTCAATGTGACTGGTTGCTTTCTGCATCGGCCGGCAAGGGTGCCAAATGCTCTGCCGCTGGTACTGAATGAACGCTTGCCTAGTGTTGTGAGAAGCATCAACTTCATCGGGACAGTGGGGGCTGAATCATTGCTTTCAGGATCTTTTATCAGGAAAATGGAGCAGAATGAGAGCAGTTCTTCACTTACTGAACAGAAATTTGCTGAATTTCCAGAGGAAAGTCTTGAAATGCTTGATGAGACATTGGGCAGAAATTTTACTTTTTTCAAATAGAAAAGGAAAGCCACTCTCTCATGGTTTCACGTACTTGGACAATAGTTTTGGTTGTAATATTCTAGTTACAGCCCTGCAGTCAACATTATGTCTGCTGCTGAAGGATGCAGAGCTCCTGTTCTATTCAAGATGGGTCACTAGGAGTTCAGCATGCCTCTGACACTGAGGAAAGACCTTCTGCAATCTGGAATTAAGGGTGGCAAAACTTCTTCCAATTCCTCGGCAGGCAGAAGCAAGTGCCAAACTCCTAAACGTTACTTCCGACAAAGATAATTTTAAGATTGAAATGTGGGTCTATAGTCCAAAATTGGTGATATGGATGAACATCAATGACTTGCACTTTGCCAAAGATCAGAACCTCAGTGAATCTGGGAACAGAGGAAATTATTCAAAATAAATTCAACTGTTTCTCAACTCAAGCCTACCCTCATTTGGCCAAGTATGCCACGATAGCTCCATTTGCTCATGTGTGCTTTTATAAGCCACAATAAGCCAAGTGTGCTTCTTTTTTTTTTGCCACCAAAACGAAACAAAACAAAAAACTCAAAACAGATTGGATGGCAAGCCTGACACATATGTTATCATATCAAAACACTCAAAACTTTCTCCTGCTACTGTAAGTCAAACTTCAACAGCCTTCATGGTGGAAGTTGGCGATAAGCTGAAGTTCATGTTTTGCTTTGCTTGGAAATTTGTATTTCCTTTTTATCATAAAGTAGGTATTAATTTTTGCATTAAAGATGAGTGAGAGGCAGAGGTTTTCAAAGAATGTCATATTTTTCTATGTGTACATAGAAAAGAATGTGTAATCAATATCTAACATCATAAAAATAAATTCTATCTAAATTATTGTACATATGCTTAGGTACTTTTTTTGGTAACTTCAAAGCTTTCAGAGTCTCAAGGAGCTCTGTGATTCAAAAATCTGAGAAAAACCCCATTCCTCTGATTTAGATATTGACCTCACGTAACAAAATATCATTTCACAAGTTCAAGAATTACATGGAAGAAAATCAAACCACAACACTTAGAAGAAAATATAAATGTTTAGCAGGTTTCAAGCTGAGAAAAAAGCTTTCTGAACAAAAAAGCAAGAGAAAAATAATAAATAAATAAAAATGGCCATTCTCTAGTTCAATTATTTAATTTCACTTATATCTAAGGGGAAAATCCAAACTGTAAACAGAGGAGGTCATTTTCCCCTGGTCACTAGGGGACCAGTCAATCAGCCACTACCCCTTGCTGTAACACCCAACAGAGGTTTAAAACTATTACACTAGACATTGTCACTCCATCAGTAGAAACAATACCTCCAGTATATGTACATTTATATTTGTTTATCAGCTGGATATATGTACTAATCTACTAATACATTATATACCTTATAAAATATATACTTAAAAAAGATGAGATAAAATTAACTACAAATACAAGTTCTCAAGTTTTCTTCCTGCACCCTTGCAGGTGTGTACACCTCCCCACTTTGGGGGCCGTTGTTCGGCATGGTGGTGGCTAAACAGGAAGGCCCTGCCACCATTTCCAAAGCTGAGTCTGCCTTCTGCTCCCCAGATTGTGTACCTCCTGCCCATCTGCCAGCTCTCGGTATCACAACACACTATTTTACTGCCTTCCTAGTGCAGATCATTATGGGACGTCATCTACTTATTTATGGGTTTACTTGTTTATTCCTACCCCCCCCCCGCCCCCCCGACTCCCCAGCTAGAATATAAGCTCTGTGAGAGCCAGGATGGTGCCTGTCTTGTTCATTCCTAGTTCCTCCACACCTAGAACAGAGCTTGGTACATAGTAGGTGCTCATTAGGTACTTATTGTGTAATAAGGGTATACAGCTGCTCCCCCACTCAAATTCCAGCTGTTCCCCCTGGTTGGTCCTCCATTCTCCTAGCAGGCAACAGGGCAGGTCCCCTGACCCTCTGCAGAAAGCAAACAATACCCTATCCTACTTCTTAGCACAGCTTCCACTTTAAAGACCTCTCATGGAGGGTGAGCCACAGAGGACTATCTTGCTCCTCATAGAAAACACAGGCCCCCCAATCTCAAATCCAGAACTTAAAAATATATACATATATAATTACAGTATTTCTAAAGGCAGTTCTTCTTTTTCAATCATCTATTTGCAAGCTGAACTATCGTATTCATGCAAAAGCGATCCTTCTCAATCAAGTCAAGCTGTTCTTAGAGCTTCTGTCCTGGGAGGGAAAAGAGACAGGTGGGCAGGTACCTGATGGTTTTCCACACATCGAAGCCATCCAGAGGCTTGGTGCCCTCTGTGCTGCCCCCCGCCAGCTTCACCAGGGTCGGAAGCCAGTCGGAAATGTGGATGAGCTCCCGGTTCTTCACGCCCCTCCGTTTCAGCAAGGGGCCGGCCACAAAGCCCACCCCTCGCACGCCTCCTTCCCACAGGCTCCACTTTCTTCCTCGAAGGGGCCAGTTATTGCCCCCTGCCAATGTCTGCCCACCGTTATCTGAAACACAATTAGGTCATGGCATGAGGACAAGGCTAACTATTAGATATATTTAAGAACAAAAGACTTGGATGCATGTTATTATTAAATGGTGCTTAGGAACTAAGAAAGAAGATTCCTCTTTCCCCTCTCCCATAGCAGCTACCCTCCTCCCACCTAACACAACCCTCCATCCCAGGGCATAACCAGGGCTCAGCACGGCACATGTCTGACACTAGACCTTTAAATCCTCCATGGAGAGGGCCACTGAAAAACAAGGAAGGCCCCTGAGGGGAACTGCTTGGGATAGAGCCCTGTGCTGAGCAATGACTAGGATTCAAATGCATGCATGCAACTTTGTGTAACACAGGAGAATGAACCCAGGTAGGTGGAGCCCCTCCCTGTACATGAAAAGACACCTCTGAATAAGTTTCACTTAGGAACCTAAGGCTCCTAATTAGTGGGGATAGCGAAACTTTTTATTTTCTTCCTGGAAAATTTTTCTAACATTTAAACTGGTAACAGAATCAACATTTGACTCCCTGGTGATCTGAACTCTTAAGAGTGAAAGTTGAAGACTTCCCCAGTGGGTTAAATGTCTCTGTACACAGAACAGTTGGATGGAAAAAATAATTGCAAGAAAAATTCCTCCCTTCTTGACAGGATGGCAGGACAAAGCTTCATCGTATACTGTATGCCAGGGAAGAGAAGGTTTCTCTCCCAAGACAGCCAAGAGAATGGAGGACATTAGGGAAGCCAGAGAAGATACAAAAGTGACTTCAGTATCTTACCAGCTGGGTGGGGCTCAGAGTTAGAAATTAAGTTGGACTGTAGAAAGTAAAAAGTCATATTTCTTACATACTGAGGTTGTAGAATCATATTATCTCCAAAAGTACTCATACACTTAGGTGACTTTAGAGATATGTTTTAAATATCACTTATTTGCATGTGCATTACACTCCGATTAAATGTTTTCTAAAAGCCACTGTTATCCAAATGAACCACAGGAGGGCAGTATGACAGATGTGCTCTATAGAACATTATGTATAAAGAAATCTAACACAGAAATCAAGCTCTATCAAAGCCAAAGGATGCTCATGGAAGGAAAAAGAACCAGCATTTGTTAAGCACCCACTCTGCACCAGGCACCCTTTTAATTTCACATTATCACAGACTCTGGAGTCTGACAGACCTGGAATTGAAGCATGATGCCAGCCACTCACTAGGTGTGTGACCCAGGGCAATACACTGCCTCAGTTTCTCATCTTTAATGTAGAGATAATAATTCCTACCTCATTCATGTATTATGGTGAGAATTAAGTGACATCATTTATAATAATGGTTTGGGGCTGGGGACCTGGCACAATCTAAGTTCTCAATAAATGGTAGCTAATATTTGTAACAATACAAATAGTCTAGTATTATAACTATTTTGTCATGAGAGACTTGAAAATGCCAAACAACTAATAAGTGGCAAAGCTAGGATTCAAACAATGTCTGTGTGACTCCCAGGCTCCTCCTGCCCCCAGGGTGCCCTGCTCCTGAGGTCCCTGGTATAGAGTGAGTTTTATATCTATATAAAACTTTACTTCTCTATGAAAAACATAAGCATGGTCAATCTCAGCTAAGTTTACACTCTTCCCATGATACAGCAGGAGAGCTATCTCAAGGTGATGATAATTCCCTTACGAGGAGGCTCTGATGCTGGTGGGTAAGAAATTCAAGGCTCTACTGTCAAGGAGGCTTCTGATCAAGCCCTTAACACACCAGGTCTTCAGTTCTTCTCTGTGCCTTGTGAGGGGGAGAAGGAAGGGTCTTGAGCTACATTAGAGGAAGGTAACAGTTCTTCAACACAGGTGGGTGACAGTCAATCTCATCATTTGTTATCAGACAAGAAACTTTTCTTAAACCTCACATCTCTTCTTGACAAAGCAAATGGTCACCCAAGCCAGTTTATTAAATACACATTCTATTTCACATGAGCAGACCTGCACGCTCAAAACAGGGGGCACCATCTTTAGACAAAGGGAATTCCTCACACTCCATTGAGTATCAGTCACCAATAACCACTGTATCAAAACTTAAAAGAAGGTGCTGTTCATGTGATACAAAAATACACTGGAAAGAAGTGTTTACACTCTACCTGTGAAGCCAAGAGTGGCTAAGACAGCACGATCATTTCCCTGTGCTGTCTGGATTGCTATAAATGATACTGGCTCAGGGCTTGTAGAAGATGCCTGTTGTCTCCATTTTTGATCGATTACACTCCTTTGAAATATTAGATAATGTCTCTTTCAGTTCCACCTATTTGTTAGTGCTCAGTACAAAAATGGTGGATGATGAAGATGGTAGAAACAAGAGTGGAGGTGATGGGGAGAAGCGTGGGGTGGGTCTGGAATCTGATCTCAGGCCCTTGACGTATGACTCAGGAAGGAAAATACTCTGGGCTGTAACGAGAATTTGGCCATGGCTGCTACCGTAGGAGCTGGAAGGTGTTTCCACATCTTATTTGGGAGGTGCCAATGCAGTGCGTGTGACTGTTTTTGCATTAGCTTCTGTGATGTTTTTCCCATTAGCAATGATAAGCGATTCTATCGTCTGTTATCGATGTGGCTTCCGCCATCATTTTTTTGAGAGCACTCCAGGGAGAAAGGACTGTTAATTGACACACCTGCAACTCATTCTCTTGGGCTCCCCAGTCACAAAGCCAACTGCAGAATCCACTGCATGAAGAGGACAATTCAGCTTTGCCAGGGACCTGGCCAGGCGGCACTGGCTGATGGTCTCCACTTACCAGCAAAAATCCACAGACTTAGGCCTTTGAGAAATAGGGTGCTTGCTGTCCATTGGTTCTAGTGCATTTGCCCAGGTATTTCAAGGAGTTGGACATAAAATTGATCAGAGTAACCAAGAATAAAATCGGCTCATTTGAAACAAGGTAGAGAAGGGGGCTTCCAATATCGTTCACTTAAGTCTGACATAAAGTTCAAAAAGACAATGAAGACCTAGAGTCTGTCATACAGAGTGAAATAAGTCAAAAAGAGAGAGACAAATACCATATACTAACACATATATATGGAATTTAAGAAAAAAAATGTCATGAAGAACTTAGGGGTAAAACAGGAATAAAGACACAGACCTACTAGAGAATGGACTTGAGGATATCGGGAGGGGGAAGGGTAAGCTGTGACAAAGTGAGAGAGAGGCATGGACATATATACACTACCAAACATAAGGTAGATATCTAGTGGGAATCAGCCGCATAGCACAGGGAGATCAGCTCCGCGCTTTGTGACTGCCTGGAGGGGTGGGATAGGGAGGGTGGGAGGGAGGGAGACGCAAGAGGGAAGAGATACCGGAACATATGTATATGTATCACTGATTCATTTTGTTGTAAAGCACAAGCTAGCACACCATTGTAAAGCAATTATACTCCAATAAAGATGCTAAAAAAAAAAAGAAAAACAAAAAAAGACAATGAAACCACCACCATTTCAAACACGTTTCTTTTCATTTTCTCTCCTAATTTTCCTTTGGGCAAAAGTTAATTTTTGTTCTTGTTAAGAATTAATTTTCAAGAGAAAATGTTCAGGTTTCATTTCCTGGCTGACATGAAAAAACTTCCAAATCAAAATAAGATGACTCGCCTTTCTGTCTGGCGGCAGCCATCAGGTGAGCCGAGATGCGCGCTTACAAGTACCTCCAGGAGCTATCGAGGAGGAAGCAGTCGGATGCGATGCACTTTTGCTCAGGGTGCGCTGCCGGCAGTACCGCCAGCTCTCGGCGCTGCTCCGGGCGCCCCGCCGCACCCGGCCCAACAAGGCGCGCAGGCTGGGCTACAAGGCCAAGCAAGGTTATGCCATATGTCGGATTCGTGTGCGCCGCGGTGGCCAAAAATGCCCAGTTCCTAAGGGTATCACCTACAGCACGCCTGTCCACCACGGTGTCAACCAGCTCGTTTGCTCGAAGTCTTCAGTCTGTTGCCGAGGAGCGAGCTGGACGCCACTGTGGAGCCCTGAGGGTCCTGAATTCTTACTGTGTTGGTGAAGATTCTACGTACAAATTTTTTGAGGTTATCCTCATTGATCCATTCCATAAAGCTATCAGAAGACACCCTGACACCCAGTGGATCACCAAACCAGTCCACAAGCACAGGGAGATGCGGGGGCTGACATCTGCAGGCAGGAAGAGCCGCGGCCTTGGCAAGGGCCACAAGTTCCACGACACGATCGGTGGTTCTCGCTGCGCAGCCTGGAGAAGGCGCAATACTCTCCAGCTCCACCGCTACCGCTAATATAAGTAATGTTTGTAAAATTCTTAGCTAATAAACAGTTTAGGACATCCATGTCTGCTTGAAAGTGTTTTTTAATGTCTGTTAAAACTAGTTGTGTGCAGATTGTTCATTGAATGCATTGTCAAATCCTGAAAGTTAAAGTGCAATAATATTTGAAGACTTTAAGTGATGGTGTATCTTGTTTCTAGTAAGGGAAATGCCTTTGTTTTTGCTTTATTAGGGAGTTGATATGTCCATGTTTAAAATGCTGTTTGGGGGATTCCCTGGTGGTGCAGTGGTTAAGAATCCACCTGCCAATGCAGGGGACATGGGTTCGAGCCCTGGTCCGGGAAGATCCCACATGCCACGGAGCAACTAAGCCTGTGCACCACAACTACTGAGCCTGCGCTCTAGAGCCTGCGAGCCACAACTACTGAGCCCGCGTACCACAACTACTGAGCCTGCATGCCTAGAGCCGGTGCTCTGTAACAAGAGAAGCCACCTCAATGAGAAGCCCACGCACCGCAACGAGGAGTAGCCCGCGCTCACCGCAACTAGAGAAAGCCCGTGTGCAGCAATGAGGACCCAATGCAGCCAAAAAAATAAAATAAATTAATTTTTAAAAAATGCCATTTGGTACAATAGGTGTAAAATTCTTTAAAAGAGGAGTGCAGAAACGAGCCATGTAGATTTGTTGGTGCATGTGATGAAATCTACAGCTTTACTGGGGTGATGCAATGCTCTGCTGGTTTACTCTAAAGTGGCTGTTTCATGGAGTTTGGCGCGAAACCCAAACTTTAAATTGGGTTTTCCTTGGAAATGTGAAGGATGTCGTGATCCTTTATCATGATCATATACAGAAAAATAATGAAAGTTGACTAGGGCCCACATTTTTAGACTTAATCTACTATTCCACTTATGTAACTGCTGCTTCCAAAAGGCAAAAAGTAAAGGAATGCCACCATTTTTTTAAGAGAATTGAAAAAACCTGTTGCAAGATGTTTCTCTTACAAATTGAAACAAATCCTGGTTAACCTAAATTAAATTGCCTTGGCCTCCATAGTACCACTGAAGTTCACATAAAAGGTGGGAGTTCCTGATTCAATCCTATGACTCTGGGATCTGTAGAATACTTAACTTCATGCAAAATAGTCATGGTATTTACACTAGTGTATATCGAAACTGATGGAAATCGAACACTAGGTAAATGAGAAGGGAGTTTTTAACCCTAAGGTTTGTAAGCTAGTGATGCTAGGATTGGGAAATTGGTGTTCATCAGGTACCTTTCAAGTGTGGGAGGATAGAAAAGGCTTGGATCAAATTTTTAAATGTTTTATCTGTAGTATTAGTTTGTGACCATTATGAACTCTAAGCCACCTTAGGGGGGAAAATAGGGTTGGTTTTATTTAAAAGTAACATTGCTAAGTCCAATCCGTGTTACCTTGGGTCAAGCTAATTTATCCATTCCCATAAGCTACTGAGGAGAGACATGTAGTTGGTGTCAATACAAGTTCAATTGGTTTCCGAAAAAAAAAAGAAAAAAAATAAGATGACTCCAACTAGTAAAGGAAGCTATGAAACATTTCTGGGGGGGAAATCATTTTTCAGCAATGTTTTTGGAAGGGGGAAAACCTAATTATAAAATCTTTGCCGTATAGAAAATAAATGTCAAAATAAAACAAACGTCATCTACAGATGGTAAATCTCACTTTATTATTCATTATTGAACAAAAATAGCTGTCAAAAAGTCATGAAAAACACTGGTTAGCCAAAGATCCGAACAAACACATTAAGTATATGACAGTGAAGCCTCATTCGCATCCAGCTGATAAAAATTAAGATGGAACCATGACAACAGCATTAGTTTTTAGGACTACTCCCCAAACAGGGTAATGCTGTGGCTTGGCTTTAGAAGGCTGCCCTGAACCATCAGTGTATATCTCCACCTTGCTGCCCCCATGGATCCTTCAACCCTGGCTTATCCAAGACAGCTCCTCACTCTGACATGGGGATCCTGGAGAGAAAAGCAAGGAAGGCTCCAGCAGCCTTGCACCAGGGCCTGGACTTCCCTCTGAACAGGCCACCCACGGGCATGTGACAGATGAGCAGACAACAGGATTTCAGAGACCAAGAAGACTCTTTGTCCGATAAAGGACCTGTTACTCATGGTTGATTCTTTTAGACGAATTTTTTACTTAAAGCAATTTGGAGAGTTAATGTACGTCTTAGTAGTCATCTAAAGGATTAGGTAAATTCAATCTTCTCCTAATGAAAGATTCTAGAGAACATATCTACCCAGACATTCAATTTACAATCTGATGTTCTTCTCTTTCCCTCTTGCTCTACATTCAACACATTCACTTCTGCCAAGTTGATCATGAAAATGGATTTCCAATCCACCTCCCCCTTCTCCAGCCCCGTTGCCTTGGGTCCAGCACGGGTCTCACCTGGACACCTGGGGTAACATACGGAATGTTTCACGTTGCTATCAGAGGCATCTTTGTGAAGCCCAAACCAATCAGGCCACAAGCATGTTTAAAGACCTCTAACTGCTTCCCAATCAGGAAAAAGTTCAAACTTCAGTCCAACACATGGAATCCTTCATATGTGGCTCCAAACTACTTCTGGGGCATCAGCTCCTGCCCTTCCCCACAAAGCATGCACTGTGCTTCAGTCACAGAGAACTTACTTCTTGTTGTTAGACTACAACATGCGGACGTTGCCTGGGTACAGGTTGGCTCCTTTGCCTAAAATGCCCTCCCCATCTTTCCTGCTCAACTTAATAATGTCACACTGCTGTTTTTAATTTACTCCCCCCAGACAACCTCTGTCTCTTCACTGTCCTCCTGCACTTTATACTTTTCTATCACACTTATCTCTGTATGGTGTTGATCAGTTATTCGTGGTTTGTCTTCCCTGAGAACTCTGGCTCTCCAGGACAAGAACAATGTCTCATTCTTCTTTGCATTCCCCAAGACCTAGCACAGGACCTGCCAAAGAGGAAGGCTCGAGATCTGAGGGTGGAGAGGGGAGAACAAATAAGTGAATGGAGAAAAGGCCACCAAAAATGGAGACTGAAGACACTAAAAATTAACTCTGATTACTGCAGAGGGTTTTCTGAGCCTTCATCCAGCCACCCCATGACCTTAACTTTTAGGAAGCTGTTCTGCACACAGATGCTGCTTATTTTACAGGATATTGGCAAGAGGCACTCCTGGAACCCCATGAGGATTTAAACAAATCCAACCCACAAATACCAGAATTGTTTGTCCAATCTGGATCAGTTACCCAAAGTCAAAGGGGTTGTTGGAGAGCATTTGAGGAAGCACAGTCCTGGATGGGAAGAGAGTCCTCACTCACCCCTGTAACAAATCTTTCTGGATTTCATGGCCCATGGACCACTCTAGCTTTGGGGAAATGGCAGAATATGGCAGAAAATAAGACAGACAAGGTCCTTTCACATGGAGTGAGTAGAAAAAGAGGTAGGATCTCTCTACTCGTGGTTACTGGTGACTAGGCCTCTCAGAGAAGCTGTAACCAGAATGACGGGGTAGAGCCAACCACCATCAGAGAGAGGAGAACCCAGGCACGAGGTGCAGGAGGCTCAAGGGCCTGACTGTTGTGGCCTCTCCCGTTGTGGAGCACAGGCTCCGGACGCGCAGGCTCAGCGGCCATGGCTCACGGGCCCAGCCGCTCCGCAGCATGTGAGATCTTCCCAGACCGGGGCACGAACCCGCGTCCCCTGCACTGGCAGGCGGACTCTCAACCACTGCGCCACCAGGGAAGCCCCTGTGTCAAGCTTCTTAATTAAATACTAAATTAACTGTACTCTTAAGAACCACTCTGAACTTAAGGAAAACTTGAGCTGAACGATGACTAGATATAAACAAAAAGCTGTCTGTTTTATGACTAATATATTTTTTCCTATCATTACTACAGTCACATTTCTAATTTTATTGAAGTGTACTCAAGGGATAGGGATTAAGTGCTGTGAGTTTGGGCAAATCACTCTCTCTCTGAGCCTAAGTTTTCCCCATTTGAAAAATGAGGATAATAACAATACCCATTTTAACACAGAGCCTGGCACAGAAGTAGTGCTTAATAAATATTAGCAATTTTCATCGCTGATAACTACCACCAGCAGCAGTATCAAAGTATGCAGAGCAGAGCAGGCTCCTAGCTGGGTATTTATTAAATAGATGCTAGATTTAGGTTTTATAACCATACTCCGAAGTGCCATGCTTTTGTAAGAAGGTATTTCAAGCATAGACCCTTCCAAGGAGCATTCTCTTCTCTGTATGTAATTTCTTGAGCATCATAAAAACATGATGAATTTTGTGAGGGGTTTTGTTACGATTCCTTTCTGTTTCCATGAATTTAAATAAAGCATATCAATGATCAAAGAAAGAGGTACAATGGCCATAGCCTGTCATTCAAATTCAATTTCAGAAATGGAATCTTTATTCAGATATTCATCTGAATATTTGTAGGGGTTTTAAATGGTTTGCAGCATTCAGGGCAGATCAACACTCTGACCCCTCAACTCCCAGTCAGACACAATCAGACTTTACGTCTTGATTAAAAGAACCAGCAAGGGGAGTGTTCCTGCCGAGCCAGCATTAAGGGGGATTCTGGTGGAATGGGATTGGCAGGCAGATGCCAAATAAATGATGCAGCCACCGAAAGAGCTAAAGGTAAAGGAAGATGGATGCAGGGGAAGGGCAAAATCAGGAAGGAATGGGGGTCAAAAAGAAAAAAAAAATTACACAGGGTTGTAGTAAAAGATTTCCTCATTTTAACGGGACTCATGTCATCGTTTATAATGATGAGATACCAATGGGATTTTATCTTCTCCTTTAAAACTTATTAAGGATGAAAAGTCTCAAAAGTCTGTTGAAAGATTGAAAACATTTGGTCTCGAAAAGTGAAAATGGAACTGGGACCTGGAAAACAGTGTCCTCATTTATTATGTATTGGTAGGCAAATCACTGAACTTTTTTCTGAAGTTTAAATCATAGGTACTCACAGATCTTGGAGATCCTTAAACGAAAGTTGTAAGCACAAAATGTTATGAGTCACTCTCACTTAGATGGCAAGGGTAATGCTAGCTTTGAGCTCCACATTCTGGATCCCCTAACAAGTAGCACAGAAGCCCTTTGTTTGGAATATTTAGGGTCAAGAAAAGTACCAAATGCTTATTCAGTCCTTTCTTACAACTAAAGCTCTCCTTGCTTTTCCTGAAGTTCGATCTTGAAAGAATGCTTGTTTTTTTTTTTTTTTAAGCTAATAAAGTTATGAATTTCAGGGCAAACTAAAATGCTTTGGCACCTTTACGGAGTATCATAGTTTACTCACAAATTACTTGGCTCCCCTTCCAGACTTGAAACCCCTTTAAGGTGGCCAGATAATTTTTTACTAGATAGCTATTTATCTGTCACCAACACCGATCAAGAAGTGATAGATGTAAAAAGTATTACAGAAGTGCTTTAGAGTGTGGCAAGTTCAAAGACAGCAGGAGAGAAGTGAAAATATCAAGAGGCAGAAAAAAGTAAAATTGTGGTTGCAAAATAGTAAGCGGACTACTTGTATGGTGAGAAAGATGGGAATTGAGGTCAATGATTTTTTCGGAGAGAATGATACTAGAGAAAGCTCACATATTCTATTTGGGCGAGCATCAACTACTTTAATTTGTCTTTATGTTTCCAAATCTACAACACAAGTTAAATGTTCTGAATTTACCCTTGAAGCAGAAACAACATTTTACTGGATCTCTACTTCATAAGTAGTACGATTTGCTTTTAGGGTTACTTGATAAAAGTCAATAAACCAAACTGAGTGGACAGGCAGTTTTGTTTCCCCAAAGCTCTTCTCTGAAGTTTGCTAACTGCTAAAGGATCTCACTAGTATGTGATTGTCTAATTATGGCAGGAGAGACCAAGAAAAAGGTCATGAGAACATTGATTAGCACAATCTTCTTTGAAGAAAAACAGAAGAGTAAATCCTAAGAGATCTCATCACAAGGAAAAAGATATTTTCTTCTTTTTCTTTTATTTTGTACCTATACAAGATGATGGATGTTCACTAAACTTAATTGTGGTAATCATTTCATGATGTATGTAATTCAAATCATTATGCCATACACCTTATACAATGCTGTGTGTCAATTATATCTCAATAAAGCTGGAGGAAGAAGAAGAAAAAAACAGAACAGAAGAGTGAAACATTTAATGACAGAAACAAACCAAAAAAATTCAACACACCTAAATACCAAGAAGTTTGTTAAAAAATTTCAAATATTGAATGCATACATAATTAAGGTATAAGAACAAGATTCCCTTCAGATCTGCAGATAACACCTGGTCCAAAGGCAGAGTGAAACAAACTCTGAGTTCTCAGACTCCTGGCCCTCCTGACCACATGAGGTGGGCAGTACCCTCTGACCAGGATGAAGGGGTCAGTGAGAAGGAGGAGAAGTCCAGGTGACCCTGGCCATCCCAAGGGCAGGGGAAGACAGTGCTAGCTGTTGGGAGTGAAGGCAGCTGGAGGAGAAGAGAATGTGTGGCAGGAAGCCTGGGTCCCTTGCCCAATGAGAGGCAAGTAGTTAAGTGGACGCACTTTAGCGAGACCAAAGGACGCTGAGAGAGAGAGAGGTCCGGTACCTGGGAAACGCAACGTCTCCTGATCAGCCATGAGCTAGGGTAAAAAAACAAGACCAAACAACCAAACAAATCAAAATAAATGCCCTGAGTGACCACAATAGGCATCACCAAGTCCCTGCAATCAGATCCTAACTCAGGGCCCATTTGGTTTCAGACACAATTCTAATAATATGTATGATGGCTGGCTTCCTAATTTCATAGCAGATTGGGTAGGTGCAGACTGCTGGAGTTGGTCTCCTAAGAATGAGGGAAGGAGCAGAAAAGATATGCATTTTAAAAGAAAAAAATATGAATTTTAGTTTTAAAATTAAAAAAAGAATTTCCCTGTTTTTCTAGTGTTAAGTGATCCACACTGATGTATATTAAGGACACCACCATATGAAGCATAACACAATAACGAAAAAATTAAAATGATAACCTTACATCATTAAGACGGTAAGAGGCTCGGGGTATAGTTAAGGACAGCTTAGACCTAGAAAAAGGTTTATAGCCCATATTCATGTCTCTGATCCCACCTAGATCAATATAATGTGACCACCTCCACCTGTCATTTTCAGGTCACAACTGCAGGCACACAGAAACTTTTACCATCATGGCATAGAGTTAAGCCTATACATGGAAAAGAGAGAAAATGATTCCAGGTCAGAGTTGGGACCCCAGAAGGACTGAGCTCAGCTGCAGGTGGGGGAGGGGGGGAGCAAGTTACACTTTTTTGCACATCTACTTTCGTGGATTGAAACCTGTGATTACCAGGCATATGTGTGAGCATTATGGCTGGACACCCTGTGTTTGGTGGCTAGAATAGTTGTGTTAAGTTACCCTGCAGGTGAGATAGAAGGTGTTTTTACTGTTGTGGTTATTTGGTTTTTATTGTGGATGTGGTAATATGTGACCTGCCTGCAGGCTCATTCACAGATTTTACCTTTTTATCTAATAGCACCTGTAATAACTGGGAAAGTTCTGAAATAGGGAAAAAAAGCTTCTATATCATGGTTCTCAAGCCTTTCAAGCCTCACACTCCCTTATTATAAGAAATGTTTTGTTGTGCTCCTTTGACTCCCTGTAATGGAACTCATACACTTGCACACCTAATTTTTAAAATAACTTTAAATGTAATATAAAGGAAAAATGGCAACTGATAATAAAATAACATGTATTTCATATGAAAACATGCAGGCACAGAATATATAGCAAAGTGGTTAGATAATTGCCTGGACTATATATGAATACAACTGGACTTAAAGGAGGCCATTCCACACTAGAAGTACAGAAGAATGAAAGAGAGCAGGGATGAACACGAGAATAAAAATCAGAATTTATCTTCCAGAAAACAGGGAGAAGCCTAAACTTCCCAACTCATTCTACGAGGCCAGCATTACTGATTCCATAGCCAAAGACACTACACAAAAAGAAAACTACAATGAACAGAGGTGCAAAAATCCTCAATAAAATTTCAGTAAATCAAATCCAGCTATGTATAAAAATGATAATACGTGATTGTGTTAGTTTTCTATGGCTGCCATAACAAATTACTACAAATTTAGCCACTTAACACAAGTTCATCATCTCATAGTTGTAAGTCTGAAGCAAGTCTCACTGGGCTAAATCACAGTGTTGGGAGGGCTGCATTCCCTTTCAGAGGCAAGAGAGGAGGATCTCTTTTTAGCCAGTTTCTAGAGGCTGCTAGAATTCCTTCGCTCAACACTCTCTTCCTCCATCCTCAAAGTCAGCAATAGCAGTTGAGTCTTCTCACTTGGTATTATTTTGACCTCCTCTTTGTCCCTCTCTTCCACTTTTTCTAAATTAATTAATTAATTAATTAACTTTTGGCTGTGTTGGGTCTTCGTTTCTGTGCGAGGGCTTTCTCTAGTTGCGGCGAGCGGGGGCCACTCCTCATCACGGTGAGCGGGCCTCTCACTATCGCGGCCTCTCTTGTTGCAGAGCACAGGCTCCAGACGCGCAGGCTCAGTAGTTGTGGCTCACGGGCCCAGCTGCTCTGTGGCACGTGGGATCTTCCCAGACCAGAGCTCGAACCCGTGTCCCCTACATTGGCAGGCAGATTCTCAACCACTGTGCCACCAGGGAAGCCCCCTCTCTTCCACTTTTAAAGACTTGTGATTCCATTTGGCCCAGTCAGATAATATTCCCATCTTAAGGTCACCTGATTGGCAACCTTAATTCAATCTGCAACCTTAGTTCCCCTTTGCCATATAACATAAGATATTCAGAGGTTCAGGTCTTTAGGACGTGAACATCTTTGGGGGAAGCGAAGGGAACATTGCCCTGCCTACCACAATCATGATGCGCAAACGAGGCTTATCCTAGGATTGCAAGTAATTTTCAAATAAAAGAATGATGCTGGGAGAATTACACTACCCAACTTCCAAGACCTCCTATAAAGCTCCAGTACTCCAGACAGCTTGGTACTAGAATAGGGAGCCTAATAAAAGAACCGCCCGTTAGTGATTATTTGATATTTAGCAAAGGTGCCAAATAAGCCAGCCGAGGAAAAAGTCTTTGCAACAAGTGATTCTAGAGTAACTGAATATCTACGGGATGGGGAAGAAAGAACCTTGACCAATCCCTACTTCACAACTTACAGAAAAATTAATTGAAGATGGCTCATATTTCAACTCAATAGTAAAAAAAAAAAAAAAAAAAATTAAAATATGAGCAAAGGACTTGAACAGACATTTCTCCAAAGAAGATATACAATGGGCAAGAAGCACATGAAAAAAAATGTCCAAGGGGATGCAAATCAAAACCACAAGAGATACCACTTCACACTTACTAGGACGGCTATAATAAAAAAGCCTATGACAAGTGATGGTGAGGATGTGGAGAAACTGGAACCCTCATACACTGCTGGTGGGAATGTAACATGGCACAGCTGCTTTGGAAATAGCAGTCCCTCAAGAAGTTAAACATAAAGGTACCACATAACCCAGAAATCCCACTCCTAAGTGTGTATTCAAGAGAAATGAAAACATATATCCACACAAAAGCCTGTGCATGAATGTTCATAGCAGCATTATTCATAACAGCCCCAAAAAGTGGAAACACTCAATGCCATTAATTATGAATGGATAAGATGTGATATATTTTCAGCAATATACAGGGAAAAAAAAGGACCACAATAAAAAGAATGAAGTACTGACACATTCTACAATATTGGTGAACCCTGAAGACATTATGCTAATGAAAGAAGCCAGATAAAAAGGCCATATACTGTATTTTTCCCTTTACATGAAATGTCCAGAATAGGCAAATCTATAGAGACAGAAAGTAGATTAGTGGCTTCCAAGGCCTGGGAGGAAGGGGAAAACGCTAATGGATACAGGATTTTTTTTGTGGGGGTGATAAAAAAAATTAGATAATGATGACGATTGTAGAACTCTGTGAATATACTAAAAACCACTGAATTGTACACTCTCAAAGGATGAATTTGATGGTGATGTGAATTATATCTTAACAAAACAAAGCTGTATGAGAAGAAAAAGATGGACCAAAGACCTAACTGTAAATGCTAAAACCATAAATCTTTTATAGAAAAGCGTAAGAGAATATCTTTGTGACTTGGAGGTAGGCAAATGTGCTTAAAATCAACAGGTTTGGTAATACATTTATGTATTAAAATTGATAAGACCCATAATGGTGTAAGATGAGACAGAGTGATAATGTAACTTCAAAGGCAGAATAAGCAGGGGAGTAAAGTGCAGCTCTGGTCAGCCGGTGGGATCTCACTGCAAGTAAGCATCCATTCTACATTTTTTGCCCTTTGGATGAGAGGTGAGTTAAGGAAGAAACCCTACATTCAGGAAAACTCTTCCTGTTGTCACTAAAATGTATACGATCTGCTTCACGGAAACAGTCCAAGCCTGCCCACTCCATGTATATTTCAGAGCACAGGCAAGGTTACACCTCAGTACAACAGATGTGAGTCTTTTAGACAGTGCATTCTCAACACCACCCTAATTATCAAAACCCAGAGCTTCCAGGACATGGCAGATTCTTTGTTCTTGTTTTCACCAAACCATCAAATTGACTTGGCTTCTTTTAAAAACGGTAGATCTTTTCTGGAATCAATGTGTCTCTCTTTCTCTTACAGACCCCTACTTTTTATACCTCAGTTTTTCATCAGGGCCTTTTGTGGTAAGCTGACCCTACAAAACATCTGCCTGGCATGCGAGACACAAAATTTTCTTTTGGAAAGCTTTTTGTATGTACCCAAAGAGACTGCTTCATTGTTTATTCCATTTTTGGCTTCCTGCAAGTTTAAATGTGGGATCAAGTGGAAAATGACTTCAAAATAGATAAGAGATTACATGAATCTTTCCATTCTTCATGAGTCATATGAAGATATATTAACCCTATCAGATATGAAATACTGTGCTAGTGATTTATTTTTTATTTTCTGATTTGTGTACGGTAAAATTCACTTGTTTTGGTGTGTAGTTCTATGAATTTTGACAAATGAAGTCATATATCTAGCACCACAATTGAATGTGAAAATTAATAAAGGGAAGACTCACTAAAATGGAGTTGAAGGCCAGAAGGGGAAGTTCTCACACAGTACCACTCAATGTCAATTTCAGGAAGAACTGTCAATTACAGACCCCAACAGAAGAATCACCAACAGGAAAGAATCATCAAATAGGGGACCTCAACAGGAAAAGACATACATTGTATCTCTTACAAGAAATCGACCACCTCAGCGACTCAGCCAATGAAAAACCACATTCACCTCGAACTCTCACTTTTCTCCAATGGACTTTCATTCAAAACAACCCTTCCCAACTTCTTCCTTTTTCTCTATAAAATAATATCCCTCTCCTTTATTGGACTTGCCTATTCTTTTGCTATATCTTGCTTGTCCTGAATGTGCAGTTCTTCGCCATTCCTGAATAAACTCATTTTTGTTGGTAAAATAACTTTTAAGGTCAACACAAGATACAGAACAACTCCATCACCCCAGAATCAGTCCCTTGTGCTACCCCTCTATAATCAAATCCTCCACCCAACCCTTAACCCCTGACAACTGCTGTTTTTTCCATCTTCAAAGTTTTCCTTTTCCAGAATGTCATATAGGAAGAATCACACAGTGTGCAACCTTTTGAGTCTGGCTTCTTGCACTCAGCATAATGCATCTGAGATTCATGCAAGTTAGCGCATGTACAATGGTTCATTATATTGCTGAGTATAGTCCACTGTACAGATGTACCACAGTTTCATTTATTTACTAGTTGAAGGACATTTGAGTTTTTTCCCAGTTTTTAACAATTATTGATAAAGCTGCTATAAACATGGGGGCACAGGTTTTTGTACAAACATGTTTTCATTCCTCTTGGGTAAATCCCCACTTTCAAGATGTTTTTTCATCTTTGGTTTTCAGTAGTTTGATTACAATGTAGATGTGGTTTTCTTTGGGTTGATCTGATTTTACTGAGCTTCTTGAATCTATACATGTATCTTTCACCAAATTTGTGAAGTTTTCAGACATTATCCCTTCACGTACTTTTTTTCTGCACCAATATTTTTCCTTTTCTTCTGGGACTGTAATGACATAAATGTTAAACCTTTTGATATTGTTCTATAGGTCCCTCAGCTCAAGTTTTCATCTTTTTCCTCTCTTTCAGACTGTGTAATGTCTACTGATCTATCTTGAAGTTCACTTACCCTTTCCTTTATCATCTTCATTCTGCTATTGGGCCCATTGAGTGAATTTTTAATTTCAGGTACTGTATTTTTCAGTTCTAAAATTTCAGTTTGGTTCTTTTTTTCCCTTTCTATTTCTCTTGAGAATTTTTATTTTTCCATTCATTTCAAGAGTATTCAAGTTTATCTCATGGAGAATAGTTATAACTAACCCAATTAGATTCAGAATACAAGTTCTGTCTTGTCTGTGGACAGTGGTCCTAATATCAGTTTAGTTTTTAAAGTCTTTGCAATGACGTTTGGGTTTACCCAGTGTGTGCCCAACCCAGGGTTTAGTGTGGGACTCGGGCAGTGACTTATACCACAGGTGAGTTCCTGAAGTCTTTGCTTTACTTCTTTGGGTCTGTGTGACACCTGCGCATCTTGGAGCTGAGCCTGGCACTTATGTCAGTTTACACACAGAATCAGGGGATCCTCTTCTCCAGCTCTTTCCTCTCTGAGATTCCCCTACACTTTCCAGCCCCCAGCGTTCCCTTTTCCTGGCTCCTCTGGTCAGAAAGACAGGTTTCTCTCAGATTTTAGCCTCCTAAACACACAACTGAGGTTGTCTTTCGGAGCAAAGTAGCAAAAAGAGAGAGAGAGATAAAGTAATAGGATCCTCTTACTCTCTTTGGACAAAAGGGGCCCCTTTTCCCTGGTCCTGTGGTCAGAAAGAACCTTCTTATTGCATTTTAGGAGCCCAAACCACTACCACAAAAGCAATGCAGATCCTCAAGTGGGGCTGGCCTTGGGGCAGGGTCAGGAGAGAAAAGAGAGAGAGAAAAAAGAAACAAATAAAATGTGAATTCCCCTATATTTTCTAGCAAAAGACTCCTTTCCCAAACCTCTGGTCGGAAATAGGGGGTTTCACCTGTAGATTCTGCTGCCAACACCTGCTTCATAGTTCCATAATTCCATCAGCCCTTGGGTCAAAGCCGAGAGACGGAGGAGTGAAAACAAAGCCCACAAAACTCACCCCGGGTGTAGGGGATTGGTGATGCTTTGACTTCAGCCCTGTTCACCATTTGCTTGCTGTTGTTTACTTTTTAGGTGCCCCAGGCAGTTGTTTTCTGTATTGTCCAGAGTTTTTAGTTGTAATCCACGAGAGAGACAGGCTTTACGTGGCTGGTCCATCCTGCCCAGCACCAGTAGGGTATGCTCATGATTTTAATGAGAATAGGCCCATGGGACTTGTGATGTCTGGTCCTGGGTTTTTGCTGGTGTTCTTTTTTGTTTTGTTGTTGTTGTTTTTACCTTTGCCTGAATTTATATAGAAACAGAATGAACGACACCTCATGCCAGGTAAGAATAAAAAAGAAAGCTATTATTTGAAAGGCCTTAATTGAGCACCTGCTCAGTGCCCATGACTGCTGTCAGCACTGTGGGAAAAGACAACAGAGGGTCAATACACGGTCCCTGCTCTCAAGGGACATGAGAAGCCCAGCCCAGGTGAAAGATAGAAGACTGTCCACTATTGGGGTTTAAAAGGATATAGAGAAAGAAGAAAGATGAAAACTGGGGAATTAGAGAGGGTGACATGGAGGCTGTTCAACCTTGGGCCAGACCTTGATGGAGAGGAAAAGGCACATTCCACCCAAGGGGGAGAGGGCTTGATGGAGTAATTATTCTTCCAAAGTTGGTTTTGTACATTTTTATTACGCATTGAGTTTATTTGCCCGAAGGAAAACTAAGAGGCAGTTTCTCAGGGCATTTTATTACTTCTGACCCTGTTCTTCCCTCCCCTTCCCTCAACTTGGTAAAAAGCGTTTCCAGGACTTTGGTTCAGAGTGAGGACTGGAGACCCAGTCATGCTGGAGTGAGTCATGGGATCTTTCCTGGGGAGTCTTGAATTACCACAGACAAAATTCTCAATAATGGTTGTAAGTCAGCTGGTTGCTGGCATTGTTCGTGTGCTTCAGCTGAGTTAAAACATTCGGAAGTTTAGTCTTCATATTTTATTTGGGTTTATTCCTACAATCACAAAGGCAGTATCTTCATTCGAGGATAGCATCTATTATATGTGAAAATACTTTTTGTGAAGTATTCAGGAAGGCTTTGCACGGAGAGCCCCTGTGAGCAGACAGCCACAGAGGAGGAAAGGCCACGGGTAGAACGGTTGCACAGATGGCCAAGTCCATTGTGAATTTTCACTTGCAGCTGTGTGGAAAATATCTATGCTGGTGACTCAACATCTTTGGATTTCTAGCTTTAAATTACAGCACGGCAGAGAATGTTTCCAATTGCTGAGCTTATAGGGAGGCTGGTGAACTTCAGCCAGTTTTGAGCCCATCAGCTACCATGCGTTGCAATACCGATGGATGATTAAATAAATAAACAAAAGAGACACTGTCACCATCAGGGCATCAAGCATGGTATGTGGACAGCTGGCCCGGCAACCAGACCTGTGGCTGACAGAGATACTGTATCTATTTCCAATAATAGAAATTTAGCTTCCTGCTTGTGTGACTTAATGCTGGGGTCTTGGTTTTCTTTTCTAAACTGAGGTGTGCTCAGATCCAAAGTTATTACTTGGCCAGCCCATCAGGATCACATGTAAATGACAGGACCCGTGACTGCATCACATTTGTGCCTTTTCACGGTTCTGTCTGGGAACTCTACCTTTTGTAAAAGACTTTGCTAGTGTCCTTCCATCCCCATCCCCCCACTTCCACCCTCCTCCTGGCTGGCTGCCGGGACTGTATTTTGTCGCTTATCTAACACAAAATAAACAGAACAATCTGGAGCTAATTTAAGTGGTTTACCATATCAGGATACAGCTGGGAAAGATTTTAAGAAAAAGGCTCAACAGGAACAATAGTTCTGTGAAGTTGAGCAGCGGCAGAGAGCACAGGAAGGCAGTTTCAGACAGCCTGGCAGACAGCTGTTAGCCACTCCAAAAACAACCCCCGAGGCCAATGAAAACGGGCAGGGTCTGTACGGGCCGCTCAGCCGGAACACTCACAAGGAAAACAAGGGATTCGCCGGGCGTTCTGAGTTAAAGGCTCAAGTGTGAGGGCCACCAGCCTCCCGGGAGCCCTCCGGCAGGGCTCCCATGCAGCAGGGACTCAAGAGGAATTGTAGACGAGGGACAACACTTCACTGCTCCACGACACTGGCCAAGACTGTTTTTTTTTTTCTTTTTGACGTGCATGCATACACACTGGCTTTATCCAGACTTAGGAATCCAGAGAGGCCCCGCAGAGGAACATATGTTTTTGACATCAGTTTCTTCTACTCTGCAGGCGGGTTGTCTTTTTTTTAACTCTTTGGGGGCCTCTGGCTAGACCTTGAATTTCCTGGTGCAGCTGGACAGAGATGAGAGGGCTTGAGGGAGTTAAATAAAGCTACGTGCTGCCCTTGAAAGAACTTGCAAACGCTTTATATATTAAAACAAACAAGAAAACCTCACTTGGATCAAGCTTTTGACAAAAATTCAACCAATTAGGTAAACGGCACGGTCCTGATGGCAGTGACGTTTCGTGCAGAGAATACTGGATTGGAAGAGTAGAGCCTGGGGCTGGAAGTCTACTTCTGCCACCACAAAAGGCTTCTGGGTCAAAGTTTCCTCACTGAGGACCAGATGCCCTTATCCTCTTCTTCATCCTCTAATTCATGGTATTAGCTTCTGCTCACACCTTCTTCCAGAGAGCATTCGACTTAAGTAAAAATGTCCCTCTGACAAGGGACATAGACAACCTCTGGGTCTATTATGAAACAATCCCATTTGTCTGAGGATAACTTTTAAAAAAATCATCCTTGTCTAGGTTCTAAAGGAAGAAGAATGCCATTTGGAAGATTCAATTTAAAAAAAAAACAAATACAAGAGTAGAAATTAAATAAATGTTTTACCAGTCACTTTCCATCTATTGTATCCTGTGTCACAATAGATCATGATAATAGAACTAACTTAAGACTGAAATTTCAGCATGCAAATAGGCAGAGATATGGATAGGCTTTCTAAGAGCAGAAAGGAATATGAACACTTCTAAAAGATATTTTTTTTAAAAAAAGGAAGGCAGAGAAATACCCCCTTTAGAAATGTAATATCCCTTTTATTTCCAGAGCATGTAAGTTTGGACAATGATTATTTCAAAAATATCCAAGCACACTTAAAAAAATCCAGCTCTCTGAAAATATAAAATCTCTCTAGAACAGCTCTCAAACAGCAATGTACCAGAATCACCTAGAAGGTATGTTAATTGCTGGGTCCCACCTCCAGAGTTTCTGGTCCAGAGGTGGGCCTGAGAATTTGCATTTCAAAGAAGTTCCCTGGTGATGGTGATGATGATGCTTCTGAGACCACACTTTGAAAACCATTTCTCCAGAGAGAGACTGAATGGCTGATATATTAAAGTCAACCAATTTTACTCTGCATCTTTTTTTGTTCTTTTGAATCACTGGTCAAGTGTGGTTGACGAGTGAGAGTGGAAAAATAAGCAAGAATACAAATGGGTACTGAATCCATGCAGAACATTCACAAAAGTCACACAAAGAGAAAATGGCTGGACCTTAACTTCTGTGAGGATTAAATTATAAAAGAATTATAAAAGTAGTTATTTTCTGAAGGGTAAAATTGACCTTTACTTAAGGATAAAAAAATGTGGCAAAGTAGAAATTTTTATAATAATGAGCCCCTACTCTAGACTCCATACACAGTGGTTCTCATCCTGGCTACACTACAGAATCACTTGGGGAACCAGAATCTTCAGAGAGGGCTTTCAAGGTGCTTTGGAAATACAGGGAAGATTGCAAACCTGCCTAGAAGGCAGGTTCTGCCCTGTAGAAAAGGGTGTTTGAATTCATTATTGGACCACAAAGTCTCAAATGATATCTTAGAAATCAACACAAAGATGATGATGTCAAGGAAGATTAAATGGCATGTGAGAAACTGCACAGCGAGTTAGAAGCAAAGCCACAATAAAAACTCTTTTCCTGGGCTTCCCTGGTGGCGCAGTGGTTGAGAGTCCGCCTGCCGATGCAGGGAACACGGGTTCTGTCCTGGTCCAGGAAGATCCCACGTGCCGCGGATCGGCTGGGCCCGTGAGCCATGGCCGCTGAGCCTGCGCATCCGGAGCGTGTGCTCCGCAACGGGAGAGGCCACAACAGTGAGAGACCCGCGTACCGCAAAAAAAAAAAAAAAAACTCTTTTCCTGAAGCCCATCCAAATCTCTATCATATTATTTGACTACAATGGCAATAATAATTTGAAAGATAGGAAAAAAAAAAGGTAATCGGGGAGAATTTAAAATAGAGATCTCAGTACACAACAGTAAGGTCAATAATCATCTTGGAGATTCCAGTGGTTTCATACAAAGTATCCATTTTAAGAAACTGAGGAGTCAATACAGCTTTCATCAATTCCGAAACCATGCTTCTAATGAATGGTTATGTAACCAAGCCTCCGTTATCTACAACCTAAGTGGTTGTGGTGAAGTTGGCTAATAACATTGTTGTAGTACATGAAGGCCATATGTATTTGAAGAATAAGGAAAAAGAGAGAAGATGGACTACAGCGATGCCATCTGGCAGCCTTAACAGCTCACAGGCAAGCTCTTCTCAAGCAAGCTGTTTCTGATACTCCATCCGTGAGATTACCGTATAGCACTGAGAGAGGTTTGCCAGAGGGAAAGTGAGGTCATGGAGTGATTTGGTAACGCCCCCAGCTCGTCTGTGACTCAGCCTACGTTATGGGACTCAAAATGAATTAAAACTACATTTTAAGGGCCGTATCTTCCACCTGGTTCCCATCACTGCTTTTGGCTAGCAGGAAAAGGACCTGTCAGTTTTTATCAGCAGGAGGTAAAAAGGGACAGCACATTTCAGGGAAAAGCAAATAAACATACTTGCCAGGATGGTTTCGGGTTTACCAACGCAGCAGGGGGGTCAGGAAGCACTGCACCCATCCAAGTAATTGCAACGGCAACATTTCACTCAACCAGAAAACGTGACATCACACGGCCGAGGGGAAGGTATGTTTTGAGCTCAGAATATGGAACAGAGGGTCAGGCAGGAGCTTCTCCAACTATCTGACTAAGGCACTTACATGTTATGGGAACTTTTTTCTCTTGGGATCAATTCACATTCCCACTATCCATTCCCGTTTCTTGATAAAAACCAAACATACAATCAGAAATAAATTTTAAAGCAGCTTTGCTGAAAGAATATTTGAGGCATTAGAAAGAAGAATCAACGTAAAATTTTGATCACTAAAAGATTTTTTCATGGTTACTGAAAACACACTGAGAGCTTGGGGACAGGAGTCAGGGCGTCAGTGGGATCCACGAATGTGTCCTGGTCAGCCAGAGCAGTGCCTCCTTCATCAGTCCATTTCCTGCCAGCCAAAATCATGATGGGAACCAGGCTTTTAAAGGGTAGTTTTAATTCACTTTGAGTATCATAAAGTAGGCTGAGTCACAGACAAAAGCAGCAGTTTGGGGTGAACTTGGTAGTTTTCATGTCCTATTGTATGACGGAGCCTATTTATTTCATTTGAGTCTCATGCTTCTCACGCTAGGATCAGACACAGACGTCCTGGTTCCTAACAGTTTATTTTACGAAAGCACATTTGAGTCTCTTTATCCATATTTCAATATAGGCCCAGTGTTGTATATTTGCGCTTGGAGCTGAAATTTACAGACTTGCCATCCTAGATACATCACAATCATTCTCTGTCACTATGTGTAAGTGTTTATGCCAAAATATCAAATTGAGAAACCCAAAATTTTAGCAAAATGAAAACCCCCCCCAAAACCCTCTCTTTTCTAGCTGGAGTCACCCAAAGCATGATTTCTTAAAATGACTGCTATTGTTAAAAATCATGTTTTTAAATAATTTTTAATATCAGAAAAATTGTTGCCATAGAAAGTTAGGTATTTACCCTGGGTAGTAGAATAATGGATAATTTAGTTTCCTCTCTATACCTTTCAATAGTTTTCTAGTTTTCTACCACTATCAAGTATAATTTTTTATCAGAAGCATGATTAATTTTAAATAAACTAATGAGGATACTAAGGATTTCTTTCAAAAGCTGATATTAAATCTAAAATAAGTGTGGCTCATTGTAGAAATAAAGTCTACTCTGGAATCCAAAGGTTAGAAAGTATTATTTTAAATGTTAATTTACAAAGAAGAAAGAAATGAACGGAGAAGTACTTTTAGAGAGAAAAGTACATTTTAGAGCCAAATTATTAAAAAATAGAAAGTGAAACAAGGCCTCAATGTTTCCACCAATCCCTGTCTAAGCCACACCTTGTTGGAACAGGGTGGCCCCCATACCTGAATGGAGTGGCCCCAAATACTCGGAATAGTATGATGCCACTCAGACACTTTATATTCATTATATTTCAAGAAAGTCTCCTGACGGATATTAAACATTCCTATTAATTTTCCACATAATTTTCCAACCAACAGACTAGTTTCTTCAGCCCCTGAGCACGTCCTTCATTCTTTACTTGTGTATTTCTGACCAGAAGAGACACAGTTCAATTCTGGTAGAAACGTTCCCTTTCGCCAAATAAATCTGGTCTTTGCGATCAACATGCAATCTGTTTGGTTTCTGTTTCCCATTCATTTCCTGGATACCTTCTTGAGTTATCTGGTAACTACCTGACCAACTAACTACTGCTGCCACTTCAATTAACATGGACACAATTTATCCAGCGGACACATCTAGGCCCTTGGCTTCTTTTTTTGAGTTTCATCAGTCACGGCCTAAGGGACACTTCTGAGCTCTATCGATACTGTAACTAAAAGGAAACCAGTGATCCCAAGAAAAGACCCTCTACATTGAGGATCATGATAAGTAAAGCATTTTGTTCAGGTCAGTCTGAGGCAAGCTACCTTTATACACTAAGAGAAAAGATGCCCTAGAGGCAGTAATGGGGAAGGTCAAATGGGCTCTCTATTAAACATGAAGACTGCATTCACTAGGGAAAAAAAGAAAAGAAGGGAGAGGATGTAAAATCGAAGGTAAAATGGAATCTGACATCTGTCAGATCTAAGTGGATGTTGACTTGCCCCTGTGTAATCTTAGTCTGTGACTTGATTTATATTCTGAGATCAGCATTCATTATAAATATCCTCTAAGCTAAATGAGCTATTATAATTTTAATAGGAAACTGAAGTCTTGGATGAGGAGGCCATGTGATAAGTGAGGCATGGCTCCCACAAAACTCAAAATATTCCTGACACATACGTACATCTCACATGTGAATAGGTGATAATAAACACACACTCTACCGTACATTTCTTTTCAGGATCTCAGCAGCTCTGTGAAGGCTTCTCATGCAAGTTCCAAGGCAGATAAGTGGCCAACTACATCAAGGTGCCCTGAACTTTGGGGAGAAAGAGAAAGCTCCTCCCTGGCTTGTTCCATTCCAGAGCAAAGAAGTCTGGGTCTGGGCACATGGACAAGCTTTCTTTAAAGCCAAGAGTGGATTTGATCAAATTTCTGGGTTATTGTGGTAAAACACTAAACTTGCCTGTCTTCTGGGAATATTTAGGTAGAACAAGAGGTCACTGAGATAACCCCAGGAATCCTACCCCCAAACTGCCCATGTCATCCCAAGTCATTCTTCTCTTACTGACAAAACCCAAAAGATAAGAAGGCAGCTAAAATACCAATTTGTTCTGTAGATAAAATGTTATCTTAATGCAAAGTTTTCTTCTTGAGATTTATCATTTTCCTATTAAATTGTATCATTTATCATGCCTTAAAAGCAATATAAGTGTCTAAGGAAATCAGTAACAGAGTAAGGAATGAGAAAAGGACTTAGTAACTGGAGATTGTTACTCGTTTATGGGGGGGATCTTTCTGGCCTGTTTTCTACCAGGAATTATAAATGCATATATGCCTACACATATGCATTGCAAAATAAAACTTAAAGTATCAGTTTATTATGTGCAGTGTTCCGACCACAGGGGATATAGTGATGAATAAGACAGATGAGGCCCTTGCTCCCTTGGAACTTAATTTGATAAACAAGAAAAAAAACAAGCAGACAAGATAATTCCCACTGTGATAAGTGCTCTGAAGAAAACCAACGCTGTGATGGGATAGACAGTGAGCGAGGGGGCAGGGAAGGCAACATCAAATGAGGAGTTGACTTGTTAGCTGAGACTTAAAATGACAAGGCATCAGCCCTGAGATGGTTAAGATGAAGAGAGTTCCATACAGAGGGAATTCAAGTTCAAAGGCCCTCTTTAATACAATGTTAGGATAGTGGGATACATTGTACCAAAGTTGCTTTCTTTTTTTAATATATATTTATTTATTTGCTTTTTTATTTTTAGCTGAGTTGGGTCCTCGTTGCTGTGCACGAGCCCCCTCCAGTTGCAGCGAGCAGGGGCACTCCTCACAGGGTGCGCGGGCCTCTCATTGCGGCGGCCCCTCCTGTTGCAGAGCACAGGCTCCAGGCATGCAGGCTTCAGTAGCCGTGGCACGCGGTTTCAGTAGTTGTGGCTTGCAGGCTCTAGAGCACAGGCTCAGTAGTTGTGGCACACGGGCCCAGCTGCTACACGGCATGTGGGATCTTCCCAGACCAGGGCTCGAACCCATGTCCCCTGCAGTGGCAGGAGGATTCTTAATCACTGTGCCACCAGGGAAGCCCCCAAAGTTTCTTTTAAATTAAAGACTATATTAACTATATTCCTATTTTAAATATAGCAGTGTGTACATGTCAATCCTAAACTCCCAGTCTATCCCTCCCCCCACCCTTCCCACTCCCCCCAAGCTCATTCTCTAAGTCTGCGAGTCTGTTTCTGTTTTGCAAATAAGTTCATTTGTATCATTTTTTTTTTTAGATTCTGCATATAAGCAATACCATATATTTGTCTTTGTCTGACTTACTTCAATTAGTATGATAATCTCTAGGTCCATCCATGTTGCTGCAAATGGCATGATTTCATTCTTTTTATGGCTGAGTAACATTCCATTGTATATATGTATCACATCTTCTTTATCCATTCATCTGTCGATGGACATTTAGGTGGTTTCCATGTCTTGGCCACTGTAAACAGTGCTGAAATGAACATTGGGGTGCATGTATCCCTTCAAACTATGTTTTTCTCTGGATATATGCTCAGGAGTGGGATTGCTGGATCATATGGTGACTGTATTTTTAGTTTTTTAAGGAACCTCCATACTGTTCTCCATAGTGGCTATACCAATTTACATGTACCAATTGACATGTACACACTGCTCTATTTAAAATAGATAACCAGGGACTTCCCTGGTCTTCCAGTGGTTAAGAATCGGTCTTGCAACACAGGGGACACTTGTTTGATCCCTGGTCGGGGAACTAAGATTCCACATGCCACAGGGCAACTAAGCCTGTGCGCCATAACTACTGAGCCCACACACCACAACTAGAGAGCCTGTGTGCCACAACTAGAGAGCCCATGTGCTCTGGAGCCAGCGTGCCGCAACTAAGACCCAATGCAGCCAAAAATAAATAAATAAATATTCAAAAATAAAATAAAATAGATAACCAATGAAGACCTAGTGTAAAAAAAACAAAAGACTATATTAGCTATATTCCTAATAATTTTCTGTTGTCAAGAAAAACATAAGCTAAATAATGCCTGGCAATCAACCACAAAGAAACTTCAAATCAAATTTTGTAATTATCATCACTTTTCTTCCATTATCTATGCCACCCACCTACTTAATTTCATTGAAATGTATTTATGATAAGATACATATCCATTTGAAATCCTTTTTTGAATGCAATTGTGTTTAAAGGTGGCAAATTAAACCACAGGTTTGACCAGAATCAAGGAAAACTGAATGCTCTTCAATCAAATTTGGCCAAAGTCAGTTAACTTCTTAGAAACTTATAATGGAACAAACCAAGAGAAAGGCACAGCTCAAACTGTCACCACACTTCCTCATGTTGGCCCATCACCTTCATGAGACATCCTTTCAATCCTAAAGACAATTAATTCATAGTTTATAAATGTAAGTTTGAGGTACAGAGTAGATTTATTAGTAAAGAGTAGATTTATTATTTCTCTTTGGAAAGGTATCTCCTATGTAGCAACTAAAAATTCCACATGCAATTTCATAGTTAAATATTGGCACATCAGGGTTTTCTGATGGTACTACTAGGAACTAAAATTACCAATACCAATACCAACATATTGTCAATTAAAGTAGAATTATTTTAAGTAGAATTATACTTATGGAAACTTTTCAGGAATATTCCTTTTCAGTTTATAGACTTCATCTGATTTGATTTTTAAGGCCCTTTCAAATATTTTATATATATATATATAATATCTGCTCCTTTCTGAATCCCCACACTTGGAGTCCCTTATTCTCACGTATATGTATATGTATGTATGTATTTTTAAAAACTTTTAATTTTAGAACAGTTTTAGAGGTATGGAAACATTGTGAATGTGGTACAGAGAGTTCCTGGACCTTTGGAACCTAAACACAGATACAATATTTGTACAATAACATATTGCCCAGAGATTACTGCTGTGGTGTCCTGGTCAACCAGTGTAAAAAGGTAAAAAGCTCAGATAGTGATGATAATAATAATCATAGCTGTATTTATCAAATTCCTTCCTTACACCAGGCCTGGTATCAGGTACTTTACATGAATTATCTTATTTAATTCTCATAACAGTCCTGTAAGTAAGCGTTATCCCCATTTTGCAGACAAGAATACTGATGCTCAGAAAAGTAATTTACCCGAAGTCACCCAATTAGTAAGTGGTAGAACGAGGATCTGAACTCGGGTTTGTCTGATTAGACAGCCCCTGCTCTGTCTTAACCATTTGCTACACTGTCTCTCCAAGATGGGCCCCTGAGTTGCCATGTCTTCTGGTCTGTTATAAATCAGACTCTGCCCCAACCTCGGAAGACAATCCTGTAGGCAGCCTAGGCCCCTATTCCTGGCTTTGCCCAGATCTGGCTTCCTAGCCTCTCCCTGTTCCCAGTATGCCAAGTAGTTGCTTTTCCAGGGGATTCTAGATTGACTGAAACTGGAATTTTTGTTGGCATATTATATTGCTCTATCAGGCATCTGACTTGGGCAGTCTTTTGGAGTTAAAATATAGTATCAATTTTGAGTGTTCTTTTGAGTTGGGAGAAAATCTAGGTCCATTAATAAGTTCCTATGATGAGCGATGTATGCCCAAGGCCAAGAATAGTAAAAGCGCACAAGGGTAAGAGTTGAATGGGCTTCATGGAATACACTGAACTGGAGGTGAGATAATCACATGTAACTTTAAAAACAAAGCACTGTCCTGAAATACCAACATTTAAAATCATTTTTCTTTTCCAAACTGTTTCTTACTTCTTCCTCTTCACACACTGTGTAAGAAAGATCCACTGACCATTATTTCTGCACTTGCAAACATACTCTCAAGATTCTTGACATTTTTCAAGCCCTGAATGCTTAAGGAAACAAACGCTGGCTGACTGGAGGGTGTCTCCAAGGAAGAACTGCTTATGTCTGCTCCTTTCTGAATCCCCACGCTTGGAGCCCCTTATTCTCACAACCTATCACATCTTTCTCATTTACAATTCTCAGCAGGATCCCTCGTTGATGGTGACACGGACTGTGCACTAAACACCAGTTTCCTCAGTCCATGTAACCACTGATCTTCCTGAAGCTCCAAAATCAATCCGTGCTTCAGGACTTGAGAAAAGATTATCAACAAAGGGAGAGCCATCTAAGAGAAAAAGTAAATAAGTTCTTGCAGAGAAAATAAATGCCATTGTCATACACAGCAATAAGATTGATTAAATTCTTCAAGAATATGAGCTGACAATTCAAGCAGTGGGAATGTGATAACAAAGGTTTCACAGCTTCACAGCAACTGGGCCTCCAAGAAGCCAGCAAGGATGTCCAAATCTTTTTTTTATTGCTGTTAGGAAGAAAGTAAAAGTACCAAGATCAAGAATTCAATCTACTTCTCTTAACTTTCTAAACGTTGTATAAATAACTACACTATTGAACAAAGTGCAGTGTAGAATTTAATAAAAAGAAGTGCAACTAAAAATGAGATACACCTCCTCACTTTTCAGAGCAGTATGTTCTATTGTGGACAAAAGACTCGATTTCTCAAAGAGCCATGTGATACTATGAATGTAGTAGCTGGAATGCAAAGCAAAAGATCTAAGTTTTCAAACCATTTCTGTTACTGGTCACCTATGCTTTTCAACAAATCACCTCCCTTGGGATTATATCCCTATTTACAAAAAGGTGATAATTGTTTCTTATCTACCCCAGAGAATTAGAAGACAATGGGGCACTAAAACAGTGGGAACATTTTAAAGACCTTAAGAAGCAACAGCACCCTGGTGGGTAGGGGATGTGATAAGCGAGGAGGCCATGCATGAGTGGGGGGCAGGGAGGATACAGGAAATCTCTCTATCTTTCCCTTAATCCTGCTGTGAGCTTAAACTGCTAGTAAAAAATAAAATCTTTAAAAGAAAAAAAAAACTTCCCATTTTGGAAAAGATTACTTCTATTTTATGGAGAAATACTTTCCTAATAGTGAACTTGTCCAAAAAAAAAAAAAAAGATTTTATAACCTTAAAAAAGAAAAAGATTACTGAAAATGGATACAGAGGCCTTGAGTGTATCTTCGACCTATATAAGTCATAATGATTAACATTTCAAAGAAACTGTTATACAGCACGGGCATTTACTAATACGTTGATCCCGGATCTCACAATCCTATCTGTTCTATGTTGTAACAGTATTTCTTCTGGCACCAAGGAGGAGTGTTATCACATCACAGCAAACAAGTTAAATAGTTTGGGTTTTCTTTAGAGCAGTTAGAAAAGACTTTCTTTCCCACTTCTGCCTCCATCATGTTGCATTCTGCATTTGTAAAATGGTAATAGGGGTGATCATGGTTCTTGTCCAAGTGCCTGTACATGCTGAGACCCACTGGAGTAATATGGACTTCAAGTAATGAGACTGCCTTCTTTCTTTTTTCAATATTCCAACCCCTGATTTATGCAGCCAAAGGAATCACATCTTTCGGTAGAGTCACTGGGAGGCAATACCCTTATTTCAATGATGCTGTCAGTGCTCAAGGCTGTTTTCGGAAACATCTTCAGAGCCAGTTTACAAGCTTCCTAAGCAAAATGACCTCACCACTCCTGCCTCCAAAGAAGAGCTCTTGCTTTGTAGAACCTTAGAGTCTACTATGTGTTATTTTCATCTTAGCATGATCATGAAGAGAGAAAATCTTCAATAAGTAATCCCTGGGGAACTCCCACAAGGAATGAATTACTTGCAAAGCTACAATCTAGAGCAACACTGTCCAGCAGTAATATAACCTGAGCCACATACGTAGTTTAAAATTTTCTAGTGGCCACATTTTGAAAAAGGTAAAAAGAAACAGTTAAAATTAATTTTTTTTTTTTTTTTTTTTGCGGTACGCGGGCCTCTTACTGCTGTGGCCTCTCCCGTTGCGGAGCACAGGCTCCGGACGCACAGGGTCAGCGGCCATGGCTCACGAGCCCAGCCGCTCCGCGGCATGTGGGATCTTCCCGGACCGGGGCACGAACCCGTGTCCCCTGCATCGGCAGGCGGACCCTCAACGCTGCGCCACCAGGGAAGCCCTTAAAATTAATTTTAATAATATATTTTATTCAACCCAACCAGTTCAACATGTAATCAATATAAAAAATTATTGAGATATTATTTTCCATTCTTCTTTCATACCAAGCCTTTAAAATTCAGTATTTTATACTTACAGCACATCTCAATACAAATTAGCCACATTTCAGATGCTCAATAGCCCTCTGCAGCTAGTGGGCACCTATTGGACAGCACAGATCTGGATCCTTTTCTTCCCCAAATAATGAAAGCTAGTGAGCTATTTTGTATTGGATTAACTGAGTTCTTCTTGACATTTTCTTAATTCCTTTCACTTGTGAGTAGATGACCATGGTACAAGAAAGCTGTCTGTAACACTGGGCAGAGTTTGGCATTATAACAAAAAAACCTATAACAAAGTCAGTCTGACCTATATGCCAAAAAAAATGGAAATTGAAACAGAAATGGTAAAGAAAGGTCTAGAAGCTCTTTCACCCACCAACAATTTGGCCTCTGGTTGGCCTCTGAGATGCCACTGTAGCTTGGAGAGGCTGCCTGTGGCTTTCTCAAAACCGGGAGAAGCTGGAGACAGCTTTCAAGGGGAGGGGTTTGCCTTTGCCTAGGAAAAACAAAACCTGTGATCTAAGTTGCCTAACCATTCACAACCCAAACATGCTGAAAACAAAGGAATAGCGAGGGGGCAAGGACCTGGGGAGAGCAGTGAGCCAGAGGGGCTGGAGAAGCTGAGACAGGAATTTAGAGCTTAGGAACAGCAGGGGAGAAAGGAAAGGAAATTGAAGACTCAGGAAGTGCCTCTTAAGACCCTTCATTCCATTATCCAGGGAGACCAAGGAGGCCAGGCCTCCCTGCATTCATTCTTACCAAGAGTGCAGACTCCACGGCCCAGACCTGCACACAAAGGTACTTCATGTCTGTTGTGTGGGACGGAGGCACATCCTTTAAGAGGAGCCATACCAACCACCATCAAGATTTGCCATCCAGGACATGCAGTGTCCCAGTGCCACGTGGGGTTCTCTCACAGCTAAGCAAAATCCTTGGCCATGTGGCCAAGGGCTAGACTGCTTCCCCACCTCCCACTGGCAGTTTCGAGGAAACACAGCTCCTGCCTCAAGCTCTAGGTAAGGATTAGTGGGCAATTTTTGGTGAATGAATGGAGTTGATCTCCTTTAAAGAACTTTAAATTCTTCCATTAAATGATCAAGAGTGGAAACCTGAGATTTTGAACATTAAAAAAAAAAAATCCATGAAATTAAATGTATTCTGTTCCATAATTTGCCCCATTTCTTTTAATATAAAAATGTTTTAAATGACTAACCAGTTACATTAAATAATTTTCCTTCTCTACCTTCAAGCAAAATTAACATTCCAGGAGGACACATCCATGGTTTTGGATGTCCCTTTGAACACCAATGGGAAGGCTGGACTGGCCTAGTCACCACACCCAGAACACACCTTTGCTTCCCTCCCCCTGCTCGTCTGCTCATGCCACTCTCCATGCCCCAGATGCCCCGCCCTCTCTTTCCATTCACCTGCTGATATTTATCCATCGTTCAAGCACAGTTTAATTTATATCCTAGCTCCTCATGAAGCCTCTCCTGCTGACCCTGATCCAGAGGCTCTCTTCCAAACTTTATCTTTCAGTCCCACTCACTTGACTTTGAGCTGTGGCTTGTTGGTAGGTGGGTGTGTTGCTGGATCTCGAACGCAAGCACACTCCTCCACCTGCAAATATTTCCTGAGTTTTGTGCTAGGCACTGTGCTGGACTAGTGGCTCGACAGACTTTTTGTCACACTCCTTGAGCTAAGTGATTTTCAGCCTGGAGATCAGGGAAAAAACACAACTCCTTCTAGTGCATGCGTCAGAGACCCAGACATGGGAAAGGACTTCTCCAAGCCATGCACTTGCCTGGCCCCTGCCTCAGCCCCAAGGGAATGTGATACTTATGCCTCACATCTTTAGCTTCTGGTCTCTTCAGGACCAACACATTGTCCTAAATAAAATCGAGAGTCATGCATATTAACTGACTAATTCTTGTTGTCAGGAAGAAAATGATGACTCACATGGTCGGGTGACCTGACCTCACATGGTGATAGCGCGATGATCACAACCCACCATAGATACCAATCATGCCCCTCCCTTCAGGGACTCCCCGATGTGAGCTGTATGTACTGCACACAGGGTACTTTTGGGAAGTGGATTTTCAACAGATCCCACCATTTAGCCTGCTCTATTACCTCTGGACTCGAGAAAGACCTTCTAACATCAAACATGACACCAAAGTGGGATTTTAAAGCAGCACCACAAAGCCAACATTCTTAGTCCAAACACAGCACTCCCTTCCTTCTTGTACACTGTTGACGAACGTGTGTATGTCTGTGGATGTCAGAACATGTTACCAGATCACAGGCTGTTTTGAAAACAGATATAGCTTTGGGTTTTGTTGGTAGTCTCCACAGAAGTGGATGCCATTTTTAATGTTTGCTAAGTTTTTTGAAGCCATTTTTCTTTTTTAAAAACTCTTCCCAAATAAGAAAGTGATCTGGAGTAGAGACAATAAAGGAACAAATCACTGTACTTGGCACAGTCATCCTAGGAGGGGTTGATTAAGTGTGGACCATACTGTGAAAGAAAAATAGGAAAGAGATCATAGAGACCACAGTTGGTTAAGGGTGACAGCCGCCAGAAAGGAACAAACCCGTGGTGCCAATAATCTCTGAAATATTTTCTCATTAAAGACACATGAAAAAAGAACCTCCACTAGGTTAAGGATTATTCTGTAAGAAAGGAACACGCCTGGAAGGCAGATTTCTGTATACAGTGTTTTGTTGATGCTTGGTACCTAACTGCCAAAGTCAGCAAGAGACGCGATGGGGATTTTTTCAAATATATCATTATTATTGTTTTTAGGCCTGGCCAGGGGAATCTCATGCTTCTGAAAGCAAAGGATGAGCAGCCTTTTAGAGGCCAAGCACAGCAGGGCTATCTCCCACAAAGAGCTTCGGCCCTGGTTCCCAGGCCCTCCTTGGAAGAGCAAGTCTCCTTAAGCTCCTGGGAAGGAGGGAGACGGCAGCCTTTCCTCAGCTGCCTAACAGGGGGCCTCAGATCAAGTCGGAAAACCACAGCAATCACTTTATAAACCCAAAGTGGAGAGAAATCTGGGACAGAATGCCGGCACAAGCTAGCCCTGGAATGCTCCAATATTGGAGCAAATGCCTTGTTTCAAATATATTCCACACACATGCACAGCAGTTACCACTGCCTCGAGGAGAACCCCACACATGGAGAGTAAAATGGGGAAGAATTAGATTGTTTGGGTTCTTTAGTAGCTAAGTCACCCTCATTTTTTTGTTTTCTTAAAAAAACTACCACACAGTCAATCCCCATTACATTCTGGCAGATAGGAGTATAAACAATACACAGCTTTTGTTTGTCAACTGAAAATACTGGTTCCTAAATTTTTATCTTCCATTTATAATTAATGGCATTGATTTTTTAAAATTCCAGGCACAAAACACCTGAAATACAATCTATTTTCTGCTATTTCAGAAACTAATAATTCCTAGGCCATTTAGTCCCCTCTTTCATCCTCTGGTTGCCTACTGTGTATTTGCGTCTATAACTGGGGTGACCTGACGTTACTTCAGCCCCTTCCTCCTGCTGTGACTGTGGTTCCCACGTGATTATTTTTATGTAGAACCTCCTTTTCACCTTGCTTCATCCTCCAGTGCAGCCTATCCAACCTAACACTCCCCTGGCCTCCACAGGGACTTTTGGCTCTAATGAGCTCTGTGAGAAATGTACAATATAAGAAATGGATCCATCTTAAGTGTGACCTTTAAAATGGAGTGCAAAACAAGAGGTGAAAGTAAACCCAAACAAATTGGAAAGCTTATAATTTAGTCAATAAGTATGCTCAGTTCAATGTATATTTTCCATTAAGTATAAACTCAGGGAAAGGCCATTTCTCATAAAAGTGTGAAAGTAAAGATTATTTCATGTTTCTCATGCTAATAAATCCATAACATCAATAATACAATATTATATTATAGTATATAAGTAGAATTATGATAAAACATGGAAGATCTGATAAACATAGGCATTGAGAAGCATCTTTGCCTTAGACTCTGGGCTTGTGGATTCAATGGTTTGTCACAGAGAATACAAATGCAAGACTTTGTTCTGGGGGCCTCTAAAATGTATTGATTATTATTTTCTCTCAATAAAATAATCAACAAATCCGTATGCATTACTGCCTATTACTAATAAAACATTAAAAGTGATCCGACATGCTTTTAGCATGGACATTAACATGAAAATTCTGAAGAGGTGAAATGGGTTAATGACCTCTGGCTAGGGAGAAGATGGTCCTCGTCTTGTAGTTTTGAGCTATGTGTTGTTATTCCCCTCTACGGTAGTTGTGTTGAAAAAAGCACTATTTGCAAAGAGAAAGCCAGTGTGGATCCACTATATCACTTATTCACTTAACAGGTTTTCCTTAGCTTTGTCAGAAATGCATTTAAGAGTTTGAAGAACTTAGTGAGAGTGATTTGTCAGCATCAAATTACTTTGTTCCTGGCACAGAATTTCTATAATATTTATAAGTCTGCCAACTGCCTAATAAGTACATTTAAACTGTGAAGGAGTTCTCCATTTGTTGGTACCAGTTTTGAAGGGAATTCAACATACGAGGGAGAAAGGGACTAAGATTTAGGGGAATTAGTTAAGAATCTTTATAGCTCTAAGATATTAAATCACACATAATTTTGTGAAAGATAATCAGATAATAAATGTTAAAAGTCTAGGCTCTGGAATAAATTACTCTGTTTGTTCAGGTAGAGATGTGTGATTGAACAGGATCTGGTCAGGGTTCCTCTATGGTGGTGTTACTGGGTTCTGTCTCTCTCTCTCTATTCTTCATTAGGTAAACTCCCAGGGTTTGAATAAGTTACCCTAGATCAAAAGTTCTCAAATTTCTCTATACAGAAGAATCCCCTGGATTACTGTTAAAAATGAAGATTCCTGGGCCCAGATCCCAGGGTTTCTGATTTCATTCATTTAGGTTCTGATTTAGTAAGTCTGTAATAGAGTCTGAGAAACTGTATTTTTAAAAACTGAGATGAAATTCACATAACATAAAGTTAACCATTTTAGTGTGTCCAATTCAGTAACCTTTAGTACATCCACAGTGCTGTGCAGCCGTCACCTCAGCAAGTGCATTTTTAACAAACACTCCACTGCTGCAAGTGGTTCCCAGCTGGCACACTGCGTTACCACCTTAAGTGCTCACATTATGATGACAAGGGATGAGGAAGCCTCATGGGCCTCCTGCAGATTATAAAAGAAGATGTTTTTTAAAGTGTCTTCAAACGTCTGCACCTACAAAATATATGCCTTTACCTCTCCCTTTCACTAAATATAAGTGTGATACCAAGAAGCTAGTATATGTCAGGGTTTTCTATACTACTGGGTTCAACAGTTATTTGGATGCACCCAGTATTTTTATGCTTGTGAAGAAGAGCAGTGCCAAGTGAAGTAAAGTGAGAAAACTGGAAAAAATGAATCACCATTCTGTAACCAGCCAGTTCCAGGGCTTGTTTCCTTGGGTTTTAATCACATTATTATAGCACATTATTAAATTCAACTTCAGGCAATGAAATTGTCAATAAACACAGAAAAAGTCTCCAGAGGAAATTAGGTTTGTCCTTATAGTCAAACTCTCCTCTAAATGTAAGTGAAAATGGTTATTCTGATAAGAGTTAATATAAACATATAATAGCTGCAGAAAGATGTTGAGATCAATCGTTGTCTTCTCTTCAAGGTTTTAGGCTCAGTTTTCCTAGTCTTAATTCATGATCAAGTTGCTCCAGAGTTGGCTCTAATTTTAGCTCATTTTACTCACGGTTAGACTTCTGTGAAGAATTCTGTTAGATTTCTGTGAAGAACTACAAAGCCCAGCTGCGGTGATAAGATAACCCAGGTTAAAACGGTATCTTCCTAATGGCCGTTAGTGCTACTTCTCTTAACCAATACTCTGCTAAAATTACATAGACATAGAATAAGATGAATAACATCACGTTGTGATGAGTTAGAATAAGATGAAAATTCATTACAATGCGAGAAACCAGGACTCACAGGCAATCTGTAATGTCAGAGAGAACCCTGGAGAAATTTCCATAAACTGTAGGGCTGGAGAAGCTGAGCTGAAGAAACCAGGGCTGGTCTACCCTCTCTGCCTCGACGTGGAGCCACTCGCCTACCTGAAAAGAGGCAGGAAGGCAGCCCAGGAGGGGACAGTGCTCATATCTGACATGACCAGGGCATTACTACCTCTTCAACTTCCTATCTGCAGTGAGAGATCACAACTCCCAGAGAACAGTGGGCAGAAGAAAGGGCCTGGCAGTGGGGCACACTGCCCTGGCAAATGCCCCCCTAAGTAAAGCCCTGAAGGTGTGGAGACAGGAAGAATCTGCTAGCCATGCCGAAGAAGCAGCCCGAAGATAAGAAAATGTTAAGTAGGTCAGTCAGGTTCACTGGAGTGTAGGACACTCAATGCCTAAAGGCCACTGGGAACCGAGTGAGTTGTGTGCATCAACCTGACCCCAAGCTATAGATATGAGAAGGAATTAACCAGGGGACAGTGACCAGAGGCCAAGAGATGGCCACGCACTCTGGGCGGATAGATCCTCGACTGCTTACATTCAGAGGAAGAGTACATAGCTGGAAATGATTTACTATGGAAATGACGATTTTAGAAAAGTTCTATTTGGAAAGATTCAGGAAAATCATGGGTTTTATGGATAGAAGTGTAGAAAGCCAAAAAGTAGAGATTAGGGACAATGGGATGAGACAGAAGGAAAAGATGAGATGTAAAAGCACAGTTGATTAGGTTTAACAGGTACTGACCTCCAGTTGATCTGAGTTTGAATTCTCCTCTTCCATCTATTAGATGTATGGCTCTTATTAGATGTATGTCTATTTGGCAGCTATAACAAAATACCATGGACTGGGTGGCTTATAAACAACAGAAATGTATTTCTCACAGCTCTGGAAGCTGGGAAGTTCAAGGTCAAGGCACCAGTATAGTCACCTTCTGGTGAGAATCCTCTCCTGGTTCACAGCCAATATCTTCTCACTGTGTCCTCACACGGAGGAAGGGGCTAGAGATCTCTCTGGTGTCTCTTTTGTAAAAGCACTAATCCCATTCATGAGAGGTCCTCCCTCATGACCTAATTACCTCCCAAGGGCCCCCACCTTCCAAAACCACCACATATGAATTTTGGGGGAACACAAACATTCAGACCATAGCAGTAGACTTGGGCAAATCACTTAACCTCTTTAAACTTTGGTTTCTTCTTTTTTTTTTTTTTTGTGGTACGCGGGCCTCTCACTGCTGTGGCCTCTCCCGTTGCGGAGCACAGGCTCCGGACGCGCAGGCTCAGTGGCCATGGCTCACGGGCCCAGCCGCTCCGCGGCATGTGGGATCCTCCCGGACCGGGGCACAAACCCGTGTCCCCTGCATCGGCAGGCGGACTCTCAACCACTGCGCCACCAGGGAAGCCCGGTTTCTTCATTTTTAAAGTAGGGATAAAGAAACCCATTTCACAATGCTACTTGGAACTTTAATGATTAAAACATGATTAACAATGAGAAAGTATAGGAAAAGCACTAGAGCGGCCTGGGATGCAGTAAATATTTAATAACCAGTAGTCATTATTATTACTAACAAGCTTAAAAGAAAAAAGAACTGATTGAGGCAAAGAAAGGACTGCAAAGATGCTAAAAATACTATCAATAGTAATCTCCACTGGAGATATTAAAGAGCAGCATTAAAACTGCACAAATGTCTAACTGGTAATGCAAAAGAGCTCCAGCAGACTGAGAAAAAATGAAAAACTGAAACTGATGAAAGAAAATCTGAGTCAGTAATTC
This sequence comes from Delphinapterus leucas, assembly GCF_059928025.1. NCBI lineage: Eukaryota > Metazoa > Chordata > Mammalia > Artiodactyla > Monodontidae > Delphinapterus > Delphinapterus leucas. The sequence goes on from NC_143131.1 coordinate 63,928,575, forward strand.
CACCTACTAATTAAAGCCATTTTTGAGAATTAAATCAAACAGAACAAAAGCAATAAGCTAAAATATGAACAAGGAAGACTTCCTGGAGTGAAAAATAATCTCAGCATGCAGATCAAAGGGCTCACTGTATTTCAGGCAAAATTAATTTAAAAATATTTTAAAGACCCACACCCCTAGATATAATTAAGCAAAAAATTTAAACTATGGAGATAATTTTTTTAAGCCTCCTAAAACGGTTCCGGGGACCAGCTTACCAGAGGGATCTTTCAAACAATCTGCAAAGTGTTCCAGACCATAGAAAAAGACGGAAAAACTTCCAAACTATTTTACGACATGTGTATAACCAATACAACAAAACCCAACAGGGAGAAAAGAAACCACCTACTCCACTTTTACTTTTAAATCAATGTAAATCTTCTAAATAAAACCCTAGCAAACTGAATCCAGCAGTATAATTAAAATACATACACACTATAAAGTTGGATTTAGCTCAACAAAGCAAAGATGGTCCAAGACTAATATATCTATTAATATATCAAACTGTCAGAATAGGGCAACCCAATTATAAGGTAATTCCCATTTTCTCAGTGTAAAGCTCCAAAAATTATTTTTGCCGACTTGAATAAATATTATAGGTATTTATGAAATAGTCAACTATCTATTTAAAATATGTCTATGTATAAACATTTGAAATCATATAATAAAAGAGATATACAGATCTTAAAATATTGTTTTCCACCCTCACTTATTATGAAAAAACCTCTCCCCATGCACACTTGACATCAGTATCTGTTGTCACAGGAGCCACCCTGAGACGTTTAACAGTTTTCCAGAGCTACCATTTTCACTTCTGTCTGAGTACTTCTCAGTCTATGTATGATACATCAATCCATGTATACGTTCATTTCAGGATACAATTTATCCTTAAATTGTATAATTGTGATACCTACAACAAAGGCTTGTTTCACAAACTTATAACTTCCAATTCTTAAAACAGTGAGGTCATTTCCCAGGAATAATTACTAAATCAGTATTAAACGTCTTGGACTCCTTTTTAATTGATTCTTTCCAGTGACCTCTATAAGCATTCAATACCAGCACTGATCAAAGTGCTTTACCAGGCTGTTCAAAATAAAGGAAATTGAAAACGACTCTCGGACTATGAGAGAACTTGTAAGGACTTAAGTATAAGATATTGCCCTCTTTTCTGAAGGGTAAGTCTTTTGGGGAAAACATATGTTATCTATACTCAACCTTTTTCACAGCAGGACACACTTAGAAAATTATAGTATTTGTATAGCACTAAAGCAACTGAAAAAGGCTAGTCAGGGTGGATGCTACCCCGGCCCTGCCGAGGCTTCTCAACAAATCAAAATTGCAGCACACCTCGGGGAAAGCACTGCTATAGCTTGAGGTCCAGTAAGAACTTCCAGATCATCGTGTCAGAGGCAGAAAGGGTGACACCTGGCTCTGCCTGGCTGTGTGACCTTAGGCAAGTTACTTAGCCTCTTTGTGCTTCAGTTCTCACATCTGCAAGATGGGATAATAAAAGTCTCCAGAGAATTATTGTGAGGATTAACTTAACTTATTCATGTAAAGCACTTAGAACCATGTCCCACACATGGTAAGTACTCAGTAAATGCTACGTTCCATAACCATGCCTAACTACAAGCAAAACAAAACAAAACAATTCTTTTAAAAGTCTATAAGTAGAATACCCAGATTAATTCCTCAACGTGTCACCTCATACTTCTCACACAGTCACTTTACAGTAAAACTTACCAGATGACAAGTCCTGACCTCACCCTTCGAGTTTCCAATCAAATTTTTGGGTTTTAGCCAAGGATCACTAGGGGTCTGAAAAAGCCTCCTTCATGAAAGACAGACCAAAACAAAGATACAAATGACCTTAGAAGAGAAAGAGACAAAGTTGGGAGTACAAGCAAACTTAAAAGTATATACAATATTGTGAAGCAACTATACTCTGACAAAAATTTTTTAAAAAGTAAAAAAAAATACATGTATGTGTATACCTAATACACACATATATGTATATGTATAAACATACCTACATACACACTCACATTCACATATATATATATACAAAATTAATGGTTAAGAGTGCAGGCTTTGGAGAAATAAATTATTACATTTATAAAATAAAAACAAACTTTACAAAAAAGGAGTTATCAGAAAACAGGAAAGAGTTTTTGACAATTAAAAAATATGGTGGTTGCTGCTACTGGGCATATGCCCTGAGAAAAACATAATTCAAAAAGATACATGTACCCCAGAGACTTTCCTGGTGGCACAGTGGTTGAGAAACCGCTGGCCAATGCAGGGGACATGTGTTTGATCCCTGATCCAGGAAGATCCCACATGCTGCGGAGCAACTAAGCCTGTGCACCACAACTACTGAGCCTGTGCTCTAGAGCCCACAAGCCACAACTACTTAGCCCGCGCGCCACAACTACTGAAGCCCATGCACCCTACATCCAGCACGCCACAACTACTGAGCCTGTGTGCTGCAACTGCTGAGCCCAATTGCTACAACTACTGAAGCCCGCGCACCTAGAGCCTGTGCTCCACAACAAGAGAAGCCACAGCAACGAGAAGCCCGGGCACCGCAATGAAGAGGAGCCCCGCTGGCCGTAACTAGAGAAAGCCCACGTGCAGCAACAAAGACCCAATGCAGCCAAAAATAAATAAATAAATAATAATAAAATAAAAAACAAAAAAAAATACATGTACCCCAATGTTCATTGCAGCACTATTTACAATAGCCAGGATATGGAAACAACCTAAATGTCCATCTACAGATGAATGGATAAAGAAGATGTGGTACGTATATACAATGGAATATTACCAGACATAAAAAGTAATGAAATTGGGTCATTTGTAGTGATATGGATGAACCTAGGGTCTGTCATACAGAGTGAAGTAAGTCAGAAAGAGAAAAATGAATATCGTATATTAACGCATATATATGGAATCTAGAAAAATGGTACCGATGAACCTATTTGCAGGGCAGGAAAAGAGACGCAGATGTAGAGAACGGACTTGTGGACACAGGTGGGGAAGGGAAGGGTGAGACAAATTGAGAGAGTAGCATGGACATATATACCCTACCATGTGTAAAACAGATAGCTAGTGAGAAGCTGCTGTATAGCACAGGGAGCTCAGCTCGGTGCTCTGTGATGACCTAGGGGGTGGGATGGCAGTGGGGTGGGAGGGAGGCTCAAGGGAGGGGATATATGTATACATATAGTTGATTCACTTTGTTCTATAGCAGAAACTAACACAACACTGTAAAGCAATTATGCTCCAATAAAAAAATAAAATAGACTTGAAAAAAATGGCGGTTGCAATGAATTCAATAGAATGATTAGAGAATAATGATAAGGAAATTTCCCAAGTAGTAGAAGAAAAATAAAGAAATAGGGGAGGAAAAAAACCTAGAAAATTAGAGGATTGACCCAATACCCAAATAACAGGAGTTTTGTACAGAGAGAATAGGAGAAAGGTGGGATAGAGGGCCAAACAATTCTGAAATAAAGAACACAAGGAAATTTCCCATAACAAAAGGATCTGCATTTTCAGATGGAAAGTGCTCTCTGACTACTCAGCATAATGAATAAACCACGATCTACACCCAAAGCACATCATAGGGAAATTTTAGAAAACTATGTCTAATGAGAAGGAGGAAAAAACCACATATATATAACAGATTAGGAATCAGAATGACATTGCCATAATGAAAATGATTTTTCAAAAAATTTTTCTCCCTTCTTTTGTTTTTTCTATAATCAGTGATATATGACTTTATTGTCAGAAAATTTTAATATAAAAGAATCTATACTTGGAGACTCTAGCCCAGATTTAAATGGTTCCATTTCTTAAGTGTCTTCATAATGTCACCATCTGCCTCTGCACTGATACAGAGACCCCTCTAGTCAGCGGAAGTCCTCTTCATAGAGGATGCCTGGGCTGTAGACATTGTTGGGGACAAGTCAGTCCAGGGATTCACTGCCCAGCTGCCCTGCATAGGAGTGTTGTCCACTCACACTTACTCAGTTACTGAGAGCTTGTTTTCAAGCATACTCCCAGAATATTTTGATATCTGAAGGAAGACAGAAGGCTCATAATTCTTTTTCCTTAGACACATTTTTCTATCCATTATTATGATGTCTCCACTCTTGCAGTTAGCATTTATTTTAATAAGGAACTGCTAAATGCTCCAATTTATCTTCATTCCATTTATTGAATACTATGTCCTAGGCTCTGCCAAGAGATGATTTTCCTATTGACGGACTTACCTGTGGAGAAGATGAACACCGTGTTGTTCCAGAGTCCACGGCTTTTTAAGGCTGTGGTGACAGTTCCCACTGCTTCATCCATAAGAGACACCATTCCTGCATAGTAATGCCTATTCTTATCTTGGATAAAGTCGTATGGCTTCAGGTATTCCTTGGGGACCTGAAGGGGCTCGTGGACAGACTGGAGAGCAAGGTAGAGAAACAGAGGCTGGAAAGAGAGTTTGTGCAAATCAGTTAAGAGGGCTTGGAAGCATTAAATATATAGAGAGAAGCCCACATTTATCAGTTAATAAAAGTAATATTCAGACAACCCACAAACTGGGTTAGAAATATTTGTAAGTCATATATCAGATAAGGGACTTGTATCTAGAATATATTAAGAACCCTTACAACTCAATAATAAAACTCAATTAACCCAACTACAAAATGGGCAAAGAATCTGAATAGATGTTTCTCCAAAGGAGATATACAAATGGCCAATAAGCACATGAAAAGATGCTCTGCATCATTAGTCGTTAGGGAAATGCAAATAAAAACCACACTGACATACCACTTCACACCCACTAGGAGGGTTATAATTTTAAAAATGGAAAATCAGAAGTGTTGGTGAGGATGTGGAAAAACTGAAACCCTCATTCATTGCTGATGGGGATGTAAAGTGGTGCAGCCAGTTTGAAAAACAACTTGGCAGTTCCTGAAATTGTTAAAGATATAGTTACCATATGAGTCAGCATTTCCACCCCTAGAAAAACAAAAGCATAAATCCACACAAAACTTGTACATGGATGATCACAGTGGCATTATTCATCATAGCCAAAAAGTGGAAACAACTAAAATGTCCACCGGTTGATGAATGGATTAACAAAATGTGGTATATTTTCAGCAATAGACAGGAATAAAAGGAATATGATGCAGCCGTAAAAAGGAATGAAGTACTGACACATCCTACAACATAGATGCACCTTGAAAACATTATGTTAAGTGACAGAAACCAATCACAAAGATCACGTTTTGTATGATTCCATTCATATAAAATGTCCAGAATAGGCAAATCTATGGAAACAGAAAGTAGATTAGTGGTTGCCTGAAGCTGTAGGGAGTTGTGGGGGAGAGGAGGGATGAGTGACTCCTAACAGGTACAAGACTTCTTTTGGGGGCGGTGAAAATGTTCTAAACTTAGACTGTGGTGATGGTAGCACAACTCTGTGAGTTTACTATTGAATTGTGTACTTTAAATGGGTGGATTTTATGAAAATAAAAGCTTGAGTTCTAAAATGGCCTAGAAAGCTCTGATCCAAACAAATAATAATAATAATACCAATAATTCTGTCTCATGTAATACTCAAAACCACCTTGCTACACCCATTTTACAAGTAAGTTAACTGAGGCTTAGAAAGGTTATATGACTTGCACAAGTTTGTATTAATTGCAGAGCAATTTCCTATTGGAAACCCCACTATTACAGTGTGGCTATGTCCCAATAGATGGGTTGGCTTTCTGCTTTAGTTGAAAAATAAGTTACCACCTTTTAGGAGAGGTTTAAGGATTGTTTATATTTTTAGAAGAAAACAAGTGAACACCATGCCTTGCTAGTCTTTGATCTAGGACCAAACATAAGGCCAATTTAATTCCTGGAAACTAAGGAGTATGATACATTGATTCATTTTACCTCTTACCCAATTTACAGAATTTAATGTTAATGATATTCTGCGTCAGCCTCTTCCTCTTAATGAGTCTTTCTGAAGGCTCTCTTCACTGTGCTCCTATAGAATTCTTTAATGAATTGAAAACCCTCAAAGAGACAACAACTGGCTCAACCCAACAGTAAAAACGTAATTCTGTTGGAGTATTTGAGGTATTTAAATCTCATAAAGGAATGGGGAAAAGTTAGAATGCAGACTGGGAGGTGGGCTCATATTTCATTCATTACTGTTGATAAATTGTTTTAAATTACATATTACACATCACTGTGATACAGTAATGGGTATACATATATAGAACTCAAATAGACACCCAAGACAGTATTTTTAGTTCAGATCTTTGGAACTTAGAAACACCTTTTCCCAAAAATCAAAATGTTCAAAATGGCTGTTCAATATCAAAGACATCACTTTAAAACCTATTTTACTAAGGAGGCAGGTGATGGAATAAAAACGATGATGATGTAGACCCTAGGCTACATTTGGAACACATTCCAAATTCCAACTCCAAAAGGCAACACTAACCACCTTGACAGGCTTTAGCTCTGCCTCTGCTGCTCCTTGACACACGCGCGTTCTCCTCCAGCCACACAAGTCACACTGAAAAGTCCATGTTCCTCCAGACCATGGTGAAGGGAATCCCAGCAGATGTCCCGCCCAGGTGGGGAGGGAGAACCCTGGGCTAAGATGTTCGGAGGGGAAAGGATGTGCAGGGACATCCAGGACCTGCCAGCGCAGTGAGGTTCTGCAGTGGGAACTGCCGTCTGGATCTTCAGCACTAGACCAAGCCCATGCCCCAGCCACCAGCCAAGGTCTGGATGCGGACGGATTAAAAATTGGAAAGCTACAACAATTTGCAACCCACATAAAGTTTTAAAAATCAGGAAATGTCACATGAAAACCTGTTTTGTTTAGTTTTTTTATTTTCTTGAAAAATCAGAACTTCTGACAACTCCAGGTCCACACTCCATCTGACAACAAATGGCTGGAGTATGAGAAACAGAGACCCCCGGCCTCCCCCAAGGGCTCTCTTATTTTCTAGTCTCCCCACTGTCCTACCTGAATGACTTCATTTATTTAGGGTAGCAGCCTGGCCCTTGTAAACATAAGACTTTGTGACCCTGGTCTGGATTCTCTACAGTGGACAGGGGTAGAGAAATGAAAAAGGGAGCTCACTGTTGCAGGAGAAAGTGCTCACCCAGGCCATCATGGGCAACTCGGCAGCTCCCGTCATTAAGGAGAGAAAGGGGAAGGAAGGCAGGTCATTTCCAGCCAACAAGTGATCCCTGGAGGCGATAGCTGGGGAGGGTGGTGGAGGAGAGATCTCATAACCACTCTGGGGAAAAAATAATGTTTCTGGGACCATCATTAAAGGGTCTTATAAATATTCAGTGTGGAAATCATTCTACACACTTTGTTAAATATAGCAAGAAATTACCTGAAAACCTTTCCTGTAATTATTCTTTAGTGGTTGAAGACATGACCGTGGCTCTTGAGGGATTAAAATGATAATACTACAACAATTCCCCCATTTATCCAGTGGTCAGGCTCCTGTTAGTTCAAACAGAAGGGGCATAACTGAGAAGAGAAAATGAAAACAACCCCTGGGAGATGCAGTCTTCCCTGGCCTATGACTGTTACAGGCCCCGCAAAGGCCTCGTGCTACCTGCCAACTAGACTTACAGGTAAAGGTGATTCTTGAACAAAACAAGTTGTCTTTTTCCCATTTCATCAACAGTGATCTAGGACCATTTAGTGTATGGGCAAACATCCTTGCACACATCGGTATGGCTCTGGGTCACCAGGAGTCAGAATGATAAACAGTGTAGCCCATTTAATGAGGTGAGGACCAATGTACCACATTTTAGAGTATTTCCATCCAATATTGTAAAAATAAAGTTTCAGTTCTCACAAGGTGAACTTTATTCATGGAACAACTCATCTGCCAACAGTGCTAGATATGAAACATTTCTATACTACTTTTAAATTGAAAAAAAAAAATTAACAGAGTATTCTTCTTAGTACCACGTGGTACCCCAGTGGAAAGAACAATTAACTCGGGCCCTCAGGTTCTCCACTACAGTCAGGAACCTGCCTGCAGCCTCTTGTCCTAAGACCCTCCCAGTAAACAGTTGTAGCCAATTTCCCCACACCTGCCAACCTCAGCTCACTGTTAGCCCAAAGCGAGCAGCTGCCATCCTGGGGATGGGCTCATTATTATTATGCTGTCTACTGACTTGCGTTCCAACCTAATGGAGCCTTGGCCTTTGGAGACTTTCAGGCCCATTCTGACCTTACTGACATCCTGATTCAAAACACCAAAGTCCTGGACCCGAGTTTGAACTCCATAGATCTCTGGGTTTGCGCAGGACCTTGACCTCTCCCTTGGTCTTTCTTGGGTCCAGATCTCTGCTCTCACCAACCCAGTTACAGCTGCCACTTTTACACCAACCCTAGCTGTACGCCTTTCTTTAGGTCTGTAAATTGGAATCCTAAATGTGAATCACGACCAAATGTTTAGGTATTAAGTAAAAGTATGACATTATAACCTAAAGTTATTAGCATATTAAAATGGTGCTAAGGGTTTATTTCCCTTTCTCATTATGCTAATTCCAGTAAGGAAGAAAGCCTTAAATTCATTTCTTTAGTACATTTCCCTAATCTAAAGTATAACTTTTTAAAAAGCATATGATATGTTTTTAAAGTGTTATTCTCTTTGACTTCCAAATTAAGACATTTCTTTCCAAATTGTGACAGGAAAAGGTAAGTGTCTACCACTAGAAAGTCACATTTGTTTTAAGAAGCTGCTAGTAGATGAGGTATGGGAGAAAACATTTATTTTTATTCTGCAAAGTTTTGAGGGGGGCTTTTTTTTTTTTTTTTTTGAGGTACGCAGGCCTCTCACTGTTGTGGCCTCTCCCGTTGCGGAGCACAGGCTCCGGACGCGCAGGCTCAGCAGCCATGGCTCACGGGCCTAGCCGCTCTGCGGCATGTGGGTTCTTCCCGGACCGGGGCACGAACCTGTGTCCCCTGCATTGGCAGGCAGACTCTCAACCACTGCGCCACCAGGGAAGCCCAAGGGGGGCTATTTTTAACCAAACGATATTTTGTAAATGTGTTACTTTCACATTGTAGTATTAGTACTAAGGGAATTACCCTGTAGAAAAAGGAGAAAAGACATTCCTTCTTAACACTGTGCAATGGTTATTAGCAATATCTCCCTGATTCCAGCACCAACTGTGTTTCTGTTACAAAATAGCTCCATATGCTTTTTTTCCCCAAGTGCTCTTTAAAACAGACACATTTTTAAGTCAGCTTGTGGATACTTTGTGTGTATTTCTTTAATGATTTCCATCTTAGAGCAAGTTGCCTATGTTACAGTCTGTAGATAGCACAGAGAAGTTAGAACAGAATTAGATTCAATGTTGGAATAAAATGATGCAAGTCCTGTAATTGGTGTGCTGCGTCCTTTCATTGAGAATTGAAACTATAAACATTGGCATCTGCTGTCTTAAACTTTCTGGGGCTATTACTCAGCTATTGATTATTTCATTCATTTATGTCTATGCTTCAAACTTGACTTTGGGGATGCTGAAAAGGCTGGCTACTGCTTTGGAACATTTCAGTCACTGTAGGAAAAAGACCACCTCTCACCCAGCAATTTCCATATTACCTATGAGCAGCACCATACTAATCACACGCGTTTGGGTGGCTTGTGAGCTCTTAGGGCCTACAGTTTTCCTCAGTTCCTGAGCCTTCCCCCCTACACCAGTTAAGACAGCCCACCCACCAGGAATGATTTCACCCCAGGTGCTTCCTCTTATTTGATTAATGTTATGGGCACTGGGAGAGAACACTCTATTGTTCCTTAATGGAAACTAATTTTTATTGTAGGCATCTTATACTTGTTGCATGATTAAATAGTGGTATATTGTGAACTTGTAAAGGGCAGCTGGCTTCTGCTTGCTTCTCTGTGCTTGAGAGGAATCGATAGTGACTGCACATCAGAATCACCGGTTGGAGGTAGGAGCGGAGGGATAATTAAATACCAGTGATAGGGTCCCACCCCGGACCAATAAATCACAATATTTGGAAGTGGTATTTCTTCCAAGCTTTCCAGATGATCCCAATATACTGTCATTGTATTGTATACTGGAACCATCAAGCTGAGTCATAAACTGGGGCTCATAGTCGCTGGCCTGGGATATAAACTGTCAACTAGGGAGGCTTGTTAAGTGCACTGAGTTCTGGAGTTAAACAGTGCAGTTTCTGATTCTGTGACCTTGAACAAGTTACCTCATTTCTCTAAGCCAGTTTGCTTACCTGAAAAATGATGCCCACCTCAAACTTCAAAGGACAGGACAAGGACCACAGTTCCCTCAAGATCTTATCTTGTTCTTTGGGTTTTTAATCTTATCTATAACATGCCAAACATACAGAAGAAAACTGAGAACTTAAGCCAATTACCTAGCAGTTATCTGTCGAACTGCCTGAATATTGGTTTACATCTAGATTTTAAATCTGCATATGTCTACATATTTGAGAGAATATTCCAATTTCTTCCATATTCCACAGCAAGCATGGCCACTCCAACAGGTCAGCATGAAAGAGTAAAAAAAAGCCAAAAGTGGGGCAAAGCTGAGGACAGACACCAGGAAAGCCACTCAATGCTATGTTAGGGTAGGCAGGAAGAAACTATGTCAAAAAGGGAGTCAGGAGCCAGGTACCAAGTCTGAACAGGTATCTAAACAGGAATCCAAATGGTGATCTGCACTGAGGACCTTCAGTAACCGCCAAGGAGGCAAAGGGCAGGAAACTGGAAAAACTGGATAACACCGCACGTTCTGTAATTTGCTGTGTTAGAGTCCTATTGAAGGTCTAATTTCGAGGGCATGTTAATACAGTTCTTAATGAAGCCATATTTTGAGCCCAATATCTGACAACACAAATATCTGATTTAAAGGCATTTATAAGCTAAATCCAGAGAATTCAGCTTGAACTTGGGTTCAGGAGGTTAACTCCAGATTAACAATGACAACAACAAATGTCAAGGCTATTCAGACTCTTTTCTACTTTTATCTGTAAATAAGTCAAAAGATTTCAGCACATGACATATACAACTAGCTTCAGTATGGTCGATGTGATAAACAGGCTCATCAGTGTACCGTGTTTATAGATTAGAAGACTCAATATTGTTAAGGTCATTGTCCCCAAGTTGGTCCACAGATTCAATGAAATCCAAATCCAAGCAGGTACTTTTTTTTTTTTTTTTTTTGTAGGAATTGGCCAGCTGCTTCTACATAAACATGGGAATGCAGAATATTTAGAATAGCCAAAATAACCTTGGAGGAGGGCTGGGAAATACAAAGTTAGAGAACTTGCCCTGAACCTTAAGTTTGTGGATACCTAACAGAAAGTTTGCCATAATAATGCCTCATCTTGTACATAAGCCTAACATGTTTTGAAAAAGTCAATTTACTAATTACCACATCTCCACACAGGATACTAAAATAATAAAACTATATTTACTGAAACACTATATGCACAGCATTCCTCAAAGTGTGATATGGGGACCGCGTGCAGCAGAATCACCCTTGAGTTTCCTTAAAATATTGACATATGGATTTTTCCCAGACTTAATAAATCAGACTTTTAGAGGTGGGCTCCAGGAATTTCTATTTTTAACAAGCTTCTCAGCTGATACTGAGGTACTCTAGAACTTGAAAGTGACGCCCCTGGTATTTATTAGGTTTTTCCCTAAAGGACAATGGCCTTTTCCTGTATTCACCTGAAGAGATGCTATCTTCACACAATTTTGATATCAATAAAAAAGCAAGACTTACCTTCTCTGGTGGGTGGTTAGTTATGAGGGTTGTAGCCCTTTCAGTAAATACATTTGTTGAATACATATTTTTATACCCTGTTGCAACTTCTTCATCATCTCGAAAATCAAGAGCACATCGTGTAACATTCAGAGCGTTGATTAACGTACAGCGCTCATGGGAATAGTAATCTTCACTACCTAGAAGATATCCTACAAGGAGAATGGGAGATGAAAGTAGTTAGCATAGCATAAAACATGTTAAACAAACGAAGGTCTCAGCATTTAATTGCCTAATGCAATTGATTATCCATGTCAGGGCTAATCAAATGACAAGGCTAATCAGAGCACCATTTTTTAACATCTCTATATTTGCTAGCATAAGGCATTAAAATGTTATCGTAAAAAAAATTCAAATCCACCCCTTAGCCAAGTCTTTAGAATATAAGCTCTATCACGTAACTCTCAAAGTGGGTGATTCCAAGTGAATATGTTTTAAAAAATCAGAGTTTAAATTCAGTAAAAGTGATGACATTTTAATCTTTTAAAGCTATCTAATGGTTAAAATAGCATATGGTTCAGGTGATTTGTTACAAATTTTTACTCTGAGGTGATCACATAAATGAACGCAGAATTCAAATAACGTTGATATTGACCTTGGTCGGCTGGCTTCAAGGTTATTTACAGAAGTAGCTCTTGGAGGCATCATCTTTAGTCAGATGCTGACACCCACTGGTGAAAGACACAAAGATTTCCAAACAGAGGATCTCTAAACATAACGACCAAAAGAGCAAACTAACATGTGGTGTTGAAATTAGATTTTTCTACGTCTGTTGATCTCAATTTCACCCCCAATTTAAATGGCATCAATGGCCTATCCCACAATTTAGACTTAAACATGGGAGAAATGTTTTCTCAAGTTTAGTTGTTCCTGCAAATGTTCCATATTTTCCTAAAATATTAAAATAAGCTGTGCTGCATGTTATATGATTCTATTTATATGAAATGTTCAGAATAGGCAAATCTGTAGAGACAGAAAGTAGGTTAGTGGCTGCCTAGGGCTATGAGGGTCAGGGGAAAATGGAGAGTGACTGCTAATGTGTATGGGGTTTCTTTATTGGGGTGATGGAAATGTTCTACATGTGGATTGTAGTGACAGTGGTACAACCCTGTGAATTTATTTAAAAATCAATGAACTGTACGTTTTAATGGGGTGAATTATATGGTATGTGAATTACACCTCGATAAAGCTATCCAAAAGAAATAACTGTGCTGGACTCTGAGCTATCTCCTGACAAACACTGCTTATTAACATTAAAATGAAGATAATAAAATTGGCCTCTTTCCCCAGTTCTAAATATTTCTTATAATCACAATTAAAAGCCCTACATATCTTACCTAGTAAATGAATTCATTTTAATTTCCTCCTTTTCCATGATTCAGTAAATTCAAGGTCCTAAATACAATGAACATCTTAGTTTTAAGATAACTCTTTAAATGGTAATCTTTTCTCCTACAGGTATAACAGAAAGGGAAAGCCAATGTGTTTGCTAATTAATATATAATCGAAAAACAAATGTATCCATGAAAATAATTTCAGTCCTTATATGGGTAATTAAAGGGGTCAGGACACTGGTGTTCTATTTGGGGTTAATAACTGCTGGTAACACCTTGAAGAATCACTTCAGGTTCTTTATCTGTAAGAATAAACTGTTTTCTATCATTTGGGGAAATACATGCAGAGGATATACTTGATAAAAAGATGTATAAACCATAAATATTAAAAAGATAGTACAAATAGGATTCCAATAGAACTCTTTATTCACATAATAGAACTATCTATTCACATACTTGGCCAAACTAATACCAAGCAACCATGTGACAGTCACATAGAACTTTCTCATAACAATAATTCACAAATTTGAACTTACATGCTGAGTCTAAAGAAGATGGCAGCGATGCTTTTTGGGGGAAGATGAGAAACTATATTTTGAACAATTAAATCTCTGACTGCTGTATTATTTAACAGCTTTATTGAGAATAATTCACATATCATACAAATCACTCATTTACGTTGTACAGTTCAATGGTTCTTAGTGTACTCAGAGTTGTGCAAGCAGGCCCACAATCATCTGTTTTTTAACAGAACATCTAAGTCATAGCAGTGATAACAACTGCATCGTCATCATGCCCTCCTTCTCTGCAAGTCTCCCTTCCATGAATGTGCGGTGGGGTGTCTGTCTGTCTAAATCCACTTAGGCTTCTTAATTCTCATAAAAGGATGTTATTTCCACCTCTGTCCAAATGAATTTTTAAATATATAATTTGGTTTAAACATATAATTTTAAAATATAAAATTTGGTTTTTAATAAAAACAATTAAAATATCCTTCCAGTTGCCAGAGTACAGGTATTGACCCATCGTTAAGCAAAGACCTGATTGAAAATTGTCAAAGGATATAGAGGCTGTTTTTTCCTCTAGAATTTCCAAGGTGACAAAGAGGTCTTACACCCAAGTCCTGTTTTTAACAGCTATTTAAGAATACTGAGGATATATCCAGATACATCAGGGAAGAATGCATTATTGATTAAGCAATGTCTGCTAGAGAACCCAGATGGGAATGGGTCACACGGTGTCTCACGTCTGGATGTCCTTACATCTCGACTTAAACTGTGGTTTGAACTAGGCACTATAGAGCTGTGAGCCTCAACTGCACTGTGTGGGCCCCATATAATCACTTGAACTGAAATGTACTTTGGTGCTCTGGTCCTAGCTTGAATAAAAGAGAATGTCTCAAGAAACATCTATAAGACAACCACCATTTTATTACTAAAATGATGTTTTTGAGGATGCTGCCACCTTACCTTCTCCCAAAGGAGAAATTTCTCTCAGGTCTAAGAGCCAGAAAATGCTTTACTCTTCCTGAACATCTGGTTTCCATTTAACTCATAAGTAATGTGACACTTATAGACTGCTTTTTTTTTTTTTTTGCTTTGAGCATAAGAAGTCCCAAATCTTAGAGTTGAATGTGAAGTCTGCTACAGCCAGGCAGGTTTTTTTTTTTTTTTAAATAACTCGGTGCCAAGCAACTATTCCATCTTTTTCTATTCATCCTGATTTTTAAAAAATAGATCTTTATTGGAGTATAATTGCTTCAAAATACTGTGTTAGTTTCTGTTGCACAACAAAGTGAATCAGCCATATGCATACACGTCCCCATATCCCCTCCCTCTTGAGCCTCCCTCCCATCCTCCCTATCCCACCCCTCTAGGTCGTCGCAAAGCACCGAGCCTATCTCCCTGTGCTATGCGGCTGCTTCCCACCAGCCAACTATTTTACATTCAGTAGTGTACGTATGTCGATGCTATGTCAATGCTACTCTCACTTCGCCCCAGCTTCACCCTCCCACCCCATGTCCTCAAGTCCATTTTCTATGTCTATCTCTTTATTCCTGCCCTGCAACTAGGTTCATCAGTACCATTTTTTTTTCAGATTCCATATATATATGTTAGCATACAGTATTTGTTTTTCTGACTTATTTCACTCTGTATGACAGACTCTAGGTCCGTCCACCTCACTACAAGTAACTCAATTTCGTTTCTTTTTATGGCTGAGTAATATTCCATTGTATATATGTGCCATATCTTCTTTATCCATTCATCTGTTGATGGACATTTAGGTTGGTTCCATGTCCTGGCTATTGTAAATAGTGCTGCAATGAACATTGTGGTACATGTCTCTTTTTGAATTATGGTTTTCGCGGGGTATATGCCCAGTAGTGGGATTGCTGGGTCATATGGTAATTCTATTTTTAGGTTTTTAAGGAGCCTCCATGCTGTTTTTCATAGTGGTTGTATCAATTTACATTCCTACCAACAGTGCAGGAGGGTTCCCTTTTCACCACACCCTTTCCAGCATTTATTGTTTCTAGATTTTTTGATAATGGCCATTCTGACCGGCATGAGGTGATACCTCATCATAGTTTTTTTGTTTGTTTGTTTGTTTTTGTTTTGCAGTACGCAGGCCTCTCACTGTTGTGGCCTCTCCCGTTGCGGAGCACAGGCTCTGGACGCGCAGGCTCAGCGGCCATGGCTCACGGGCCCAGCCACTCCACGGCACGTGGGATCTTCCCAGATTGGGGCACGAACCCGTGTCCCCTGCATCGGCAGGCGGACTCTCAACCACTGTGCCACCAGGGAAGCCCCATCTTTGATTTCTTTCATCAGTGTTTTATAGTTTTCTGAGTACAACTCTTTTGCCTCCTTAGGTAGGTTTATTCCTAGGTATTTTATTCTTTTTGTTGCAATGGTAAATGGGAGTGTTTCCTTAATTTCTCTTTCTGATTTTTCATTGTTGGTGTATAGGAATGCCAGAGATTTCTGTTCATTAATTTTGTATCCTGCAACCTTACCAAATTCATTGATTAGTTCTAGTAGCTTTCTGGTGACACCTTTAGGATTTTCTGTGTATAGTATCATGTCATCTGCAAACAGTGACAGTTTTACTTCTTCTTTTCCAATTTGTATTCCTTTTCTTTCTTTTTCTTCTCTGATTGCTATGGCTAGGACTTTCAAAACTATGTTGAATAACAGTGGTAAGACTGGACATCCTTGTCTTGTTCCTGATCTTAGTGGAAATACTTTCACCACTGAGTATGATGCTTGTTGTGGGTTTGTCATATATGGCCTTTATTATGTTGAGGTAGGTTCCCTCTATGCCCATTTTCTGGAGAGTTTTTTTTTTTTAATCATAAATGGGTGCTGAACTTTGTCAAAAGCTTTTTCTGCATCTATTGAGATGATCATATGGTTTTTATTCCTTAATTTGTTAATGTGGTGTATCACATTGATTAATTTGTGCATATTGAAGAATCCTTGCATCCCAGGGATAAATCTCACTTGATCATGGTGTATGATCCTTTTAACGTGCTGTTGGATTATGTTTGCTACTATTTGTTCAGGAGTTTTTCATCTATGTTCATCAGTGATATTGGTCTATAATTTTCTTTTTTTGTAGTAGCTTTATCTGGTTTTGGTATCAGGGTGATAGTGGCCTCATAGAATGAGTTTGGGAGTATTCCTTCCTCTGCAATTTTTTGGAAGAGTTTGAGAGGGATAGGTATTAGCTCTTCTCTAAATGTTTGATAGAGTTCACCTGTGAAGCCATCTGTTCCTGGACTTTTGTTTGTTAGAAGACTTTTAATTACAGTTTCAATTTCATTACTTGTGATAGGACTGTTTATATTTTCTAATTCTTCCTGGTTCAGTCTTGGAAAATTTTACCGTTCCAATAGTCTGTCCATTTCTTCGTGGTTGTCCATTTTATTGGCATATAGTTGTTTGTAGTAGTCTCTTATAATCCTCTGCATTTCTGCAGTGTCAGTTGTCATTTCTCCTTTTTCATTTCTAACTTTGATTTGCATCCTCTCCCTTTTTTTCTTGATGAGTCTGGCTAAGGGTTTACCATTTTGTTTATCTTCTCAGAGAACCAGCTTTTAGTTTTATTGACCTTTGCTATTGTTTTCTTTGTTTCTATTTCATTTATTTCTGCTCTGATCTTTATGATTTCTTTCCTTCTACTGACTTTGGGTTTTCTTTGTTCTTCTTTCTTTAGTTGTTTTAAGTGTAGGGTT
Organism: Delphinapterus leucas; assembly: GCF_059928025.1. Taxonomy (NCBI): domain Eukaryota; kingdom Metazoa; phylum Chordata; class Mammalia; order Artiodactyla; family Monodontidae; genus Delphinapterus; species Delphinapterus leucas. Next base: position 63,946,044 of record NC_143131.1, read on the forward strand.
AGACTGTTTATTTGAGATTTTTCTTTTTTCTTAAGATGAGATTGTATAGCTATAATCTTCCCTCTTAGAACTACTTTTGCTGCATCCCATAGGTTTTGGGTCATCATATTTTCATTGTCATTTGTTTCTATGTATTTTTTGATTTCTTCTTTGATTTCTTCAGTGATCTCTTGATTATTTAGTAGCACACTGATTAGCCTCCATGTATTTGTTTTTTTACAGTTTTTTTCCTGTAATTGATTTCCAATCTCACAGTGTTGTGGTCAGAAAAGATGCTTGATATGATTTCAATTTTCTTAAATTTTCCGAGGCTTGATTTGTGACCCAAGATGTGATCTATCCTGGAGAATGTTCCATGTGCACTTGAGAAGAAAGTGTATTCTGCCACTTTGGGGTGGAATGTTCTATAAATATAAATTAGATCTATCTGATCTATTGTGTCATTTAAAGCTTGTGTTCCCTTATTTATTTTCTGTTTGGATGATCTGTCCATTGGTGTAGGTGGGATGTTAAAGTCCCCTACTATTATTGTGTTACTGTCGATTTCTCCTTTCATGGTTGTTAGCATTTGCCTTATATATTGAGGTGCTCCTATGTTGGGTGCATAAACATTTATAATTGTTATATCTTCTTCTTGGATTGATCCTTTGATCATTATGTAGTATCCTTCTTTATCTCTTGTAACAGTCTTTATTTTAAAGTCTATTTTATCTGATACAAGTATTGCTAATCCAGCTTTCTTTTGATTTCCATTTGCATGGAATATCTTTTTCCATCCCCTCACTTTCAGTCTGTATGTGTCCCTAGGTCTGAAGTGGGTCTGTTGTAGACAGCATATATATGGGTCTTGTCTTTGTATCCATTCAGCCAGTCTATGTCTTTTGGTTGGGACATTTAATCCATTTACATTCAAGGTTATTATTGGTATGTATGTTCCTATTACCATTTTCTTAATTGTTTTGGCTTTGTTTTTTGTGGGTCTTTTTCTTCTCTTGTGTTTCCTGTTTAGAGAAGTTTTTTCAGCATTTGTTGTAAAACTGGTTTACTGGTGCTGAATTCTCTTAGCTTTTGCTTGTCTGAAAAGCTTTTGACTTCTCCATCGAATCTGAATGAGATCCTTGCTAGGTAGAGTAATCTTGGTTGTAGGTTTTTCTCTTTCACCACTTTAAGTATATCCTTCCACCCCCTTCTGGCCTGCAGAGTTTCCACTGAAAAATCAGCTGATTACCTTGTTGGGATTCCTTTGTATGTTATTTTTTGTTTTTCCCTTGCAGCTTTTAATATTTTTTCTTTGAATTTAATTTTTGTTAATTTGATTAATATGTGTCTTGGTGTGTTTTTCCTAGGGTTTATCCTGTATGGGATTCTCTGTACTTCCTGGACTTCGGTGACTATTTCCTCTCCCATGTTAGGGAAGTTTTCAACTATAAACTCTTCAAATATTTTCTCAGACCCTTTCTTTTTCTCTTTTTCTGGGACCCCTATGATTCAAATGTTGGTGCGTTTAGTGTTGTCCCAGAGGTCTCTGAGATTGTCTTCAATTCTTTTCATTCTTTTTTCTTTATTCTTCTCCTTGGCAGTTACTTCCAGCTCACTTATTCATTCTTCTGCCTCAGTTATTCTGTTACTGATTCCTTCTAGTGTATTTTTCATTTCAGCTATTATGTTGTTCATCTCTGTTTGTTTGTTCTTTAGTTCTTCTAGATCTTTGTTAAACATTTCTTGTATTTTGTCAATCTGTGCCTCCATTCTATTTTCGAGATTCTGGATCATCTTTACCATCATTACTATGAATTCTTTTTCAGGTAGATTGCCTATTTCTTCTTCATTTATTTGGTCTTATAGGTTTTTACCTTGCTCCTTCATCTGTGACATATTTTTTTGCCATCTCATTTTTTTTTTCAATAAGTGGGATTGTGTTCCTGTCTTACTGGTTGTTTGACCTGATGCTTCCAACACTAGGGTTAGTAGGCTGTTGGGTAGAGCTGGGTCTTGCCTGAGATGAGGAACTCCATGAGACCTCACTCTGATGAATATTCCCCATGGTCGGAGGTTCCCTGTTAGTCCAGTGGTTCAGACTCAGAGCTCCCACCGCAGGAGCTTCGGCCTGACCCTGGGCTTGTGAATCAAGATCCTGCAAGCCAACTGGGGAGGTAAAAAAAAAAAAGAAAAGAAAAACCAAAAGAACAATAACAAAGTAAAAAATAAAATTAGGCTAGAAAACTAACAGATAGGGAGAATATAAAAATAAAAATATAGATGAATCAACAACTGGAATATACAACAGTACCACAATGGTAAAAAAAAGAGAAGGAGGGGAAAAAAAGGTTGCGGGGGAAGGCCTTGGCTGTGGAGGGTGGGGGCTAAGCAAGGGTGAGGTTTGGGTGGTGGGCAGGGCTGATGCTCAGGACCCACAGGGCTGGAAAAGGCCCTGGAGGGTGTGCGGTGGGGGGGACGGTTAGGTTCAAGGAACGTAAGGGGCCCAGGCGTGCCCCCCAGCCCTGGTCTCACAGGGCAGGGGCCCTCACCTGGGAGTCCAGCAGCCTTCCTGGGCTCAAGTGGGCAGGGCAAACACCCTCCTCTCCTCTCCTCCTCCTCTGGTCTGGGAGGGCCCCTCCCACCTGCCTCTCCTGATCTCCCCAGCCTCCCTCCTATGCCCCCAAGAACGTACGCAGCCTGGAGGGGGCTTTGGAGGGCAGGGGATAGGCCTGGGAGCTCAGCAGGCTCCCTGGGCCTGAGTGAACAGGGCAATCACCCTCCACTCCTCTCCTGCTTCTCCCAGAGGGCCCCTCCTGCCTGCCTCTCCTAATCTCCCTGGCCTCAGGGATGCCAATCCTGTCTGGCCTCCACTTCTCCCCCTTCAGTCCCCTTACATCCTACCAGTTCACTTTGGGGATCCTCCTGTCTCCTTGGGTGTCAGAGTGCCCCACCACTGGCCAGCAGATGCCCTAGCTGTAGGGAGACACTAACTCCACCTCTTTCCATACTGCCATCTTGACTCCGCCTCCTCTCACCCTGATTTTTTTCTTTTTTTTTTTGCGGTACGTGGGCCTCTCACTGTTGTGGGCTCTCCCCTTGTGGAGCACAGCCTCTGGACGTGCAGGCTCAGCGGCCATGGCTCACGGGCCCAGCTGCTCCGTGGCATGTGGGATCCTCCCGGACCGGGGCACGAACCCGTGTCCCCTGCATCAGCAGGCGGACTCCCAACCACTGCGCCACCAGGGAAGCCCACCCTGATTTTTCAATTCTATTTATGTTTTAAAAATTTATCTTCATTGTGTGTTCCTTTTTGTACATGGCAGTTTGTAAATAAATGAAGAGACAAATGGGAGGTAGGTAGGGAGCTAAACAGCTAGACAGATAAAACAGAATAGCTAGATGGAAAGCAAAATATGAGGGGGAAAGTTGGGGGTGAGAGGTGGGATGAACTGGGAGATTGCAATTGATGTATATACACTAATATGTATAAAATAGATATCTAATAAGAACCTGCTGTATAGCACAGGGAACTCTACTTCACTTCGCTGTACAGTAGAAACTAACAAACATTGTAAAACAGCTACACCCCAATTAAAAAAAAAAAGCAAAATATGAAAAGAACTTGACAGAAAGCTATGTAGCCCCTGGCAAGATAAATAGATAAATAGGTTGTTAAGAAATAGTTTGTAACAGGTTTAAATAGAGCATATATTTTTTAAAAAAACTGTAGGCTTTACATTTATTTTTATAGGGCTATCAAATCCATAAAATACTTATTATTTTGTATCTTTCCTATTACCATTTGTTATTTACCCTCCCATTTTCTTTATTTGATCTATCTTCCCCAATCTAGTAATTTCAAAAACAGATCTCACAGAAGGAAAGAAGGATGCCAATTGGAAAAGAGTCTTCTTTATCATTTCCAGGAAATACAAAACAAAATAAAACCTTTGAACACAATTCATGAGGAGAAAAAAAGATCCTGAACCTTTGTGAAGGAAATATTCTTGTATTGGGTTTTGCCTGGAATTTTTTAAAAAAATCAATCTGTATCCCCTTTTGGTAATAAGGTTCTCTAAGAGTAGAGTGGTCTCTGACTTGGAGGTAGCAGACTCTGCAAAGGCCCCTACGTGGCATGTAGAACCCTGGCAAGGATAACTGCCTGTCCCATCACGAGCTGAGTGCACAGCCATGTTTACGGTCGTGGCATTAGACAGTGGCCCCATGGCAGTGCTGACTGATTCACTCTGTTCAAGTTTCCAGTTATTTCATTTGATTACACTTGGCTGTGTTTTATGAGACGGCTGCAGTTGGCCAGAGTTGTTAAAGAAACGTGTGCACTTCCATTACCAAAGTAGGTATCAAATCCTCGGCGGGTTGGAAGACATTCTTTCCTGTACATTCCCAGGTGCCATTTTCCGACCATGTGGGTAGCGTAGCCTGCTTCTTTTAGAAGCTGGGGCAGGAGTTTTTCATCCAGAGGAATGCAGCTGGGCTGACAGGGCCAGATTATTTGGTGCTGTAAACCTGTGTGGATCTTAAAATAGATAAACATAAAATTATGGATTAATGATGTTGAAATATTCTGAACAAGCAGATAAAGTGGTTGCCTAATTTACTAGACATATGTGTAAACATGAATGTTTAATTCTACTTCTGTACCAGGTTAAGGCATTTCTAAAAGGCATTTTTCTCACTTATTCAAATAAGGTAATAGACATAAATAAGAATTTGAAAGAAATGAATGAAAGCAGTCTAACAAACATTAGATAGTTTCAACAAATATTTATCCAGGAACTATGTTAGAAACTGTTAAGTTTTCACTTCTTACCTCAAAAAAGTAGCCATAATATGAAGTGTGGATCTATCAAGGAAAAAGTGTTCCAATTTCTATGCACATGAGATGTTGGTGTTTGATTAGAAGCTTCTATAATCTTTCAAGACTTGACTTTTTAAAAGGGTATAATGAAGATAATGATTTGCATTTCTTATTCTACCTTACATAAAGCATAATTTCAAAAGATAGTGACCAACTTTTCCTTAAAAAAAAAAAAAAAAGTGGCCATCTGATCCATAGGCTAGGAGTGGCTCCCACAAGTATCACCAGGGTGCAAGCACCACACAACTAATTTTAAGAAATTATCACGTGTTGAGTCTTGGTGTAATATTAAAGTAGAATACCCACAATTATATGAAAAGGTTATTAAAATAACCCTCTCTCGGGGACTTCCCTGGTGGCACAGTGGTTAAGAATCCGCCTGCCAATGCAGGGGACCCGGGTTCGAGCCCTGGTCCAGGAAGATCCCACATGTCACGGAGCAACTAAGCCTGTGCGCCACAACTACTGAGCCTGCGCTCTAGAGCCCGCGAGCCACAGCTACTGAAGTCCGCACGCCTAGAGCCCATGCTCCGCAACAAGAGAAGCCACTGCAACAAGAGAAGCCCGCGCACCGCAACGAGAAGCCCGCGCATCGCAACGAAGAGTAGCCCCTGCTCACTGCAACTAGAGAAAGCCACGCACAGCAACGAAGACCCAATGAAGCCAAAAATAAATAATAAAATAAATTTATTTTTTTAAAAAAAACCCTCTCTTTTTCAACTACATATCTGTGTGGGGCTGGATGTTCTTCAACGACTTTTCCCAAAACAATATACAGTTGACCTTTCAACAACTGGGGGTTAGGGGCACTAACCCCTGTGCAGTTGAAAATGTAAGTATAACTTTACAGTTGGCAGCATCCAGGGATTCAACCACAGATCATGCAACATCATAGTACGTATTTAGTGAACAAAATCCACGTATAAGTGGACCCTCACAGTTCAAATCCATGTTGTTCAAGGGTCAACAGTATTGCACAGGTTGAATGCAGAAGCAGATGTAACAATCTAGCTATCTTCTATTAATAGGAAACACGTACAAAAATATAAAACAGGGAGATTGGTTCAAGAGGGCAGAGTAGAAGGACGTGCACTCACTCCCTGTTGTGAGAGCAACGGAATCGCGACTAACTGATGAACAAGCATTGACAGGAAGACACCGGAACTCACCAAAAGAGATATCCCACATTCAAAGACAGAGGAGAAGCTGCAATGAGATGGTAGGAGGAGCGCAATCACAATAAAATCAAATCCTATAACTGCTGGATGGGTGACTCACAAACTGGAGAACAATTATACCACAGAAGATTATCCACTGGAGTGAAGGTTCTGAGCCCCACGTCAGGCTTCCCAACCTGGGAGTCCAGCAATGAGAGGAGGAATTCCCAGAAAACCAGAATTTGAAGGCTAGTGGGATTTCATTGCAGGACTTCAACAGGACTGGGGGAAACAGAGACTTCACTCGTGGAGAGCACGAACAAAGTAGTGTGTGTATCAGATCCCAGAGGGAAGGAGCAGTGACCCCCATAGGAGACTGAACCAGACCTACCTGCTAGTGTTGGAAGGTCTCCTGCAGAGGCAAGGGGTGGCTGTGGGTCACCAGAGGGACAAAGACAGTGGCAGCAGAAGTTTGGGGAAGTACTCCTTGGCGTGAGCCCTCCCAGGGTCTGCCATTAGCCCCACCAAAGAGCTTGTAGCCTCCAGTGCTGGGTCGCCTCAGGCCAAACAACCAACAGGGAGGGAACTCAGCCCCACCCATCAGCAGACAAGGGGACTAAAGTTTTACTGAGCTCTGCCCACCAGAGCAACAGCCAGCTCTGCCCACCACCAGTCCCTCCCATCAGGAAGCTTACACAAGCCTCTTAGATAGCCTCATCCACCAGAAGGCAGACAGCAGAAGCAAGAAGAACTACAATCCTGCAGCCTGTGGAACAAAAACCACATTCACAGAAAGATAGACAAAATGAAAAGGCAGAGAACTATGTATCAGATGAAGAAACAAGATAAAACCCCAGAAAAACAACTAAATGAAGTGGAGATAGGCAACTTTCCGAAAAAGAATTCAGAATAATGATAGTGACAATGACCCAGGACCTTGGAAAAAGACTGGAGGCAAAGATCAAGAAGATGGAAGAAATGTTTAACAAAGACCTAGAAGAATTAAAGAAAAAACACCTAGAAGAATTAAAGAACAAACAAGCAGAGATGAACAATACAATAACTGAAATGAAAAATAAACTAGAAGGAATCAATAGCAGAATGGCTGATGCAGAAGAACGGATAAATGACCTGCAAGAAAGAATGGTGGAATTCACTGCCACAGAACAGAATAAAGAAAAAAGAATGAAAAGAAATGAAGACAGCCTAAGAGACCTCTGGGAAAACATTAAACGCACCAACATTTGCATTATAGGGGTCCTACAAGGAGAAGAGAGAGAGAAAGGACCCGAGAAAATATCTGAAGAGATTATAGTCAAAAACTTCCCTAACATGGGAAAGGAAATAGCCACCCAAGTCCAGGAAGCGCAGAGTCCCAGGCAGGATAATACCAAGGAGAAACATGCCAAGACACGTAGTAATCAAATTGACAAGAATTAAAGACAAAGAAAAATTATTGAAAACAACAAGGGAAAAATGGCAAATAACATACAAGGGAATGCCATAAGGTTAACAGCTGATTTCTCAGCAGAAATGCTACAAGCCAGAAGGGAGTGGCACGATATATTTAAAGTGATGAAAGGGAAGAACCTACAACCAAGATTACTCTACCCGGCAAGGATCTCATTCAGATTCGATGGAGAAATCAAAAGCTTTACAGACAAGCAAAAGATAAGAGAATTCAGCACCACCAAACCAGCTCTACAACAAATGCTAAAGGAACTTCTCTCAGTGGGAAACACAAAAGGAGAAAAGGACCTACAAAAATAAACCCCAAACAATTATGAAAATGGTAATAGGAACATACAAATTGATAATTACCTTAAATGTGTTAAATGTTCCAACAAAAAGACACAGGCTCACTGAATGGATACAAAAACAAGACCCATATATATGCTGTCTACAAGAGACCCACTTCAGACCTAGGGACACATACAGACTGAAAGTGAGGGGATGGAAAAAGATAATCCATGCAAATGAAAATCAAAAGAAAGCTAGAGTAGCAATACTTATATCAGATAAAATAGGCTTTAAAATAAAGAATGTTACAAGAGACAAGGAAGGACACTACACAATGATCAAGGGATCAATCCAAGAAGAAGATATAACAATTATAAATATATATGCACCCAACATAGGAGCACCTCAATACATAAGGTAAATGCTAACAGCTATAAAAGAGGAAATCGACAGTAACACAATAATAGTGGGGGACTTTAACATCTCACTTACACGAATGGACAGATCATCCAGACAGAATATTACAAGGAAACAAAAGCTTTAAATGACACAATAGACAAGGTAGATTTAATTGACATTTATAGGACAATCCATCCCAAAACAGCCGACTACACTTTCTTCTCAAGTGCACATGGAACATTCCCCAGGATAGATCACATCGTGGGTCACAAATCAAGCCTCGGTAAATTTAAGAAAATTGAAATCATATCAAGCATCTTTTCTGACCACAACGCTATAAGATTAGAAATCAATTACAGGATAAAAAATGTAAAAAACACAAACACATGAAGGCTAAACAATACGTTACTAAGTAACAAAGAGATGGCTGAGGAAATTAAAAAATACCTAGAGACAAATGGCAATGAAAACACGATGATCCAAACCTTATGGGATGCAGCAAAAGCAGTTCTAAGAGGGAAATCTAGAGCAATACAATCCTACCTCAATAAACAAGAAAAATCTCCAATAAACAATCCAACCTTATACATAAAGGAAGTAGAGAAAGAAGACCAAACAAAACCAAAAGTTAGCAGAAGGAAAGAAATCATAAAGATCAGAGCAGAAATAGATGAGATAGAAACAAATAAAACAACAGTAAAGATCAATAAAACTAAAAGCTGGTTCTTTGAAAAGATAAACAAAATTGGTAAACCTTTAGCCAGACTCAACAAGAAAAAGAGGGAGAGGACTCAAATCAATAAAATTAGAAATAAAAAAGAGAAGTTACAATGGACTTCACAGAAATACAAAGCATCATAAGAGACTACTACAGGTGACCCTATGCCAATAAAATGGATAACCTGGAAGAAACGGACAAATTCTTAGAAAAACACAACCTTCTGAGACTGAACCAGGAAGAAATAGAAAACATGAACAGACCAATCGCAAGTAATGAAATTGAAACTGTGATTAAAAATCTTCCAGCAAACAAAAGTCCAGGACCAGATGGCTTCACAGGTGAATTCTATCAAACATTTAGAGAAGAGTTAACACCCATCCTTCTCAAAGTCTTCCAAAAAACTGCAGAGGAAGGAACACTCCCAAACGCATTGTATGAGGCCACCATCACCCTGATACCAAAACCGGACAAAGATACTACAAAAACAGAAAATTACAGATCAATATCACTGATGAATATAGACATAAAAATCCTCAAGAGTACTAGCAAACAGAATCCAATAACGCATTAAAAGGATCATACACCATGAGCAAGTGGGATTTATCCCAGGGATGCAAGGGTTCTTCAATATACGCAAATCAATCAATGTGATACACCATATTAACAAATTGAAGACTAAAAACCATACGATCATCTCAATAGATGCAGAAAAAGCTTTTGACAAAATTCAACACCTATTTATGATAAAAACTCTCCAGAAACTGTGCATAGAGGGAACCTACCTCAACATAATAAAGGCCATATACGACAAACCCACAGCAAGTATCATTCTCAATGGTGAAAAACTGAAAGCATTTCCTCAAAGATCAGGAACAAGGATGCCCACTCTTGCCACTATTATTCAACATCATTTTGGAAGTCCTAGCCACAGCAATCAGAGAAGAAAAAGAAAGAAAAGGAATACAAATTGGAAAAGAAGAAGCAAAACTGTCACTGTTTCCAGATGACTTGATACTATACATAGATAATCCTAAAGATGCCATGAGAAAATTACTAGAGCTAATCAATGAATTTGGTAAAGCTGCAGGATACAAAATTAATGCACAGAAATCTCTTCCATTACTATATACTAACAACAAAAGATCAGAAAGACAAATTAAGGGAACAATCCCATTCACCACTGCAACAAAAAGTATAAAATACCTAGGAATAAACCTACCTAAGGAGGTAAAAGACCTGTACTCAGAAAAGTATTAGACACTGATGAAAGAAATCAAAGATGACACAAACAGATGAAGAGAAATACCATGTTCTTGGATTGGAAGAATCAATATTGTGAAAATGACTATACTACCCAAAGCAATCTACAGATTCACTGTAATCCCTATCAAATTACCAATGGCATTTTTTACAGAACTAGAACAAAAAATCTTAACATTTGTATGGAGACACAAAAGACCCCAAACAGACAAAGCAATCTCGAGGGAAAAACACGGAGCTGGAGGAATCAGACTCCCTGACTTCAGACTATATTACAAAGCTACAGTAATCAAGAGAATATGGTACTGGCACAAAAACAGAAATATAGATCAATGGAACAGGATAGAAAACCCAGAGATAAACCCACGCACCTATGGTCAACTAATCTATGACAAAGGAGGCAAGGATATACAATGGAGAAGACAGTCTCTTCAATAAGTGGTGCTGGGAAAACTGGACGGCTACACGTAGAAGAATGAAATTAGAACACTCCCTAACACCATATACAAAAATAAACTCAAAGTGGATTAAAGACCTAAATGTAAGACTGGACACTATAAAACTCTTAGAGGAAAACATAGGAAAAACACTCTTTGACATAAATCACAGTAAGATCTTTTTTGACCCACCTCCTAGAGTAATGGAAATAAAAATAAAAATAAACAAATGGGACCTAATGAAACTTTAAAGCTTTTGCACAGCAAAGGAAACTGTAAACAAGACGAAAAGACAGCCCTCAAAATGGGAGAAAATATCTTCAAACAAATCAACGGACAAAGGATTAATCTCCAAAATATATAAACAGCTCATGCAGCTCAATTAAAAAAACAAACAACCCAATCAAAAAATGGGCAGAAGACCTAAATAGACATTTCTCCAAAGAAGACATACAGATGGCCAAGAGGCACATGAAAAGCTGCTCAACATCACTAATTATTAGTGAAATGCACATCAAAACTACAATGAGGTATCACCTCATACTGGTTAGAATGGGCATCAGCAGAAAATCCACAAACAACAAATGCTGGAGAGGGTGTGGAGAAAAGGGAACCCTCTTGCACTGTTGCTGGGAATGTAAATTGATACAGCCACTATGGAGAACAGTATGGAGGGTCCTTAAAAAACTAAAAATAGGGCTTCCCTGGTGGCACAGTGGTTGAGAGTCCGCCTGCTGATGCAGGGGACATGGGTTCGTGCCCCGGTCCGGGAGGATCCCACATGCCGTGGAGCGGCTGGGCCTGTGAGCAATGGCCACTGAGCCTGTGCGTCCGGAGCCTGTGCTCCGCAACGGGAGAGGCCACAACGTGAGAGGCCCGCGTACGGCAAAAAAACAAACAAACAAACAAAAAAACTAAAAATAGAATTACCATATAACCCAGCAATCCCACTACTGGACATATGCCCAGAGAAAACCATAATTCAAAAAGACACATGTACCCCAATGTTCATTGCAGCACTATTTATAATAGCCAGGACATGGAAGCAACCTAAATGCCCATTGACAGATGAATGGATAAAGATGTGGTACATATATACAATGGAATATTACTCAGCCATAAAAAGGAATGAAATTGGGTCATTTATAGAGACATGGATGGACCTAGAGACTGTGAAGTAAGAGTGAAGTAAGTCAGAAAGAGAAAAACAAATATTGTATATTACCGCATATATGTGGAACCTAGGAAAATGGTACAGGTGAACCAGTTTGCAAGGCAGAAATAGAGACACAGATGTAGAGAACAAACATATGGATACCAAGGGGGGGAAAGCAGGGTGTGGCAGGTGTGATGAATTGGGAGATTGGGAATGACATGTATACACTGATGTGTATAAAATAGATAACTAATAAGAACCTGCTGTGTAAAAAAAATTAAAGTAAAAAAATATAAAACGTCATTCTTCTTGTGTAATTCTCTTGTTTTGAAAAATACAGTTATTTTCCCCAAGTTATTTACATTAATATGTAATAGAATTATTATTGCTGTTTTTCAATGAATAAAAATATTTTAAAATTTCTATTTTAATTTCTGACATAGTAAATTTTGAAAGGTATAACCACACAAACGTAAGCTCTATGGGGTCTTCAATTTTTAAGCATGTACAGAGGTCCTAAAACCAAAAGGTTAGAGAAGGACGTTAGTCTGACAGTGATCATTGTTATGAGGAAAATAGAGAGGGAGATAGTGACAGATGACTCTTTAGAGAGGATGGCAAAAGAAAGCTTCTTTGAGGAGGAGATACTTGAGCAGAAATCTGAACGAAATAAGAGAGTAAGAGAGAGCCTTGAAAAAATTTGGGGCAGAACAATCTAGGCATAAGGAATAAGAATGCAAAGGCCCTGAACTTGCTAGGTAAGTTCGAAGGCCACATGGAAACCGGTGTGGCCCTTGTCACAGCTCCTGTGCTGAGAGATGATACTGCACCCACTGCTGGTGCACAAGGGGGGTCCTTGGTGGCTTCCCTCATTGCCTACCCAGACCCTCCCTTCCCTACAATGTTACCCCTCTCCCCCCCACCAATCCCTTGTCCTTGCTTAGCCAGGAGGTGCTCTTCTCTGTAGGAAGCGGGGTGGAGTCTCACATTTAATTCTTCACCGACACTAGCTTTCCCTAGCACTCACTGGGCACTCCTGATTTCCCTAGAATAAATGGGGCTCTGGGGACACCAAAGATTGACAGTGCCAGTTCTCAACCCAGCCATGACTCTCTGGCGCCTCCATCAGCTGTCAGGTGGGTAGCAAGCAATTATTAATAAATGGTAAAAACAAAATGTGTTTGTAAATGATTTACTTGCTTTTATAATTTAAAGCATAAGAGCCCGAAGCTCAGAGAATTAAATCGCATCCCAGCTCTTTCACTAACCGTACACTAAACACTCAGCAACTGTCATGGTAATACTGTAAGCATTGTCATCAATAACACATCACGCCCTCTCACCTACATTTCAATACACTTCCTTGAGGAGATGGGATTATACAGAACATGCACCTAAGCCTGGGCCTGCCCCCTGGAGTGGGATGTGGTACATATTAACATCAAATGACATGTATGCTGGTTCTAATCTATAGTTCTGCTGGTGCTATTAAATCCTGATTTATCACTGATTTTTTCAGATTCAAATACTGACTACTCAGACCAGACAGATTTTTGCCTCGTTTTGTTTTAAATTCATGGCAATAAACAGATACAAAGTAAACACAAAAACAAAACAAAAACCCTTCAAACTCACCATCTTTTCTTTTTAATTTATTATAAGCTACTTACTATTAAATAGTTTTCTCATAAGCTTTGACATTGTCCTGAATTTCATTTTTTTGTGTGTCTGTCCAGAGCCAATACCTTTGGAATTGTCCCTGCTGTTGCTTGATTTCACGATACCTTTCCATGCCCTCCTAAAAGAACCATGTGGAATATCTTAAATGTTAAATTAAAGTGGATTTATTTTGAAGGTGATAATATGTTCGCTATCTTGATTATGTGGTAACGGCTTCACAGGCATATACATATCAAAACTTATCAAATTGTATACTTGAAATACGTGTAGTTTATTGCATGTCAATTATACCTCAATAAAGCTGTTTAAAAATAAAAGTGAGTTTAAGTTTTCTATTTAGATTTTTATACCTTGCCTAGAAATAATTGGATACCTTCAATGGGATATATGCCAGATGCCCTTCATTTGCCCTCCAAATCCCCAATCTGCCTTCTGTCCTGTCTCCAGCCTGGGAAGTTGACCTACTGGGGCCAAATCAAAGGGCTCCTGCACCTTCTGGTTCTGACTGGGTTCAGCCAATGGGGAGCCCAGACTGGGATTGGAAGGAGGGAAGAGGTGAGTGGCCCTGAGCTACCAGGCTGTCCGTATCCTGCAGGCCATCCCAAAGGTGGCCTTTTTTACAGGACTCTGTTTCTAGGTTCTGGTCACTCCTCTTTCCTTTCTTCCTCCTGGTCTAGGGGTAGTAACAGCTCCAGTGGGTTATACACTATGGCTTGTGTTTCCCCCACACATTCATACCTTTTCAAATAGTCCCTTTGCAAATAAACCCTCCCTAAATTATCCTAATTTGAATGTGCCATCTTTTCCCAGCTGGGATCCTGAATAATAAGGATGTTACAATACCCAAGCTGGGAAAGGGAAACATTGCTCTCTAAACATACACACGCACGCACAACCACATCCCTCACATAACAGAAGGATTCTGTCCACGGTTAAGGCTAGAAGTTTACTCAATAGAAAATTAATCCTGGGTTCAAAAAACTTCATAATATATACTAATTGGCAACAGCAGAGGATAAAGAAGGATAATATTTTATGGAGTTCAAAAGACCCAGTGGAAATAAATGTTATGTGCAAATTTCTTTAAATGGAAAGCTCATCCATCACATGCAGAGAATGATCTCCAATCACTCTAAAGCACTGCCAAGGGATGCTGTGTGATTCACTTTTCCGAGGCCACATGGGCACCACACCAGGTGGTCAGCTGAAGCCTGCCTCTATTATCTGCAATCACACAGGGTAGGGAACATTCTTTTCAGTTCCTGAGAATTTATTCGACAGGACATTTTCATGGCATTACTGGGGGAGGGGAAGCCAAAGTCTGGATGATGGCCAAAAACATGTTTTTGGTCTGTTCAAACACTGTTTGAAGTAAGGAAACTGTAGTGTGTAGAGAAGCAGTAAACAGGCAAATGAATGCAGAGCTGGTTGCAACCCAGCACTTGAGTTTAGCACAGAACTAGAGAGCCACACCATGCTTCATGTGAAAGGATGACAAGGCACCAAGAAGAATCAAAAGAAAAAATAAGCATCACTTTGGCAACCCAACAGCATTTACAACAATTTCATTCTAACACCCATCTTCAGTGTTTGGAGAGTAGGTGTTGAATGGAGAGGTTCTATAGATAATATATGAAAGTCCAAAGGGGCTACTCTCTTTCTTCCACATGTAGCTATCTCTTCTTCACTAAACCAAATCTTTGAAAAACAGCTTCTCCTAAGATTTTACTTGACTGTCAAGGATTCCCTCCACAAAGGCAAAGGGTCTACAAATTCAGTAAAGGACCTGGCTTGTCTCTGAGTTCTTTCTATGAGATAACTGATGAGAAATCCTTGTTTACATGGTTTGTTGCATGTAAAAATTTATTTGATCCTGTAAGTTATTCTGTCCCCTGTAGACCTGGAATATACTATCAGAGTGGTCTCATGAGCATAAAAGAAAAAAACCACTCTCCTGAAGGGGGGAGGAGGAAGACGGTTCCCACATCAGAACCTCTTTATTTCAGCCACACTTACAATAAACTCTCCCAGGGGCCAGGTGACCCACTGCTACATACGTGGCAGTGGATGCTATTTCTCTCCAAACCTCAATAGCGTTGAGATAACTTCCAGATGAACAGAGGAAGATTCTATCCTGTCAGTCTGACCTGTGCAAGATGAACTCATTGCAACCATGTATTTGTGCAATACCTCCTCCTGCAATACTTGAAAAGCCAGAAAAACAGGCAGCTCTACTATTCCACTTTATACACCAGAGAGCCTAGAGGGAAGCTTCATGACCAGAACACAATCACAGAACAGGCTGGTGGCTGGCCAGGAGTTCAGAACTGCCAGCCTGGGCCTGGGCCAGAACACTACAGGTTTTAACCATGGTCAAGTACCACTCAGGCCACCTTAGGGTTTATTCCTGGAGATGCCCCACAGAACAAATGGATAGTGGAGAATCTGCTCACTTCCCCCTAAGCCTTCTAAAAAGCCGTCAGCTGCCCATGCTGCTGAAGCCAAGAGCTACAGAACACACATTATGTG
This sequence comes from Delphinapterus leucas, assembly GCF_059928025.1. Classification (NCBI taxonomy): domain Eukaryota; kingdom Metazoa; phylum Chordata; class Mammalia; order Artiodactyla; family Monodontidae; genus Delphinapterus; species Delphinapterus leucas. The sequence goes on from NC_143131.1 coordinate 63,961,981, forward strand.
TGTTAGGGGCCTGGCTTTGCCATCTGGCCTGGTCCTTCAGAACTCAGGCTGCAGAACTGGCTGGTATCACTAGCAGTTTTAAAGGTCTATTTATTTTGGTGTTGATTAGCAAAGAGTGTAAATCTGACTAAACCACAAAGGGATGTTGTTTGTAAAAGGAATAAACAAGGCAAAAACTGTTTTACTGCCTTTCTCTGCTTAAGTTATAAATCCAACCAAAAGCCCAAAATGAGAAGGAAGGAAAATATGGAGGAAAAAGACTTTTTGGAAAAGTGATATGCTTAAGGGAACAAAAACAGAGTTACCAGACAGTAACAGCTTATGCGCAAAGTGATTCTTGGAATAATAAACCTCAAATGTCAATCAACCAAAAAATCCCATAAGTCAATGGGTCATATCCCACTCAACCCCAAACTTATGTCCTTATTTCCTCTTTTCCAGTTACTTGGGAAGTAAAAAGGTAAAGATCAGATTTTTTTCTTTTTTTTCAGTATCTTCAACACTTGCAGACTAAGGCCTCCAGCTGCCCCTTTCGTTTTGGGAAAATGCTCCTGGGCTCTGGCTAGGCTTAGGAAGGACACATGGCTTCAGCAAAACAGAAGACCCATCACAGCAAGTCATCCCCGGGGCTCTCTGCGTTAAAACCCTGATGTGTTTTAGCAGGTGGCCATCTTGCTTATCAGTATGGAGCTGATGCATCCTTTACATCTCCTCTTAAATGAGCACAGGAATAAAGACTAGCAAGTTCTTTATCTTTGGAGGCACCTATGGCCTCTGGACTACATGCTCCTCTTATCACTCACACCTTGGATGCCTTTGCCAGGAAGTCGTATGAACACTCCTAACGACTACATCTTTCCCCAAGACTCGCCCCTTTCTTCCAACTCTTGACTCCTCTTTGCCCCACTTCTAATCTTAGAGTCCAGGGAAAGGTAACCAGGGACAAGAGACACTGAGAGGCAAGCACTTGGAGGGCAGGCAGGATACTGAAGACAATGAGAAAAATCAGCAGGGAGGTGAGGGCAACCCCAGGCAGAACGGCTTCCTCTTTCACGCCACAGTATGCAATGCCCTGTTCTCCCTGCAGCCGTGGGTTTTCCCTGCTCACATTCTTCAAGCAAACTTGAAGCAAAAGTCAAAAATTACCCACAATGCTCCTGCACAGCCTCCTTCCTAGATTTCCTGTTCAAGGTTCTGCTTCAGGTGTGAGTGAAAAGGCGTGAAAGTGTCTTGTCCGTTTGTCAATGTGATTAAGAGAAATGTGGCGTGGGTCCCTTAAGAATGAAACCTTGGCGTCATCTTTCATTGCTTCTATCCTCTGCCAAGGTTTCAGAGCTCTGGTAGAGTGGCCCCCTCAGGTCCCAAGGTAAGAATGTTCCCAGGTGAGGACCAAAGTTACTTTACTCTTTTTTTTTTTCCCAGAAGGAAGTGTTTCTACTAAGGCCTACTAGTTTTGTTACCCCTTCACCTTTTTAATTTCTTAAAAAGGAAGCCAGGGCGCTAGAAATGACCTGTCAACCCTAAGCAGTTAAGACAGTGAGCTCTTTCAGGAAACGCACAGGTGTTAAAACACTTAGCACATTCATTCATTTACTTGCTCAACACCAGGTGCTTCTCCAGGTCAGAGACAAGTGAGGCAATGTCATGGAGAAGCCGGACCTGAGAACAGACAACCACGCTTAAAATGTGAACTAGGAGTGCAGAGGTGTAATGAACATTTTGCGCTGAATAAAGTCAATTTGTAAGAATAAGGAAATTCAGTATTTTCAAGTCTTTTGTTTGAACTAAAAGGGGTATACAAATTCTATTAGAACAGCTGAAGGATTTTTATTTATTCTCCCACTCTTATAAACATCTTTATTATATGTGTTTTTTAGTTTTTATTTTTTTGGTACCCCAGGTGGGACACGAAGTCACAATCCCTGGCTTAGGATGTGTGTGTTTTTTATGGAAATATATTTGATGTAAAACATTGTATAAATTTAAGGTGTAACACATGTTAATTTGATACATTTATACATTATGATAGGATTGCCATTGTAGTGATAATTAGCACTTCTATCATATTTTATAATTATCCTTTCTTTTACAGGTTGGAATCATTAAGTTCCAGTTTCCTAGCAAGTTCAATGGTTATAATACAATATTATTGTCTGTATTCACTATGCTGTACATTAGATCTCTAAGTCTTATTTGCTATGTGTTGCAAGTTGGTACTCTTACACAACTGTCCTAACTCTGTCCTAACAAAGACAACGTAGTACTGGCATAGGATAAACATAAGGATACAAATACAAATCACATATCTGAAAAGGGTTTAGTATCCAGAATATATAAAGTGTTGGCAAGGAGGTGGGGAAATTAGAACCCACATACATCGTTGATGGGAATGTAAAATGGTACAGCTGCTACGGAAACAGTTTGGCAGTCCCTCAAAAAGTTAAACATAGAGTTGCCATATGATCTAGCATTCTACTCCTAAGTATATACCCTAGAAAACAGAAAAATATATATATGTTCATACAAAACTTCTACATGGATGTTCACAGTGGCATTATTCGTAATAGACAAAAAGTGGAACAATCCAATGTCCATCAACTGATGAACGGATAAATAAAATGGTGGCATATTCACACAATGGGATATTATTCAGCCATGAAAAGGAATAATACATATTACAACATGGATGAAAGGACATCTATTGTATGAGTCCATTTTATATGAAATGTCCAAAATAGGCAAATCCATAGAGATAGAAAGTAGATCAGTGGCTGCCAGGAACTAAGGCAAGAGGAGAATGGGGAGGAATTGCTAATGGGTTTCATCTGGGGTGATGGAAATGTTCTGAAAGTAGACAGTGGTGATGGTTGCACCACCTTGTAGACATATGAAAAAACAATGACTTATATATTTAAAATGATTAATCTTATGGCATGTGAAATATAACTTAAAAATACATATATAGGGAAACAAGCATATCATATATTGCTGGTAAGAATGTAGATTGATACAACCTACTGAAGTACAATTTTGCAATATTTATCCAAATTACAAATGCCTCTACACTTAAACCCAGAAAATTCCTCTTCTAAGAATTTACCCTACAGATATATATTCAAACATGTGCAAAATGACATAGGTACAAGGTATTGACTTCAGCATTCTCTGATATATCAAAAGGCTGGAAACAACCTGCATGTTCATCATTATGTGACTAGTTAAATAAATTATGATATATCCATCTACCAAAATATTATACAGCCATAAAAACTAATGAGGATGCTCTTTATGTAACAATATGAAATTATTTCAAATGTTAAGTTTAAAAAACGAGGTACAAAACACTGTGAAGAGTATGCTATCATTCTGATCATTTTGGAATTTGTAGAAATAGGGAATCACTATGCTGTATACTAGGAACTAACGTAGTGTTATAGGTCAGTTATACTCCAACAAACAAACATACACAGAAATAGAGATCAGACTTGCGGTTAGCAGAGGTCGGGGGGGGGAGGATAGATTGGATGAAGGTGGTCAAAAGGTACAAACTTCCAGTTATAAGATAAATAAATACTAAGGAAGTAATGTACAACATGATAAATACAATTAACACTGCTGCATGTTATATATGAGAGTTGTTACAAGAGTGAACCCTAAGTGTTGTCATCACAGGAAAAATTTTTTTCTTTTCTTTTTTATGAGATGATGGATGTTCACTACACTTATCGTGGTAATCATTTCATGGTGCATGTTCATCAAGTCATTATGCTGTACACCTTAGACTTACACAGTGCTGTATGTCAAGTACATTTCATTGAAATAGAAAAAAAAAAAGAACCCCCCCAAAAAAGAGTATGCTACCATTCAAATCAAAGGAGAGGGAGGAATATCTACATATATATTTGCTTGTATATGCATGAAATACTTTTGGAAGGATGTATACAATTTACATAGTGTTGTCTCCAAAGATAGGTAACTGTATGCCTAAGGAACAGAATGTGTGTGTGTGTGTGTGTGTGTGTGTGCGCGCACACCTGTGTATAGGGAGAGATTTTGAAACTTTTGAGTTTTTAAGCCATGTGAATGGATTTCCTATTCAAAATGTAAATAAAATATAGATTTTATAAACTATTTTTAAAATAGTGAATGAATGAGTCATAATGCTGTGGGAAGAAAACTAACTTAAGTATATTGAGACCTGAATTTTAGTTCCTGGATTACCAGTAACTACTTAGCTCATCTGCTGATCAATCTCCCTCTCCCCTCCATCTAAGCTCTATGAGTTTTTCACCAAAGTATGCAAGTTTTAAAAGGTTCAAATGTGAGGATTCGGAACAATTAAATGTCTCAATATAAAAGGTTGAATTCACGTTCCTTTTTAAACAAGTTCCTAGCCGCGCAGCAAGCAGCTCCTGCAACTTGTAAGGCAGTGTTCGGCAAGAGTAATCTCTCTTTCTACCAGTAGATGGAGACAGTGGGTAGATAATGTGCTTTTGCCAAGTTAGAAACTTGCTCTAGTGGACACAGGAGCCATAGAGTCAAAAAAATTTACAGCTAGAAAGAGCCTTAGAGTTCAGCCCAACTCCCGTATTTTACAGACGTGGAAAATGATGCCCTTCGAAGTCAGAGTCTGAAGGCTGACATGGCAAAGACTGAAACCCACATCTCACAACTCTTAACTGGTCCTCTTCACTAAATACTCTTATAAGCTAAAAACCTAAAATTCAGCATTTATTGGGAATACAAAATTCAATCAGTCAAAACTTGTTTATCACTTTGCACTTTTCTAATCTAAAGTTAGATGATTAAGGAAGGTGGCACCTCTATTAAAGCATGATTGTTAGGTTCACAGATATGACTATTAAACAGTTCTTTCAAGTACCTAATTTTGAAATAGTCAACAAATTTCCTCATTTTATTGTCTAAAATTATGCACAACACATGACTCACTCTGAAATGAAACCTCTCTCCCCATTTTCACTTTACATTTAACATAAGGAATTCCTAACTTGAAATCTAATGGGTTAATTTTTTTCATCGAGATGTTTAGGAATGACCTATATGTCAAAAAATAAGAGAGATTAGTTAGTAAATCTGAAGCAGCTCTTGTGATGATGTTTTTAATAATTCTGAGTAGGCAATGTAGTGTAGTGGTTATAGAGCTACTGCCTGGTTCAAATCCTGATTCACAACTTACCAGCCCTGTGACCCTGGGCAAGTTTCTTAACCCCTTCCTCAGTTTCTTTGTTATCAGATAGGGATGATAATAGTAGTACCTACTTCATCGGGGTGCTGTAAGAGTTAAATTAACTAATACATGTAAAATGCTTAGAATGGTACCAGAATATAGTATCTGAGGCCAGTGAGGCTCCTTGGCTCTCCCAGAAATACTGACTCTTTTAAAAGAGGATGGTTGCTAACCAAAGATAATTTCTAATTGAGTCTCTTGAACTCAAACAGAACAGGGGAGAAAAGCCAAGCAAAATGTCTGGGGAGGCTAGCTTGCTACACTGATTGGCCTCTAAACACTTTTGGATAAGCAGCCTCTACCTTCACTTCTTAACCTCAGGGTACTCTAAATACTCATTTTTTTGTTTTGTTTTGTTTCTTCCCAAGATGGAATGTTGGTGACTAATCAGGGAGGATGTTCAGAGGCAAAAGCAGTCTGAACAAGTTTTTTAAGTGTGGTATTTGCATTCCTGTTCAAGACTGTTGGAAGGGAGGAAGTTGGAGAAATGAATGGCCCTCCCATTCTTCTGCAATTTGAGTTCAGTTCCCTTACTTCAGATCAAATGCAGAACCATTTGGGCAGACCCTGTCTTCCCTCCTTTCCCTTCTTTATTCAGATGCTCTTGTACTCCTACAAAGTGTCCAGTGTGACATTTGCATCAGAGCAGAGATTCCTGATTCCACGTAGCAGCCAGTTAGAATTGCGGAAAGTACTTAGGGCTGATGGTGAAGGGAACCATCCTTTACCTCCACTGCAAACCTTGACTTACTTTTCAGTCCGTAGTAAAACTCTATCATTTCTGTTTCTAAAAGTCTTCAGACCACTGTGCAAATCTTTATTGCAAGTGAACCCTCCCTTCCCTTGATCTCAGGACAACATGAGGCTAGGGTAGATCTGAAATGCTACATGAACACAGATTTGGGAGGGCAAGGTTCAGGCACATCCCTGTGCCTTTCACAGTAAGGGCCCAAAGTATGGCTGTTGAACAAACAGTGCATACAAACTACCTGTTTATTGTATATTTAACATGGTCATAATCACAAAATGTCAATCTTATTCAGATTAAGAAAAAAGAAGAGTCCAATTTTAGAGGCCTGAGATGACTAGTGGATGCAGGAAAGGCACAAAACCCAGTTTTACCACTTTCCAGCTGTGCGATACTGCCAACTAAAAACTGGCACTTGTCATCTGACTCTACAAGGACTAAGTCACTGGCCACTACAGCCATTGACCTTCAACCCCCCTCCGAGAGGAGTTCAGGGTGGAGATCAGGAGCAAGGCGCTCTGTGCTCTAGGAAAAACTGGCAGGACAGGCCTTCAGATAGTTAGATATTTTCAGGAGAAGGTTTTATCAGCCCAATTCTTGCACCTCCTCATATCTAGAAAAGCACTAAAATCATTAACAGTGATATCTGCTCCTCGTGACTAGCAGCAAGCCTCCGCCAAAACGTGTACTTGACTGCACACACCCCCTTCACTAAAATCATATGTAACACTGACCTTTCCCCCCCACCTCTTTGGAGCAGTTTCTCAGAGCTATCTGAAATGCTGTCTCCCAGGCTATAGCCCTCATCTTGCTCCAAATAAAATTTCATTCACAACTCTTACATTGTGCACTTTTTTCAATTAATAATTCTTAACATGTCATTGAACCTCTACAGGTTTACTGCCTAATGTGTAAAAGGGGATTAAAAATAACAGCTACCTCACAGGCTGTTTCAAGAATTAACTTTAAAAACAGTAAAGCACTATGCAAATGTTCTTGATATTCTTCGTTATCTAATGTATGCATGCTCTCTACAAATATACTTTACTCTGTTAACTACAGAGAAGTTTTAAAAGAGATAATGAAGATGCTCAGAGGCGTTCAATACAGGTTACATCTGAAGGGAAAGTCAGCAGCCCAAGAAAAATCAACTTGGTTTTCACTCCAGGGCTGCTGAGAACTTGGAAAAATAAATCTTTGGTCGGGCAGTCCTAACCTATGACCGCTGGGTTTACAGAAACCAAATGCGCACCCACTGCGAGCTCTCCTTCGTTTTAACGCTCCTCCCCACCCAGCTTTCCTGGCTCCCCATCTCTCTCCGCTTCACTCCTGGGTGCCCCGCCTGCTCGCTCTCCATCCTCCCACTTCAAGACCGCTCGGCAAAGTCCATTCGGACCTTCAGCCTACTGACTCGCAGTGCCCCGCATCTGGCATTGCCCAGAAACCCCTTCACCCCGACCTTTTGAAAACGTTAAGACAGAAACACCACCCGGAGAGGTGGGGCACCGGGGGAAGAGCGGCGCCCTGGAGCCGGGCATGCGCAGAGGCCGCCGCGGGCTGCGGGCCTGAGCGAAGCAAGGACAGCGCTGCTAGGGCCAGAAGTCTCTTTGGGACCCGGTTCGGGGAACCGATCCCGGCTGGCCGGCACCCGCCCAGGGCTCGGGGCCCACTTCTAAGAGGCTCGCGGGCCGGCCGCGGGCCGCCGGGGGCGCTGCGTACCTGGTAGCGGCCGGTGAGCAGCTGGCTCCGCGACGGCGTGCACAGCGGCTGCGTGTAGTAGTTGTCTAGCAGCACCCCGGCGGCCGCCAGCGCGTCCAGGTGCGGTGTGTGGATTTCCGAGCCGTGGAAGCCCACGTCGTTCCAGCCCAGGTCGTCCGCCAGCACGAAGACGAGGTGGGGCGGCCGGCCAGCCCCGGCGTCTGAGCCCGGCGGCGGCGGCAGCAGCAGCAGCAGCAGCAGCGGAAGGACGGCGAGGAGGAGCGGCCTCCGCGGCCCGGGGCCTCGGGGCAGGCTCGCCGCGCTGCGCGGGCCCATCCTGCGCCGCCCACGGTGCCCGCGCCTGTGGCGCCCCCGGGCCCCGGGCACTGCTTATAGAATCAGGAACTGGGCGGCCGGGGCCTGCCCCGCCCCGGCACGGGATTGCACCCCTAGCAGGCCGCAGGCAGGAGAGGCCCGGCGCCAGAGCCTCCGCCGCCTCTGACCCGGGCCGGGGCCGGTGTGGTGGGGGAGGAGTCAGAGAAGAACTCGGGCAGCCCTTGCTGCAGTGCTCCGTTGATGCTTGATAGGAGCTAAGATCTCTTATCTTTCCACCGAAGAGCTTTGCCTCGCGGCATCGTAAAAGAGGAGCAGATTTGTTCTTTGTACTCACTCTTCACAGCTTACAAAGCATATTTCACAGCCCTCACTCCTTAAATCTCGGAGCAACCCTGGCAGCTAGGAATCACAATTATTGCCTTTTTTCTTTTCTTTTTTTTTTTCCAGAATAAACAAGCTTGTAGTTGGTGGAGCCTAACCCAAACCCATTTCCGACTCCAAATCTTGAGCTACGAGGTTTTAAAGGTCGTGAAAGAATCATTTCTAGCAGAATTATTTCTAGCAAAAGAACCCAGCCTCGTGCAGGTGCGGGGACGATGAAGAGGCAGAGGTCTGGGTGATGTTTCCGATTCATTTAAGAATAGCGTACGTCTGTGAAGCCATTTCCTCCCCACTAGCAAAAAGGGGTTAAATACACACTCCGACTGCACAGTGCCCTTTTGAAGGTGCAGTTTTACTTAGGCTGCCCTGGCTCTTGATTGGGGTGCTGTGTGGCCATTGAGTAGCTTATTAGTTTGTCCGGTTCATGAGCCCTTTAAGAGCTGGCTCCCCCAGAATCAAGTAGTGAACCAAAGAAGTATAGTATCTAATTTGCCTGAAATAACCTGTGGATGGAAGGAAAAATTCCCTTAGCCACATGCTCATTGAGTTGAAGTTAGCCTTATGACCAGTATATTCCCATTGTCATCAAGACTCTGCCTACTCTGTGTCTGGAGATACACAATAACTGTTAACAGTAGTAGGGGAAGAAATTTTGCACAGCATCCTTTCAAGTTATCTGCATCTGATTCCATGGGAATCGTTTTACAACTTTATAGGCTGTAGATAACCGGTAGCGATGGAAACTAATTGTTGTTCATACAAATGCAAATGAATTCTATCCAGTGGAATGGCATCCTCACCACCTCCGGAAAAAAGTTTTGCCTCCACTTACACATTTATTTAATATTCCTGATCTGGTCCTTGGATTGTCCTTTGAACTGGTGTTAACACCTTACCCGTTTTCTCATTAATGTTAAATAAAATCTTTAACATGTATTCATTTTTATATATGTATTAGGGTCACGATTTTATCTTTTTTTGAAAATTATTCTTTAATATGTGGAATGTTTCCCTCTTACATACATAGAATTTTTTTTTTCTTTGTATGAAGTAGATGAGTTTATGTTACATCCACTTTTCACCACTGGTGGAATCAATGAAATTTAACAGGAAAAAAAATTTTAATTTAGCATTAAAGTAAAAAGAAAAATTTTGAAGCGCTGTTTGACTCTCATTAGGTTAAGGCTTGAATATTCCATTTAAAGACCCTGTAGGAGATCTTATAGGGCTGAGAATTTTCCACGGTGGCACTTGCACGCCCCCTCTCTCCATAACTGTTCCTCTCTAGGCTTCCTGATAGAAATCAAACTGCCGGAACAATGGCTGCTAATCTGCAGGAACAATTCCTCCTTTGACCAACTGCTCCAGAAACTACTAAACTTTCACTGAGCCTTCCCATGTCCTGAATTTTCAAATAAAAGCTTATGCAAATAGTGCTCTGGAAATGTGCACATCAGCTAATTAAAAAGCTAATTAATTCTATTTTTTATCTATGTATTGAACACCCATGATGTGCGTACTGGCTAGTTATTGTAAAATCTCTGAAATGGAGTTAGTCTGTTGTTTCCTAATGATTAGATTCAGATTATGGGCTTGAGCAGAAATACTGCAAAAACGATGTTGTCTTCTCAATGCTTCATATTAAGAGGCACATAAATAATTGCTTTATTATTTGATAACTTTGTTAAGGCCACCATTTTTCCCTGTAAAGTTACTATTTTCCCCTTGTAATTAATCATTATTTTATGGGGAGATACTCTGAGAATATATATGTATTCTGTTATTCCTAAAACTTTTGCTTATTGGTTTTAGCACTTGCTAAAACTTAATGCTTCTTGCTTCAATCAATATTAGGATGATTGCCCAATGGTGATTTTCTAATTCTATCATTCTTTCTATAATTTATCAGCTGTCTTTCTACTGTAAGGAAGAACTTTGCATTCTTCCCCATTTGTTTATTTATTTGTATCACTCTGAACTCATAGATTATTATTTTAATCAGTATGCTATAATACTTTATTTCAGTGCTCAACTTTCCTCTGATTTGGCCAGTGGGAGCCCCTTCAGTCTGGCTCTTGTATCCTTTTGGCATGTCCTCTTTAATCTTTGAGTACTCCCTCACTTCTTTTTTTTTTTTTTTTTTTTGCAGTACGCGGGCCTCTCACTGTTGTGGCCTCTCCCGCTGCGGAGCACAGGCTCCGGACGCGCCGGCTCAGCGGCCATGGCTCATGGGCCCAGCCGCTCCGCGGCATGTGGAATCTTCCCAGACCGCGGCACGAACTCGTGTCCCCTGCATCGGCAGGCGGACTCTCAACCACTGCACCACCAGGGAAGCCCATCCCTCACTTTTTGATACAACAAGATATTCTAGACTCATCTTGTACTTTTCCTTCCCTAACCCTGGAATCAGCCATTTCTCCAAGGAACCCCGATTCCTTTTAGTGGAGGATGGCTTCTAGAAACCAAGATCTGTGCTATAGGTGTACTCATTGTTACTGGGCTGTCACTGCTTGTAGGACCTCCCACTAAAGATGGAAACTAGGACTTCCCTGATGGCTCAGTGGTTAAGAATCTGCCTGCCAATGCAAGGGACATGGGTTCAGGCCCTGGTCTGGGATGATCCCACATGCCGCAGAGCAACTAAGCCCGTGCACCACAACTACTGAGCCTGCGTGCCACAACTACTGAAGCCCACACACCCAGAGCCCATGCTCCGCAACAAGAGAAGCCACTGCAATGAGAAGCCCACGCACCGCAACAAAGAGTAGCCCCCGCTCACCGCAACTAGAGAAAGCTCACACACAGCAATGAAGACCCAATACAGCCAAAGATAAATAAATAAATATATATATATTAAAAAAAAGATGGAAACTAGATATATGTGTACACATATACATTAAGTATTTATATATATATATACACACACACATATTATATAGATACATATGTATAGATATAAAACCATGAGTTCATAGTGAACACCTCCAATTCTATTTTCCCCTCTTCCATATGTGTATGGGTTGTATCAATTTTCACTATCACCAGCCATTAAAAAATACTATGCTTTTTAATTTTTGCCAATCTGGTAAGAGAAATGGTATTTCAGTATAGTTTTTGTTTGTTTTTCTTTTTGTATTTCTCTTATTATGAGTAAGGTTAAACATCTTTTCATATGTTGAAGGGACATTTTTACATCATTTTTCTGAATTGTCCATGTCATTCTCAATTGGGTTTTTGGTCATTTTCCCCTCAGTTTTAAGAGTTCTTTCTATATTCGATATATCACCTCTTTGTGATTTATATCACAAATATTTTCTCCCAGTTTGTCAATTGTCAAATATTTTGTTATAGTGTTTTTTGACATGCCAAAGGTTTTTTTTGTTTGTTTTTTTTGCGGTACGCGGGCCTGTCACTGTTGTGGCCTCTCCCATTGCGGAGCACAGGCTCCGGACGCGCAGGCTCAGCGGCCATGACTCACGAGCCTAGCCGCTCCGTGGCATGTGGGATCTTCCCGGACCGGGGCATGAACCCGTGTCTCCTGCATCGGCAGGCGGACTCTCAACCACTGCACCACTAGGGAAGCCCCAAAGTTATTTTTTATGTAGGCAAGTTTATCAATATTTTCTTGTTGTACTGCATATGGATTTGAGTTAGACTTTCCTTACACTAATGTTTAAGTCAAATTCACCCATATTTTTCTTTCTAGTACTTGTATGGTTTCAGTTTTTACATATAAATCCCTGATCTATTGGCATTTATTTTTGTGTATGATGTGAGATAGGGATCTAATTTTATCTTTTTCCAAATGGTTGCTCAGTTATCCCACCTCCACTCATAAAGAAGTCCATCATTGCCCCAGTGATATGAGATGCCACCTTTATCATATGCTTAATTTCCATATATACTTGGGTCTATTTCTGGGCTCTTTATTCTATGCTATTCCACTGGCCTACCTGTTGACTCATGGACTCAGTACCACACCATTTCAGTTACAGAGGCTTTACACTGTTTTAATGAGTGATAGGGACAGTGACTCCTCAGAGCTTTTAATTTTTAATATTTTCCTAACTATTCCTGCATGTTTTAATATAAACTTTAATATAAACATGTCCAGTTCCATAAAAATGTTTATTGGTATTTTTATTGGAATTGCATTAAATTTATAAACTAAGGGACAACTGAAATCTTTATGATATGAAGTTCCATATCTAAAATGAAAGGGTATCTTTCATTTATTAAGGTCTACTTTTGTGTTTTTTAGAAGTGTTTTAAATTTTTCCTCATATTAGTTTTGTACTTTAAAAAAAAATCTTTATTGGAGTATAATTGCTTTACAATGGTGTGTTAGTTTCTGCTTTATAACAAAGTGAATCAGCTACACATATACATATATCCCCATATCTCCTCCCTCTTGCATCTCCCTCCCACCCTCCCTATCCCACTCCTCTAGGTGGACACAAAGCAACAAGCTGATCTCCCTGTGCTATGAGGCTTCCCAGTAGCTATCTATTTTACATTTGGTAGTTTATATATGTCCATGCCACTCTCTCACTTTGTCCCAGCTTACACTTCCCCCTTCCCGTGTCCTCAAGTCCATTCTCTACGTCTGCGTGTTTATTCCTGTCCTGCCCCTAGGTTCTTCAGAACCATTTTTTTAAAATTCCATATATATGTGTTAGCATACGGTATTTATTTTTCTCTTTCTGTCTTACTTCACTCTGTATGACAGTCTCTAGGTCCATCCACTTCACTACAAATAACTCAATTTTGTTCCTTTTTATGGCTGAGTAATGTTCCATTGTATATATATATGCCACATCTTCTTTATCCATTCATCTGTCAATGGACACTTAGGTTGCTTCCATGTCCTGGCTATTGTAAATAGAGCTGCAATGAACAAAGTGGTACATGACTCTTTTTGAATTATGGTTTTCTTAGGGTATATGTCCAGTAGTGGGATTACTGGGTCATATGGTAGTTCTATTTTTAGTTTTTTAAGGAACTTCCGTACTGTTCTCCATAGTGGCTGTATCAATTTACATTCCCACCAACAGTGCAAGAGGGTTCCCTTTTCTCCACACCCTCTCCAGCATTTATTGTTTATTTTTTTAAAGTACAGAGTTTTTTTTTTAATTATTAGAACTTTTAAAACCCACAATCATAATTATCTTGTGTCTTTGGAGAAGAGGAAAAAACGGCAGATTATTTTTTCTTGAATTTTTGAATTTTATTTATTTATTTTTACAGCAGGTTCTTATTAGTCATCAATTTTATACACATCAGTGTATACATGTCAATCCTAATCGCCCAATTCATCACACCACCACCACCACCCCCTTTGGCTTTCCCCCCTTGGTGTCCATATGTTTGTTCTCTACACCTGTGTCTCAATTTCTGCCCTGCAAACCAGTTCATCTGTACCATTTTTCTAGGTTCCACATATATGCGTTAATATACGATATTTGTTTTTCTCTTTCTGAATTACATCACTCTGTATGACAGTCTGTAGATCCATCCACGTCTCAACAAACGACCCAATTTCGTTCCTTTTTATGGCTGACTAATATTCCATTGTATATATGTACCACATCTTCTTTATCCATTCGTCTGTCGATGGGCATTTAGGTTGCTTCCATGACCTGGCTATTGTAAATAGTGCTGGAATGAACATTGGGGTGCATGTGTCTGTTTGAATTGTGGCTTTCTCTGGGTATATGCCCAGTAGTGCGATTGCTGGGTCATATGGTAGTTCTATTTTTAGTTTTTTAAGGAACCTCCATACTGTTCTCCATAGTGGCTGTATCAATTTACATTCCCACAAAGAGTGCAAGAGGGTTCCCTTTTCTCCACACCCTCTCCAGCATTTGTTGTTTATAGATTTCCTGATGATGCCCATCTAACTGGTGTGAGGTGATACCTCATTGTAGTTTTGATTTGCATTTCTCTAATAATGAGTGATGTCGAGCAGCTTTTCATGTGCTTCTTGGCCATCTGTGTGTCTTCTTTGGAGAAATGTCTATTTAGGTCTTCTGCCCATTTTTGGATTCGGTTGTTCGTTTTTTTCATATTGAGTTGCATGAGCTGTTTATATATTTTGTAGATTAATCCTTTGTCCATTGATTCATTTGCAAATATTTTCTCCCATTCTGAGGGTTGTCTTTTCGTCTTGTTTATGGTTTCCTTTGCTGTGCAAAAGCTTTGAAGTTTCATTAGGTCCCATTTGTTTATTTTTGTTTTTATTTCCATTACTCTAGGAGGTGGATCAAAAAACATCTTGTGGTGATTTATGTCAAAGAGTGTTCTTCCTATATTTTCCTCTAAGAGTTTTATAGTGTCCGGTCTTACATTTAGGTCTCTAATCCATTTTGAGTTTATTTTTATGTATGGTATTCGGGAGTGTTCTAATTTCATTCTTTTACATGTAGCTTTCCAGTTTTCCCAGCACCACTTACTGAAGAGACTATCTTTTCTCCATTGTATATCCTTACCTCCTTTGTCATAGATTAGTTGACCATAGGTGCGTGGGTTTATCTCTGGGCTTTCTATCTTGTTCCACTGATCTCTGTTTCTGTTTTTGTGCCAGTACCATATTGTCTTGAATTCTGTAGCTTTATAGTATAGTCTGAAGTCAGGGAGTCTGATTCCTCCAGCTCCGTTTTTTCCCCTCAAGACTGCTTTGGCTGTTCGGGGTCTTTGTGTCTCCATACGAATTTTAAGATTTTTTGTTCTAGTTCCGTAAAAAATGCCATTGGTAATTTGATAGGGATTGCATTGAATCTGTAGATTGCTTTGGGTAGTATAGTCATTTTCACAATATTGATTCTTCCAATCCAAGAACATGGTATATCTCTCCATCTGTTGGTATCATCTTTAATTTCTTTCATCAGTGTCTTATAGTTTTCTGCATACAGGTCTTTTGTCTCCTTGGGTTGGTTTATTCCTAGGTATTTTATCCTTTTTGTTGCAATGGTAAATGGGAGTGTTTCCATAATTTCTCTTTCAGATTTTTCATCATTAGTGTATAGGAATGCAAGAGATTTCTGTGCATTAATGTTGTATCCTGCAACTTTACCAAATTCATTGATTAGCTCTAGTAGTTTTCTGGTAGCATCTTTAGGATTCTCTATGTATAGTATCATGTCATCTGCCAACAGTGACAGTTTTACTTCTTCTTTTTCAATTTGTATTCCTTTTATTTCTTTTTCTTCTCTGATTGCTGTGGCTAGGACTTCCAAAACTATGTTGAATAATAGTGGTAAGAGTGGACAACCTTGCCCTGTTCCTGATCTTAGCGGAAATGGTTTCAGTTTTTCACCATTGAGAACGATGTTGCCTGTGGGTTTGTCATATATGGCCTTCATTATGTTGAGGTAAGTTCCCTCTATGCCTACTTTCTGGAGAGTTTTTATCATAAATCGGTGTTGAATTTTTTTGAAAGCTTTTTCTGCATCTATTGAGCTGATCATACGGTTTTTCTCCTTCAATTTGTTAATATGGTTTATCACATTGATTGATTTGCATATATTGAAGAATCCTTGCATTCCTGGGATAAACCCCACTTGATCATGGTGTATGATCCTTTTAATGTCCTGTAGGATTCTGTTTGCTAGTGTTCTGTTGAGGATTTTTGCATCTATGTTCATCAGTGATATTGGCCTGTAGTTTTCTTTCTTTGTGACATCGTTGTCTGGTTTTGGTATCAGGGTGATGGTGGCTTCGTAGAATGAGTTTGGGAGTGTTCCTCCCTCTGCTATATTTTGAAAGAGTTTGAGAAGGATAGTTGTTAGCTCTTCTCTAAATGTTTGATAGAAGTTGCCTCTGAAGCCATCTGGTCCTGGGCTTCTGTTTGTTGGAAGATTTTTAATCACAGCCTCAATTTCAATGCTTGTGATTGGCCTGTTTATATTTTCTATCTCTTCCTGGTTCAGTCTTGGAAGGTTGTGCTTTTCTAAGAATTTGTCCATTTTTCTTCCAGGTTGTCCAATTTATTGGTATATAGCTGCTTGTAGGAATCTCTCATGATCCTTTGTATTTCTGCAGTGTCAGTTGTTACTTCTCCTTTTTCATTTCTAATTCTATTGATTTGAGTCTTCTCACTTTTTTTCTTGATGAGTCTGGCTAATGGTTTATCAATTTTGTTTATCTTCTCAAAGAACCAGATTTTAATTTTATTGATCTTTGCTATCGTTTCCTTCATTTGTTATTCATTTATTTGTGATCTGAACTTTATGATTTCTTTCCTTCTGCTAACTTTGGGGGATTTTTGTTCTTCTTTCTCTAATAGCTTTAGGTGTAAGGTTAGGTTGTTTATTTGAGATATTTCTTGTTTCGTGAGGTAGGATCGTATTGCTTAGAACTGCTTTTGCCGCATCCCGTAGGTTTTGGGTTGCTGTGTTTTCATTGTCATTTGTTTCTCGGTATTTTTTGACTTCCTCTTTGATTTCTTCAGTGATCTCTTGGTTATTAAGTAGTGTACTGTTTAGCCTCCATGTGTTTGTATTTTTTACAGATTTTTTTCCTGTAACTGATATCTAGTCTCATAGCATTGTGGTCAGAAAAGATACTTGATACAATTTCAATTTTCTTAAATTTACCAAGGCTTGGTTTGTGACCCAAGATATGATCTAACCTGGGAATGTTCCATGAGCATTTGAGAAGAAAGTGTATTCTGTTGTTTTTGGATGGAATGTCCTATGAATATCAATTAAGTCCATCTTGTTTAATGTATCATTTAAAGCTTGTGTTTCCTTACTTATTTTCGTTTTGGATAATCTGTCTATTCGTGAAAGTGGGGTGTTATTAAGTCCCCTGCTATTATTGTGTTACTGTCAATTTCCCCTATTAAAGTTGTTAGCATTTGCCTTATGTATTGAGGTGCTCCTGTGTTGGGTGCATAAATATTTACAATTGCTATATCTTGCTCTTGGATTGATCCCTTGATCATTATGTAGTGTCCTTCTTTGTCTCTTGTAATAGTCTTTATTTTAAAGTCTATTTTGTCTGATATGAGAATTGCTACTCCAGCTTTTTTTGATTTCCATTTGCATGGAATATCTTTTTCCATGCCCTCACTTTCAGTCTGTATGTGTCCCAAGTCTGAAGTGGGTCTCTTGTAGACAGCATATATATGGGTCTTGTTTTGTATCCATTGGGCCAGTCTATGTCTTTTGGTTGGAGCTTTAAATCCATTTACATTTAAGGTAATTGTCAATATGTATGTTCCTATTACCATTTTCTTAATTGTTTGGGGTTTGTTATTGTAGGTCTTTTCCTTCTCTTGTGTTTCCTGCCTAGAGAATTTCCTTTAGCCTTTGTAGTAAAGCTGGTTTGGTGGTGCTGATTTCTCTTAGCTTTCGCTTGTCTGCAAAGGTTTTAATTTCTCCACTGAATCTGAATGAGATCCTTGCTGGGTAGAGTAATCTTCATTGTAGGTTTTTCCCTTTCATCACTTTAAATATGTCTTGCCCCTCCCTTCTGGCTTGCGGAGTTTCTGCTGAAAGATCAGCTGTTAACCTTATGGGGATTCCCTTGTATGTTATTTGTTGTTTTTCCCTTGCTGCTTTTAATTTTTTTTTTGTATTTAATTTTTGATAGTTTGATTTATATGTGTCTTGGTGTGTTTCTTCTTGGATTTATCCTGTATGGGACTCTCTGTTCTTCCTGGACTTGATTGACTATTTCCTTTCCCATATTAGGGAAGTTTTCAACTATAATCTCTTCAAATATTTTCTGTCCCTTTCTTTTTCTCTTCTTCTGGGACCCCTATAATTCGAACGTTGGTGCGTTTAATGTTGTCCCAGAGGTCTCTAAGACTGTACTTAATTCTTTTCATTCTTTTTTCTTTATTGTGCTCTGCAGTAGTTATTTCCACTATTTTATTTTCCAGGTCACTTATCCGTTCTTCTGCCTCAGTTATTCTGCTATTGATTCCTTCTAGAGAATTTTTAATTTCATTTATTGTGTTGTTCATCATTGTTTGTTTGCTCTTTAGTTCTTCTAAGTCCGTGTTAAACGTTTCTTGTATTTTCTCCATTCTATTTCCAAGATTTTGGCTCATCTTTACTATCATTACTCTGAATTCTTTTTCAGGTCGACTGCCTATTTCCTCTTCATTTGTTTGTTCTGGTGGGTTTTTACCTTGCTCCTTCATCTGCTGTGTGTTTCTCTGTATTCTCAATTTGCTTAACTTACTGTGTTTGGGGTCTCCTTTTCGCAGGCTGCAGGTTTGTAGTTCCTGTTGTTTTTGGTGTCTGTCCCCAGTGGCTAAGGTTGGTTCAGTGGGTTGTGTAGGCTTCCTGGTGGAAGGGACTAGTTCCTGTGTTCTGGTGGATGAGGCTGGATCTTGTCTTTCTGGTGGGCAGGACCACGTCCAGTGTTGTGTTTTGTGGTGTTTGTGACCTTATTATGATTTTAGGCAGCCTCTCTGCTAATGGGTGGTGTTGTGCTCCTGTCTTGCTAGTTGTTTGGCATAGGGTGTTCAGCACTGTAGCTTGCTGGTTGTTGAGTGGAGCTCGGTCTTAGTGTTGAGATGGAAATCTCTGGGAGAGCTTTCGCCATTTGATATTACGTGGAGCTGGGAGGTTTCTAGTGGATCAATGTCCTGAACTCAGCTCTCCCACCTCAGAGGCATAGGCCTGACACCCGGCCAGAGCACCAAGACCCTGTCAGCCACACGGCTCAGAAGAAAAGGGAGAAAGAAAGAAAGAACATAAAAATAAATAAAGTTATTAAAATAAAATAATTTTAATTATTAAAAATAAAAAAATTAAAAAGTAATAAAAAAAGAAAGAAAGAAGAGAGTAACCAAACCAAAAAACAAATCCACCAATGAAAACAAGTGCTAAGAACTGTATTTAAAAACAAAAACAAAAACAGACAGACAGAACCGTAGGACAAATGGTAAAAGCAAAGCTATACAGACAAAATCACACAAAGAAGCATACACATACACACTCACAAAAAGTGAAAATGGAAAAAAAATATATCTTTTGGGAAGTCTGACGTCTTCTGCCAGTGTTTAGTAGGTGTTCTGTAGGAGTTGTTCCACACGTAGATGTATTTCTGATGTATTTGTGGGGAGGAAGGCGATCTCCACGTCTTATTCCTCTGCCATCTTGAAGGTTTCCCCCTGTACTTTTCTTGTTAAATTTATTCCTAAGTATTTTATCTTCTCTGTTGCTACTGAAATGGGGCTTTCTTTACCTTTTTCTCTATCTTTTAACTGGTTATTTTTTGTGGACATGATGGCTACTGATTTCTGTATGGTAATTTACATTCTGCCAAATAATTATTTTATTGTTTTAGTTTAATCATTGAGTTTTATTAGGGTTTTCCCAGTATATAATCACATAAAATAAAATAAAATAAAAAGCATTCCAATCAGTTTGAAAATGCAAAAATTAGGACTGAAAGAAAGGCAGCTCACAACTCACAAGTTGGTATTAAAGTTAATTATTTGGTAGGTGGGGTGCTTGGAACTTGGGATATATGTTTTACATAGAAAAGATATTAGAAACACCTGATTTGCATTCTAACCCACACAAAACCCATTTAACCTACAGTTAAAAATCTCTTAACTCCTAAAAATCAGTAAGAAAAAGACCAACAATCCCTTTTAAATAGGCAAAATATAGGAACATAATTGTTTACAGAAAAGGAAATATAAGTGGTTATTAAATATATGAACACAGGGCTTCCCTGGTGGCGCAGTGGTTGAGAGTCCGCCTGCCGATGCAGGGGACGCGGGTTCGTGCCCCGGTCGGGGAGGATCCCACATGCCGCGGAGCAGCTGGGCCCATGAGCCATGGCTGCTGGGCCTGCACGTCCGGAGCCTGTGCTCCGCAATGGGAGAGGCCATGACGGTGAGAGGCCCGCATACCGCAAAAAAAAAAAAAATATATATATATATATATATATATATATATATATAAACACCCGTTAACGTCACTCAAGTGAGAAATACAGGTTGCAACTTCAATAACATACCACTGACACTCGTGAGAACTTACTGTTTGGGTCAAGTAAGCCCTCATACACTAACCACAAGTGAAATGTGGCACAACCTCTACAGGGAAGAATTCTGCATATCTACCAGAACACACATACACTTTAATCCTGCAGTTCCAGTTGTAGGAACTTATCCTTCAGATGTACTCAGTGTCAGAAACATCATATGCATCAAGATATTCATTTTGGCCTTATTTATTAGAAAAAGGTAAATAGTGGGGCCTGGTCAAAATAATTGTTTTAAAAGGATGATATGGAATAATCTTCAAGATATACTGTTAATTTTTTTAAGTTAGGCAAAGAACATTATGCTTGGTATGTTTTCATTTGCTTAAAATGACATGCATAAATGTGTGTATATATACATATGTATGTACATATACACACATATATTCGTATACTGAGAGAGAGAAATGCTTACATACTTACAGAGAATCTCAAGAAGGATACAGAAGAAATTATAACATTGGTTGTCTTTGGATAGGCTGATTGACTGCAGACAGGGATAGGAGAGAAACTGACTTTCACAATATATCCCTTACACCTAAATTTTAAACTCTGAGCATATATTATCTGTTTCTAATAGTATTATTATTAACAATTTTGTAATAACATAATTTACATTTAAACAAAAAGTAAAATGCACTTTAAGTTAGAACAGAGTGCTAAGAATAAATATCCCCCAGTGAACATGGTTGTAAAGCCCGAAGGCCATACACTGAGAAAATCATAGATGCTTTTGTTGTACTTCTTTATTTCTCTGGTTTGCAGAGACTCAGGTTCTTGTCATGGTGCTAACTGGCTATAAGCTATGCTCAGAAGTCATGATACCTGTGTTTCAATGCTTGTCTCAACCTGGTTGGTTTCAGTGCCTTTGAATATGATAAACTTTGTATACAAAGGCTAAACATTTTAAATATGTTATCTCTAAAGGTTTAACCGTTGGGGTAGAGATAAGAATGGCAAGAGGTCTTTCTTCAGAGAGAAAAACTAAAGTTTACTAACGAAATGTGGTTAATTGTGGTTGGTGTTACTCATTGCCCCATACTACCTTGAGTAGTCCAGAAGGAGATAGACTTGAATATCAGAAAGAATAGCCATACTTTGTTATTTTAGATGTCAGCTATTAAATTAGTTTCAAAATATATTTAGTTTTGAAAATTGATCTGGGATGGGTTTGTTTCTACCATATCTAAGTGAGGGGGTGAGAGTCTTCTTAAAGGCTTGTAAGGTCACATACTGGACTTAGAGATGAGTGTATAAGTTGGCAGTAGTTACATGCATCAGTTATATGCATTAACTGCTATCAGTGCTAACTACTGCCAAGGCATTAAGAATCATCAAGTCTCCAAGCACATAGGAAGGTAATTTTCTCTAAGAAGCATCTTCAGTTTATTGTTTGTTTTGTTTCGTGTGTTAGTGTACGTGTGTGTATTGAGAGGAAAAGGATCAGTTTAAAAAAAGAAGAAAGATTTCTTTTAGCTCTGAAAATTCTCCCTATTTCTGAAATTGAGAGTCTGGCTAAAAACAGCTATGGCCGACTCGAAACTCCTCTGACCCCCTCATCTTGCCCGTTGCTTATCACCTCATACCTCCTCAAAACCAACTAGATGAGAGTAGATAGTGGAAAATAGTACCATTTGTATAAAAAAGATTTTGACATAGCATTTTCTGTGTGCTTAAGACAGTGCACAGAAGTGTACATAGGTCAATGAATTCTCACAAAGTGAACAGACTCATGTAACCACCATCCTGATCAAGAAACAGGATGTTGGTATTGCATTTTGTCTTGTATCTTCTTTCCTTACCCTCCGCTTTCACCCAGCCTGAGCCTTAGTATTCACACAATATTTATTATATACAACAACTGAATTGCATTCACTTTATCTGTATTGAATTTTTTTACATTGTATACCAATTTCTTAAGCGGTTCTAAGCCAACTCTTTCCAGCCATCCTTAAATATCTCAAACCAATGTGAATACTGTATTAAAAAATAGAGGGTCACATTATATGACCAAAAAATAAGAACCTACTTTTACTAGATAAGAAAGCACTATATATGGTCTTTTAAAAAGTGAAACATGTACATAATTTAAATAAATCTAAAAAGGCATACAGTGAAAAGTAAATTTCAACCCCTCCCCAGAAATACTAGTGTTACTCTTCCAGAGATAGTCTATAATATATAAATGCAATTTAAATATTTACATTTTTTCCAATTTGAACCTAAACGATAGCACGTTGTGTATTGTAATACACCATGCTTTTTTAAAAAAATTTATTTATTATTATTATTTTTTTTTGGCTGTGTTGGGTCTTCATTGCTGCGTGTGGGCTTTCTCTAGTTGTGGTGAGCGGGGGCTACTCTTCATTCTGGTGCACAGGCTTCTCATTGCAGTGGCTTCTCTTGTTGCAGAGCACGGGCTCTAGGCATGCAGGCTTCAGTAGTTGTGGCACGTGGGCTCAGTAGCTGTGGCTCACGGGCTCTAGAGCGCAGGCTCAGTAGTTGTGGCGCACGGGCTTAGTTGCTCCACGGCATGTGGGATCTTCCCGGACCAGGGCTCGAACTCATGTCCCCTGCATTGGCAGGTGGATTCTTAATCACTGCGCCATCAGGGAAGTCCATACACCATGCTTTTTAAAAATTATAATGTAAGTAGCCCTTTTAAATGTGTTAGCCCATCCCACGACCTCCTTCCATGCTAGTAGCCATGTTTGCACCTCTTGACCCTTTGGCCAGGGCTGAACAGAACGCTGGTGTTGTATGCCAGTCATTGTCTTTTGCGATGCGATCCATTTCATGATCTTTCTTTTCTCTGCTCTGTGTCACAGGTGGGCCAAACCCTACAAACTACATATCCCAGGCTCCCAGCTAGGTTCATCCAGTGGGAGGCACCTGTGAGAGACTGGAAGGTGGAAGGAAGAAACAAGCCAGGGTGTTTCTTCCCTTCTGTCTGCTTCGGGCAGCATCTTCACCGGTGTGGATATATCTCTTCTATGGTTCCTGCTCCCACTAGCAGCCCCTCCCTGTATGGTCCTAGTGTCAGCTTGGCAGCTGGCATCCCTTGCTGGTTCTCCATGTTAAGTTCCCTCCTCTGAACTACCTGGCAAGTTAGTCACACAGTGAAGCCACATGGAGAGAGGTGCCCTGCCAGCCCCAGGTGTTGCCATCAACCTTAGTGAGGTGCCAGACTTGTGAGCGAAGAAGCCACCCTGGATGACCATTTTTTAACGATTCTCTGCCCCTTTTACATGACACAATTATTTTTAGTAATAATCACAAAATGAAATAATAACAACCAGAAAAGAAATGCAAAGAGTGAAAAGTTTCTATTAACTTTGAATATATAGTCATTCCAGTAATAAATAAGAAAAATAGAAATAAAATAAATGTTATAGTATGAAAAAGCAAGGGGTTAATATTTTTAAATTATATTAAGTAGTTTTGAAAAAGGAAAATATTTATACCCACAAATCGGTCTATTGTAATAAAGTGGTCTGTTGCCTGTGAATAATAAAACTTTTCTGTTTTTAAGCTTTGCAGTGACTTCACTGAATTTTTTCTTTGCATACTAATATTTACCAGACAGTATAGCCAGATTTATCCAGTTATCTTTGCACAAAGTTGATAGAAGAACATTTTTTAAGCTTTTAATTTCAAAAGTTTCTTTTACCTGAGCAACAGATGTAAAAACAACTAGGAAAGGACTTTAACATAATGACAAGTTTGGCAGAAATTCATAAAAATCTTTCACAACAAACTCCAGGAATTGCAATACTGCCTTTGGTTCTTTGGGAACAATTATAGTGGCTTTCAAACATGTCTATAGTTAAAAAGTTTCCACTAAAATATCTTCATCAGAAAATTCATCATACATTTCTATTACATACAGTAAAAACTTCTGAAGTTTTTCTTCATCTGCTAAAAATCAGAGAAAGTGGCTGAATGGTAACAAACTTTGACGTTATTTGATCTATTGCTTTAGAACAAGTGCCCAATTATTGGTGAAAAAGATGAAGGCATTCAAATACTAGCAATGTAAGATCAGCATCTTTTGTTGTTTCTCCTGGCATTCTTTAAAATTTGACTTTTTAAAACAAACGACCATTTCTTTAGATTTTGTTTTTGCATTGTCAATTGCCTTCTCCACAAGTTCTGAGTACTGTTCCTTTGATTAGAGTCTGCTATAATAACATTTTATGTAAATAATTTTCCAGTCACTAGTTACTGAAAAGTTACAACTTAGGTAACTATTAAATTGTGCCACTGATGTAGCATTATATTTTCTCAATTCTTTCATTAGTTTTTACACAATTAACAATTGGGCTACAGAGAGGCAGAGAATGAAAAGCACCTATACCCTATACCAGAACTGGGAGAGAGGGTCTGGATAACATTCTTAATAATTAGCAAATGTTTGTTATCAAAAAGATTTCCTTCATTTCTCATGTAAGAGGAGATACCAAAGATAAATGAATGGCATGCTGAAGAGTTCTGATACATGATTACTTTTATAAAACATTTAAATGTAAATTTGGCATGTTTTCAAAACTTACAAGTTAAGAAATTATTTTAAAATCTACTCTAACTATAGAATCTTATTATGCTTCACATTCAGCTTCTTTAATACCTATTTACTGAACTTTTCCTAGGCAGCAAGTGTGTGTGTAGAACAAATGATAAATGACAAACTACCTTTTATGAAAAATTTGATTTATTCTGTCAACTAAACCCAAATAATTTCAAGAGGTACATCAAAGAATTATTTCTAAATGGCTTTTTTTTCTTGCTGTACACAGTGTTAAGGGCAATCCTGTCAGCTCTTAAAGCTCTTGTTTGACCTGCTTTGTCAAATGTTTGTGAAATGATATTCAGAACGGCACAACGTGATGTCAACTTGCATTAATTCTTTCCCAAAGAGAGGTGTTCAGTATTCAGACTGTGTTTGTACTGGCACAATTTATGTTTCGGCTTCACCTCAGAAGGTTTACAAGTACCGTTTCCTTTGGAAGACTGTTCTCTTTTGCAGTTTCTCTTCTAAAACAACCTTTGAAAGGACAATAATGACAGCCCATAAAACTGCTTTCAGGGAAGTCATTAAGAAAGTAAATATTTCAAGGAATTGAATAAAAATGTTACATATACCAATATTAAATTTTACTATTTTCTTCCTAGATATATTATGAAACATTAAAATGATCCCTTATTCAACTAGTATTTTTCAATGAAGTAAATCCATCAACAATACTGCTTTTGTCTTTATGTAAAACATAATTTGTAAAAAAAACAAAACAAAACATAATTTGTTTTCAGCTAACAAGAACCACATACAAATGTTTTTAAAATTATATGTTTTCTACTTCAGTTGTAATAATGATGGTATGTTAGCAAACACTTAAACGTTTTGCCGAGTTTCGTAAACAACAATATAGAATAGTAAAAACATTAGCTTCAAATTTCTTCATCTGAAACAGCAATGTAGATCACTCATCCATTATTCTATATTGCTTAGGAAACAAGAGAATGGTTTTAAGATTCTGATGATTTTGAAATAAATTTTTGGTTTCCCCTATTCCCCAGCAAATCAGTTATCATTTTCAGTACAATCACATAGCAACCATAATTCAGTTGTCTTCTCAAAGTCTTTTCAAATTTTGTCCTTTCCACCTTTTTTCTGAAGCTGGTTTCTGATTGGTTCCGTCAACACCAAGGGTTCTTGTATGACGGTTGCTGAGTAATTTTTGCCTAATAATTCAACTTCCACTTGTTGTCCCACTTTACTTAGCTCTACAGGGACATACGCGAAAGCCAGACTCTTCTGGATGCTGTAACTGTAGCTTCCGGAGGTCGTGTTGCCAACCACCTGAAAAACAAGACCCTACCATCCTCAGCATCTTGGTCACAGCTTTATGTGCCTCTTCTCTAGATGAAAATTCTCAAAAGATACGTTCAACTTACAGAGTTTTATGATATGCTGTCTGTGAGGATAACACTAGGAGGAAAACTTCACTTTTTTGAGAAACTTAATGAAAGTTTAAAACTTATGAAAAACAATTCTCAAAATACACATCCATGTTGCTCTGAAATTTCTCAGTTTTAAATAATTACATCTAGTTTCTTAATACCTAGTACTATTTTGCTCAGTTTCATGCCAAGAGATCTGATAGGAAGAAGAATCAAATATTTTCATTTTGAACTTTAAAAAATTCTCTTCCATCAAACTAGCATGGCAATAATATATACAAAGGAGAAAAATCTAAAAATCCAAATGCAAATCTAGTCAACTGTTCCTGCTGGCATTTAGAAAATGGCCTGCCAGAATAGTGCTGAATTAAACTCTATTAATATATCAATAGTCAATGTGAAGTGAATCTTCTATATGAATATATACAGATTTAACAATTCCTGGTAATTGCTAGGCACTTAAATAAATGTTAACTTTACCCTCTCTAGCTTTACCATGTACAAAACATTTTGCTAGACATTCTGGAGAATGAGTAGAGGTCTGGTTCCTACCCTCATGAGCTTCCTGCCTCGTTGAGGAATTAACATACAGACACGAGAAACAATAACCAGGAAGCCAAGGTAGGCAACATAAGTAAGCCAGGATTTGTTCTACTTTTTTTTTTTTTTTTTTTTTTGCGGTACGCGGGCCTCTCACTGTTGTGGCCTCTCCCGTTGCGGAGCACAGGCTACAGACGCACAGGCTCAGCGGCCATGGCTCACGGGCCCAGCCGCTCCGCGGCATGTGGGATCTTCCCGGACCAGGGCACGAACCCGTGTCCCCTGCATCGGCAGGCGGACTCTCAACCACTGCGCCACCAGGGAAGCCCTGTTCTACATTTTGAAGGTAGGTGGAGTTAGGTGGGTAGAGAAGGGGGATAAAACTTTCCCACATGAGTGGAGACATGGAGTTCTGTGTGAATGATCAAAATTAACAAGGATGAAATAGGATAACTTGGGATGGCAAACCAGAGAAAAATACTGAACAAGGAATCAAAATTTAGGAGATGAAAACAATAATCTTATGCTACCAAAAATAAAATCTATATAACAATCCTGATTAGAAGATTAGATCTGGTTTCCACAACTCTTAGCTGAAGGAAAAGATGCAAGAAAAGGAAAAACAGAGTAAAATGCAAACAAATTACAATACTGGTTTAAACACCACTTTGTTTTCTAACATCTTTATTGGAGTATAATTGCTTTACAATGGTGTTTTAGTTTCTGCTTTATAACAAAGTGAATCAGCTATACATATACATATATCCCCATGTCTCCTCCCTCTTGCGTCTCCCTCCCACCCTCACTATCCCACCCCTCTAGGTGGTCACAAAGCAACAAGCTGATCTCCCTGTGCTATGCAGCTACTTCCCACTAGCTAGCTATTTTACATTTGGTAGTGTATATATGTCCATGCCACTCTCTCACTTTGTCCCAGCTTACACTTCCCCCTCCCCGTGTCCTCAAGTCCATTCTCTACGTCTGCATTTTTATTCCTATCCTGCCCCTAGGTTCTTCAGAACCTTTTTTTTTTTTTAGATTCCATATGTATGTGTTAGCATATGGTACTTACTTTTCTCTTTCTGACTTAGTTTACTCTGTATGGCAGACTCTAGGTCCATCCACCTCACTACAAATAACTCAATTTCGTTTCTTTTTATGGCTGAATAATATTCCATTGTATATGTGTAAACACCACATTTTTAAAAAGTAAAAGGAAGACAACAAAAGCAAAATGATACATAGTCCAACTTAAAACGGCTTCTCCTGGCTACGCAACATCGCACTAATCCTTACAGTCTTACTGTCTAGCACAGTGGCTGCTTATAGCTGCTGCTCAAAAACATCCATGGACATGAATCAGCCTGGTGATATTTCAGCTGCCTCAGCAAAGGGCTCACGACAGTCAACAGTCATATTATAGCATTTCTAGTCTCTTATGCATTTATGACATTAAGTACAGACTCCTATCACTGTAGCCCCAGTTTTTAATTATCTTGTTGAAACCCCAAATCACAAGCTCTCCACATAATTTCTGAACTTGTTATGGTGATTTAAAAAAAGTGAATGCATTCATTAGTAAAAGTTCCTCTCTGGTAGATTATTAACTGCCAAGGTATTGCTGAGATAACACACGTTTCAAAATGGCTTTTCTCCTCTAGATCATATTTCCGTGATATAAAACTGGGATTTGGGTCAGGGTGGCTGGAGTTTTAATCATCGCTTTTTTGAAAGACCTTCTCGGTAACTTTGGTTTCACTTCTGAGTCTCTAAAACAGAGATTTGTGTTTGGAGCTCTGGGAAAGTTAACCTGGTTTTCTTGGGCATCTTAAGAAAACAGGAAGAATCCTGAACGAATCTCTTGGTCAAATCCCCTAACTCACTGGATAAAAAACCTACAATCACTTTTTAGAGGCTGCGTGCCCCATCTCCTTGGGCCTTCCCATCTCTTAAAATCTCGGCAGTGATTCTTCTTGCAGTTATTTCTGCATTAGTAACTTTAAAGAAATAGCATGTTTATTTTGTGCGTGCTATTCTTAAAATATTTATTGAATGCTTTGCTTTCTGCTTGATTACTTTCATTTCTCCTTTAATTTCTCTCTAATCCGGGGGTTGGTGGTCCAAAGTATTTTAGAAAACTGGCCTTTCCTTATATCTTATTACTAAGTCTCCAGGGAAAGGTTTTTCCTGGCATAAATTCTATATCATTCGACCTTAAAATCTTCCAGATTCAATTAAATCTATTGCCTCGTTTTGCTCAGTGAATCACAAGAACAAACCACCCTCACCCTTTGCCTAGTAGATTCTCATATTCTTTGTGAAATCAAACATCAGCCTTCTTTTTACCAATGTAAACAATCCTCACTTAGTTTTAGCCTTGTCTCATTCTTCTCTTCATTATGAGACTTAAAGACGCCTGTAACAGACTTAGAGAAGATAACATGGTAAATAACCTTTGAAAGAGGAAACATAATTTAAATTGGATGATATATTATGTTTCTTTGGCTGTCCCTGTGTGTTTTAGTTTATTAATAATGAAAAAGAAGACTTTCTAAACTCTTCAAACTTCCTTCCTCAAAAACCTTTTCTTCAAAACTTACTTCCCAGCAAAGCTGCTTTTATAACTAATTAAAGCCCCTCTCATGCCCACACTTATGCCTTGATTTTTTTATATAAAGCCTTACTTAAAATCATAATCCCTCCCTCTAGCACTGCCCATCTCCCAGTTAGACTTTATTTTTCCCCAAAGTATTCATTGCCCTCTGACATGCTATTTATTTTATTTTATGTTCATTGTTTATCTCTCCCTCTCCTGGAATATAAGCTCCATAGGGGCAGAGATTCTTGTCTGTTTTGTTCACTGCTGCATCCTTAGTGCCTAGAATATTGCTGTCACATACTAGAACTCAGATCTGTTGAACAAATAAATTAACATGTACCCTATCGCTAGCATTGAAAATATCTGCATGAATAGAATACCAAATATAAAAGGTAGAACAAGTCCAAATTCAGGAAATAAAAATTTTAAAAAAATTCATATCATTCTAGAGATAAGGAAGATCTAAGAGGGTCATCTGCATGATAAAATGATGACCCTACTAAGCATCCAAGAGCAGACAAGCTGATATCAGGAAATTTAAGAGAAATATTACTAATAACTAAAATTACAATTGCATTAGCAGCTCTATAAACAGGTGGCATGTATAGGAAAGATGAAAAATATAATGTGTAAACACAGTGCACAAATGAGGCAAAGGGAATAAAATTTAAAAATGGAACTTGGAGGGGATATATGTATACATATAGCTGATTCACTTCATTGTATAGCAGAAACTAACACAACATTGTAAAGCAATTATACTTCAATAAAAATAAATGGAGCTTGGGTTTCCAGGGTTCTTCTTTTTTTCCAGCTTTGTTGAGATACAATTGACATATAACATTGTATAAGTTTAAGGTACAGGTTTCCAGTTTTTTAACTTGGGTATGGTCACATTTAAGATGACTAAAAATCTGTCAGTTGATCATGGTCGATGTGGGGTTGCATACAGAATGTTATGACAGAGCTTCTCGTTCATTCCATGGCCAAGTAAAACAGACTATCAGTAGAAGTATGAGTGCAGACCGTATTAGGAAGACTGAGATAGTTGGATGAGAATAGAGTGAAAAATGTAGAATAAAAAGATGAGGTGAGGGAAGTGTAACGACCAGGGAAAAATTAATTAGAGGTGGAAAGAACCTTAGACATTATCTCACTCAGTGGCTTCATTTTGTAGGTGAGAACACTGAGACCCAGAGAGGCTCAAGCAGTTACTTAATGGCAGACGTGGTTATCAGTGGAAATCGTGGGCAAATCTTAAATCAGAGAAAGAACATATTAAGAAAAGAGGGCTGGGGCTTCCCTGGTGGCGCGGTGGTTGAGAGTCCGCCTGCCGATGCAGGGGACACGGGTTCGTGCCCTGGTCCGGGAAGATCCCACGTGCCGTGGAGCGGCTAGGCCCGTGAGCCATGGCCACTGAGCCTGTGCGTCCGGAGCCTGTGCTCCGCAATGGGAGAGGCCACACAGTGAGAGGCCCGCGTACCGCAAAAAAAAAAAAAAAAAAAAAAAAGAAAAGAAAAGAGGGCTGAACCAGAGATCTAGAACAGAAACAGAAAGTGGAGACCAGGAGGTAAGAGTAGGAATGGTTCAAACAGAAGAGCAGCAACACAATTAAAGGTGAGGCATTTGAGAAAGAGCTTCAAATCTGAGAAAAGATCTATTGGCTTCATAGAATCTAAAACTATAACATCTACCTGTTACTTAGATGTGCAAGAACTGTGGGTATATAATGAAGTGCTTAGGAGAATACAGTGGGCCATCAGAGACAAAGAAGAGAGCAAATGGGGGTATTCAGCATGTCTTAGAAGAAAGGATAAGAATTCAAAGTCCAACTGTACCTCAGTCAGAAATCAGCTTCGTCAATCACATGTCATAGCTGTGTAACCTCAAGCAAGTTACTTAATCTCTCTGAGTCCCAAAGCCTCATCTTTAAATGGGAATGATCATACATATCTCGGAGGGGTGTTGTAAAAGTAAATGAGAGAGGGACTTCCCTGGTGGTCCAGTAGTAAAGAATCTGCCTTCCAATGCAGGGGACGTGGGTTCAATCCCTGTTCAGGGAACTAAGATGCCACATGCCATGGGGCAACTAAGCCCGTGCACCACAACTACTGAGCTCATGCGCCTCAAGGAGAGAGGCCACGTGCCACAAACTACAGAGTCCACGGGCCCTGGCACCCACGTGCCACAACTACAGAGCACATGTGCCCTGGAGCCTGCGCACCACACTAGAAAGAAGCCTGAGCGCCGCAATGAAAGATCTCGCGTGCCACAATGAAGAGCCCGCATGTTGCAGCTAAGACCCAATGCAAACAAAAAAATAAATTAAATAAATAAATATTTTTTAAAAAGTAAATGAGAGTACATAAAAATATCCAGCACTAGTAGGAACTCTGTAGATGATATTTCCATGTCAAACTGACCCCTGCCTCAGCCCAAATGGCCCTATCTTTAGTAATCCAAAGGCTGGGATTGACGCCACTGGCTCTCCCCTCCTCCAGTGCTCGTTTTGTCACTGAAGAGATGGGGAAAATGAAAACAAGTATTAAGTAGGTTGTAGTGCGTAAGGAAAAAAAAAACAACCTGGGAATAGAATCTCCGAGTATTTGGGTGTTGACCAAGCAGAACCTGCTCAATACAGAGCAAATGTTTAGATGAGTCTTGAAGGCCCTGTGGTCGCCACATGGTCTAATCTAAGCTGAGTGTCCCTGCCTGATAAGCCCTGCCTGATAACACCAGCCAAAACACAGCAAAACATTGAGCCAAATTGGGTTTTACAAATAGTCATAAAAAGTGGAGGAAGTGAAATTCTATTGATAGGTTATCTAACTCTGGCTTTACTGAAGACCAAGAGAGACAGTGAAATGTAGCATCCCAAAGGGAGAAGAAGGTAGTCTTACTCCTCCTGAAGAACCAAAGGATTTCCACTTTTCCCTTTATTTACTAAGGTTTAACCCTCTCTCGTCATAGATGTTTTCATTTGGAAATTGTTTTCTGCTAATGTGCTAAGGTACGAATTGTTTCCTCCTGAAAGATCCCTGAGGAGCTAAGTCAGAATACTAAATTCTTTATAAAATCTCTCTCTTGCATTCACAGATATAGATGTGGTGAGCCAAGAGGTCATTTTACCTTCTAAATCATACCTTCCTCATTGTCCAATGTATTTCAAGTCCTGCAGTTTATTTTCTTTCATTAAACCATATAGAATATCATGTTTTCCAAAATGAGCAGCATTTCATTTTCCTTTCAGTTAAGTAATTTCTGTTTCTTGAATGTCACTTCAGAATTCAAAAGAGTGTCATCTCACCAATAGATAAATAACTAGCAAAAAACTGTAAACGGAGAGACAGGGAGTTTCTGCTGCAGAAACACTGCAGTGGCCCCTCGCTATGGGTCCTCAGCACTCACCTTGCCACCATACCAGATGCTTTCATTTCCCTCCGGATCAACATCGTCCGTTGCCAAGGTGAGGCAGACCAGTCTCCGTTTCAGCCCCTTGGCTTTAATCTGTTTCAGTGCTTGCTTTCCTATGAAGTCTGCTGGCTGCAGGAATCCAAGATAATGATGATGAATGAATACTCAGACACTGTGACAAGGTTAGAGATGCAAGCATTTAAATTTGTCTTTGCTATTTTCTTGCCAATTACACATTAAATAAAAATACAGATTGGATCAAACGTCTAGACAAATATTTCTTAGTCCCTGAATGACATCTATTCTTTCAGAAGAGGTTAGACTTAAGGGTAATAACTTGTGATAACAATTTTACCAGAACTACCTAGGCAGAAAAATGTAAGGCATGATATTGAGATGGTGGGTTATGAAAGGGACCCTTGTATCTACTGGTTCTGGACAGTGGGAACGGTGGACAGTGAGCATGGCGCGACTCAGTTTCTACCTAAAGTAAGTCTTTCCTAAGAAGGAAATTCACTTTTTTGAAATGTGATGCCAAAGCAACTCCAAAATGCCTACATTTTTTCCCTCTTCAGAATAATGGTCCCCGGGATGCATTAACCTACTGGGTTGCACCGTTAATTCATTCAAGAAATTTATTGAGCCCCTACTGTGTGGGAGGCATCATGCTGGGCCCTGGGTTACAAAATTAGTCAAACACAGACATTTTGATCAAAGAGCTTATTCTGTAATGCTGTGCTTTTCAACCTTTTTTTTCCTTTTGGGGAGAACAAAACAACAAACACAGGAAGAGCTTGGTTCATTTGAGTTCTTATGTAGGATAAATTCATGATAACACAAGTCATAACAAACCAAAGTTCGTTACAGTTAAATTATGTTTATCTAAATACAGAAAGAATGCTACAACAAAATTTTTTTGCTATCTTGGTATATATATATATTTTTCTTTTTCTTTTTTTTTTTTTCGGTACATGGGCCTCTCACTGTTGTGGCCTCTCCCATTGCGGAGCACAGGCTCCGGACGCGCAGGCTCAGCGGCCATGGCTCCGCGGCATGTGGGATCTTCCCGGACCGGGGCACGAACCCGTGTACCCTGCATCAGCAGGCGGACTCTCAACCACTGCGCCACCAGGGAAGCCCCTCTTGGTAGATTTTTAAAAGAAGACTTGCTATCATGGATACATGATGACAGGGATGCTTTTTAGTGTTCTTATCTATATAGGAAGCCAATGATTGCAATGAAAAAAAAAAAAAACACTTTATTGTGTGGAAAAGCACACAATCCTGGAGTGGCCAAGCACTATATAGTGTGTCTTGTGGAATGCTGAGAGATCCTGAATAGCTTCCTCAGCTCCTATTATGAAATCTGAATCTTTGCTGATAGAGATTCATTTAGATCTTGAAGGTTTGGGGTCCTCCTGAGTCCCTATTAAAGAATATTCTTTCAATTATTTACTCAGCTGTTGTTATGCCCCTGCTATGTATCAGATACTAGATACAGGATATTCAGAGCTAAATACAACAGGGTCTTGTAGCCTCTGAGAGGTCCCTGAGGAGATGTGACCCCTTCCTTCCACATCACAATATGCCCAGCACTGAAATTATTTTATCTCCTCAATGTTTTAACATATCAGAGGAAAAAGGAATGATTTGAGATTACTGGAAACATGGTAGAATATGACAGCGATAGTATACAAATCAGCTATACCAATTTGAAACATGATTCACTGTTGCTTCTGTGTGTTTTATGAGAGTGTGAAAATCACAACATTTTGGAAATTTAAAACAAAAACTGTCTAATGCATGTCTAAGGCAGAAATGCAAACAAACAGTTGCTATGATAGGGGCATGTACAGTGGGAGCTCAAGAAGGCGTATGATCAGTTCTATCTAGGGTGAGAGGGGGGCTGGAGCAGCATTCTGTCAGCAACAGTTTTATGGAGGAAGCAGCTTGAACTGAGTTTGAAAGATGAGGCTTCATGATAACTACTGTCTGCATACCCTTCTCCAAAAGTCCTTGCGCTTTTAAGTCAATCTTCCCAACAATCCACAGATGGTGGATCTGGGGTCGAAAAGAAGTGAGCTAATTTAGCCAAAGACGCTCAACCAAGATCTCAGAAGTCCCAGCCCCATTCTTTTCATCTATTTTGAGCTGCCTTCACTGAGCCTCTTAAGCCAACATCTGCCACACCTTCAGAGGGACTGTGGTGAAAGCTGCCATATCCAAAGCTTTCAGAAATGGGGGCTCTAGGGGGTGCTGGACGAGAACTGCTGGGGTGGATGCCATGGGGGTGGGGGGAATAAGAAGTGCTGGAAGGGGAGTCTAACTCTGCCAAATTCATAATTTTACCAAAGTCTAAGCAGGAACATAAGGTACCAGTTAATCATAAGAAATAGGAAAGATGGGCACCCCAGAAAACTTCCTTTAAAAGAGAAAAGTTATAGTAAATATTTAAAAAATAATTTAATTCATTATTAATTTAATTAAGTTACTAATTTAATTCAAAAATTAAAGTAGTAAATAAGTAATATTAATAATATTTACAATTTATTAGGCACTTGCTATGTGCCAGACGCTCTGCTGAGGGCTTTACAATCCTCATTAAGATTCCTATAAGACAGATCATTTTATCCCCAGCTTATGAAGAGAAGGCCCAACAAAGTTAAGGGTCTTTCCTGAGGCTCGGTTATGTAAGTCAGCACCTTTAGATTTTATCCATACGCATTTTTTAAATGGCTGTGCCTGGAGTCTATCACTGGCAGGAACAGCTGATGTAAATACTCTAAAGAACGTTTCTTTTAAATTATTTTGAAACACAAATATATGATATCACTTACATGTGGAATCTAAAAAAAATGATACAAATGAACTTATTTACAAAACAGAAACAGACTCACAGACATAGAAAATGAATTTATGGTTACCAAAGGGGAAGGGGGGAGGGAGGGATAAATTAGGAATTTCGGAGTAACATATACACGCTACTATATATAAAATAGATAAACAACAAGGACCTACTGTATAGCACAGGGAACTCTACTTAGTATTCTGTAATAACCTATGTGAGAAAAAAATCTGAAAAAGAATACATATATATGTATAACTGAATCACTTTGCTGTACACCTGAAACTAACACAACACTGTAAATTAACTATGCTTCAATAAAAAATTAATTAATTAAAAAATTATTTCTAGGTAGCCTAACCTATCTTGAATGACATTCACTACACAATAATATTTTTGTACTATGTGAAAGGATTTGAAAACACCCTGAAGGTTAATATTAATGAAATTTAATCTCTATATCTGTATATCCCTGAATTAGGAAGTGATCTTGTCAGCAATATCGTCCTTAGACATGAATGAAAACAATACTCAAACAACAACAACAAAAACCTAATTAAAAGTAAGGAACACATACTTAAAACACAGATAAGAAGTGACACCTGCCCCTTGAGACAGTTCTCCCTTCCCAGGCTAACCTTGGGCCTGACTTGGGAAGATTTAAAAGTGGGGCGATAGCATTTCATTCTCATGTTGCTTGGCTTTCCTCCCAAGATTGCAGACTTTATTATACAGTTATTATTATAAATGAGAGAGGAAAATGTGTCTGAAGGTTAAGTGCTGAGATTAAAATTGGTGCCTTCAGAATGACCTGAGAACAGAAATGTATTTCTTAATGAGTCACTACCAAATTAACTACATAAATAGCTGTTAATGTCTTTGAGAAACACTTCTGGGGCACTGAGATTATACCTTAAAATAATTTTGGCTTATATTTCTAATCTATTAATTTTTAAGAAGCAGTAAGAGCCATTAAAGCAGCCACCTGTGATGCATCCTAAATATAACATCCACATAGATGAAAACATTAAGTAGATTTTAAGTGAAATGTAACTCCTCATCTCTTACTAGCTTTATTAAAAGCACACATATTATCGAAAAGCACATGGAAATGAAATAAATTAAACCAGTATATTTTGGGTTGGGATTCTCAGAGCAATGGAGAACTTTCAGATGTGTAGCTAAAGCGAATTCGACAGCAGCAGTGGAAGGAAGGTTCTGATACGAACTCTGGGTGGTGGGCTCTTACAAACCAGGAGAGAAATGATAAAAACCTAGTTTGGGACCTCTTCTGTTCCATATTTAGAGTCAAAATCCATCAGAAAATTCAAAGCAGTCATCAGTTTGATTGAATTTTTGGCCAAAATCCTTTTAATCTAAATGTCAAAAGTTTCCAAAGGGATAAGAGAATCAATGTAACATCCTGGGTCCTAAGAAAGCCCCCCTTAGAAACCAGGCACAGCACTGGTTGTGGAATCATGCTCCCGTGTTTGCAGACCTGAAGAGAGCTGCAGAGAGACCCGGTGGTCACCAACTATTGTCAGTGGCAGAGCAGAGACGAAAATCTGGGTGATAGATTTCTGCTGCTGTCCCTCAACACATTCCTGAAAAGTTCCTTATTTAAAATGAGGCCAGGAATCATTCATTAAAAACAGTCCTCATGGGACTCCCTTTGGAAAGCACGTGGCCCTGACTAACCTGCGGTCCATGTGAACCTTAACTTTCTCTGGTCATTTGTCAAATAGCAGGTGCATCTGTGTTTGTCTCGCAGTTAAACTGATGAAGCCATATACTGGATTCGTTCATTTGGGGGAATGGATCTGACCGGCCCACCACCCCATCAAGACAAATTATACCATCATTCATTTCATAGTCACACAGTTAGAATCATAGAAGTTTTTAAGCAGGCAGAAAACTTAGTCCAAGGTCATTTTTCATATGAGAAAATTAAGGCCCAGAGTTAACGTTCTTGCCCAAAGTGACAAAGTGAGTTATTACCAAACCTCGAATCCAGGCTTCCCAATTCTTGCTTCCTTCTCCTCTATGCAGAACTTTGTAACATTCCATGTAAGTTTATAATAACCACAATTTCTCTATCTCTTTATTAGCAAAATATTAAATTATGAGTGTAGCAAGTCCAGTCTATTACTGACTGGAAATGAATACTCTCACATTCACAGTTTTTATTCTGTGCTCTTGGCAATTTAAAACAATTTATCTAGCATTTTTCTAACCAAAACCACTAATCAATTAAGTATTCCTTCTCAAAAAAGTCTTTAATATAACTAGAAAAGGGACTCTATTAACCCATAGAAAGGTGTGGATACATTGAAACCTGGAGAAAATATTTAAAATATGATTCCCAAGCCAGGCCAATAATTCATTAATTGCATCCAAACCAAACTAGATGTTTCAAAATGAAAATAGCTCCCATTATGTGTTTTATGACTTTTACTAGATTCAATATTAAGAAAATATTTACTTTTCAGTCTTTGAGTCTTATGATTCACAGGAAAACAGTGGAACTGACTTGTGGCTTTGTCAGATGTACTTTAGGAAAACAGTGGAACGGACCTGTGGCTTTGTCAGATGTACTTTTTTTTTTTAAATTAAAGCATAGTTGATTAACAATGCTGTGTCAGTTTCAGGTAGGTGTACAGCAAAGGGATTCAGATGTACTTTTAGGCTTAACTGCATTAGCAACAATTAGAACATAGGGTTTTCATAATAGCTTTCATCTCTCTAGACTACAGTGAAGAACAATTGCCCATTTGGTGTTTTAAGGAGAGCACTCAAGCCTAAATGCAAAGTAAATTATTATTTATTTCTTAAAGGAAATAAGAAAAACACAAAGAAATGAAGCTGGAGTCTTCAAAAAACTGAAAGGGTTTTATCTATAGTTGGTTTTCCATAAAAGATTTGTTTTAGATTCCATTCAATAAGATGGAAGGGACCTAACATTTATTGAGGTATCAAATGTTCTTTAGCTCATCTAATATTTATAACAAACTTATAAGGTGGATATTTTCTTCATTTTACAGTTGATAAAACTGAAGTGCTTTTAGGTTAAGCAACTTTAGTTTTTGAATAGGTTAGTGGCAGAGCCATGGTTCAGACCCTTCAAATACTTACTAAACCCGTAAGAATTACTGGACACAGGACCAGCCCTGAGGATTCTTGGCCTCTGTCCCCAAGGAGCTCAGATTCTAGCTAAGGAGGCAGCCAATATTATGGGGTGTAAAAATATCATGGTAGAGATAAGTACAGGATGTTATAGAAGAGGGGTCCCAGCATTCCCCTGGCTTTAATTGCCACCTATATATATATATATATATATATATATATATATATATATCAGTGATCCAAATCCATACTTTCAGAGCAGAGGTCTCCAAACCAATGTGCTCAGCTGCCACTGAGACTCTCCATTTAGCTGTTCCATAGCCTCCAACCTCGCAAGTCCTTCCAACCTCTGAATCACATCCCACCTGTGTTTCCTAGTTCATTAACAATATCCTAGATCCTACTTTCCACTCCCTTCACAAATAGTCCTTCATGTGGTCTCCAGCCTACCTCTTTTTTATCACTCCTACCTCTTTCTTCTCTATCCTATGGCCACTGCCTTAGTTGAAGCCCTCAACATCTCTCCACTAGATTTCTTCAATAATTGGGTAAAGTGATCTTCCAGTCACCAGGGTAATTCCCTTTTAATCTGTTTTCCATCATCAGAATGTCACTCCTTACTCAAAACCCTTCAAAGGCTTCTCAGTGTCTCCAGGATACACTCCAAATTTCCTAGCCTGGCAGATGAGACCCTTCCTGATGAGGTCCCAGTACTTCTCTGGCATTATCTGCATCTGCTATGTGCCAGCCCTGATAAGTGTTTGGGATAAAATGGTAAACAAGATGTATTTTGTATTGCCAGAACCTCTACTCAAGAAGTTTATGTCAAAAGATCAAGAAAAATGAACAAAATAATTTCAAGCTGTAACATATCCTATAAGGAGGATGGAGCTACAAAATTTCTTTTAAAAATTATCAAATAAAATCCAATAACATAGGGCTTCCCTGGTGGCGCAGTGGTTGAGAGTCCGCCTGCCGATGCAGGGGACACGGGTTCGTGCCCTGGTCCGGGAAGATCCCACATGCCGCGGAGCGGCTGGGCCCGTGAGCCATGGCCGCTGAACCTGCGCATCCGGAGCCTGTGCTCCGCAACGGGAGAGGCCACAACAGTGAGAGGCCCACGTACCGCAAAAAAAAAAAAAAAAAATCCAATAACATAGAAAAACATAATACATCATTACTAAGTGGGTTTTATGCCAAAATTAGGTTAACATTTGAGAATAAATGTAATTCATCATATAACAAAGTAAAAAAGAAAAACCATATGATTATCTCAATGGATGCAGAAAAGGCACTTGCCAAAATCTAATATTCCTAATTCAAAAAACAAAAAACCCAAACTTTTAGTGCTAAGAACAGAAAGGAATGTCCTCAGCCTGATAAAGAGCATCTATGAAAAACAAACCTACAGCAAACATCATACTTAATGATGAAAGACTGATGATGATGATGAATATTTTCCATCTAAAATCAGGAAACAAGATAAGTGTGTCTGCTCTTACCACTTCTATTTAACTTTGTTGCAGTTTCAACCAGTAGAGGATCTAACCAGTACAATAAGGCAAGAAAAAGAACTGAAAGGCATCCAGATTAGAAAAGAGACAAAGAAAAGCTTTATTTTCATACAATGCAATTGTCCATGTAGAAAATCCAATGGAATCTACAAAAAAAAAAAAAAAAGAAAGAAAGAAAAAAGAGAACTACACAAAAAAGTACTAGAACTACTAAGTGGGTTTAACAAAGTTACAGAATGTGAGATCAATATACAAAACGCATTGTTTTCTATACACTAGCAGTAAACACCTGAAACTTGAAATTTAAAATGCCATTTACAGTAGTATCAAAATACAAAATACTTAAGGATAGATCTGTAAAAAGATATGCAAGAACTATAAACTACAAAACATCTTTGGAATTAAAGATTACCTAAATAAACAGAGAGATATACCTCATTCATGGGTTAGAAGACTTGAACTGACCTATAGATACAATGCAATTCCAGTCAAAATCCCAGCAAGCTTTTTGATTCATGGAAATGCAAAGGACGTACAATAACTAAAACAACATTGTAAAAGAACAGCAAAGTTGCGTGACTATCACAACCTCATTTAAGCTACAGTAATCAAGACAGTATGGTATCATTATCAGGAAAGATAAATAGGTCAATAGAACACAGTAGAGTCCGGAGACAGACCTAAACATATACGGGCAACTGTTTTTTGACAAAGGTACAAAGGCAATGCCATTTGAACATACAGCCTTTTTCAACAAATGGTGCTGTAAACAAATGGACATCTATATGCTAAAAAATAAACTTCAATCCATATCTTTTACCAGATAGAAAAATTAACTAAAAATAAACCACAGCTCTAAAAAAATGATAAAACATCTAGGAGAAAACAGCAGAAAATCTTTGTGACTTTGGGTTAGGCAAAGATTTTTTAGATACAACATGAAGAGCATGGTCCACAAAAGAACAAGTTGAGAAGAACTTTAAAAATTCAAAAATTAAAAACTTCTGCTCTTTGAAAGTCACTATTAGACAGCTATATGTATACATATATCCCCTCCAAGTTCCATTTTTAAATTTTATTCCTTTTGCCCCATCTGTGCACTGAGTTTACATGTTATATTTTTCATCTTTCCTATACGTGCCATCTGTTTATAGAGCTGCAAATGCAACTGTAATTTTAGTTATTAATAATATTTCTCTTAAATTTCCTGATTATCAGCTTGTCTGTTCTTTGATGCTTAGTAGGATCATTTTATCACGCAGATGACATTCTTTGATCTTCCTTATCTCTAGAATGATATGAAATTTTTTAAAAATTTTTATTTCTTGACTTTGGACTTGTTCTACCTTTTGTATTTGGTATTCTATTCATTCAGATATATGCAATGCTAGCGATAGGGTACACGTTAATTTATTTGTTCTACAGATCTGAGTGTCTAGCTGGTATACTTTAAATGTCAATTTATTGCATGTTAAGCTGTTAAAATAACAACAATAAAATAAAAGCAATCTAAAGAATTACTTCAATTCATTCCTAGCCCAGGGTTTCCATAGACTTCCAAATTAGAAAGCAGTCAGCTAAATAGCACACTTAAGCTTTTAGGCTGGGAACAGAGTATTGTTTCATAACAGAAATTGGATATATATGAGGACAGTGATTCAATGGTTGTTAGTTTAATGTGCTCTGACAGATGTTTCAAGAATGATAAACTAGATCTCAGACTAGATTTTACTTCCTTTTCTTTTTTTCTCCCTTTATCATTCAGCAACAGAAATGGGTAAGAGACTAAGGATGGCTTAATTAAAATAATACAATCGTGTGGCTCATACAGATAACATAGCAAGTGTCTTCGACCACTGTGCAAGGTGGTATTTCATAGAATTTTAGACATGGAAGGGAGCCCTCATTTTACAGACTAGCAATCCCAGATGGAAAATGAAGTAAAATAGCTTTGCCAAGGTCACAGAGCTAGAATTTGGTGATATTTTTAAAAAATTTATTCAAAAAAAGAAAAAGATTTGGGACAGAATATATTAACTCGTAGCCAATTGTCTGACCAGGCTGTGTTTCTGCTTTCCTGTATGCATAGGACCATAAGCAGGTATGAGGTTAAAATAACTAAGACAGTGGTTCTCAATCTTCATTGCATAATAAAAACAAGAAACCAGACCCCACCCCCAGGGTTGATCCAATTGGTTTGGGCAGGTCAGTGTTCTCGAACTTCAGCATTCATCAGAATCACGTGGAGGGCCTGTTAAAACAGATTGCCAGCCCCATCCCCAGAGTTTGATTTTGGGGGTTGGCATGGTGCCCAATAACTTGCATTTCTAATAAATCCTGAAGTCACATTGATGCTGCTGGTCTGTGAACCACACTTTGAGAACGACTGGGGGTAAGGCATCAGGTAATTTTTCTTTTAAGTTCTTCAAGATGGTAACGTTCAGCCAGTTGAAAATCACGGGCCTAAAAACAATCATTCTCAATCTTTTTTGGAATCACCTGGGGAATTAAAAAAAAATACTGCTGCCTGAGTCTCTACCCCAGCTCTTCTTTTTAAATTGATCTGGGATGCAGCCTGAGCCTTGGGATGTTTTAAAGGATTTTGCACGAATAAAGGAATCCTACTTCAGATGACTGTGGCATGCAGCCAGGACTGAGAGTCGCTGAAAATGTTTTGCCTCCTCAAATCTTATTACCATTTACCTAGAATTTCCCCAGAGCTGGGTACTTTCACCACCATCACATACTAGAAATTCCTTTCTAACTGGTTGTCTGTGAACAATGATTTATTTCCACTTCGATGTTTTACTAATATTTATTGAATACTTGGATGCAGTCGGCCTGGTGGTGAGGGTTTTGCCTCTTTACCATCCTTTTGTTTTGCTTTGCCTACTGAATGGTTATGCTTTAAATCATCTTTCCTTAAAGAGAGACCCTGTAATTTCTAGAATCAATACTGTCTTCTAAGTTGTGGTTAATATATATCACGTTTTATTCTGTTTCTGCTGGTTAGAAACTCAAGACAGGAAAAGAGAGGGAGAGAGAGAAAGGGTGGGGGGATCTTATAGAAAAAAAAAAAATCCTTCTGCTCTTAACACATTACCCTTAGTATTTGATTCTCTGTGGCTCTTGGCTGGGGTTATCTGGAAATGGATAGATTCAGTAATTCCAAGAGGAAAATTCCAAGAATACTTATGACTGCAACCTAAGGCAGCTGATTTTCCTTTTGCTTTTAATTAATGCATTT
Source organism: Delphinapterus leucas (assembly GCF_059928025.1). Taxonomy (NCBI): domain Eukaryota; kingdom Metazoa; phylum Chordata; class Mammalia; order Artiodactyla; family Monodontidae; genus Delphinapterus; species Delphinapterus leucas. Next base: position 64,005,647 of record NC_143131.1, read on the forward strand.
CTTTCATTTCCAACTAAAAAAAAGAAAGCCACTAATTTTTTCCCCCAAAAGTAACTTCCTCTGGAACAAATTATAATACTATTAAGCACAATGATATGACTTGTTTCAGGTAAAGGGGTTTTAGCTGAGAAGACTTAACAGGAAATATTCAGTTATTTTTACCTGTTTCACAGTTGTGCTTAACGCTTCCTGTCAGGACCCTATGCTCACTCTTTACAAGACAGTACTGATACGCACTACTACACAACCCTCCTCATGAAGAACAGTATTTTCAGAATTAAGGTTAAGAATGCATCCTACAGCTTTTAGTTCCCAAAGTTCCATTTGTTCCAAGCTTCATGAGATCTGAGAGCCGTCAGGAGCTGTATCTTTAACTTTTAGACCTGTGGCCTAGCGAGGTGTTTAATAAATGGTACTTAATTAATATTGACCAGATGAATGAATGTATACACACGTCCGTATTTGCTTCACATAAGCCCAAACCATAGGGAGACCAAGGCTCAGACAACTCTAAGAGTCAAGGAAGGCAAATGCCATCTTTACGATCTGAGATGTCCCCAATACTCCAGTTTTCTTTTCCCTACTTTTGTACCAGTTTTGATAAGAACAGTTCAGCCTAATGAGGTCAGATGGTCCATCTCCTCACCCACCCACTTTCCTTCTTAAAATGGCCAAAGCAGCTATTCTGATCGTACCACAAAACACAAAATTACTTATAACAAAATCATAACTGTGGGAGGTATTCATCGATAAAATGTAGCCATGCAGATTCTATGATACATGTTACCAGAAAATTTGGGGGCAGTTTTTCAAGGCTGATAAGCCCATTATGGGAAAGGGCCTGGCTGGGAAAAGTGGTGGGTGAGAGAGCACTGCAGGGAGGTCAGAGTTCAACCTGGGCCAACACACAGGACAGCACCTAGGTCACTTCTCTGCGCTTCAGTTTCCTCATCCTCAAATGAAAAGGTGGTGCTGAGTGATCTCCAGTGGTCCTCCTAACTCTGACACAGCCTGCATCTCTGTATTTCTCTTCATATTATGGCTTACACAATCACTGTGGAAACACTTAAGGGCCGAGCAGTGAAGTCTACATATTTACTTTGAAGGATAAGAAAAGAATTCATTTTAAACTATTGTAAAATGTCAGGGTTTAGGGTTTTGTTTTGTTCTGATTGGTATTAAATACAAATATTCCCCTGTATTTGCTGCTTCAGTTTTCATATAACACCAATTTTCCAAAGCAATATGGACTTGCATTATATTATTCTTTAAAATGTTGTATGAAGCCAGGTTGGGTAACATTTTTGTTTTGAGGCACAGGGCTTGAATTACCAAGTGACACAGTTCAGTTTATAATATAAATAAGTTTTCCAGGAACCTGTTTTACATTAGAGACTGCTACAAAACTAAGATAAAATTGTTGCGAGACCACCAAATAGGCTTGAAACGAAGCTGATCCAACCTATTCACCTGTCTTGGAAATTAGCAAGCATTGCTACAGTTAGCTTGATGCCCACTAACGACCTGAGTCATGGTAATTAAAAAAGACTGGCTTGATTAGGTCCAGGTCCTTGTGCTGCATGGACCTTCACCCAATGAAAGCATTAGAAATTAACTTTATGACACCACAATGAGAACCAACAATACAGAAATCATAAAAATATACCATAAATCAAAATCATTATCTATTAAATTAGTTTTGAGCTGAGCTTTGGTTATTGAAATAATTTAAAGGAACTAATAAATATGCAATCCACACTACACCTGCTTATAATCATAAAGAGAGTTTTAAAAATCCATTTTCAACATGAAGAGATTGTTTGTGCCTTATCCCCAAACAATAATACCCAAACACTGAAGCAAAAAAGTCAGCTATCTATTTACCTACTGGTGACCAACAACAGAACTTTAGTGCTTTCAGGAGTCAGGTCATTTTCACCCTTATTTTACAAAGCTAAACCAAGATTTCTGTTATCAGAAGGAGCAATCTGCTGCTAGGCTCTGCCCAAACGTCAAGCACCTGCTTTCTCTGGTCTGGAGGCAGATGGTACATCATAAAAATAAAAGTCATGGGGAAAATGCACAGAAAGATATTCCCTTTAAAACCCTTTAGGAGGTTCTTTTTTCCTAAAATCTAATGCTATAAATATACATGTTTATGTTAATATCTTAGCTTAGAATTTGGGAACTGATTCAGGGGCATTAAAAAAGTTTCCTTAGCCTGATTCATATTCACGTGTTCACATATTTCCATAGAATGGGGAAACAGCCTTTACTTTAGCTGATTAGCACGTAAGGCAGGCCAGAACAGGAATTTTGGAATCCCAACAAATACCCTGAGCGAAGGCAGCTGCCATCCTTATCCTTCAATATTACTGCTAACTGTACCTCCATTGAGTTCTCTTATAGCAACTAAGACACCGCTTAATAGGTGTCTGAATCAGCTCAGGCTGCTATAACAAAATAGCACAGATGGAGTAGCTGAAACAACAGGAGTTTACTTCTTACAGTTCTGGAGGCTGGTGAGGCCAAGATCAAGGTGCCGGCCAATTTGGTTCCCCCATGAGCCTCCTCTTCCTGGCTGGCAGACAGCGCCTTCTCACTATGTCCTCAGATGGTAGAGAGAGAGCAACCTCTGATCTCTCTTCTTCTTCTCATAAGAACATTGATCCCAACATGGAGGTCCCACCTCATGATCTCATCTGAACTAATTTCCTCCCAAAGGCCCCGCCTCCAAATAGCATCACATGGGGCTTAGGGCTTCAGCGTATGAATTTTGGAGGGACACAAACATTCAGACCATAACAATGGAATAACCTCATTTATATTTGTGGGATTTGTATAGATGAGCTAGGCTGTAATAAATTGGCCTCATAATATGCTTTTCCACAATAATTATGTAGGGTGGTGTTTCTCAAACTTTAGGTGCATCGGAATCCCCTGAAGCTTGTTAAACACACATCTCTTGGCCCGATCCCCAGGGATTCTGATTTAGTAGGTCTGTACGGGGACCTAAGGATTTGCATTTGTAACAAGCTCCCAGGTGATGCTGACGCTATCTGTTTGAGAACCACTGATGCAGGGGTTCCCTTTGGAATGTTAATATCAGTTATGATTCTTTGGGCATGTATTGGCTTCTCAGTAATACCTGTTTTATGCTGAACATATTTGAAATGTGTCAGTTTGCTTATACGCAGATGTTGCAGTTACATACAAAGATGCTCTCAATAAGCAGATGGATAGATCTGCTGGGGTGAGGCTGCTTCGTGCTGTGAGCACCCAGGGAGAGTCAATTAATGCCGTATGTCTATGTCTCATTAGCTAATTGTGACTTCACAAGTCACCAAGATTTACAAGAGTGTCTGCTGACATCTTATCCTTATTGATTTTTAATCTTAGAATTTAGAGCTAGTCTTTAAAGTTGCTGGATTCTGCTATCTTACATCTACAAGCACGTTGCAATTGTTTGAACTAATATCAAATTTTGACAAATTTTAATATTAAGTATTTGAGCAATGCTTACTATATATGTTCAACTCATTTGTCCTATAATCATACTTGGCTAAATTTTAAAGCATGGCTCTGTCATGAAACAGCATAATTTTAAGATTTACTTCAAGTACACTTTGGAATGTAAACGTACCTTATTTAGCTTTATAAAATATCCCAGTCCCGCTTCCAGGGGATTTGTATCACAGTTCATCTAAAAGGGAAAACACACATTTTAAATCTTAGATGAATGCAAATTGTTTTAATAACATCACTTTCATATATACTTTTTAGGGAAGAGAACACTTTTTCACTATGAATATAGATTCTGAAAAAGGAAAATTGTGGACTGGCCTCAAAGTAATTTTTTAAATCTAAAATTCAAATGTAGCCTTTCAGCAAATACTGTTATTTCAATAGCAAATTAGAAACTAAAATTCACAGTTTGTTTCCAAGGCTCTCTTTGTATAATAAACATCTGAGGGATACCACAACAATGATGTCTTCCCAGAAACAAGACTTTCAGAAGCTTTTATCTAATAATTTTACATAAACAGGTTTTGAAAAGGTATTAAGTAATTTACTTATCTTACAATCATCCAGAAATTGGGATAAGTAGAGGAAAAAGCAGGTGATAGGAAAATGGCTTCTACAGAGTTCAGGAGAGGGAAAAGGAAAAAAAATAGAGATTGAATCTCAATCTTTTCAAATTGGTTGAGTTATTACAACATAGTTCAAGGGGAACTAAAGCCACTATTTGAGACTAGACCTGATTTTTGTTTGCTTGTTTATTTTGTTGTCGTTGGTCTCTTTTGCTCCAGGAGAACTGGTCTAAACCTCATAAAAAGTTGCCAAACTTAAAAAAAAAAGACAACACAGCCCTCGTATGAACTGCATGAGTAATATAAACTTGTTTTACATAACATAAAATTTCGGGCTCATATTTCCTAATCCATTTGAGCACCTCTAAAATTTTTACCTGCTCAAAGTTTCAGAATTCCAGGAAAAAAATGAAAACAAAGCCCAGATGCTTGATTGATGTATTAACACTAGAGGGCGTGCTGGCACTGCTGGGAAATCGGAGGGACGGGGGATGGAGAAAACCATTTCAGAGGAGGGGTCCAAGGGAAAAGGCAGGGAGGCGCAGAAACGCCTGACCGTAAAGGCTGCTTCAGCTGCTTCATCCCTTGTGGCGTGTGGAGGCAGAGCCGTCCTCTACTTTTCTCCCTGCAGCAGCCTCCGCTAAGAACCCCACCCACACCCGGCTTGTAGGCTGAGAATCCTTATAACACAGCACCTCTCCTGCAAAACAGTGACTTGCCCCAGGGCCCTTGTTCTTTCAGGGGCTCCAGGAGGCTGCCCTCTCCACCTCAAAGCCCACTTGCTTCTGCCCCTGGTCTAGCTGTCCAAGGGACCCTGCCTGCACTTTCAAACCCACTCTGCCCTCAAATTTATTGTTATATCCTAGGCACTTTGTAGACTATCTAATCTCGACAATAACTCTGGAGGAGAAAGATTGGCCCTATCTTATAGAGAAGTAAACAGACTCTAGAGGGTTAAGGCCACACAGTTAGTATGTGGTGGAGGATACATCTGAACCCAAGAGACCCTACCCTGAAGTAAGAACATCTTTTACCACTGTCCCTTATCTCACCTCCCAGGCCTAAAACCTTAACGTCTTCCAAGGAAACTAGCAAATCTGAAAAAATTAAGGGGTCGAAAAATAGCCTGCCATATTGGAGATAAAACAGAGAACAGAGTAATCTGGACCAAGTTGTTTATTATTTCTTAGTGTGATTGTGTTTTGAACAGGGATTGTGTGTAGAACTGCCAACGCTTTGCCCAAGAATCACCAATAATACCTCCTTCAGGGAGAGTTGAGAAGGTAGATGAGATCATGCCTATGAAAATGGTGTGTAACTACACAAATAGAAACCCTGAGTTCCCATTATTAATGGTGGGAATGGGCTGGACCAACGCATCCCAGACCACCAACCCCGCCCCCCTCAGAAAGACCCCTTTGGTTGCTACTTCCCCAAAAGGTGCGGGATAAGAAAGAACTGAGGATGGGCAATGTGACAGAGGAGAAGGAAGAATTTGAAAGGTAGTCCTCAAGTCCCGTGGAGTAGGCAGGCTCCCTTGGGATAGCCACAGCTCCCCACACAGTCAGAGACAGATGTCCAGGGCTCTCTGCTAAGCAGGAGGAATTAGGGCAGAATAAACATTACGTCACAATTCCACTGAATTTGCAACTGGGAAATTGAGGAGAAAAACCTCTTTCCCTAATTAAATAAAACTTCGGGGAATTCTCAGGTGGTCCAGTGGTTAGGGCTCTGCGCTTCCACTGCAGGGGGGCATGGGTTTGGTCCGTGGTCTGGGGAACTATGATCTCGCATGCTGCACGGCATGGCCAGAACAAAAAAAAATTTTTTTTTCTTATAATACATACTTTTACAACCAGAGCCAATGCTAATGCAGTTAAAACTAACCCTTATATAAAAATCAGATACAATACACGTAAAATTTTAATAAAGATGCTAGCATTTCAAACCTCTGACCCCCAGGCTCTGAAAGCTTTCTCCAGTCTTAAGGCATTCATGGCATAGGTTCCAAAGTTGTCAATTCCCTCTTCCTGGCCTGCATTCATGATAACGTCATAAAGTGCCGCAGAATCTTCTCGTCTGTGGTACAGCTCCCAACCCAGCTCACCTGAAATACACCCACAAGTGCCCACCAGAGTAAGAATGATGATCATGGAGTCTAATGTGCATTAGCTAAAACACATCAATAAATGGAGAGATTCCATTTATGCAATATAGACACTGTTGAGTTTTAAAAGACCAGTTCAGAAAAAGGTTGCAACCAAACCCCACTGCAAAGGAGCCTGCCATATCACAGATGCTTTTGTGCCCAATCCTGTCCCCCACACAGAGGGTAGCATCTAGGACATCTCATGACACAGAAAGACTGTGATGCAGGAGTTACTCTTGCCCCTTGACCTCAGCTTCATAATGTTAAGTCAGGAATTAGCATGGCAGAGTTTATCAAGAAAAGGGGTTCAAGGTTTAGACACCTCAACCCCCAACTCCTTGGCCCCAAATCACGAGGCTTAAAGATAAAGGCAACTGATGACAACTATTCAACTTGTCTTTGCTGTGGGATAGCCATAGTCTCTAATGCCCCCCACTCCCCCCTCCTTCCCCATTTGGTCATTTCATTCACCATTAGAGCTGTGGGCAAAAACCAAAGAAAATGACACCCAACCCAAAGAGACTGCTTATTTTTTATTCTGCTTATGTTTTATTCTGGTCACCATTTGGCCAAAGTTGGGCAGAGGAAGGATGGTGAAAAGGGACAGCGGAGGCCCAGGGAAGAGCTATGGCCTTTATACTGTGTGTTCGCCTCATTCCTCATGTCAAGGGCTGATGGTGAGGTGCTTCTCCAGGACAAACACCAGAACGTTAGCAACACGTAATTGAGTGAATGCCTGGGCACCCAGTATATCTTCTGTGAAGGGACAGGGAATCTACAGAGAGTTAGAAGTGAGCCCAGAGCACCAATGGGGAGCATTTATTCATCCGTTTCCAAATATCTACTATGTGCAATGTTAGCTGCATAGCAAGTCTTCCCTAATGCACTTAGAGTCAGAAAGAAAGATGATCAGTGGTAATGCTTTAAGAGCGGTGCCTGATACATTCACGATGTTCTCTATGGGAGACTCTATCAATGGGAGACCATTTTGAATGTTCCCATACAGAATCAGCTGGCCTGAATATTCTGTCAACCCTTCCAACTATTCCAACAGCCATCTTCTTCCCACTTTCTTAACTACCTTTCCAAATGGTAGGCAGCTAGCTATGAGCCTGGAACAACAATTGGAAATCTGTGAAAGGACTCTCTCAGACTAGGAGTGAATAAACAAAATTGTCAGAAGAGTCAGGCAGGAGAAATCTTTCTCCAAAGTTAAAATGACCAAAGTGAATGTGTGTGTGTGTGTGTGTGTGTGTGTGTGTGTGTGCTGTGTGTATGTGCATGCGTGCACACATTTCTGGTAACTGCTTTAAAATTTTAGAGCCTTATTCTAGGTTGTTTTCCAATTCTTACCAGTATAAGATATCCTGATAGCAGTGACAGGAATGTTGGAAACCTTTAAAGACTTGGTCTGAAGAAACTTGAAAACATCATCACTAAGATCTTCAGAGGTCAGTTTCTGAAGGGCCTTTCTTGCATGTGGCCCTGCGACGCCAAGGACTCCAAGCTCATCGGTTATGTTTCTAATTTCAACATCATATCCACCTTTGACAGCCTCTTCTTCAATCCATCTGCATTTGAGATTCATAAACATCGTGTTAAATCCTGCTTGAATAATGCATGTTGGTAACAGATTATTTCTCGGAAGAAATGCTCTGTGTCTAGAATTGCCAGAAAGTCCCTAGAATGTCATTTCACATAGATCACCTAATTTTTAAAATTGAGGAAACTGAGTCCCAGAGATGTTAAATGATCCTCTTTAAACTACCCACTTAAATGTGTGGGCAATTTTTCACAGTACGGAAGGACCCTTCCGTTTAAACAAGATCTGCCACACGATTCTTTTAAATAGCGACAGCCCTATTGCATTTAAACTGATGATTCAATCTTGGGAAAATTTTCTCTAATACCTGTACACAGGAGGCATGCTTGTGTTGCTAAAGGTTAATAATGCACCTGCCACCAGACACATACTTGCTTTGACAATGACAAGGAAAAGATTAAAACTCTAAAGACTAGTTTCAATTTCTGAGTCTTGATGAGTTATTGGAACCCAGTGATAGGGCTCATTTATAATTTTTTGAGCACTCCCTGGAGCTACACAAGTCTATCAGAAAATGACCATCTGGATTGACACAAAGCTAAGCTACTAAGATGGCTCCCAATGCACCTTGGATTGGAGGCTATAATTTGCATCATTTTACAACTAGAGTGAGAATCTGTCAGAGTAAGATGTTTATTAAACAACAATATTCCAAGTATTTTTGAAATACTGAAGATTAGAGATTTTAGAGTAGACTAAATAATAGACTAAAGCTTCGTGTGAAGGATTGACTTGGCAGGTCAATGATTTAGATGCAGCTTTGTGGCACAAAGCGTGAAAAAGGAAGAAGAAAAACCAGGGAGGCAGTTCACTAAAGTGGACCAAACTTGGGCATCAGAATCAACAAGGCTGGCTTGAGCAGGTTACTTTAACCCAAACTTCACTTTCCTCACCTGAAATTGGGAATAATACATACCTTGCAGATATATCTATTAAAAGAATTTATTGAGATAATGTGTAATAATGGTTTTGACATATTGGCGATGCCTAACAAAAGGGAGTTAATATTATTAAAACCAGTAAACCCCATGGATGGACTACCTTTGGGAGGGGGATGGTCATAGGGGCCCTTCAAATAATTTCCTCTAAGAGATATGAAGTTTATTTAAAACAATAAGATTTTAAGAATTAAAGTTGTACTTTCAATTACTGGTAAACAAACAAACAAACAAACAAAACCTCGGTGCAAGATTGGGTCAATATACAATCCATGTAAAATTTTCTTACTAGGTGTACACTTACCTAAGATCATGAAGCTCTGATCCAGAACCAGTTATTAATAGAAACTCCCCAGGAGACAGGTGAGAAACTGTCAACTCAGCATATACTTGACCTTTTGGTGTTAACATGTGACTTATATTTGTAAAACCCACCTACACAAAAGAATTTTAAATTACCTCAGGATGAAATAAAAATCTTATGTGTCCTGTTAACACCACATGGAAATAAAAATGTGGTTGTCAAAAATGAAAAACATCTGAATGCTATCATTTCTATCAATTGTGTGAACTATCTGTAAACCTAAACCCATTAATTTTGAAGTTTTCAGTTTAAATGACCATTATAATTACTTGTCATAAAAATTACACTTCAGCCAATTTGGGGGTTCCCATTTATACAACTAAACAAAGTCATAAGGTCCTTAGATGATAATTCATTTAACAAAAATTTAAATTTGAAAATTAGCTAGAATACCCTTGGTTAGTTGAAGGGTTCTGGTGTTCATACAGAAATCATTAGGTGAATTGAAATAACATATTGGTTTTTTTGAAAACAAGAGGTAGAGAATTAAGTAGGCCAGAATCCTGGACCTTGTACCCCTACAAGGTTATTTACCTTGGGAATGACATTTGCAAAGAGATGGTCCAACAATCTAATGGAGTCTTGACCTTTGATGTTAAACTTGCCAAATGGTGACAGGTCAATCACCCCTACTCTTTGCATAACCTGTTTATACTCAGAGCCCACAGGATCAAACCAATTTGTGCGGCGAAAACTTGGCCTGAAACACAATGTTTGTCATAAAACAAGAGTTATTCATTTTCAAAAAATTACAGAATAAGGATATTTTAATACACCCTCTTTGCCTAGAAAATTTCATTTGGGGGAAAAGTGCCACCTGTTCTACAAATCATACATACATATTGGAATCTACTTGATTTTTTAAGTTACTCATCTATCCCTTGACCCATTTCATAGTGAATGAAGTATTAATTAAGTAGAAAATAAGATAGGCCATGTGGGTTCTCAGATCTGGAAAAGAGCTTAGAAGTTAACCAATCCGTAGTTTTCAACCTTGGTTACATATTAGAATCACCGGGGGGGGGAGCATTCTAAAAATACTAATTTGGGGGGCATAATTAAACCAGAATATATGAGGGGTAGAGCTATCTTGTTTGTTGTTTCTCAAACATTTATGCAAATACATCACTTGTACTTGTTAAGATACCGATTCTGATGCAGCAGGTCTGCGGAGGGGCCCTAGATTCTGCACTCGAACAGGCTTCATGCTGGTCCACCTGGAGTTAAGCAAGGATCTGGTCCAACATTTTCATTTTTTAGAGAAAAGGCACAAAGTGACTTCCAAGGTCTTTGCATTAGTTAATGACAGAGCTGGGCCTGGAACAAAGGTCTCCTAACTCATTATGCAGGGTTGTTTCTAGTTTACAGAGTGGACTATTAATGTGGTATTTTAACTTCAGAGCAGGATGCTAAGTCTGCAAAATGAGTCTTCAGTGGTTTAATTATTAAAATAGTAGAAGAAATAGGCCAGGTCCAAACAGCACAAGGTGAAGAATAGATCTGGCATTTATCTGAGTCGTTTAGGAAAAACCAAACCGGTATTTTGCCCCCAGGTAATCTCCACTGGCTGACTACAGAGTCCAAATTCATTAATCAGCAACTGGCCCTCTACTATACTTTGGGCCTTTTAGATCTGATCTTAAAGTAGACACTAAAACCTGTTTAAATTTACAATAGCCCGGAGATGGAAACAACCTAAGTGCCCATCATCGGATGAATGGATAAAGAAGATGTGGCACATATATACAATGGAATATTACTCAGCCTTAAAAAGAAACGAAATTGAGCTATTTGTAATGAGATGTAGACCTAGAGTCTGTCATACAGAGTGAAGTCAGTCAGAAAGAAAAAGACAAATACCGTATGCTAACACATATATATGGAATTTAAGGAAAAAAAAACGTCATGAAAAACCTAGGGGTAAGACAGGAATAAAGACGCAGACCTACTGGAGAACGGACTTGAGGATGTGGGGAGGGGGAGGGGTGAGCTTTGACGGGGCGAGGGAGAGTCATGGACATGTACACACTAACAAACGTAGTAAGGTAGATAGCTGGTGGGAGGCGGCCGCGTGGCACAGGGATATTAGCTCGGTGCTTTGTGACAGCCTGGAGGGGTGGGATGGGGAGGGTGGGAGGGAGGGAGACGCAGGAGGGAGGACATGTGGGGGCATGTGTGTATGTGTAACTGATTCACTTTGTTGTGGAGCAGAAGCTAACGCACCATTGTGGAGCAATTGTACCCTAGTAAAGATGTTAAAAAAAAAAAAAAAAAACCTGTTTAAATAAGCAAAATGACAGGTCAAAAAAAAAAGAGAGAGAGAATTGGACTTCCTGGTGGTGCAGTGGTTAAGAACCCATCTGCCAATGCAGGGGACACGGGTTCCAATCCCTGGTCTGGGAAGGGGTTCCAATCCCTGGTCTGGGAAGATCCCACATGCCGCGGAGCAACTAAGCCCGTGCGCCACAACTACTGAGCCTGCACTCTAGAGCTCGCGTGCCACAACTACTGAAGCTCGCGTGTGTAGAGCCTGTGCTCCGCAACAAGAGAAGCCACCGCAACGAGAAGCCCACACACTGCAACAAAGAGTAGCCCCCGCTCGCCGCAACCAGAGAAAAGCCCATGCGCAGCAATGAAGACCCAACACAGCTGAGAAAGAAAAAGGAGAACTTAACGTGAAAAGGAAACTTTCTTTTCTCTTGGTTTATGGATTCTCATGAGAAAAAATATATAATCACTATTAATCCCAAGTACAATAGTATGCAATCCAAGTATAATGGCAACAGCTTTAGAGGAATTCAGAGAATTGTTTTAGTGATGTGCTTTACGTTTTAGCTCAAACTAAAATAGTAAGTAAATGACCTTTTCCCCTAATTTACTAGCAGTGCATATAACTTGCATGATTCAGTGCACACACACTAGAAAGCAGTTGCTTTGAGCTATTCCTTGACAAATAGAAAATCCATATTTCCATAGTGTTTCCATACTATGTGACTTGGCCAGGCATCCTAAACCAGGACAAACCTTCAGGAGCCAACTGAAGCCATGTGGGGATTTGGAGAGGGTGGAGAAGGTTCTCTGAGCAACTGGAAAATGTCAAGCAGAGGCTTCATCTGGGCTGGTTGTAGGTCTCGCGAGGCCACATGGGTCCTAGATGTGGACCAATGTCACGTGGGATAAACTAAGGCCTGCACTGCACAAAAAGTGATTTTCGTGGGAAAAGGCTCAATGCTCTTTGGAATGGGGTGGAGTGATGGGGTGGGAGGGGGACATGGCACTTCTCTGGGGTCCCTCCATTCCACCCCCAAATTTCATTCTGTGGTGAGAGTGACAGGCAGGTTAAGTCACTCACTTACCTGTACCCAGTGTCCTGGCCTGGTTGATAGAACCAGTGTGGCTGCTCCCAGCCTGCATGGAACCCCATGGAACACTTGGACTCCAGGGTTTTATAAAGCCCACTGACTCGCTGAGTTGGCCTCCCAGCAAACCGTTCTTCTTTAGGGTAACCAACTGAAAAAGGAAAATTGGTGCTCTGAATAGCATAGAACCAAAACTATAAAATATTTTGAAGGGATTCAGAAAATGGAAAACACAGCACTTAAAGTCTAGAAGCATATATTTTATATATATATATATATATATATATAAAATATATATGTATATATTATATGTATAATATATATGTATGTATTATATATATACATATATATGCATTAAATTTATGTTTTACAAAAACCCAAAGCTGTATTTATATTGATCATCAAAGGGTAAAGTAAAAATAGATTTAAAAATTAAAATCACTTATGCATTCCTCATATTAAAGATATATATTCATATAGATTCCTTTTTGTGTCTTAGAAGTACATGCTTTTTAGACTCCCTAACCATTCCCCCACGATACACAGAATAAAAAGCTTCTAAAGTCAGAAGTGATGTAAGTCAATTCTGAACACACTTCATAGACAACAGTAAATGTGCACTTTACCAATATTGTTGAATCCATATGACTCTCTTGCTTTGGCCTCGGTGTACTGAGTTGTTGTCCACTTGCCATAGCGATTGGGATCCAATTCTATCAGATCAAAAGGAGGTTCTCCGTGCAGGATCCAGTCACTGAGATATTTCCCTACCCCACCAGCATGGATTATGCCATACCTTTCAAATACAGAAATAAATACCCTGTTACTAACACATATTGTTTTCCAACAATGAAACATGTCCATATATTTAACAAGGCCTCAAAGCTACAGTGTTCCGTGCTATTGCTATTCAGAACACACAATCAACATAATCTTTATGCTATCATATTTTTTCCTCAAAAAAAAAAATCTTTAGGCATCCAAATTAAATGTGCCTGACTTGATAGCTATTTTCTTTCCACAGTTTCAAGAGCTGTATATCTGCAAAATAGTCTATGACTCTTAGCTAGTAAGGATGCTTTAGGAAAACGGAGGAGAGGAAGCACACAGGCAGATGTGGTTGGTACCTTATCAGCCCTCTTGAGCTATGATTATCCTCACTAATAGGAACTTTGCAGTAGAAATATGTACACTGTAGAGTGGCACACCCATCTCTTCTCAGACTCAGTTTAGTTCAGGTTCCCATAGCAATGACCTCTGCACAAGGATCTTGGGCCATTATTGTAGAAGAAGCATTCAGACAAAGAGGCATTCACCCAAGGACTTGTGGGAAAGAGGAGGAAGAAACAATGGCTCCTGTATTTTGCAATTTGGGTCACTTGGTGGGGAGGGTTGGCTTGTTTTCTATTTCCACATGAGGATGCTTTAAAACCAAGAACATGACTGTGGCAAATAATTTCATACCAGATGGAGGGATCACAGTTTAACGTCGCCCATGGGCAGTCCTACCCATTCATTCTTGTGGATAAAGGAAAGTCTTGATGAAGGACTTTACTGTGGGTTCGTTTTTGGTTTAAGTCAAGAGAAGCTTCTGAGGAATTGTATGAGCAGGGAGTCACCGGTAGAGGACCAGGAAAAGGAGCTACATGAGCAGACTTCAAAATGCAAGAAATTCCAGTACCCCAGATGACAGCTACTTGCCAGCATTGCAGCTTCTAAGAGCATGGGAGGACCTTAGCAAAGACTGGAAATGTTAACTACCTTTTTCTACAACAAGATACCAGTTTTTCTACTTTATAAAAATGAATGCTTATATTTGTTATAAGGATATTCCTCAAGCAGAATAAAACGACAGCCATTTATACTTCTCTGGATAGTTTTAAAAAGAGACATGGCTCATCCAAATCACCCACAAACAATCTCATTAAGTTTCAAGAAAGCAAAAAAAATTAAATACATGCTTAAAATAATTGTGAAATATATGCTTAAAATGTTTATTCACTTAAAGAGTACCAATGTATGATATACAACACTTGCCATTTTTGAGAGCTAGAGATACTGTTTATAAGACTTGAAACTATTTAAAGTTCTTCTGATATTCACTGAGTGCTTACCATTTACCAAGCACTGTTTCCTTCTAACATGTACCAGCTGATTTATTCTTTAGCAACTCTATTTTACCAATGAGAAAACCAGCCTGCACTCAGGGGTTAAATAAGGTCACACAGCAATAAAGTGCAGATTCAGGATACAAACTCAGTCTTCTGCCCCCAGTACACACTCCCTGTTATTGGACTTTACTTCTTCAATGGTTCTCAATCTTTTTTCAGCCAAGACACACATAACAGAATTTACATCCTTGGCAGACTCCTTGGGCATAGGGAGGGTTGTGCTTCGGTTTCCTGCGGTCTCACTGCTACACCATCATGTTCTTTCCAATAAATGGGGCAGAGTGCTGTTATTTGAGGATAATACTGAATCAAATCTATTTTTAAAAAGTAAATTTCTACAAACCTCAGCTCTATAATCATTATTAAGTTATATGTAAAATCCCATACAACTGAATGCTATGAAACATCTATTGAGAGCCCCTGGTGTAGTGGTTGAAAGTGTAAAAGCATAGAGTAAGAGAGATCTAGGTAGGATTTTTGTTCTGCCACTACCAGCTGTGTGACCTTGGGCAAGCTGTGTAACCACCCCGAGCTTTAGTCTCCACATGTGCACACTTTATGGTGCTGGTGGAGAATTAATTGATATGGCATTTAAAAGCACATAGTAGGCAAGCAGTACATGGTGGCTATGGGTCCTTGTATAACCAACAACAGAGTATGCCTCTGCCCAATGGATAAGATTTTCATAAGGAAGTAACGTGTGAAGTGGAAGTGAAAGGGAACTTGAAGAGGAAAGAAGAGTGAGGCTCTTTTTCTAGGTCTAGCATTAATCTGTAGAACCTACTTCTACATGGCCCAGCTGCTATGCTATTTGAGTGTTTGTGTATGCTTTTTTTTTTTTTTTTTTGCGGTACGCGGGCCTCTCACTGTCGTGGCCTCTCCCGTTGCGGAGCACAGGCTCCGGATGCACAGGCCCAGCGGCCATGGCTCACGGGCCCAGCCGCTCCGCGGCATGTGGGATATTCCCGGACCGGGGCACGAACCCGTGTCCCCTGCATCGGCAGGCGGACTCTCAACCACTGCGCCACCAGGGAAGCCCGTGTGTATGCTTTTTTATGATAACTGTGAAACTGTCTCTCCTCTCTTTAAATTTGCTGTTTATAATCTGTTGTAAGCCAGGATAACTAGATTCAATTCAATCCAACTCATTAAATATTTGGGGAGCATTGTGTTAGTCACCTAGAAGCAGAAGAATTTATTAGATTTGGTATTAAAGTGAAACAGCTTTGACTGAGGGTATTCTGTGAGTAAGGTCAATGAGCACTGGCATATATGTAGACAGTCTGCAAATACCTATTCTCTCGACTGGTTGGACTAGAATAACAGACAATGCTGAAATGCTGACCCCTGGGCCCCTCTCCAGACTACTGAATCAGAATCAATAGGAGGGGTGTCTGGGAATCTGTTTGCTTGTTGGTTTTCCAATTCCACACACCTTTCATGGATTCTAGTGATACCTAATGAGAATTTCACAGATAAGATGCAAAGGAGGATGAAACACGTGTAAGTGACTAACCACAAAGTTGAGATTCTGCTTTTTAACAAGCCCTGGTGCTCAGCCAGATATGGAAATCACTGGTCTTCAGAACCATGGGATGAATCACTGATATAAATTGGGAGGGGTAGCTGATGTGAGGATTCCACCATGTTACATAAGAAATATCTTAGCAATCCCAACTTTTAAATAACAAGGTGGCCTTTTGGGGTCAGACCAAATTGGTCAGAGAGAGTGTGGCACTTTGTCTGCCCCGACCTGTTATCTTCCCCATTCACCTCGCGACGTCTACAACCTGGGAAAATTACCCAGAGCAATCAAAGCAGGAGTCCAACATCAGCCTCATACAAGTAGATACAATTTCTAGGTGATAAGTAACTAGTATTCTAAAGAAAGCAACTTCCTAATTTCCTTAGTGACAGGTGTTCTATTAAAATATAAATATCATGAGGCCAGGAATACTGTCTGCTCTTGTTCACAGATAAAGAGCAATGATCTGCAAATATGTGTTGACTAAATCAATAATTCAGTGATTAAGCTAATTGCAGAATCAAAAAGAATAAAATGTTTAAGAATAAATTTAGCAAAAGAAGTACAAAACTTACACTCTGATAACTATAAATCATTATTGAGAGAAATTTTAATTAAAAGTCCTAAACAAATGGAAAGACATCCTTTGTTCATGAATTGGAAGACTCAATATTAGGATGACAATACTCCCCAAGTTGATCTACAGGTTCAGTGCAATCCTTACCAAAATCCTAGGCGGCTTCTTTGAAAAAATTGACAAGCTGGTCCTAAATTTTACACAAAAATTTAAGAAGCCCAGAATAGCCAAAACAATACTGAAAAAGAACAAAGTTGGAGGATTCACACTTCCCAGTTTCAGAACTTACTGCAAAGCTACAGTAATCAAGACAGCATGGTACTGGCATAAGGATAGACATATAGATCAATGGAATAAAGTTGAGAGTCTAGGAATAAATCTATACATATATGATGAATTGATTTTGACAAGGATGCTGTGGTACAATAAAAAAAATAAATATTTGGTGTTTGTCCCCAGTTCCTGGCACAGAGCTCCTAAAACCTTTGGAATTTATATTATTTTGTATGCTAACAGATAGCTCCATGGAACAGGGGCAGGGGAACTAGACAGCTTCAGAATAGGGGCTGGTCACCATAAGTTCGATCACCAATGGTCAATGATTTAATCAATTGTGCCTGTGTAATGAAACTTTCACAAAAACTCCTAAACAACAGTGTTCAAAGAGCCTTTGGGTTGGTGAACTCATTGATGCACTAGGAAAATGGTGCACCAGAGAGGGCATGGAAGCTCTGCACCAGACCCCTCCCTCCCATACCTTGCTCTATGCATCCCTTCCATTTGGATGCTCCTGAGTTGTATCCTATAGAATAAATAGGTAAAAGTAAGTAGGGTTTTCCTGAGTTCTGTGATTATTCTACTGAATTATCAAACCTGAGGATGGGGTTGCAGGAACCTCCAAATGTGTAGCCATTCAGTCAGAATTACAGGTGATCCCTGGAAGTGAGGACATCTGAAATTGGCATCTGAAGTGAGGACAGTTTTATGGGACTGAGTCCTTAACTAGTGGGGTCTGCACTAACTCTGGGAGTTAGCAGCAGAATTGAATTGAATTGTTGGATAGTCAGTTGGTGTCAGAGAATTGGAGAATTAAATGTCAGAATTAAATGTCAGAATTAAAGTGTCAGAAAAAAGACATCATAGATGCCAACACATTTCAATGAGTAAAGAATAGTCTTTCAACAATTGGTGCTGGGACAATTGGCTATCCTCAAATGAATCAAGCTGGGCACTTACCTCATAGCACATACAAAAATTAACTCAGAATTGATTAAAGACCTAAACGTAAGAGTTAAAACTAGGGACTTCCCTGGTGGTCCAGTGGTTAAGACTTCGCCTTCCAATGCAGGGGGTGTGGGTTCAATCCCTGGTCGGGGAGCTGAGATCCCACATGCCTCAAGGCCAAAAAACCAAAACATAAAACTGAAGCAATATTGTAACAGATTCAATAAAGACTTTTAAAAAAATGATCCACATCAAAAATATATATATTTAAAAGAAAAGAGTTAAAACTATAAAACTCTCAGAAGAAAACACAGGTATAAATCTTCATTAACTTGGATTAAACAATGGTTCCTTATACATGATATCAAAACTACATTCAAAAGAAGAAAAAAATTCACATTCTGGACTTCATCAAAATTAAAAACTTTTGTGTTTCAATGGCTATGATCAAGAAAATGAAAAACCCACAGAATGGGAAAAAATCGCAAATCATGTATGGGATAAGGGTCTTGTATCTAGAATATATAAAGAACTCCTACAACTTAACAATAAAAAGACAAATAATCCAGTTTCTTAAATGGGCAAAGTATACAAACAGACTTTTCTCCAAAGAAGACATATAAGTGATGTACAAGAGAAACACTCCCACATGAACATGCCTACATATGGACTCTATAGGGGATTTCCTAAGCCCTCAGTTACATTATACCTTCCAGCTTCCTATCTTCATCAGGTTTTCTCCCTCTGGATGTCCCAAAGACCTAAACTTAACACTGTCAAAAATGGAACTCATTATTTTTCCAATTATTTCTTCCTTTGCCCCCAGCGTCCAACCAGGAGTCAAGTAAGAAAGGTTGCCATCATTTGCTATTTTTCTCTCTCCCTTAAGACCTAATGCAATCAATCACCAAATCTAAATAATTTTGTTTCCTATCTCTCAGTGCCCACTGCTGCTTCCTTAGTTCATACCCCAGCCTCTCTACTGTATTGGAAGAAAAGCACCCCAACCAGCCTTGTGCCTCTGATGAGACTTATTGCCTTGTTCTCAGCTGTAGCCCAGTGCCCAGAACTAGACCTGGTACAAAGCTGGCCAATCATCATATATCAGTTGAATAAATGGCCAAATAAAATGGGGAAGAAAAGTAAAATATTAAAAACTGTGATATGATAGTAAGGTAGGCTTGACGTTAATATTCACCAAATTAATGGGACAAATATTAGAGATGAAACATCAAATGGGTAATGGAACCATAAATAGTAAGCAACCAGAGGAATCATAAAGAAACAAAAATCATGTTGAACAAACATGAATTATGGTGAAAACTGCATGAGACATATTACACATTTGATATTTTGATTTATCTTTGTCTCATTGTGTTATGAAAACATCCTTGCAAAAGTGGGGCAAACTGACCTATCTGAACATTCACAACATGAAAGGAAACATAAATAATGGAAACGGCAGGAAATATGCAAAGAGAAACTTCCAGGAAATCATTGCCCTTCTGTGTACAAATCTTTTAAACCTATACAAGTCAAAGTTTTAAGACTAAAATTTTTTATTCCTCACATTTCATTGGTCATAAAAGGGAGAAGACTTTCTGCCTCTCTCCCATTTTCCATTCTTGGCCTGAGAGAATGGGATAAGACTTCTCTAAACTACATAACTCTATAATAAATGTTGAATTACATAGAGATACTCACCCAAAGCCTATAGTCACCCAGTAGTTTCTGACCCCCTGATGGGGCCCTACCATAGGCAGAATGTCAGGAGAATAGGTGATAGGACCATTGACGATATTGATGATGTCAGCCTTCTTCAAGACTGGAACCATTTCCATGGCAGCCTCGACGTGTTCCATGATTCGGTCTAGATCAGACTCAAAGAGCTCCTTTCCAAACCCTGAAGAGAAATGCCGTTGTGGTCAGAACGCCACAGCTGCCCTGACGTGTGCTCCAAAGTGATTTCAATCTCTGAATCAGCTTACATTTAAAGATGGCCCGTTAGTAAGGTACTGTACTTTCTTTTTTAAGTCTAAACTTGATATTTACCATCAACAGACGAGTACTGTTATATTAGTATACTATATTACTGAGAATAATGTTATTTCCTGAAACAATAAATCATGAAAGTTAACCTTTTTAATAGAAAATTTTAATTTATGCCCATTAGCAGTTTCCAGCATTTAGGCCGATCACAATCTTAAAAGACAAACAATAATAATTTGGTTTGTCAAGAGAGGTCTTTTATCCTTCAATTAACCATAGAAGTCTGCTTCATCCTCTCAGGTGAGGGCAAATGGGAGTTTGCAAAGTCATGTCAGGACAGTGGGGATAAATGAAAAACCACTTTAGCATCTAGGATGATGAATTCTAGACACCTTTTAACTCTTAGCGGGGAAGGATGGCATGAAGGCTTCATTCCTCTAGCCCTCTTCTATACACATCCGAGGGCCGGAATTCTGTGAAAAGAGTCAGGGTCTTGGAGCACAGTCATCTTCTCAGTCATGAAAGGCACTGGGATTGAAGGCAGGGCTACGGATGAGCTGCTAAAAGAATATCGCCACCAATCCCAGGGATGCTCCCGCACAGCAGCCAGCCAGCTCCCTCTTGTCCCTCCTGTGGACTGCATGTCAGGTCAGAGAGGCCTGCAGATCACTAGGGTTAGACCAGGGCATGTGGACGCCCAGGGCCAGCCAACAATCTGGCTCTTCCTCCAACTGGAATTATTTAAATATTTGTTCAATAAATATTATTAAATATTTGTTCAAATATTTATTTGGAGGAGAGATTGCCAGCATGGGGGAAGAACAGAGAAGGAGACTCCCAGGTGGCAGATTAGCCCTCCCTCTGGGATCAGGAGCTATTCCCCTCAGGCCCGAATGTGCAGAGCCCACCCAGCAAAACCGAAGCCCTCAGTTGGTTGGCCCAACTTCTGTGGAAGGTGGTTTATCATTTGTAGTAATGTGGGCACAGATGTTCTTTGAAGAGTAGGAGGGAGGGATTCATTCCCTAGCCCAAGTAGCTTATCAAAGTATAATTCTAGAAAGCACAATTACCTCCATTTCTTTATATTCCCTATAATATTTGTGTGCCAATGACATTTTGGCTCCTTTTATAGATTAAAACCTGAGATACCTCCTTAGGTGAACCAACCCTTCATCTGGCTCTGCAGAAATGTTTCATGAAAAACAAAAACAGGTCCTTCTCTCCCTCGCAGAACTTGAAAGAGAAACTATGGTACCTCCTGAGTTAGCACTGAGGCCTAAGGCTTTTCCACATCCATTTATGCAGCACAGGGGGGCTTCAGTTCACAGTACCAACTTATCCTGCTCTGCTATAGACTTTGAGGCTTTCATTCTTAACAGGCTGGATGTCCTATCTCTGCTACCTGTTGTGTTTCCAACTGTCAACGAACAAGAGCAGCTATATCCAAATCTAGAAACTAGACCAAGTAAGCAGGGGAGTAAGGAGAAAAGGGGGATGCAGGAGGTTGGTGTCGGCAGGTAAAAATTACCTGGGGCCTTCCAAAGCAGCGGGGAGCATCTTTTTCATCTTTCCCACCACCAATTCTCTTTCCTTATCCCCTGCTGTGATTGTTCAAAGGGATATGAGAACAGAATTTACCTCAAATCCCTCACTTCCAATGTCCCAGGTATCTGATAGTCTAGTATTATGGTGGCATCTTATTCTATAGCCAGCCCAGAGTTACAAGGAAGATAAAATAGATGTGTCTGCACACACTTCTATTTGCTGAACCCACCTGGAGGAACTCCATTGGTGACCCATGAGTCCTGAACTTTCATTTTCTCTTGACTTTCATATGGACCAAACAAAAGCCCATCCCTTTCCTGTCGGAGGTAATAAGATCCTTCCAGGTCACGGAGCACCGGGAGTTCTCGCTTTAAAGCTTTCACTTCAGGGATGGTCGATGTGACAACATACTGATGCTGAACTGGAATGAGAGGATGTTCTAGTCCAATCATCTTACCTACTTCACGAGCCCAAAACCCTGAAATAAAAAAATCATTTAAAAATGTCACCACATATAAAAGCATACCACAGACGACATTGATACAGCAATTTCAATTAAAATAAAATATTTAGAATACTTCAGTGCTCATGGCAAAGTCTAAAGAATGTCCTAACAATGCAAATGAACTTATCTACAGAACAGAAACAGACTCACAGGCATAGAAAACAGACTTGTGGTTGCCAAGGGTGGGGTGGGGGAGGGAAGGATGGGAGTTTGGGATTAGCAGATGCAAACTATTATATAGAGAATGGATAAACAACAAGGTCCTACTGTAGAGCACAGGGAACTATATTCGATATCCTGTGATAAACCATAATGGAAAAGAATATGTGTGTGCATGTGTGTGTATATATACATATATATATATAACTGAATCACTTTGCTGTACAGCAGAAATTAGCACAACGTTGTAAATCAACTATACTTCACTAAACTAAATTAAAAAAAAAGAATGTCCATAAAAACTTTACATTTTTTGCCATTGCAAAATTAAACAGGAGAAGAGAAGACAATATTTGACACTACCCCTGAGTTTTGAAGAATCTAAGGGAACTCCATTCCTGAAAAACAATTTTGCCCATAGCAAAGGTGCGCAAAAAAGAAAATTATTTGAAGGAAAAAAATAAACAACACAAATATATAGAATGTACAAATGTTGATAAGAAAGACAGTAATGGACTGACCTTACTTGTAGAGCAGGGACGGTCAGGCAATGGAAGAGGCCCTGGGTCGATGTGATCAACATAATAATCATGCATAATAAAGCCCTACTAGTTAGTCCTCTATCCCTGAGACCCTCCTCTCCCCAAATTGTTGAAGCCTAAAATTCCACAAACACAGAATTGTTCTGTTAACTTAAAATTTGAAAATGTATACACTTTGGGAGAGATAGCCTTTTAAGTTTTCTGTTCTTTTAAAAGTTCAGTTTGAATATGTTTGGAAGATCCTTTCTTGCAAAGGCAAGAAGACACCTGGTGTCCAGAGCATGGGGGAGGAGGTGCCACAGCAAAGAGGAGAGGGCTCATAGATAAGTGGGAGTTCCCACAACTTATGTTTCTCCCTGCAGTGTGCAAGGGGACTGTCTTCTTGGGGGAAATGAATATTTTTTTTTTTTCCTTTGCAAAAGATGGAACCAGATAATTTGTGACTGAAAGACCCTTGATTCTCCCCCTAGGTGACTCTTCAGGCTACAGATGTCGAGCTAAAGTCCAGAACAATAAAGAGACACGCCCAAGGTCACACTGGGAGACCCTGAAATGGTCACATCTTAATTGGTTTTTCTTGCTACAGAAAGACTATTTTAAAAATCCAAGACTCCTTCACTTGTATAAAGGTATTTGAGAATCTAAAATGATAAAAATGATTAGTTGGCGGGGATGCAGGGTCACCTGACCCATCAATGAATTGCTGGGGAGAAGGGGGGTTCTATTTGCTTGTTTGTTTCATAATAATTTTGAATAATCATTCAAATGATTAGGGAATCTTCCTTAAGTTATTTCTTTAGAGGCTGCATTCTCTAAATTTTTAACCATTTCTGTTTCTCCTTTTTTTGGCAATCTAATAAGGAGTTCTGAAGTCTCTGTCATTATGAAGTTCAGGGCTAATCACAAATCATCAATTATGAGTCTAGGAATCCTGACTACTGTACTCTTATATGGCATCTAAACATCACTCCTGCGTTCTGTTGTTTTGTTTTGGCCTAACGGCTAAGTTGGTCACACTTGGATAACAGCCCCAGAAATGGGTGTCCATTTGCAAACCAAAAATCTTACCTGTGGGCATTAGAGCTGTTTGCTGGTCTTTGAATAATTTAATGACTTAATTTATTCTTGCCTAGGAAGATGTGAATTACCAATGTCAGGACTTTGTAGGATAATACAGTAAAGCCACATATTCTAGTTATATGCACTGGAGCAGTTTTAAAATATAAAAAGCCAAAATATTTAGCCTAG
The DNA here is from genome assembly GCF_059928025.1 of Delphinapterus leucas. NCBI lineage: Eukaryota > Metazoa > Chordata > Mammalia > Artiodactyla > Monodontidae > Delphinapterus > Delphinapterus leucas. Next base: position 64,029,636 of record NC_143131.1, read on the forward strand.
CAATTCAAACTACTGCAGTGCTTAATATACTTGCTTCAATTAAAAAATAAATTGAAGAAAATAAATCCTATCCTATTCAAATATATTTATAAATTTCTGAATCTAATTGCTTATTAATATACTTCATCATTAAAACAAAGCAGAAGTGTATGCATAAATATCATATAACTATATTACTCCAAACCCCATAGCAAGCTGGACACTGTTTTTCCCTATGTGGTGGTGTTTGTTGGCATTCTCTTCCTCTATATGTCAACCAAATTAACATAAAACTTGCCAGGATTACACTTCAACCCTTGCTAGATCACCCACCCAGCAAGTTCAAAGGGAAGAGAAACAAATGTGGAGGAATCCTCTATAACCTACCATTATCACCTGAAAAAACACTGAACAGAAGAATCAATAAAAAAGTGATCATTAGAAATGGCTTCCAATTTTTAAAAATGCAGTGACTGACAGAAATGGAGTTAAAATGAACAGTACAGGTTGGTGGACAGGTTTACTTCTACTAGATGGTTTATACAGTGACAATGATGTTTATACAGTGACACTCTCTGATGCAAAGTATTGATAAAATTAAGCAATTCTTTTTTGGCTGAACACTGGGCTTCATCTTGGCATGACCCAATCACATTTCTGATTTACCATATTAGGAAAATTCTTAAGTAAAGTTTACAAAGTTATCTCTGGGCTTAACGAGTCAACTGTAAACAAGGTCAAGAGAAACATTCCTCACCATGCAAAGAAAAAGCTTGCATCACAGTGAATAGCTCCTGCCCTTGCCCTCGAGCTGCCTCTGGGGCTCAGGTTAGACCGAAGGTAGAGTGAAGCTGCCTGGAGGGGTGGGATAGGGAGGGTGGGAGGGAGGGAGACGCAAGAGGGAAGAGATATGGGAACATATGTATATGTATAACTGATTCACTTTATTATAAAGCAGAATCTAACACACCATTGTAAAGCAATTATACTCCAATTAAAAAAAAAAAAAAAAGCAGTACTAAAGAAAGGCAAGTTAGCCTATTGCACACCAAGAGGTCAGCAGGGTCAGAAACTGTTCCTCAGCTCTGCTTGCTCAAGAATAAGGTTCCTACATTCCCTCTTCTGTAGGGACACTGATATAGCAGTGTTTCTCAAAAGGTATTTTACAGACTATCTGGTACAGACAGTACAGTACCTGGAATACTTGTTTAAAATACAGCTTCCCAGCCAGACCACCTGGGAAACTTCCCACAGTGACTCTTATGCACCTAGGTTGAGAACCAAGCTCTTTGGGAAGTCAGTTTACCAGCAGAATGGGTGCTGGATGACTACAGAGCAAGTGAAAGGATCTGGGGAATCTTAAGGCTGGTACCAAGAAGCTGTGACACTTGATGCTAGTGTTTCCCAGACCAGGGCATAAACTTTCAAGGAAATAATTATAATAATCATAAAAATTATCATTATTATACTTCATTTGTTTAGTGCTTTCTATGTGGTAGGACTTTTCTGGGTACTTTACATCATTTACGGATCAGAATAACTTGTTCAGATGGGAATTATTATCTCCATTTTACAAATGAGTAATTTGCCCAAGTCACACAGTTGGCAATAATGTGTCTCTGGTTGAGATAGCCCCACTGCCCTGGACAGTGCTGGAGACACATCAGCAAACTGATACATTTCTGCTTTTAGATTTCCCTTTCCACGGAGATCCTGAAGATCCAGCAGCCTTCTGTTATATGACAACTTTTAGCAGGTTATGCTACAATTGAGTAGATAAGAGTGGCCTTTACATCATTTACGTTTTGGTTGTATTTCGAAGTCTATATCCTGGTTACTTTAATTAGGCTTCAGAGCTGCCTGAGGGCCTCACCTGAATTTATGAGACATCCTGGACTCACTGGGTAACTCTGGGAAACATTCCATCAGACACACATTCTAAATCATGTTAGCACAACGCCTTCTGCAGATGGTTGCTTTTATTCATAAAATTAATCTTTGTTAGCTTTAAGTCTAGAAAGGGGCATATCCAAAACTTCACCCTCTATTACTGAGGTTTACTTTTTGGGGAACTTCTATACTTTAAATAAAGTTTTTTTTGAAAACAGACAGAAATAACTAAACACACACCCCTCCACACCTTCCACGGACTATTTATATGTGATCAGTTAGATTTTCTCCAATAACTTTTGCCCAGTGGAAGAGAAGAGATGGAGAAGAAAAAGGAAAAAAATATGATATGGGCCAGAGATGTGATCTGAATGATGTAAAGAACTGAGAATGGAGACCGTATAGTTCTTCATACAACTGTGAACAAGGAGCTGCCTGGAGTTACCAAGACCTGAGGATGGAACTCAGACGTGGCTGAGTTAAAGGCATCAGGAGCAAAGAATGAAGAAGGACATCCTGAAGAACAGTTTTTCTGGTGCTGGTCTGGGATTTGTTTTCTGATTTGTTCTCCAGGACCTCCTGCCATTGCCCTCCTCTGCCCTGATCACCCCACAAGATTGCACAGCTGCATAGAGCATGGAATATTTCATCTGGTAACCAATGTCCTGGGCTTAGGTCAGATCTCTTTGGAAATTATTCTTTCTCTTCAGAGATTCCTTATTCCTCACAGATTGTGCTTTAGAAAACAAAATATTACAATGACAATGAATCGTGCAAATAAATATGTATCCATTTTAGGAAAACAATAGATAAATGTGTTAAATTAAGGTCTTCTATGTTATTTGTCAAAATATCAGTTGGGAGTGTGTGGCTGCCTGAAGCACTGTGTTAAGAAAAATCGCGGGGTTTGTCCAAGTCTCTCTGAAATGAGTGCAGTGATCAATTAGCAATGTCTGACACGGGTGCTGAATATGAAGTCAGAGCATGTTTATTTAGTATTTGCTATCACTAGGAAAACAGTCAAATGTTTTTAGAGGCTGAATTCATGAGACCATAAAGAAAGTTGCAAGATTACAAAGAATTTTTGCTACTTGTAAAAAAAAGGATGAATGATTTCATTGCCTTGGATCTTCTAGGAGAATTTAGACCAGATGTACCCAAGGACAGTGGGAGATAGGGGGTGCCTGATGGGGATTTCCTTGGGGGCAGGCAAGTGAAATTCAAAAACAAAGCAAAGTTTTATGCCTTTGCTCTTATTTATTGTGTAAGTTGTTTTACATTATTTGGAATTTCAAATGATGTTAAAGAATGAATGAGATTTTATGCTTTTCAAATGGGGGGCATGGGTTAGAAAGATTCAGAAATACTAACTTAAACTCTTAAATACTGAAGACATGACTTTTTCCAGGGCCACTAAAAATGGTTTGTTAAAAAATAACATCAATCAGAAGTTATGATTTAGAGGAAAGAATCCTAAGGGTATTTGTTTCTGGCATGTCCTCATGGCGTATCATCTGATCTGATAAATAATAAAGATTGTTTTCATTTTGTAAATTTAAGCAATGACTCAAAGAGCAGAACATGAGAAAATCAGTAGCTGCCTCATGTTTATTTTATGTTTTAAATTAACCATTATGAACTATAGATAAATATAAATTATTAGCCCAGTTTAGATTGCACAAGCAGTTTCATTTGCTCGAGGATTTATTTTTATGTGTAATATTTGAAAATTACTTCATAGACAAAGAATCTGATAGAAAGTATGTTAATTCAAGAATCAAAAGACCCAGGTTCAAGTCCTGGCTCTGACATAACTGTCACTTTGCCAATTAGCATAACCTTCTTGGACCTTGGTCTCCACAAATGGAAAATGAGTGAGTTGTTAGATTATCTCAAATATCCCTTTTGGCTTCATTACTCTGAGTCTAAATTGTAACAGAGCAACCTAAAGAAAAGTTTATGAAATATATTTAATAATGTGCTGAAAGGAAAAGGGTTAAAAGGTTTTTGGACAGAGTAAAGTAATCAAAATAGATGAGAAAGAACACAAATAATCAACTCTGCTCTAAAAAACAAACTGAGAGCAAAGAGGATGCTCGTGAATTTGAACATTAGAATTTGGTTATTATTATAAAGTAAGTGTGAACACAGGTAGGAAAAAGAAGCATAATTTGGCAAAACATTATCCAGAGCAGAATAAAATGGAGCATGGAAAAGAAAACCAACTCACTATGGATAACCAAGGACAGAGTTATCTCACACAACAAGAGCAAAGTGATGGAGGGAGAGCTTTGTAGCTTAGAAACAGACAAAATGTTCGCCATGGGAGTACCACGGTGTTTCATAACAATGTTCATAGTATAAAACATTACGTTATGACTAAATATCTTATTTCTTTGCCACTAGAAAAAAAACAGTATTTTTTTTTTAAGTGACGCTTACCTGCAGCATTCACAATTCTATTTGCTCTCATAGATCCCTGTGGTGTTTCAACATCCCATGTTCCATCTGACTTGGGTTTCAAAGAAGTCACCGGTGCAGGATATTTTAAAAGGGCACCATATTTCCTAGCCCCAGCAGCCAGGGCCATAGTTAGAGAATAAGGATCAATGTGACCATCTCCAGGATTATACAGTCCAGCTAAAATCTAAATCGATCACAAAAGAGTCAATATTCAAATGAGTACATACACTCACTCAGTGTAACTGTATCCTGCCAGCAAATGTTTAGCAAAACTGGACTTGAAAAATGCATCATGGCATCAGATTGATCAGTCTCCACTTTTTTTTCCTTATGTCCAAGCTCAGAGCTAGGCAGGACTCACATTGAGAGTTAAGTAGACAGGCTATTTGACAGAGGTTTGCAATTGTCTCCAACATTCATTCTCCCCTCCCCCACAAAGCAATGGAAACCAAATGTTTATTTAGACACATAACCACTAAGAACAAAGAGTTTCCAATAGTTGGCAGCTACTAGTTCCAGATGGTAGCTAAAACTATCACTAAATTCTGGTCAATGAAATGCAAATGAAAGTGTCAAATGAAAGAGTCATGGTCACATGAACCATTTTAAGGAGACAACTGGCATATGCCCTTTGTCCCTTCTTTGTCCCTTCCTCCATTCTGCTGTCTGGAATGCAGACATGATGGCTGGTGCTCTAGCTGCCATCTTGGAGTAAGAACAAAGGAGTCACATCCTATGAATGACAAAGCAATGATCCAGAAGGCGACTAGATCCCTGAAGTCTTCATGGATAAGAGCCACCATTCAGCCCTGGACTGCCAAAATGAAAGAGAAATAAACGTCTATCTTGTTTAAGCATTATTATTTTGGTTTCTAACATTTGCAGTTAAATCTAATACTAATTGATTAATTATTTATACTTAATTGCTTAATACTGTTAATAGATTCACATATTAAATATATATCTGGTGTCAGGAAAATGTATACTTGATTCAGTCATCAACAACTAGTTCTTAAGTACCTACTTTGTGCTACGGCTTGAGGTACTGTGGGGGAAACAAAGAAGAATAAAACTCAGATGAAACAAGGAGGGAGCACTGAAATAGTACAGTTAGTTCTCATCCATTCAACAAAAATCTATTAATCACCAAGTATGGTCAAGAGGCTTTTGTCAATTTTTTTTCTGCATCTATTGAGATGATGATGTATTTTTGTCCTTTATTCTATTCATGCAATATTGCATTGATTGATTTTTAGATGTTAAACTAACCCTGCCTAGCCAGGATAAATTCCACTTGGTTATGCTAAAAAAATCCTTATTATATGTTGCTGAATTCAGTTTGCTAGTATTTTGTTGAGGACTTTTGCATCAATATTCATAAGACATACAGGTCTTTCTTTTCTTGTGATGTCTTTGTCTAGTTTTGGTATCACAGCAATACATTCTGGCCTCACAGAATAAGTTGGGAAGTGTTCAATTCTCTTCTATTTTTGGAAGAGTTTGTGAAGAATTGTAGTAATTCTTCTTTAAATGTCTGGTAGAATTCACCAGTGAAAACCATCTGGGCCCCAGCTTTTCTTTGTGGGAAGTTTTGGATTACTAATCCAATCTCTTGTTATAGGTTTAGTGCAAGAGACTTCTGGTTTTAATGGAATTTGTATTACTGTAGACTTCTAAACGTCACTTTGGTGTTTTATAATGGATATGTCCTTATGCAGTGACCCTAGATCTATTTGATTTGGCACCCTGCCCAGAGCCAGAGAATACTCTTCCCACATATTTCCATTGCCCAATGTCCTTGTGAAAAATCTGTGATGGTGAGAACTTCCAGCAGAGCATCCCAAGATTGACATATAAACAGATATAAGAATATCCTTCCTGGCAGTGGTGGCAGAATTTTAACGCAGACAATGCAATGCAACACCAATCTGCCACCACATTGGCATCACACAAAACTACTGAAAAGGGGGTGCCAGCAACCTGTCAAGACTCACAGGGGCTAACAACCCAGCTCCCAGAGCAATGCTATGAACACTTAGGCGTCATAGATACTACACTGGGGAGAAACACAAGCCTCTGCTTCCCTGAACAGCTCCACCTTGTACCTTTAGGTAGCATAGGTACAAAGGAGTCAGAGAGCCTGGGTTCAAATCTCCTCCAGCTCTTTCTAGCTGGATGGGCTTGGGCCCACTATGTACACTATCTAAGCTGCAATTTCCTGTTTAGTAATAATCTATACCTTCTATTATTATTGTGAAGAGTAAATGAGATTATACATGTAAATGGCTTTGCATAATACCTAGTACATTAAGTATGTGCTGTAGTGTTAGGTAGTGCAGTATTACTCATTGTTATTATTATTCAAATGGGATTATCACCCAGCAAAAAGACACTAAATTCCCAAGTGGATTTTCTCAGCTAAATTTGGTTAGATCAATACCTGTCAGGGTAGTACAGCTATGAGTTAGGTGATATCTGTGTAGCAATATAACATGTACTTTCTACCTTTGATTTTGTAAAAAAAATGTTAGTAACACAGTCTTTCTGTACACACATTTGTCACACCTGGTTATTGTCTTCTCTGCATTTCTCAAGCAGAAGGTTTATTATAGAAACCTCCAGATCTGGGGAACACAGTAATAGAGAGGTATTGAAAATGTTTCCTCAGTTGTAATAGGTAGAAAGCTAGTAAGATTTTTCATTACCTTTACTGTATTTAGCAAACATAATAGCCCATCTTATAATCTACCCAAATTCCAGCATTAATCGTCTGATTTTGACATTCAAAATGTGTGCACAAAGTTTTTTCTAATTAAATTTCTAAAATAACATTTTCTGATCTTAATTAAAATCAACAAATGGTAAAAAAAAAAAAAAAAATGCCCTTAGGATAAATACCTTATTCATGTTGAGTAAAGGAAACATCTCTTGTATCTTTTCAGGTTCAATAATATACTGTTCCGTTGCATGCCAGCCAGTCCGAGTCATTTGATATTTAAATTCATCTACCCTTACAGGAGTTGTAGCAATTCTGATACTACCTGGCTGATGGAATCCCACCTCCTGTGATGACAATGCCAGTAAAAACTCATAAATCATTATTTGGCACTCAAACATGGTTCTTCTCCAGCACAATGAACATGAAGGTGTGTAAGAAAAGAGATTCACTATGCAGTGAAAGTGATAGCTATATACCATATTTACATCATATGAAAAGATGTTCATTTTACAAATATTTACTAAGTGTCTCCTCTGTGCCAGGCACTATGCTAAGCCCCAGAGATGCTGTTGTGAACAAGACAGATGAAGATCCTGCCTGGATGGAGCTTACAGTCTATAGGTGAAGATGGACAGCTAAACGCATAATTACAACATGAGATAGTGCTCACGTACAGAGTGGAAGAAAATTATGTGCAAAAAAGAAAGACAAAGGATTTGAAGACAGAACATGAAGAATCAGAATGCTGCGGTGAGGAGATTAAGTGTGAATTGAAATAAACATTCATCTGGCATTCATTCATTCATTTATTTATTTATTTATTTATTTTTGCGGTACGCGGGCCTCTCACCACTGTGGCCTCTCCCGCCGCGGAGCACAGGCCCCGGACCACAGGCCCAGCGGCCATGGCCCACAGGCCCAGCCCCTCCGCGGCATGTGGGATCCTCCTGGATCGGGGCACGAACCGGCGTCCCCTGCATCGGCAGGCGGACTCCCAACCACTGCGCCACCAGGGAAGCCCTGGCATTTATTGAAGTCCTTTAGTTGGCCAAGCACTCAGCAAGGCCCTGGGTGACAGTGATCAAAGATGCAGTCATTATCTTCAAGTTGCTCGGACTCTGTAGGAAAGACCAATCAGTAAAGCAACAATCACAATTGAGGGGGATTCGTAATATAAGAGGTATGTGTACACATGTTCTTAGAACCAAGAGATATGCCCTCAGCTCCGCCTGACTGCTGGGTGAACAAAGTCAAGGATGGCTTCTCAAAGGAGACACCCCCCGGGAAAATGTGGAAGGCGAATGCTGAAATGGGGACCAGAGGGAATGCTGTCTCAGGCAGACAGCCCAGCTCATTCTAGAACTGTTTGCAATTAAGAATAGCGGAAGCATCTGAGCATAGCAAAGAGTGGCAAGAGAAAACATTGGAAAGGCAGGCAGGGCTTAGCTAATGAAGGCCCTTCTTCTTTGGCTTTTGTCCTGTAGACTGTGGGGAGCCATGTGATGGTTTTAGGCAAGGGAAATAGCATGAAAATTTTAAGCAGACTTCAGTCTTAGTCTATGGATACTCTTTGCCTGCCACTTTATTTTGAAAGTACTAATACAAATGAGAAGAGAGAAAAGTAAAAGTGAGGGGGGCTTCCCTGGTGGCACAGTGGTTGAGAATCTGCCTGCCAATGCAGGGGATATGAATTCGAGCCCTGGTCTGGGAAGATCCCACATGCCGCCGAGCAACTGGGCCCGTGAGCCACAACTACTGAGCCTGCACGTCTGGAGCCTGTGCTCTGCAACAAGAGAGGCTGTGATAGTGAGAGGCCCGTGCACCGTGATGAAGAGTGGCCCCCACTTGCCGCAACTAGAGAAAACGCTCGCACAGAAACTAAGACACAACACAGCCATAAATAAATAAATAAACAAACAAACATATTTTTTAAAAAAAAAGTGAGGGGCTTTTAGTGAAGTACTTTTCGAAGGCATGTGACAATCTGGCATGTACAGTTGTCAGATCCTTTGCAATCCAGTGCAGAAAGGCTCTGATATCTTAGTTTCTAGATATAGAAGCTGACTAAAGATATTTTTGAAAGCTGCTTTTTATTCTTTTCTCATTTAAAAACTCAGGAGGGCTTCCGTGGTGGCGCAGTGGTCGAGAATCTGCCTGCTAATGCAGGGGACACGGGTTCGAGCCCTGGTCTGGGAGGATCCCACACGCCACGGAGCAACTAGGCCCGTGAGCCACAACTGCTGAGCCTGCGCGTCTGGAGCCTGTGCTCCGCAACAAGAGAGTCCACGATAGTGAGAGGCCCGCGCACCGCGATGAAGAGTGGCCCCCGCTTGCCACAACTAGAGAAAGCCCTCGCACAGAAACGAAGACCCAACACAGCAAAAATAAATAAATAAAATTAGTAAACTCCTACCCCCAACATCTTCTTTAAAAATAAATAAATAAATAAATATAAAATAAAAAATCAGGAGCAGGTAATTACATGGGTAATACACTTCAAGAAATTAAATTGATTGAAAAGCAAGCTCTAGAGGTTCTCATCTTAAACTCTCATCAGAATCTTCTACCACATTTCACATGCCATGGCTGTCACTACACACAGCGATACATGATGATATCAAAATCCTTCAGTAATCTTATGTATCTCTGAGAAACTGACCTAAACAGACAATTTCAAGCTAAATGCATTTACCTGTCCGGTTTCTTCTTCCAGTTTCTCATAAAGTTTGATGCTATCATAATGTATTTTCTTTAAGTTTATTCCAGGATGAAAGTAAGTTGTTAAACCTGCCTTAAAAGTGGGGAGGAAAGGAAATACCGAAAAAAATTAACATTCTCAAAATGTTGACAGTTTATCTGTTAAGAAGTAATTTATTACTGGCAAGAAATTGACAAGCACCAGCCAGTCCTCTGGGATGAGAACACATCAGCACGAGTTTGAATGCACATTGCATAAGGCTCGTGACAGTTATAAGAACCCACTTGAACCACATAAATAATGTGAGAGCCAGCCAACAAACATATATAGTAAGTCCCTAAAAGTTATTAGGGAAAGGATTGTTTGCAGATTCAGAAACGGGATGACTTAGATGGAATCACTTAGGTTAGGAAAGTACGCTATTAGGAAAAATATGGGGGGACGGCATACAATGTGGACTCAAACCAACAAAGCGTGTGTTCCCTTAAGGAGGACTATGAACAAGCTAGCAAAAAGTTTTCCTTGTCTCGATCCCCACCATTCCCTTGAATTGAGCGGCCCTCCTATTTTCTTTCTTGAAATTTCCAAAATTGAAGAAGTGGAACATTCCTAGGAATTAGAGCCTGTTGAGTGGTGAACAGACCTTTGTCATAGCTTAACCAGTTGATGAATGAGCACATAGATTATACCCCGCAAACATTTCCTGAATAAATATTGAATAATCACTCTCAGGAAAATATCTAAATATTACCTGCCAAACCCCCTTTTATCAACTCTGGCGGATGCAATATAGTATCCAGGCAAAGAATTCTAAGCAATGATATGAAGCAGGTTCTCTCAGTTAAGTGTCTGGGGCCCCATTCAGCAGCTAATTTATCCTGGAAAGCTCATCCGAATACAATCTGTTTAAAATAAAGTCTGTTTGGGAGTATATATAAAGTTCTTCGTGTTGGGCATTTGGTTCTACTGATCTCACTTATATGCAGAATCTAAAAAAAGTGATACAAATGAACTTATTTACAGAACAGACATAGACTCACAGACATAGAAAACAAACTAATGGTTACCAAAGGGGAAAGAGCCAGGGGAGGGATAAATTGGGAATTTGGGATTAACAGATACATACTACTATATATAAAATATTGATAGGTAAACAATGAAGACCTACTATGTAGCACAGGGAACTATATTTAATGTCTTGTTAATAACCTATAATAGAAAAGAATCTGAAAAAGAATATATATGTATGACTGAATCACTTCATTGTACGCCTGAAACTAACACAACTTTGTAAATCAACTGTACTTCAATTAAAAAAAAAAATCCGCCATTAAAGTTCATCAGTGATCCTTTATGGGCCAGAATCCTCCGTGTCTATCAAGTACTTGTTCAAGCATTTGGCTACTTTTCTGAGAAAAATGTTGGCCCAATGTCATAGGTCCTCTCATAGCACAGCCCCATAATGAGGCAACTGTGAGTCAGGCTCCCTAACTTTCAGCCAAATATCACATCCTTCTTTACATGCTTGGTATCTAGTGTGATATGAAGTTTTCTAGTTCAATAACAGAGAATCTCTGGTCTTCAGGCATCTTCTAGAGAACTCAATTTTGTTTTCGATATATCTCGTGTCAGTTGAGAAAATGGATATTCACAAGCCTGGGCCTAGGGTTCTGTTCACCATTCACTCCTCAAGATCCTCTAAGTTTAACCTAGGTAGAGCCAGACCACCCGAAAATGATATATCTACACTACATCAATCTTCTTCCCCACCCTGGAAAGCTGTTTTCATAGAATGAGTTAATGATCTCTCTTCTGAAAGGGTCACATCAGTTTGTTTTATAAAGCTCTTACTCAAAACATTTAGCTCAATATCCTTTTTTTAGGGAATAAATTCTTCTAGGAATTTCTGGTCAAGGAAAAATTGGTCTTTCTTACTGAAATGCTATAACTATTTCTACTGAACAATTCATACAACCCTAGTTTCCTTGCTGCCGGGACAGTCAGAAGTAAATCCTGAACTCAATTTTTTGTCAGGTATAAAATTACACACATATATATATATATAATTTTTGTATTCCTTACATTTTTTATCAACCAGTTTTTGTCTTTTAATCTGTGTTCAAAATTTGGGGTCAACCGTACCTGTGCTTTTATTGTGAGTTATTTGAATGTAATGTCCTGCATGGTATTTATTGTTAACTTGTGTGTCAGTCCTGTGGCATGGGGTGGAAGAAGGGTACAATGTTTTTCCTTTCTGGGCTCCAGCAAGGATATTTTAAGTGGGAAGTTTGAAGAAGAAGAAAAGCACTGTTCTTATCCTTCAAGATTTTATAGTCTGATTGGGGACATGAAACTTTCATACATTGAAACAATGAAATCAAGAGCATAAGATTAAGTGCCAGAGCATAGAGAGAAAGACACAAGAACTAAGGGAACTAAGAGAAGAGAAGATGCTGGAAGGATCACAGAAGGCTTCATGGAGGACAGGCAGGGGCTTACTTTTGATTTGAAGAAAGAAAATGATTATAGTTGGTGGAGAAGATAAAAGAGGGAAGATGAAACACAGACAAGAATAATCATTAAGACAACAAGGTCCTATTGTATAGCACAGGGAACTATATTCAATATCCTGAGATAAACCATAATGGAAAAGAATATGAAAAAGAATATAAATATGTAAAACTGAATCACTTTGCTGTACAGCAGAAATTACCACAACGTTGTAAATCAAATATACTTCAATTTTAAAAAAAGAGTAATCATTAAGAATTATAACCCTTTGAATAAAATAAGAATATATAAATCCTTGTTGATATAAATCAATAAATAAGTAGGGAGAGTGGAAAGCTCTTCCTTCTAGCACACTAACAATAAATATGAAAGGAATGATGCAGTTAGAAAAATAATCCATGGGTGCTAAAGTTAGTGATGTCCTCTCTCTCTTTAATAATCCTTCCCACTCTGTCATGAGCCTCTACAGCCTCAAAAAGCCCAGTGACTGACCTCAAGCCTTCCCATATCCCAGTGCTTCCACGTACTCGCATCCAATAAAAATATTTGAGCATACCCACTAAAATATGTGTATTTCTTTATTCCCACATGACGTATAAATATGTATTACTATATTAGCAGAGATCATAAAACACACAAAAACAACTGGAAATGAATTAAATGTTGTAAATAATTCTTACTTTATTGATTGTGCAGAAAGGTTTCTGAATTTTAAAAATTTATTGTGTAGAAAAGCTTTTGAATATTAAGCTTATTAATATTTTAGCAAGGGCTATGTAATATTTTATATTACTAAAATATATATGTCGGATTAATATTGGTAAAACAGCGATTTGAAGGTCTAATTTCTTGGTGTGTTTTCTTTTGTGATGGTTTGAATGGCTGTGATAGCTGAAGAAGCTATCTGTCAATGATACAAAGATGTAAGTGGGAGAAGTGCCCCCTCTTGGCTGTACTCTCTGTATCTTGATGCCACTTCTTCCATTCCCCTCACCACCTACCAAAAGGTTTTTACTGAAATTTGACTATTAATGTTTCACGTTCTCTTGTCCATCAGCTGTTATAAGTTAATTGGGAGGTACTGCCTTTTACATTTTAAAAAATGGGTGCAAACCCACTGAAACTCCTCATTTGGGAAAATGTTAAATGGGTTTAAACTTAACTTTAAATTTATCTCTTGCATGTATGAGAGTTTTTTCTAGGTGATACATAACATTTTGCCCAGAAAAATCTAAAACTGATACCAACATTTCCAAACACCCCTTCTCAAAATGGTTTCTTTCCAACAGGACTATTTTCCAAAAATTATTTTTCACTTATTGTGAGCATCACCTTGACTTTGAAGGAATAAACTACATCTATTGTTTTGTATGTATCTACTACATAGAATGACTGGCAGCCACTTCCATCACTACAAAGATCACCAAACTGGGGACACTTGTCTTTTTGTAAAAGAAAAACTTTTTTTACAACTCTTTTGATTATTGTTCCGGGATAACCAACAAACCTCTGTGTAGTACAACACTCTCAAGGTCATTCCCTCTCCCTTTCATCACAAATAATATTATTTAAAGCCTTGTTTCTATAAAATCGATCTTAACATTGATATCCTATAGTATGTGATCTGCAATATGCCATGACAGACTGAAGACAAAAGAAAGAATGGGGACGCTCCCATTGTGGAGCACCAACCTCTCCCTTAGGCAACATTGGTATCATACACAATATGTCACCCACATCAAAGGTGAGGGCTATTTATAAAGATTAGTAAAGCTTAATGTCTTTATTATATTTTTAGATAAAAATAAACAGAGGGCTTCCCTGGTGGCGCAGTGGTTGAGAGTCCGCCTGCCGATGCAGCAGACACGGGTTCGTGCTCCAGTCTGGGAGGATCCCACATGCCGCAGAGCGGCTGGGCCCGTAAGCCATGGCCGCTGAGCCTGTGCGTCCGGAGCCTGTGCTCCGCAACGGGAGAGGCCACAACAGTGAGAGGCCCGCGTACCGCAAAAAAAAAAAATTAATAAAAAAAAAAAATAAAATAAACAGAAAGGTCTAACATTATCTTCCTACACCCCAAATGCATAATCTTGCATGTTTAGTCCTCAGCCCTCCAAAACAACCACTTTGACACCATTCCCAGGGGCAACCTCTCCTGGGGACCCCATATGCCAAAACTGCTTCTTTGTCCATTCTCTCCCCTTTCCTTCCATCCTACAAGAAATGTTCTATATTAGCAGTATTATTGGGGCTGACAAAACAGTCTCGTTAAAATCCAGCAAAACCTCAAGACTGCTGGACTTGTGATTCCATTTTGAATATTCACATTGCAAGCTGTGCCCTCCTCCCCAGCGCATCTGATTCCTGCATGTCCCAGAAATGTTTAGCCTTGAGTACATGTTATTCTTCAGTGAGACTGCCTTTATTTTTGTAGTCTACCCCTTCAGCTGGCCCCCCAAAACGTCCACATTCTCATATCTGCTCCAAAATTTCTCTGTGTTAAAAAATGAATGGATAAAGAAAATGTGACATGTATATATATATATAATGGAATATTACTCAGCCATAAAAAAGAAGGAAATTCTGTCATTTGCAACAACATGGACGGAATTTGACAGCATTATGCTAAATAAAACAAGACAAAGAACTATAAATACCAAATACCATATGATCTCATTTACGTGAGGAATCTAAAAACAAACAAACAAAACAATGGAACTCAGAGATACAGAGAACAGATCGATGGTTGCTAGAGGTAGGGGTGGTGAGGGGGTGAAATGGGTGGAGGGGGTCGAAAGGCACAAAATTCCAGTTATAAGATATAGAAGTCCTGGGGATGGAACGTACAGCATGGTGACTACAGTTAACAATACTGTATTGTATATTTGAAAGTCGCTAAGACAGTACATCTTAAAACTTCTCATCACAAGAAAAAAATTTTGTATCTACGTGTGGTAATGGATGTTAACCAGATTTATTGTGATCCTTTTGCAATATATACAAGTATCAAATCATTATGTTCTACACCTGAAACTATTATGTCAATTATATCTCAAAAAAATTCTAATCTGTGGCATTTCTTCAGGATGCTCTATGGTGGGAGACCCCCTTGTTTGCAAGAAATCCTCTAATCAGCTTCCTAGGGCAATCCAGTTTTCTTTTCCTTTATTTGTAGGGGCCCAAATAACCTGGCTTCTGATACCTGACTCCATCTTGAGCTCACCCTGCATGAATCTTATTTTGTGAACCAGAGCCTACTACTTCGTTCACAAAGCAGAAAAATGCCTTTTCCACTCATTCTGGTATCTCTCTGCTTAAGGGGAAATTAGTTTGCACAGTTAACTTTTAAGAAGAAGCCATCATCTTAAAAACTTTGCCCACTTTTCTTAAAAGATCTTAGGCTAAGGATATGTTGCTTTATTGTTATTATTATTATTCATGGGATGTTTAAGAAGTAATATTCAGGGATTCTAGTTATTCTAGTAACTAAATTGGAGGTTACATCAAGTCAATCCACCATAAATGAACAAAAAAGTAATTAAAATATTAAAGTGTACACCCTCCTTAATAATCCGGAAGTATTAAAAGGGTGTAAGCCCTCCCTCTCAGGAGATTCCCATTTGGCAAAATTTCCCTCTGCTTACATGCTCTTCCCTGGAGAGCCTCATGGCCCCCTTGCTCCCTCACTCCTGCCCAGTCTCTGCTCAAGCGTCACCTTTTCGAAGTAGCCTCCAGGCTCCTCCACCCCCATCATTCTTCATCCCTTCACCCCGCTCCACTCTGCTGGCACCAATTACTCTAGAACATCATTTGTGTTTTCTTCCATCTGCCCCACCAGAATGCGGCTCCATGAGGGCAGGGGCTTTGTTTTGCACACTGCTGTGTCCTCACCTCCTAGAACAGTGCTGGCCTGACACAATATAGGCTCTTCATAAATATTTGTTGAAAGACTGACCGAATGTCCTCCAAAAAGAAGTCATAGGAGAGCTGTGGCAGAAATGCAGGCTTTCTATTCCATGATAAAAGGAAATCTGCATAGAAAGTCTAGTTCAGGGAGGGGAGAAGAGCCAGAAGGGTCAGTGGCTTCCTGGGCCCCTCTCTCCAGGTAGCAGGAAGTAAGCTGAGGGAGAACTGCTGACACAAGAGACAAATGTGCCTATGGAGACTCAGAAAAGACACTCAGGGAGGACCAGGTAGCTGGGCCTCCCTCCCAGACTGAGAAGTGAGAGGGCTGGCAGGAGAAGAAAGAAGAGAAGCAGGGCTTGATGCCGTTTTTCTAGAAGTCTCCATCCAATTGGTGGGTGTGGTCTGACTATGTGACCACAGGGACTCTGGGGTGAACTGGGCTTAAGTCTGGGCATCAATCTCTCCGAAGCTCAGCTGGAGGCAGGAGATCCAACTCTATCCCTTACCGTGAGCAGGTTCTGGGTGTCAAAAGGCCCCTAAAAGCAGGGTTCCCTCTTGTCTCAGTAGTGGAAAGCTAATGATGGAAAGGGATGACGAGCAGAAGCTAACACTGCCCAACTTTTTTTTAAATTGAAGCATAGTTGATTTACAATGTTATGTTAGTTTCTGGTATACAGCAAAATTATTCTGTTATACATATATATATATTGTTTTTCATATTCGTTTCCATTATGGTTTATTACAGGATACTGAATATAGTTCCCTGTGCTATACAGTAGGACCTCGTTGTTCATCCCAACTCTTCCTCCAAACAAAAATGGCACCTGCAGTCATGAAATCTTCCTCTCCCATCTTAGCTGACTTCAGAAATAATTGGTTTGGCAGTATGAAAGCAGTGTCAATCACCTCATTTACCTGAGCAGCTTTCGATGTAAGCCCAATTATTATACAGCACTGGAACAATTATGCATACCATTAAATAGGCGAGATTGACTTGGTCGTGTGTTTCATTTAATACAACATGAAAGCTGTGTTGCACGTTCTCAGCCCTCATAGTTAAGTCCTCATGAAGCCAAGCTGCTGTCTCACAGCACTAACTTAAAATCATAAATCAATAAACATAAAAGGATCACTAAAGCCAGGTGAGGGGATATAGGTAAAGGTCTCAGGCCTGTATTCAGGATCGCCCAGCCACTATCCTTTGGTACAAAAGCTAACATTTACTAACCACTTACCATAATAACTTTACACATATTAATTCAATCTTCATCACAACCCTATTAGGTAGGTACTATTAATATTCCCATTTTACACATCAGGAACTAGAAACTTAAGTAAGTTGCCAGAAGTGGAAAATGACAGAGTCAGGATTTGAATCCAGAGTCATATGTTCAAGATTATCTTCTCATGATTATCAACATCATACATGTTGATCATCCACTTAAAGTATACCAACTAAACTGCAATTGCACCTTCCAACGCTATGGAAAGGGAACTTGCTCTAAAGAGCTCTCAGTGGGGAGCTGTGAATGGGAAAAAAAATCAATTGCACAAGTGACAGTTCAGTGCATATGATGGTGTTGAGATAGTTTTCTTACTGCGTGCCAGGTAGATCCAGCAGTGAGCTCCGATTTCTCCAGGAGGACCACATCTTTCATGCCTGCTTTGGCCAAGTGATAAGCCAGACTCACACCAACGCAGCCACCTCCAATTATCACTGTTTCTGCCCTGTCTTTCCATCTTGTTTCTGCAGGTGAGGGTGGGTTTTCTTCTCTGGAAGACATTGTTTTTAATAGTAGCTTTACTAGGCTCTGATAGTTATAGTTTTTGTGGGTTTTTTTCTGACTAGTGTGATTCTCCTTACTTATTCTTCTAGTACTTAACATCTAGTGCCTGGGAGAGTTACATGTGCTGACAATCCTTTGGGAGCCTCAATCTGACTTAGGCAACCTGGTTGGGGGAGGGAGGAGGAGGCATCTGAACCCCATTCCCCTAATTCTGACCCATTGTAGATACTTAATAGAGCTAAAGAATTGAACAGATGACTTCTTTTTCTCAAAGAAATCTAGAGAATAATTTTTCTCAGTCTACTTTAAAAACACACTGATAAACATTTTATTCCACAAAAAAAAAACCATAATAATCATGAAGTCCATTATCTATAAATCTTGGATCACCTCCTCCCTCCAATGTTTTCCAGGCTGAAGAGAGCTAGATGGAGTACAACGCTCTTCCTCGCTCAACGTCCTCTCACCGTGTACCTGCTTCTCTAATTATAAATATTGCTCGGTGGCTTGATATATTGATTTGCATGTCTGTCTTCCTAGCTAGATCATGAGCTTCTCCAAGACGCATTGTAAAAAGCAAGGTATAAGTAAGTCAAAGAAGACCATATATACACGTGCGTTTGCCTCCCCATACAGAAGACACTGCTAACAGTTGACTGGGGAAGGGAATGGGGATAGGAGAGTCTTTGCACCAGGAACCCTTTGATATTCTCACTTTGAACGGTTGTGCGTAGAAAAGAACACCCATAATTCGAGAAGAAAGCCGAATGCCCACTTCTCGGGGTCGGAAGCACCCGTAACCCGGAGACCGCCTCAGCCCTGCGCTCGCACCCCGCAGCTGCCCAGCCGCGGGCCTCCGCGCAGACCCGGCCCCACTCACCCTTCGCGGCCGCAGACGGAAAGTAGGCGGCCGGGGGAGCCCCGCAGCGGGAAGCCCCGCAGCCGCAGCGCGCCCAGGCAGAACATGCCGAGGTCGAGACCATAGGGCGAGGGCGCAGGCACCTACTCCCAAGCCAGCAGACAGCAGGGGCGGTGGGAGGCGGTGGGAGGCGGTGGGACCCTCCCCCCGGCGAGGGGCGGGCTTCTGGCTCCGTGAGCTGCCCGCCACTCAGCGCTCGCCACAGCCGCTGCGCGATGGCGCTGGCCGGAAGCCCCGGAGCCAAGAAGGTGAGTTTCGGGGAAACCGGGAGGTACTCAGCCCTCCTGGCCGCGGGGCTTCACCTCAGCCCCTAATCAAGCTCTGCGGTCTGGGCGAGGCACCTGGACGGCTCTGAGCCTCGGTTTACCCGCTCGCGAGTCGCCCGGACGACAGTAGTGCCTTGGTGTCAGGATGAGATAACAATATTGGGTAGCATTTATGGAGCCTTGACTCGCTGCGTTGCACTGCGCGAGTGCTTCATGCAAATTATCTCCTCTTCACGTTTATTCCCATTTTACAGGTGAGGAAACTGAGGCTCAGAGTCCGAGACCCTAGCTCAGGGTCACCGATCTAGTCCAGGTGGAGCAGGGGTTTGAAGTCCAGCCATCGGACTCAGGCCGCGCTCACATTTCCTGCCCTCCGCCCGCCCGCACCTACAGCTCTTCGACTCAATGGCCCCAGTGCTCGTGCCCCTCGTGTGTTTGGGAAGGGCCGTTGCCTGGTCTCCCAAGCCTCGGACTGGCCTGAAACCGGTTCCGGGCATGGACACCCCTAGACCCGCGGCGGGGATGGAGGGTGGGGTTCGCGGAGCCGGGGGTGGGGCCTCCGCCTCATCTCACGCCGTAGTCTAAGTCTCTGGGCTCCCCTTTCCCGATCTGCTCGCCAGCTGTCGCCCTGTTCTCCCATTTTTACGCTGGATGTGTGTGTGGTGGGGAGAAGGCGTGACAAAACAAAATTAGGAAAAGGGCATGAACTTGGACGCGGGACATCTCCAAACTCCTCGAGGCAACCCATCTGTGCTCCCTAATTCAGAAGAGAAGGTGGGGAAGGAAGGGGGGATGTGCACCACCGTTTTACTTAGTAATACTAAAAAGATAGGAACAACCAAAATGCCCTGCAATAGTGGGCTCCGTAAATAAAGTGCATCCATTTAATAAGTTATTAGGCAGCCAATTAAAAAGCTAAGTATGGGAACAGGCAAAGTGCTTTGCAATGTTAAGTTACAAAAGGACATATATCACAGACTGATCCCAACTACATAAAAATATTTATACACACACTGTAAGGAAGGACACAGTAATGGTAGTAGTTCCATAAGATGTGGAATATACGTTTAAAAAACTTAACAAAAAAACATATTCTGGTTATGTTTTTCTGATTATAAAGGTAAAACATGGGCATTGAAGCAAATGAGCATGACAAAAAGAAAAAGAAGCAAAGAACATTGTGTTGACTTCTTTCTCTGAACTTTCTCTAATACTATGTTCACTTTTACAGTTCATTTTTTTTTAAGGTTTTTTAAAAATATGCTCTCCCTGTCTTATTTTTCCTGGCCTCTGCTCTTTGCAACACCAAGATTATCATATGAGAATCCATGTTAATGTGTACCTGGGAGTTAAGATGTTAGTGGGGCAGAGCTAACCTCACCTCTCTGCTCAGCTAACAGGTGCATTTTAAGAATTCATTTAACTGCTATAGAGGACACCTCCAATTGCTTCTTTAATCCAAAAGAGCAGTCCTGGTGGCAAGTTCAGGCAGATGGACCTCTGGCAGCTTCCTGCCATAGGGTGAAGTTGGTCTACTCCTCTGTGTATGAATAGAGGTGCCCTGAAGCCAGATCTTAAATCCAAGAGGTCTAGATACTGTTACCTGCAAAAAGAGGGCATAAACGCCTCTCAGAGATCACCATCAGATCCAAGGCAGAGTCACTGCCACACTGAAAGGGAAGATGGAATGAAAATATAAATATACTGCGAATAATTTCCAGTGCTCTTTATTTTACACAGTCCTGTCATTCTAGAGCTGGCTTTAGATCATACAGGTGTAGCAGTTAACTGAGGTGGTAAGTCTAGCGGTGAAGGAGGGGCTAAAAGATGCTCTGAATTCAAATATTGATAGTTTAGTTATTTTGCTAATGGCTGTTTAGAAAACTGGCAAAATTTTAAATGTTGGACAAACATCCGGATAACAGATCAAAATGCCTTACATTTACTTGGTATCATGAAGGCAACAGTCAAAATTTGCACTGTCATTTTCTTAAAATCCTAGCTAATTTTCTATTAAAGAGTATCATCTCTTTCCTCCTTGTCAGGACCAAGTTTATAGCATATGTGAGGTTTGTGCCATTTTCAAAACAGTCCTGTCTGTCTGCTAACTCTTGGCATATTTTATTAAGGGCCTACTCTTTGTTAGGTGCTGTATGAGGTGACAGAGCCTCAAGCATCTTACAGCTCTGGTTAACAGAGCTGGGCTCCATTCCACTTCCCTCCACAGGAAAATGGAGATGTGGTGGAGATAGTGGCCTGGTACTTAGCCTCAGGGCAACCACTTCCAATGTACCTTCAGATATGACTGCAGATATGACTGGTTAGAAGGGGCAGTGGGAACCTTTCCTCCCCCATTCATGCACTGCTCTGTGTCCAGCTGTAGGCAGGGCTGAGAGGAACTGGCTGGTATTTTCAACAAAAGGCTGTATCTTCAACGAATGCAGTCTATACAAGAGGGATAGGGATCCCCATGGGGGTGTTTGCAGTTTTTATAAATCGCAGGGAAGTTCTCTCTGAAAAAATGACACTTGACCAAAGACCTGAAGAAAATCAGAGGGCGAGCCATTCAGGTATCTGGGGAAGCACTTTGTAGACAATGGAAACCATAGCTTTGGATAACTGCTCTGGATGCAACCTTATATTCAGATTATGGGTGGGCTGACTCGAAAGGTGGTAAATAGAGACTAGGTTAGGAATTTAGAAGGTCTGATGTCTGCTTTTTCACTTACTGAGCTCTATGATCTTGAGCAATTCACTTAGCCTCTCTGAACCTCAGTTTCCTCATCTATAAAGTGGGAATAAAAACTATCCGCCTTGCCTAGCTCCCAAAGTTGTTAAGAGTACCAAATGGTAACGTGTCCGTGAACATGCTGGAAAATGTAGGGTATAATTATAAAATGTTGTGTCCAATAGGATTATGTCCAGTGGTTCACACACAAAAGAGGTTTATTTTTCTCACCTAACGAGAGGCCTAGCGGACGGTCACCGTCCATGGCGTCTGCAGCTACTCCAAGATGTCATTAAGACACCAGGCTGCGGTTATCAGCCTGCGTGTGGCTTTCAGTGGCATGGCTGCAAGATGATGGCTATACCTCCAGGGCTTAAGCTGACATTCCAGACAGGACAGAGAAAAAGGGACAAGAGGGAAGGGAGTGGGCATCTGTATCAGGAAAGCAAAACTTTTCTAGAAATCTTCAGCAGACTTTCACTTATTTCCCATTGGCCACCAATGTGTCACATGGCCACCCCACTCAGCAAAGGAGCCTGAGGATTTTTTTTTTTATTTAAGTTGGGGACATTGTCTCCCCAAACAAAATATATTAGCAAAGAAGAGGAGAAAAAAATGCACATTAGGTGGCTAGCAGTGTCTGCCACAAACATCTTGAAAAACCAAAATAACCATTATGGCATCAGCACTTTAACTACAATTTGACTCAGATTAAATTGTATTTGAGAAAAACTAGTCACAGAACTTTGCACAAAACAAGTACCTGGATTGTCCAATAATAGAGTATTCTCAATCTTTCTGAAATACTATTAGGCACAGATGATTTCAACAGAACTGGAGCTGTGAGAGCATTGTACCACCTTTCCTAAAATTAGAGACTGCTTTTAGGAAAAAAAAAAAAGAGGGGTCTTAGGTGATTTTTCTTTCTCTTCTTCAGGGCATTTTGGAACGTCTGGATAGTGGGGAGGTTGTGGTTGGAGACGGCAGCTTTCTCATAACTCTGGAGAAGAGGGGCTACGTGAAGGCCGGGCTCTGGACTTCAGAAGCCGTAGTAGAACATCCAAATGCAGGTCGGTGCCAGCATCACCCCTGAGTGTTTATCTGGGTGACATTTTGCTTAAATCTGACTGAGAGAAGATAAATAAAAGCGAGCATTTTCTTTCTTTTTAAAATAAATTTATTTATTTTAGTTATTTATTTATTTTTGTCTGCACTGGGTCTTCATTGCTGCGTGCGGGCTTTCTCTAGTTGCAGTGAGTGGGGGCTACTCTTTGTTGTGGTGC
The DNA here is from genome assembly GCF_059928025.1 of Delphinapterus leucas. NCBI lineage: Eukaryota > Metazoa > Chordata > Mammalia > Artiodactyla > Monodontidae > Delphinapterus > Delphinapterus leucas. Next base: position 64,052,782 of record NC_143131.1, read on the forward strand.
GCGGGCTTCTCATTGTGGTGGCTTCTCTTGTTGCAGAGCACGGGCTCTAGGCGCACAGGCTTCAGTAGTTGTGGCATGCAGGCTCAGTAGTTGTGGCTCGTGGGCTCAGTAGTTGTGGCTCATGGGCTTCGTTGCTCCTCGGCATGTGGGATCTTCCCAGACCAGGGATTGAACCCGTGACCCCTGCATTGGCAGATGGATTCTTAACCACTGCGCCACCAGGGAAGTTCCGTGAGCATTTTCTAGGGACTGTTTCACTTGCCCAAACTGCCAAGATGTGGAGACAGTGGCAGTACACGAGCTGAAGAAAGGGCTTCTCTCTCCTTCCCTCCCTCCTCTACACACACACACACACACACACACACACACACTTGCATCTTCATATTCAGGGAGTGCTAAAATATACATACCAATATTTGTTCCATGAATATTTACCTTGTATATTCAAGAGTTTCCTTAACATAGTAAAACTATTATTGCTTCAGATTCATCCTTCTGGCTAATTTGCACTCGATATTAAAACAATACATTTGGTAGGGACGATTAATGGTAACCACCAGCTTAACAGAATATAGACAAATAGCAAATATAGATTTGCAAATATAGATATATATAGCAAATATAAATTTGCTGTTCTAAATGAAAGTGGGAAATAAAGCCAAAGAAGATATGGGTGAAACGGGATACAAGCTGGGAATGGAACTTTTGATTCACTCTGATTTTATTCATATATACACAGTGTGTCAGACAAACATGGGGTCATGTCTAGGTCCTTCTACTGACCCGCTGAGTGACCTTGAACAAGTCATTTGACCTCTGAGGATCAGTTTCTTCATCTGTCACACGGGGGCATGACATGGGCTGGTTGTGAGGACTTGTGAACTAACCCACATGAAATGCCCGTATAAGTACCCAATGGCCATGATTACTGTTTCATCAGACACCCAGAGTTACATGGTAGGACAGAGTTTTGTCTTTCTGGTGTTAGCAGGAAGATTTCATCTGACCCAAGAAGAACTCATTCTTAATTTTAGAAAATCTTCTTTGCTCAACCAGGAAGAAAGTGTTGAAATAGCAAGGATAAAGACTGAGCTGGGGAGGAGATGAAGGGAGAGAGAGGAAGGAGTTTCTGATGGGCCAAGGAAAACTCCCTGACTGCGTTTCCCCAGCTGCTTGATATTGAATACACTTGATAGGGGTGCCACCCATATGCATTCTGCCCACTGTGAGAATTCCCTCATCCTACTTTGAGGGCCCCCCAGTGCTGACTGTAAGTAGACGAGCTACATCCTTCATGACACTGGCAAATGAATAAACCCTCTCTAGACCAAGAGACCAAGGGACAGTTGGCCAACTGGGCCTTAGTGTCTGCATGTGACTGCACCAGGCCATGAGGCCCACTGGCAGGTCAACATGAGGCTACTCTCAACAGCCCCCATTTGGTATGGGCTCCGCCTTGCCCCTAAATTCTGCTGAGCTGAATCTGAATTTCTTTATAAGTACCAGGTTTGAAATAGTGTATGATTGAAAGAGATGTGAGTGGATGAGCTGCCGCTGAAAACGATAGCTTCTGTGATTTTTACTTTTTTAATTTCAATGGAAAAAACAACTCCTTTGTAGTTCGTCAGCTTCACATGGAATTCTTGAGAGCGGGATCAAATGTCATGCAGACTTTCACCTTTTCTGCCAGTGAGGACAAAATGGAAAGTCAGGTAAACGATAATGGGGCAGGTGGGAGTGGGGAGGGGCGGGGAGAGGGATCATCTATAATAAAAATAACCTCTTGATGGGAATCCATGGAATTGACCTGATGTGTTACTACACTTTATTACAAAAAATAATAAAATATTTTTTAAAAAAATAATAAAATATTTTTTTCCTCCACATAAAGTATCTATCCAGTAATTAATCATGATGTAAACATATAGGTACTAAATAAATAAGCATTTTCTGTCTCTTTATCTAGGGGAGGGGGTAGGACTGGGAGAAAATATGCCATTAGAAGGGCATGACCATCCTTCTGTGATATGTTTTTGTAGGGAAAGAACACTTTATAGATGCTCTTGTTACCTTCTCATTTCACATTCTTCTCTTCTGACTTGTCCATGTTGAGACAGGGCGGTCCTAGGGAACACAGCACTAGCCTAGGAATGAGGAGAATTGGGTTTTATACCCAACTTTGCCACCTATTGGTTGTGTGACTTTGTGTTAGACACTTAAAGACATGGAGAACTGGCTTACTCTGCCAAATGGAGATAACTGATGCTTACTTACATGCATAGGGTTGTTGAGAAAAGTGGGTAAGGATGTGGAAGTATTGTGAGATATTCTGCAAATATAAAGTATTAATACTTGTCAACGTTAACGCCCATTTATTCATTCAACCAACCAACATTTACTGAGTACCTGTTATAGTCCATTCTCTATGCTAGATACAAAGATGATACAAAGGCATAGACACTATTCTGAAGTGGCTCACAGTCAAGTATGGGAGACAAACAAATGAGCATTTACTAAAATCCAGTGTGGTAAGTACAATATGAACATACAAGCTCACTGGGAGTAGAGAGGATACCCAACTCTGCTGGTCTTCTCGAATTGCAGTTTAAACCAGTGACTTGTGCTCATGCTACTTGCTCATTGCCCCCTTTGATATCTATTATAGCTCACCTTTAAAATGCCAGGCTCACCATGTGTTCTCTTGCTGTCTAACCTCAGTGGGAAGCTGTAAACACCGCTGCCTGTGACCTTGCCAGAGAAGTAGCCAACAAAGGTGATGCTTTGGTAGCAGGGGGGATCTGCCAGACATCGTTGTACAAACACCACAAGGATGAAGCTAGAATTAAAAAACTTTTTCGACAACAGCTAGAGGTTTTTACCAGGAAAAATGTGGACTTCCTGATTGCAGAGGTAAGCCTAACATTAAAGGGACAGGGCTGGAAGGGGCTGTGGGAGGGGAGGATAGAGGCTGTCTGGGAGTAAAGCCTAGAGGGTAGGCGGCTGCTCAGGCCTCACCATTAACACTTAGTGCCAAGTAGTAGTTTCCTTGCTCTCCTCCATCCCTGCCTTGCTCACTCCCATCTCTCTGCTTTCACTAAAGCTATAACATCTGAGCAATATTTTGAAGTTAGAATCAATAAGCGTTGTCACTGACTGGATATGAAGGCCCGGAATATCCTCTTTCTCCCATCTCCCTATTTCCCATCATGATTGCTACCATCTAGAGTCAAGGCCTCAACCCAGCTCTTCACCCCCAACCAGGACAATAGCCTCCCAACTGCTAGGTCCCCAGTCGCCCTACTGAACTTACTGAAAACCTTGCTACGTCAACCTTCCCAAGGCTTAGGGCTACCCAAGCCTGGCTAACCCACCAGGAAAAAATCATCTACAGAAATGAACACAAACTCTGCCCTATATGTTCTCCAGATGGATGAGAACACAAGTTTGTTTTTTAAGAACCTCTCTTTTGACTTTCTCTGCCATTCCTCACACACTGCTTCTGCAGAATCTAAGTCAAAAAGGAAGAAACAGGGAGATTTCTGCTAGCTTTTCTCCACTTACTTAAATTAAGTTCAGCTTTTCAATTGTGGCACTTATGGGGTTTCCTGGGAAGCACCCCTGCAAATGGCCTGGGTTTACCAGATGAGGTGTCCTGTCTACCATTGGCAAAGACACTCAGTAGCTACATCTCCCTTCTCTATGCCTCGATGTTCTCATCTGGGGAACTAATCATATTTCCCTTCTTACTTTATGGAGCACTTTAGAATATCGAGCTAGAAGTGAATATAAAAGTATTTTGAATTGTAAAGCATGATAAATAATTATTCTGCAGAGATCACCCAAGTTCCGTAAAAAATGAGTCCAAAATTTATTAGCAAAACTTTTGTTCCTTCAAAAGTATGATTTTAAATACTCAGTTACTTTAAAACCTTTTTTTAGTATGGTATCTGAATGAAAACCTATATGTTATTGTTAAAGGAATTAAAATATTTACTCAGAAAAGTATTCTGTAGTCAGTCTGATAGAGACACATTTCTTAGCACATTTTATCACATATATATGGTAATTTTTATAACTGTTTTTGTAACATTTGCGGTCTACCACTCAAAATCTGCTTTATATTTGGACCAATAGAAGAACATGAAATTTCTCTTAGTATTTTGAACATGCTGAAGAAGCTGTGTGGGCTGTGGAAGTCTTAAAAGAAGCCAGAAAACCCGTGGCAGCCACCATGTGCATAGGCCCAGAGGGAGACATGCATGGTATAACACCTGGAGAATGTGCTGTGAAGCTGGTGAAGGCAGGTAATGTGGACCCATGATGTGATAAGCAGTTCAGTTATTGTTTATGAAATGTTTCTTAACATTGGGAGAGCAGTTCGGAAATAAAGACATTAATTGGAATCTATCTCTTTATCTGTAAAACTTAGGAGGTGGAGGGGGACAGCTAATTTCTAAGACACCTTCCAACTATTAAAAAAGAAAACAAAGATCTTTGTGTCTGTTTTTGTGCCAGTACCATACTGTTTTTATGACTGTAGCTTTGTGGTATAGTCTGAAGTCAGGGAGCAAGATTCCTTCAGCTCTGTTCCTCTTTCTCAAGATTGTTTTGGCTATTCAGGGTCTTTTGTGTTTTCATACAAATTTTAAAATTATTTGTTCTAGTTCTCTGAAAAATGCCATTGGTAATTTGGTAGGGATTGCACTGAATCTATAGATTGCCTTGGGTAGTATGGTCATTTAAAAATATTGATTCTTCCAATCCAAGAACACTGTATATCTTTCCATCTGTTCGTGTTGTCTTCAATTTCTTTCATCGGTGTCTTATAGTTTTTGGAGTACAGGTCTTTTGCCTCCTTAGGTGGGTTTACTCCTAGGTATTTTATTCTTTTTGATGCAATGGTAAATGCAATTGTTTCCTTAATTTCTTTTTCTGATGTTTTGTTGTTAGTGTATAGAAACGAAGTCAGACAGAGAAAGACAAATATCATATCACTTATATGTGGAATCTAATAAAATGATACAAATGAACTTATTTACCAAACAGAAATAGACTCACAGACACAGAAAACAAACTTATGGTTCCCAAAGGGAAACAGGGAGGGGGGAGGGGAAAATTAGGAGTTTGGGATTAAAAGATACACACTCCTATATATAAAATAGATAAACAACAAGGACCTACTGTATAGCACAGGGAGCTATACTCAATATCTTGTAATAACCTATAATGAAAAATTATCTGAAAAAGTATATACGTATAACTGAATCACTGTGCTGTACATCTGAAACTAACGCAACATTGTAAATCAACTATACTTCAATTTAAAAAAATAAACAAGTAAATAAATTTTGAAACAAGTAAATAAACGTATTTCTTTGCATAGGGGCTTCAATCGTTGGTGTGAACTGCCGATTTGGGCCCTGCACCAGCCTGAAGACAATGAGACTCATGAAGGAAGGCCTATGGGCTGCAGGGCTGAAAGCACACTTGATGGTGCAGCCCCTGGGGTTCCACATGCCCGACTGTGGCAAAGGAGGGTTTGTGGATCTCCCTGAATATCCCTTCGGTAAGCTCAGGCACATATTAGAGACCTTGTGGTTTCTTGTTGTGACAAAACGGAAATGGCTATAATGAACAACTACAGTACAGACTTATGATACGAGACTGTATAAGACAAAGACTTTCAGTGTTAACCAAAAATTAGCTATCTGAGGAATTCACACTCTAAAATTTATAGTTTCTTCATTGAAAAAAGAAAATACCCCTTGAGCATCAATTGTTTGAATATAGAGATGGTAACAGAAGTGCCATAACTATTGTATTACAGCACTGGAGCCCAGAGTTGCAACCAGATGGGATATTCAAAACTATGCCAGAGAGGCCTACAACCTGGGGGTCAGGTACATAGGTGGGTGCTGTGGATTTGAGCCCTACCACATCAGGGCAATTGCAGAGGAGCTGGCCCCGGAAAGGGGATTTTTGCCTCCGTCTTCTGACAAACATGGCAGCTGGGGAAGTGGTCTCAACACGCACACCAAACCCTGGATTAGAGCCAGGTAGGAATTTTTTAATTAATTTACTGTTCTCCTCTAATCTCATTTTATTTATTGTTAGCATTATGCATGCACATGGTAATACAAATTCAAAAGTGTAGAAGTATACAAAATGAAAGGTAAAAGCCGCCCATTTCTGACACCCATCCCCTTCCAGGGGTAACCTGTTTGCCATTTATGTTTTGAAGTCTTATTTCTCTATTTCTTGTTTTATCAATTTTAAGTGGTAATTACCCTTTATGAAAGCTGAGGGATTTAAATCACATAATCTTCCCCCTTGCCCTGATCTCCTTTTCACAAATTTGACTTATTACATTTTTGCTTGTTCTGTTGGCGATCTTTACAAGTTTGAATTTCATATTTAACTACTTGTTTTTTAATCCATCAATATGAGGCAGTATCTCTTGATTCCACTCTCTGTAAAATAAGAATTGCCTTCCTCCATTTCCCTCTACTTTTCCTCCCTCATCTACCTCTTGGTTTCTTTAAGGTATACAACTACTTTTACATCATCAAGGTTTATAACCAAACACAGTATAAGCAAACACAGTGGCAATTCAGTAATTAAGTGTTCAATTCCATGTGAAATCAAGACTTGGAACATGTTTCAAACTGAAAACCTCGTTTTTTCCAGCAGGAGATTTCAATATTCAGGAAACCAGGGAAGGCCAGTCTGATCTTTCTCTTTCTCTGTCTTATGCTTCCAACCTTCCCTTCCCATATTGCTAATCATGGTTTCTGACCTCTTCAGATTCAAAGAGAGAAGAGAGCAGGTGGAAAAGGGAGTAAACTTGTATTGCTTAATTGACACCCTATTAGGAAGACCACATTCTCTGGGCCTGGCAGATCCTCATGAGTGTATTTACAGTTCTTCAGAGGCTGCCACTGGAAACTTTTGTCTGTATTTCTCATGCCACAGGCATTGCATTTTTCTCTGAAAATTTTTCTCTGCTTTGCCCTCAGATCCCAACTTTCTCAGCAGGTCACTATAGATATACACTATTTTGGGGAGTCTCATTTTCCTTCCTGGTGTTTCTCTTGAGCCTGATTTTAAATATGCCCAGGCTGGCTCCCTCTCTCCTATTAGGCTCAAAACTGGCTAGAAGACTTTTCATCTTTCCTTTAAGGAGACGAACTGAGAGTGTGGTCTGATCCCAATTTAACCACACTATCTTCACTCACAAAATAGCTGACCCATTGGTCTCTGTGATCTAGATTTTCCAGTGTAGAGTCAAGTGAGTCATCTGACTGGCTCTTAGGCAACTACTTTGAAACTTCTGCAGAGTGTCTGTCTTGCTTTAATACCTGATATCTATCGTATCTTGTGCCACCAATAAAATTTCCAATCTAATATCCTGGTACCCTGATCACTATTTTCTAAACATTATTCACTACAGAACCAAGAGAAAGAGAAATAAACCTATTTTACAAAACCTGAGCCCCTTGTGAGAGAACGTTCCAAGCATCAAGGTCAAATTGATTCTCTTCTCTTAGATTTCATCCATAGTCCAAACTCAGGCCATATTTTAATTTGCTTCATAGTTGGATTTTCTTTGTACAATGTTTGGTTTTATAGGAATTTCTAATTAACTCTTTTTTATTGTTGAAAGAAGAATAATAGACCTTCACCTTCTCTAAGGTCTTCCAATATCTAAATTATACTGTTTGTTACAATCACTTTATTATTGAAGATATTTTTCTGGGGGCTCCTTGAATTACTGTTCTGTTTTGAATCATTCTCTCTCTCTCTCTCTCTCTCTCTCATCTGTCAATCTTTTCCATCTTTTAGAAACTAACCACAATTTCTGCTCTTCTCTAATCAGAGCTGTTATGTCTTTAATCCATTTTGTACTTCTTTATCCATTTCAGTAGAATTTAGAACAGTCTTCATTTTTGAACATTTAGGACAATGTTCCTAATGTAAATTAATTTAGATTGTAGAAGTAGGCAAGAAATCATTTAGGCAAACATTTCTTCTGGGAGGTATGGATATTTATCCAGGAAGATTTTAGGCCTCATGCTTAGGAAAAAAAGTACTAAATAGAAATATAGGGACTTTCCTGGTGGCATGGTGGTTAAAGAATCCTCCTGCCAATGCAGGGGACACAGGTTCGATCCCTGGTCTGGGAAGATCCCACATGCCGCAGAGCAGCTAAGCCCGTGCACCACAACTACTGAGCCCACGCGCTCTAGGGCCCGTGTGCTGCAACTACTGAGCCTGCGCACCTACAGCCTGTGCTGCACAACAAGAGAAGCCACCACAATGAGAAGCCTGTGCACCGCAACGAAGTGTAGCCCCCGCTCACCGCAACTAGAGAAAGCCTGCACGCAGCAAGGAAGACCCAGCGCAGCCAAAAAATAAGTTAACTAATTAAATAAAATTACTTAAAAAAAAGAAATATAATTAAAAGGTGAGGAAAGTATACTTTGATAATGATTAAAATAGTTCAGATAAGCGAGAAATGGCTTTTTTTTAATAAACACTGTCTAGGGATCCTTAAAATTCATTAGCAATTTCAAATAAAACATTATTCTATAGAATAAAGCCAGACATTCCTTGTACCCTAAACTCCCAAACATACTGATGTTCACAAAAATTTGTGATTACCCAGAAACCTGTAGACACCCCAGATTTCTGACATTTTCATCATCCAAAAAAATTGGTTTATTCATTGTTTCATAGGTAAAATGGAGAAAGCTATAAAAATACATTTAACACAAAGGTCTGTGACCAGGAACCTTTGTGTTCTTTCTTTGTCTAAAAACAAGGCACAAATACTGACAAATTAATTTGTATTCTGTTTTTGGTTACTTTTTGAAGAATTATACTTTGTCTCATTACGTTTAAAACTGGTTTCATATACTTGTCATTATGTTAAAATATTGAGTAGAGCTAGAAGGACCCTGCTAGAAATTTCCAAATGAATATAATTCACAAAAACATGTAAAATTCAAACATGTTGTCTTTTTCTGAAAGGTGGTATGAAACCCAGTGATTGTTATTGAGGATAGAAATGTAGAAAGACTCCTGGAATTAATGGATATGGGCATAGTTTTTCTGTCTGTATGTTGAAACTGAAATTCTACTTTACCCTGATCATCCACCAAACTTATGAGTATTTAGCCAATATATATATAAAGTATTGGACTTATAAAATAGACATGAATCTTTTAATCGACTAACTATATATTTTTTAAAACACAGGGCTAGAAGGGAGTATTGGGAAAATCTGCTGCCGGCTTCAGGCAGACCTTTCTGTCCTTCATTGTCAAAGCCAGACGCCTAAGGAGTGATGAAAGAAAACACTGAAATAGCAGAATGGAAAGAAATCCCCCTCAAGCCCCATCTGGAACCCTTCCTCGCCTCTATCCTCAGGCCACCCTGATGTCTCCAGCTGCTGAACAGCTAATGTGCTGTCAATTCAACATAGGATGCGTATTGCATTCCTGCTGTGCTTAAGCTCCGAGCAGGATGCTGGGGGAGGTGCGCAAAGCTGATGCGAAAGGCTTGTCGAGTAATGCTGCAGGACGTGCTTTTGAAGGGAATCAAGAATAGTGAAACTTGTCTTTTAGGGTGAATTTGAGATCTTAAAATAACGAAGTCTGTGAGCAACAAACCCAGTGATTAATTACGGAGACTAAACTAGGTACAGAAGGAGGATAGAGCAGCATTCTAAACTAAAATGAAAGTAATGAGTCTGCCTTTCTTAAATGATTTGTATAATGACCCCAAAGACAATCCCAAAGGAAAAGATGCAAAAAATGTTTTAGGACTTTTTGAAATAATCATATAACCTTCTAAAGTGATTACTTTCAGAGATGATTTTACTTAAAGGTGTTAGGTCCCAGAATTTTAAAAATGTGTCTATATAATCACAAATAGCTAGATTATAAACTACCATGGACAAGGACAATGTGATATGCTTCTTATATTTTTCCTTAAAGTATTTATCATTGTGCCAGGCATACTAATAGATGCTCAATGAGATACTTATTTTAATTGTTTAAAATAAATAAAAATAGATAAACAGTTTTGGAAGACCTTTTGAAAAGTCAGAGTTCAAATCTATCTTGGTCTAATATTTTCTTGACTTATATTTGAGCTATTTGCTACATGCCAATTTCTCTCTATTTTTCAAAACAATGTATCAATTTGTAACAATAAAATTAAAAATAATTTACCTTTTATAAAAGTGTTTGAATACTTTAAATTTTATGGACATTCTTTGGAATAGTAATAACAACAAGCATTTATTACTTATTATGTTCCAGGCTCTTGCTTCTCTCTCCCTCTCTCCCTCTCTCCTCTCTATCATATATATACATATATGACAAAAGCCAACCTACATTTATGAAACACACAGGTTTCATTTTGGGTTAGTAAGTGCAATGCTCAGAATAGAATGTTGATGAGATGGAAGTTGATAAAACTTCCAAGAGACAAACAGGTAACAAATAAAGTCCTTAAAAAATAGATTTCCTAGATTGAAAGATTCAAATTTTATATAGTAATGGATCACATTTTATTATAGATAATAATAAAAACATATTGGGGAAAAGTATTTCAAACTATTTGGTTCTAACTCCAATTTAATAATTATGCCCCAAAATAAAGTGAGAAAAGTATGCTCAGTCCTCCACTGTTATTGCCTTGGTCTGACAAGACTAGAAAATACATTTAGATAATTAAAAATAATGGAAAAGTGAAAATTATATTTTATGTAGATGAAATGGTTATATAGCTAGAAATCTCAAGAAGATCATCTGGAAAGCTCTTACAAACAACAGGAGAATTCAGTAAAGTGACTGGTTAAAAATTTTATATACAAAAGTCATTGCTTCTCTATATACACTTGACAATGATTTTGAAAGTATAGTGGAAATAAAGATCTATTTTATTTTTTCAGCAAAATGATTAAATATCTAGGAATAATATTACAAAAACTGTGTAAGAGCTGTTGAAGGAAAGTTGAGGATGCAAAGTAAGACGAATACATCTACACACATGCTCATAAAGAGAAAGACAATATTTTAAGATACAAAGTTGTTCTAAATTGATTAATAAATGTAATATAATCCCAAGGGGAAAAAATCATGAGTATTGAGGGGAAATAGACATGCAAACCTCAAGTGCACATGGGGACGGAGGGTATATTCTAGGGGTTATGAGAAAATTAGATAAAGAGAGATAGTGAGGAAGGTGTGGCCTTGCCAGATAACCACTGGCTATATATATATATATATATATATATATATATATATATATAACATAGTAATTAAAGCCACTGGATACTTGTATTAAGAAAAAGTTCAGTGGAACATATATGTATATATATAAATGTTAATGTATGATAAAGAGGGTATTATTTCAGGTCAGTGAGGGAAAGCTGGATTGATAAAGGAGGTATTTCAGGTTAGTGAGGAAAGCTTGATTGTTTAATAATGTTGGACATTTGGTCAGTAACCTAGGAAGAAAAAGTTGGATCTCTTAGAACAAGTTCAAGGTTGATCAAAGTTTTAAACATAAGTCCATAAGAGAAAACCATAAAAGAAAAAAAGAAACATAAATTTCACCATATAAAATTAAATGTGTGCACAAAACCCAAAATACTCTAAACAAAGTCAAATGGGAATAATGTGTAACGAGGGTTAGTAACCACTATTCCAGTAAAGGGGTCTTAAGTTGTCTTAGTTCAACCATCCTCCCACCTATGTAGATGTTGTGAGGAGGGCTCTCCTATGTGATTGGCCTTCAGAACTCCACGCCATTTTCTTGGGCTTCCAGGTGTTTTGAGAGGGAGATGTACCCAGGTAGGGACCAAGCAAAGCCTTGGGGTCAGTACTAGCATCATCACCCTTGCTTGACCATCACTCTTTCACTGTGGGATATGATGCTGTGAGTCAGGTGCCACAGGAAGCACAGGGCACCTGGTAGAGATGATGTGAGGTGCTGGGTAGTGAGTCTGCAGGCACTGACAGGGAGTTCAGGCAGCTTCTGAGCACTGATACATTATTCCTTAATGTGGTACTTAAGGAACCACAGGCCCAACTTGACTCTTTCCTTCCCAGGCAGCAGGTCCTCTCCCTTCTTCGGAAACGTCTGGGGATCAATTCTCAGCTCCTGTGGCCCACGTGCAGCTCATACTGTCTCTTCCCCACTACCCCCAATGCCCCAAACCTTTTAAGTTTTCTGAAAAACCTCTTTCCCTCTTGCTCTGTTGATATAACACGATATTAGACCAAAAGGAATGGAGGAATGAGGTCCACTTTCCTAAAGGCACCCTTATTGGAGGTAGGGACAATATTTGCTCTTTATCTTTCCAGGGCAGGAAAAAGAGGCAGAAAGAATAATAATTTATTCTTTCTTTTTAATCTGGAAATTATTATTATGCATAATAATAATTTACAGATTAAAGCAATCTGAGTGCTAGTATCCTGCCACAAATATTTACATACATTTGAAATACCAAGGGAGATTTTCCCTAACCTATAAATCAGAAAATAGATTTCCTTAACCTATTAAATGTAGGAAAAGATATGCAACACATTCAAAATTAGGTAAATGCATGTGAAAACAAGAAGATACTTTTTTTACCTATCATTAACAAAAACAAAAAAAAAGATAATATCTTGTGTTGTTGAGAGTGTAAAGGAAAAGTCACTATTGTACATATGCTTTTTGTAGAAGTGTAAACTTGTACAAGCTATTTGGAAAGCAATTTGGCCATTCCTATCCAAATTTAGAATTCACACACCCTTGGAGGGGCAATGTCATTTCTAGGAATGTAGCCTACACTTATTTTCATATTTGTGCAAAAGCATAAGTCTGGACACTGCCAAAATATCCATCAGTGAAATACTAGTTAAGTGATTTATGGAACGTGTACAGGATGATAACCCATGGAGCCATTAAAAGGAATACATGCTATGATATCATATGCTATTGCTTATATGTGGAATCGAAAAAAAAAATGATACAAATGAACTTATTTACAAAGCAGAAATAGACTCACAGATATAGAAAACAAACTTATGGTACCAAAGGGGAAGTGGGGGAGGGATAAATTAGGAGTTTGGGATTAACAGTAGATATTAACACACTACAATATAAAATAAAGAACAAGGACCTACTGTTTGGCACAGGGAACTATATTCAATATCTTGTAATAACCTATAACGGAAAAGAATCTGAAAAAATATATATATATGTATAACTGAAACACTTTGCTGTACACCTGAAACTAATACAACATTGTATATCAACTATATTTCAATAAAAAATTTTTTTAATTTTTTTAATTAAAAAAGAAACAGAATACCTGAGCTCAACATGTACTGAAGAGGAAGGACCTCCCAGACAAGTTCTAAATGAAAGTATGCTCCCATCATGCGTGTGTAGAATATTTCTGGGAGGAATGCTTCCCTCTTATGAAAGGAAGACTAGTGATTGAAAGTATGGTGTAGAAAGTATGGTGTAGAAATTATGGTGTAGAAGGAAGACTTCGTTTTCTCTGATACCTTTCTTAGTGTCTAAATGTGTCAATGAAATAAAAATTTTTTAATTTTTATAATTTTAACATTTATATCAAGATTTCTGATTGCAAGAGGGAAAATCAGATTTCATGAGTTTCCTGTTGTGATACAGAATGAGAAACACTATATCAGCAATGATGTACCAGCCAAAGGTGCCTGAGTGGAATCTAATCAAGCCTTTGGATTTCACTTCCAATTTAGAGGAAATACAGGTGATCTAGGAACAAGGTAAATAATTCCACAAGGAAACAATCAGGTGAATCATATATGCTATAGGATAGCTGGCCTGGTCCATTCCACAGATCCGTGTATTGGGAGTGCTCACGTGTATAAAACAAACCAATGCAACTCATGGTCTCGTATTGGAGCCTAGTTTTGACAAACCTACTGTAAAAGGCCTCTTGGGTACAAATTATGAAAAATTTAATAGGGACTTGGTATTAAGGAATCAGAATCAATTTTGTCCTTACTTTTTAGAGGTAAGAATTTTTAATGCATACTAAAATGTTAATTTACTATTTATAATTCACTTTAACTATTTTAACATATAAAACTGAGGGTTTTCTTAAAAAGCAAGACTCCTATAGGTTCTGATTTGGTATAGAGAAATTAAGAAAAAGGTCAAAAATGATCAGTGACACTAAGAAAAACTGGTTTGAACTAGCTCTTTCCAGTTCCATAGCACATGTTTACTAGGGAGTTTCCAGGAACAGTAGATGGTCCTCTGATAAACCCTGCAGTGCTGTGTGTAGAAACAGCAACGCAGACCGGCAAATTGCTGGCATGGAAACCATCACAAGGGATCGAAGAGATGTGCTGAAACCAAGAGGCGAAGTTCAGTTGGAAAAACAATTCCTGTTTCACTATGAACACAGCCACGATTTGATACCCTTAAGCAAAATTGTAAGCAAAGTTAAGCAACCCATTTTGGCTGTACAGCCAGCTGCCTTGAAGTCGAACAGATATTTTGTCTAATCGATAATGAAAATGCTGAAGAGTTTCAGAAGGGTGCAATTTTGCCTGACATCAGAGTTATTTTATTAGAGTTTTGAGCAAAGTAGATGGGACGTGCTGACTATGGCACTGCTGGCGCTCACATTTCATTTCATTCCTGCTATTTGGTCAGAAGAGAAAGGAGAAGAGGAGAAAGGGGGAAGTAAAAGTTATATTTTTCATCATAGGGACTCATATGAGCTGGCCTCTTCAAAATAGTGAAGCTGGAGAAACATCTTTCCATGTGATGGTGACTACATACCATGAAGATTCTGTGCTCTCATGCCAATTATGTTCACTCATTCATTCATTTATTCACTCAGCCACTCACTCGTCCATTTGTTATTCAAATAACATTTTCCTAGTGCTTGAACTCTGGTAGTTACTGCACCCCTCCCATGTGCTTCCAAAATACCCTACATTTATCATGAATAAGTACAATGTAGTTTTAATACTCCCTTGATCATTCCTGTTTATTTGCCTGTGCCCTACTAGAGGGGTCAGAGAAAATATCTGGTTAATTGATGTATTCCCATTACCTGGCACATTACAGAACTCAAAAAAGATGTGTTGGTTGAGTGAATGAATGAGTGGGTGAATGAATGTACAAACCAAGCTAGGGTCAAGGGATGCAAAGACGAATAAGCCACTGACTTATGCTGCCTTGTTGAATTCTCTTGCCAAAAATATTTTGAAGAACAAGTACCTGACATATGACAGACCAGCATCAGATTGTGTTCGTTTGAAAAAGCTGAAGTTGGGGAGACTGGTGTGAGAAAAATAGGGGGCATCAGGAATCGGAAGGGCGTGCTATGTAAGCAGAATGGCTCGGGGGCAACCCCAGGAAGGTCCTGGCTGGAGTAGATGGAGGAAGTGTTAAGGTAGAGGAGGGAGTTGGCACTCAGGGTCATTAGCAATGGAAAAAAACGCACCTTCAAAAATGCATCATTGCCGTTTAAAATATGGAAACCACTTTGAAGTCTAAGAAAACGTAAAGCCAACGTGGCCATTCTAACTGTTTCTTGAGAAGATGAGTGTGGAACACACTGTTCCAAACTACTTTCAGCAACAGCAAAATGATAAATCACACTTTTCTGATTAGGAGATTAAGAAATATTGGTTCCCTATTCATGAAAGTTGGGCTTCATTCCATGCTGAAGAAGCCTTACAAGTTGCTACGATGAACAGATAGACCTATATGTTCTGATCTCAGGGGCAATAAACACCCGCCGACACTCCCCTCTAAGAGTGCTTATTTCTCTTACCTACTTGTTCGTTCATTCATTCATTCTCTTCCAGAAATATTTATTAAGGCTGTTATGAGCCAGGCACTGTTCTGGGACTACACAGGGTGATCAAGTGGACTGGTTGGCCTGGGACAAACCCAGTTTTAGCACTGAAAGTCCTGTGTCCTGGGAAACCCCTCTCTCCTAGGCCAAAGTTGGTCATCCTAGAACCTACTTCAGTGAGGTGAAGTTGAAATATTAGGTAGAGAGGGCCCTTACTAAAAAGGTTATTTTCAAGAAAAAACTTGGAGGAGGTAAGGACAGTAACACATGGATATCTTGGAGAAGAGAAGTCCAGAAAGGTCAAAGCCCGAGGCAGCCAGCTTGCCCCACGTTTTCGAGGAACAGCCAAGGAGTCAGGGTTGCTGGGGACACAGTGAGAGAGGAGAGAGTGACAGGAGCTGAGATCTGGAAAGTAGGGAACCTTTGTTGTCAGGACTTGGCAACCTTAACAAGGATTTTGGCTTTTATTCTGATTCATATGAGAGGACACTGGAGGGTTTTGAATCAAGAGAGGACAGGATTACTTTGGCTGTTGTGTTGAGAATAAGCCACAAAGAGGTCAGAGCAAGGAAAGAGAGGTGCAGGATTTAAATTGTCTTTTTGAAAGTTCTGGTTTCTCTCAGCTGTGCCCAGGGAAACTGAGGGAAATGTTATGGTCCATTTGGGGGCTCAGTTTTATCTTTAAAAAAAAAAAGGCCAGAGGGAGGAGTCTTTACTCTTTCCTTATCCAACTGTGATTGCTGATTCTCAATTTTATAATGAGAAGGAAGCGGTTTCAAACATGATGTTATCTAAATGGAAACTCAGAGCAGTGCAAACTTACTGCCATGGAATGGTGTTAAGAATGTGTGGTCTGGGGCCAGACCACCTGAGTCTGAATCTCAGCTCTGCTGCTCACTGGCTATGTGGCCTTGAACAAGTGACTTAGCATGGGGAAGCTCCTTGTTTTCCTCATCTGTAGGAATAAGGACTATACCTACCCTTAGAGTTGTTGGGACAATTCAATGAGTTAACACATGTGCCTGGAGCAGGGTAAGTACTCATTCATGTTAAACATTATTATAATTATTAAGTCATCCAGCAATAGATGCTCAGCTTTGAAACAGATGTGAGCTTTCAGAGACAGGGCTTGTGACTTACTAATCACCGTATCCTTTTCAGCCCTGAGCACAAGATTTGCTGAATAAATAAATAACTGTTACTAAAGCATCAGTCATATTATTTTATGGACTAACAAAAATTGAGTTTAAGAACAGATAAGTTGAAGATTATTTTTTGTCTTGGAAAGTAAATACTTAGGTCCCGGACACATAAGAGATTCCTTTGAAAATAAATTCTATCAGTCAATGTTCTTGTTTGCCAGCAACAGAACCCACTCTACCAAGTTTAAACAGGAAAGGGTTTATTAAAGATTATGCAGAAGTTCAAAGAAACTCCAGGAGGGCCAGAGTCAGCCTGATCTGATTAAACAACATTCAAACTAATCCATGGTGATGCCACTGCTGACACCAGATGTAAAGACCACCCCTTCCATCACTGCTGCCGTGGCCACACCCATTCCAGAATAGGGGTCCACTTGATGCCTGCTTCATCATATCCACTGCGTCTCACTCAGACTCTCAAGTTGGTGTACGTGATTAGGAGGGCCTCAGTCACAGGCCTGCTGCATCCTAGCTATCAGGAAAGCTGGGAAAGTGAATTTTGGGAATTCTACCTTGGGAAGGCAAGACTCCTAAAATGGGAAAATCCCCCTAAACATAGGAAGGATATTCAAAGATTGGTAGGCAGCCAGACAACAGGACCACATTAACCAAGAGAAATCAAATATTCAGTTGACTAGAAATATTCTTATGATACTCTCACATTAGAATCTAATCATATGGATGAGATATATATCATATTGAATGTGTAATTGAGGTTATAAATTGAAATTACAAGTTAGAGATAATGACTGAAATAAAAACCAGAAAGAGGGGGAAATTCTATTTAAGCTTTCAAACTTTAACGACTGTGAGGACCTGATTTAAAATAGAGTATTTACATAAAACTCTTGGACCCGCTCAATTTATTTTTCCAGATTTTCTTTCAAATGGAATACTAAAATAGAAATATAGCATTTTAGAGCCCAAGGAGAATAGCTCTTCTGGTTCGACTCTATTGTTGTTTGATGAGAGGAAGCTGAGGCCCAGGAAAGTTCAGTGATTTACTCAAGCGTCATTGTTGAAATGATATTATGTTGAAAAGCCAAATAGTCTTATTGTTTCTTGAAGAATCCTTTTTCATAGCCTCCCATAATACAGTGAGGAAGTTGCTTTGATCAAAAGGGCCCAAGTTGCTTTGATCAAAAGGGCCCAAATCTTGGCTCTCTTCAACATCCAGACAGAAAGGCTGCTTGCGCTTGCTGTATTCTTCTGAAGGGATTTATCCCTGCTTCCTCCCAAGGATGCTGTATCCCAAAGCCTCAGACATGAAGAATGAGACCAATAAAATCAATTTCCGCAGAGGCTATACTGTGGAAAATACTGCTCCTTTTTCCCTGCTAAATCAAACAATGGAATCGGCTTTCCCTACAAATCCTCTCCTTTCGTTGTAGCATTACAACATTTATTTGACAAATATTTATTGGAGGCCTACTTTGTGTCAAGCACCATACTAGGCAGTGGCCTGAATCTATTAGCATCAGTGCTTTGGGATTAATTTGGAGAGCATGGAAGCTTGCTCCATATAATTAGTCTCTTCTTTAAAATGTGGTAGAAAAACCCACCAGTTGTCAGTTGTTAAAGTAAATAAATAGCCTTTGGAAAACGTTCTGATTCTTAAAAACATTTTAAGGAACAGAAAAGAACATTTTAAGCAGGATATGATAGTGAAAATAAATTTAATTAATGAATTCGCTAATTAATGTAACTAAAGGCACCCAGGTATGTTCTGTATCTCTATAAGCATCCCCGCTGGATAGTGGGAGAGGAGGACTAACGGGGATGGCAGTGAGAGGCTGGGTCATCCAAAGAACCAGTTAAAATTTTCTTGCTTGGTTCTTTGGCTACACAGTATTAATTGCCATAGGACAAGCTACTGTTTATGTTGATGTGACCAAATGTTAGAGAATGGGGTGAGATAGTGAAAAAAGGAGATTAGGTCAAGAGTAGAGACACATGTTCAAGTCCAATAAAGGCTCCAATAAAGATATGTGTGATCTTCACAGGTCACTAAATCCCTCTCAGCCCCAATATCTTAAAAACAAACAAACAAAAAGAGTCAGGAAAAAAGACAAACTAAGGAATGAGAAAAAAAATTTTTGCAAATCATATACCTCAGTAGGGTTAATATCCAGAATATATAAAGAACTCCTACAACTCAATAGTTTTTAAAAACCTAATTAAAAAATGGGCAAACACTTGAACAGACATTTCTCCAAAGATATAAAAATGGCCAACAAGCATATGAAAAGATGCTCAACATCACTAACCTTTAAGGAAAAGCAAATCAAAGCTACAATGAGGTATCAACTCATTAGAAATAGCAAGTGTCAGTGAGGATGTGGTGAAATTGGAACACTTGTGCACTCTTGGCAGGAACATAAAGTGGTATAGCCACTATGGAAAAGAGTATGGTGGCTCCTTACAAAATTAAAAATAGAATTGATGGAATAAAATTTATGTTTTAAGGCAGGACAAAAAAATTTAGCATAACGTACTCCCTGCCTGTACTGGGTCCTCCCTTATGTGCGATGTGCATCTGCATTATGCATTAACCAGACCTCCTCAAAGGCAGGAATGCCTGTTGACCATAAAGATCAATGGCTTTTTGTTTTCTTCTTCTGATGACAGCAATGTAACTCCTTAGAAGATTAATTTTTCCTTTCCTAATCCTGTAAGGGGTCATGGTGACCTGTTGCTTGCTTAGTACAAACTGGATTATGCATCTTTGGTAAACTTTACGTAAAAATGTCAGTGTGTCATTTTGATGTATAACCCTTTTTCTCCAAAATGTGTAAGACTGTGCCTCCAACTTCTAACAAAAGGAACAGTCCTCAGAGTTTTCTGAAGACTGTCTCCTGGGTTACAATCCTCAGACTGGTTTCAATAAAATTCTCTAATTCGCCTTTAGATTGACTGTTAATTTTTTTGTTAACAGAATTATCATATGATTCCACTTCTGGGTGTATGCCCCAAAATTGAAAGCAGAACCCAAACAGATTTTTGTATACTTATGTTCATAGCAGCATTATACACAATAGCCAAAAAGTAGAAGTAACCCAGATGTAAATCAACAGATGGATGGATGAACAAAATGTAGTATATACATACAATGGAATATTATTTAGCCTTAAAAAGGAAACAAAATCAGACATATGCTACAACATGAATGAACCTTGAAGACATTATGCTAAGTGAAATAAGCCAGTAATAAAAGGAAAAATGTTATATGATCCCACTTATATGGGGTTCCCAGAGTAGCCAGATTCATAGAGGCAGAAAATAGAATGGTGGTTGCCAGGAAATGAGGGAAGGTCAAAATGGGGAGTCATTGTTTAATGGGTACCGAGTTTCAGTTTGGGAAGATTCTTTTAAAGTTCGAGAAATGGATGGAGATGGTGGTTACACAACACTGGGAATGTGTTTAATGCCACTGAACCGTACACATGGCAATAATTAAAATGACAAATTTTGTGGTATCTATGTCTTACCACAATTTTTTTAAAAAAGTCAAGAGACTAATATCTGCCTGGAGTAACTCGCAGAGTGTTATGCAATCAAATCTGGGGCCTTGGACAAATAAGCAATAAGCACCCAGAACTAGTTCCCCTAATTTGACACTGTGGAGAGCTCCAGACCAGAATTTCAAGCCGCTGCAGTGTCTACCGTTTGGTATCCTCAATCCATCACGTAACTCTAGCAGACGGCTCTGATGCTCCACACCTCTGACTGAAATTCACCTGTGGCTGCCGAGGCCAGTTACCTGTGGCTTAGGCTCACCTGGCCAGGACAGCGTCCTCCTTTAGCACTGCTCGAGTCATCCTGCTTGCTGGCCCAAAACCCTCTCCCATGCAGGCTGCAGACCTCTCTTCCCACAGGCAAACAACCAAAAGGGTGAGGGTGTTAACAGCCTCA
This sequence comes from Delphinapterus leucas, assembly GCF_059928025.1. Classification (NCBI taxonomy): domain Eukaryota; kingdom Metazoa; phylum Chordata; class Mammalia; order Artiodactyla; family Monodontidae; genus Delphinapterus; species Delphinapterus leucas. Next base: position 64,073,764 of record NC_143131.1, read on the forward strand.
GGGCAGCCCTCAATCAAGGGGAAAAAAATCCAGTGGGTTAATGCTCCAGCATCCTGTCCCTCCAAGTAGACAGCACATAGACATTCTGGTTAATTCTCAGGAGGTTCCACAGCAGAGGCAATGCAACCCTGGCCTATAGCCAGCAACCTCCTTAGGGCACCACACCTGGGCTTTACCCCATCCCTGTCTTACACTCCTCCTCTTCACTCTGACTTCCCAGGGTCACATCCCAGATACACTACCTGAAGCCAAATCCAGATCTCAGGAAACCCAGTTAAAAACCTTATGAGGGCTTCCCTGGTGGCGCAGTGGTTGAAAGTCCGCCTGCTGATGCAGGGGACGTGGGTTCGTGCCCCCGGTCCGGGAAGATCCCACATGCCGCAGAGCGGCTGCGCCCTTGAGCCATGGCCGCTGAGCCTGCGCGTCCTGGAGCCTGTGCTCCGCAACGGGAGAGGCCACAACAGTGAGAGGCCCGCGTACCGCAAAAACAAAACAAAACAAAACAAAAAACCCTATGATCCTTAATATTTTTTTATGATCCTTAATTTTATATTAATTTCTTTAACATTTTATAGCTTAACTTTTTTAGCAGTTCTTTGTTCTAGAGTATGTTAACAAATTTATAAATGTTTTGAGACTTGAAGCACGTCTTCTTACTTTGGAAGGTGATTGGGTTCCCAAGCCAGCACGAAGTTCCTACTCTAAAGTTAAATAGGAAGGGGTGGTCAGGGAAGGATTTTCCAGGCAAAACTTTGACCTGAATCTTACAGAATAACCAAGAACACAAGGACAAGCACTGTACATGGAAGAACTGGAGAAGAGAATATGGTCTCAGCTTCTCACCCAACTGTATAGGCACATGGTTCCTTATGACTTTACAGGGATTTCTAAAAGCAGGCTGGCTGGGATCAAAAGACTAATTCTTCTGTCACCCCCAGGGGTGCTAAAGGCACATTGTTGGACACTCAAAGCAGAAAAGCAAGAGAGGTGGTATTCATTTTATTTCAGAAGAAAATAAGACTGGATGGGTGAAGCTATTGGAGATGGAACTTCTCTAGGACCTTTTGCTTTCCCTGGTCTGACAGACTAACTCCAGAGCAAGCTGACCCGGTGTGAGATGAAGGTAAAGGGAAGGGATGGTCCTGGAAAGCAACTATCTGAAGGAGAAAGAGAAGGAAGAGGGGAAATTCCGAGCGATGGTCATGAGAGAGATCGAAGAGGAGCTCTTGTGACCTGGCTGCGGTCACTGGGTGGGACCCATTCCTTTGTCAATCACTTGCTACCTAATTTCTTCTGGCTAATTCAGTAAGTATTTATGAGAGCCAGGCACTGTGCTATGTTTTCATCTAACAATTATTATTTACTTAATAATAGATAATAGACTCTTATCTATTATTAGATAATAGACTCTTAATTTGTTGAACAGCAATGAAAAATCATAACAAGTACGAAAAGTAACATGTATTTAGAACTTCTATATCCCTACACTTTTTTTTTTTTTTTAAATATCCCTACACTTTATACAGAATATCTAATTTGGTGAGTAAACCAAACTTCTTCCACCTACAGCTAACTGTCCTCAGGTAACTTACAAAGAGAAGGAACTAAAACCCCAAGCCCAGCCCTGAGGGGCAAGAATGAAGTGATTTCAGGGTGGTCTATGGCTACATTCATATTTACCCTCACAGAACTGGCTCTGGGCTCCCCAGTTCTGAAGTTTTGAAATGGAAGCCAGGCATTTCTTTTCGCCAGCTATGTGGCTACAGTAGTTTCAGCCTCCATCAACTCTACCTGGGATACAGCTTTTGCCCTTGTCCTTCTACAGCTAGTCTCACCCTAGCAGCCAGAACAGGGTTTCTAAAATGTAAGTCAGTTGAATGTGGGCTGGCCTTAGTGACTGGCTTCCAAAGCATAGAAACTGGAAAGGGGAAAATATTAACTTTATAGTGGAGAACACTGGCAGACCCACTTGAAACAAGTGATCAGGTTAATATCACCTTATCAGGTAGATATCATGTGGCCCAGATATGATGGAATGAAAAGGGAACATCACTCCTATAGTATTATTTCCAAAAATCCATCACTCCTTTCTAATCATAAGGAAAACATCACACAAATCTGGACTGATAGATATTCTACAAAATACCTGATCAGTAATCCTCAAGACTGTCAAGGTCATGAAAAACAAGGAAATCATGAGAAATTGTCCAGACTAGAGGAGACCAGGAGACATGACAACTAAATGCCGTGTAGTAGCCCCGACTGGATTCTGGAACAGAAAAAGGACATTAATGGAAAAACTGGTAAAAACTTTTTAAAGTCTGGAGTTAATGTAATAGGAGGAAACCAATGTTGGTTTCTTAGTTTTGAGAAATATACCACAGTCGTGTAAGATGATAACATCAAGGGAACAAAGTGGGTGAGCCAGCCTACTTGTAGAAATCCTCAGAACTGGGTTATAAAAAGCTGTGGGCTGATACTGGAGTCTATATTGGGGTAAGAACCTGAACTACCTGTGCTATCTTTGCAACTTTTTTTAAACCTAAAACTAGTTTAAAATAAAAATGTGACTTATAAAGAAGGAAAGAAACATAATGGAGGGAAAACCCTCCAAGGGTCCCTAGCTCTTACTGATGCCAAGTCCCTTACAGGGCCTGCCACCCCTGTTTAAAGTTGCAACACCCTTCCTGGAATGACCTATCCCCCATCCCTGTTTTATTGTTCTGAAGAGCATTTAACGTTTCCTAACATATATATCATTTACTTACTTATTTGCATATTGTCTGTCTTCTCTCCCCACCTTACCCACAACACACCAGAATGTAAACACCAAGACATCAGGAAATTTTGTCTCTTTTGTTCACTGGGGAGAATAAAATTAATAATAAATAAATAAATAATAAAATAAATAAAATAGGGCTCAATACTTATTGAAGGAATAAATGAAAGCACGGACCAGTGAATCCATTCTACCTGAAAACCCTTACGACTGTAACTCTAAAACTCACCTTCAATAGTTCTAGTTTCAAAACTAAAATGACCAAGTGGAGAAAGCAAGTAAATGTCTGATAATACAAAGTTAACTATCTTCCAGACTTGCCACAAACATGGATACCTTGGAGATACTGTGGATTTGGTTCCAGACCACTACAATAAGCAAATATCACAATAAAGCAAGTCACACGAGCTTTCTGGTTTCTCAGGGCATATGAAAGTTATGTTCATACTACACTGTAGCCTATTAAGTGTGTAATAGTATTATGTCTAAAAAAACAATGAACGTACTTTAATTAAAAAATATTTTATGACTAAAAAATGCTAACCATCATCTGAGCCTTCGATCTTTTTGCTGGTGGAGGGTCTTTCCTCAGTGTTGATGGCTGCCGACTGATCAGGCTGGTGGCTGCTGAAGGTGGGGTGGCAGTGGCCATTTCTTAAGATAAGACAACAGTGAAGTTTGCCACATTGATTGACTCTTCCGTCTACAAATGATTTCTCTGAAGCACGCAACGTTGTTTGATAGCATTTTAACCACAGTAGAACTTCTTTCAGAATTGGAGTCGATCCTCTCAAACCCTGGGGTTGCTTTATCAACCAAGTTGGTAAATCCTAAATCCTAAACCCTAAATCCATTTCAACAATCTCCACATCATCTTCACCAGGAGTAGATTCCATCTCAAGAAACCACTTTCTTTGCCCATCCATAAGAAGCAGCTCCTTATCAATTAAAGTTTTATCTTGAGATTGCAGCAATTCAGTCACATCTTCAGGCTCCACATCTAATTCCAGTCTCTTGCTATTCCCACCACATCTGCAGCGACTTTCTTCGCTGAAGTTTTGAACCCCTCAAAGTCATCCCCGAGGGCTGGAATCAACTTCTTCCAAACTCCTGTTATGTTGACATTTTGACCTCTTCCTATGAATCACAAATATTCTTAATGGCACCTAGAATGGTCAGTGCTGGGCTTCCCTGGTGGCACAGTGGTTGAGAGTCCGCCTGCCGATGCAGGAGACACGGGTTCGTGCCCCGGTCTGGGAAGATCCCACATGTCGCGGAGCGGCTGGGCCCATGAGCCATGACCACTGAGCCTGCGCGTCCGGAGCCTGTGCTCCTCAATGGGAGAGGCCACAACAGTGAGAGGCCCGTGTACCGCCAAAAAAAAAAAAAAAAAAAAAAAAAATAGAATGGTGAGTCCTTTGCAGAATGTTTTCAATTGACTTTGCCCAGATCCATCAGAGGAATCACTATCTATGACAGCTATAGCCTTACAAAATGTATTTCTTAAATAACAATACTTGAAAGTCAGAGTGATTCCTTGATCCATGGGCTGCAGAATGGATGCTGTATTAGTAGTCAGGAAAAAAAAAAACAACCCATGAATCTCATTGTACATCTCCATCAGAGCTCTTCGGGGACCAGGTGCATTATCAATGAACAGTCATATTTTGAAAAGAATCTTTTTTTCTGAGCACTAGATCTCAGCAGTGGGCTTAAAATATTCAATAAACCTGTTGTCATCAAATGTGCTGTCATCCAGACTTTGTTTATAGAGCACAGGCAGAGCAAGTTTAGCATAATTCTTAAGCACCCTAGGATTTTCAGAATGGTAAATAAGCATTGGCTTCAACTTAAAGTCACCAGCTGCATTAGTCCCTAACAAAAGAGGCAGCCTGTCCTTTGAAGCTTTGAAGCCAGGCATTGGCTTCTTCCTCTCTAGCTGTGAAAGTCCTAGATGACATCTTCTTCCAATAGAAGGCTGTTTTGCCTACATTGAAAATTTGTTGTTTAGTGTAGCCACCTTCATTAATAACCTTAGCTAGATCTTCCGGATAACTTGCCGCAGCTTCTACATCTGTGCTTGCTGCTTCATCTTGCATTTTGATGTTATGGAGACAGTTTATTTCTTTCAATTTCATGAAAGAAATTTCCCTGTTATTGCAGACTTTTCTTCTGCAGCTACTTCACCTCTCTCAGCCTTCACAGAATTCAAAAGAGTTAAGGCCTTGCTCTGGATCAGACCTTGGCGTAAGGAAATGTTGTGACTGGTTTGATCTTCTAACCGGACCACCAAAACTTTCTCCATATCATAAATAAGGCTGTTTTGCTTTCTTATAATGTGTTCACTGGAGTAGCAATTTTAATTTCCTTCAAGAACTTTTCCTTTGCATTCACAACTTGGCTAACTGTTTAACGCAAGAGGTCTAGTTTTCAGCCTCTCTCTGCTTAAAGTGATACCTCATTTAAACCGAGAGACGTGTGACTCTTCCTTTCACTTGAACACTTAGAGGCCGTTGTAGGATTAACTGGCCTAATTTCAATTCTTGGGGAATAGGGAGGTCCAAGAAGAGGGGGAGAGATGGGGGAATGGCCAGTCAGAACACACAACAGTTATCAAGTTTGTCATCTTATGTGGGCGAAGTTCATGGTGCCCCAAAACAATTACAATAACATCAAAGATCACTAATCACAGATCACCACAGCAAATAAAGAAAATTTTGAAATATTGCAAGAATTACCAAAATGTGACACAGAGACATGAAGTGAACAAATGCTATTGGAAAAATGGTGCTGATAGACTTGTTTGACCCAGGGTTGCCACAAACCTTCAATTTGTAAAAAATGCAGTATCTGTGAATTGCAATAAAGTGAAGCACAATAAAACAAGGTATGCCTGCATTTATTCAAATGTATAAAATAATGGACGTGGGATGCTATTCATTTCAGCTTTATGTGAAGTGGCAAAGCATGGAAATAATATTACTGTCCGTAAGTACAGACATGCTAAATAAATTCTGGTATATTATACAATAAAATATTATTCAGCCACTAAAAAAAAGAGGAACTTCCTCATCTTAATATGAAATGATTGTGAATATATATCGTTAAGTAAAAAAAGCAAGGCGGAGATAGTGCCTATGGGGCACTACTGCTTAGTTAAATGGGGGGCAAAGAATGTTTATGCATGTTTGTTGTATATGCATAAAATATTTCTGAATGGACACAAAAGGACTGAAACATTGGTTGACTGGGGAAACTGAGTGCCTGAGGGACAGGATACCCCTTTTTATTTGAATTTTGAACTAAGTGAATGTCTTAACTGATTAATTTAAATTAACTTTCTTCTATACATTATACAATGTTGATCTAACAGTCATTTAAAACTAAAACGAAACTGACACCCTGAAATAGTGTTTTAATTTTTCCTTTTTATAGTTTATTCTAGGTCATGAGTGTATAGTTAATCTCATTAACAATTAGTGACCTTTTGAATTTAGGGTACCTTATGTATATATTAAGGACTGAATTTATTTTTCAAAATGGATTACTTTTTTTAAAAAAATTGATTAATTTTTGGCTGCTTTGGGTCACTGCTGCACGCAGGCTTTCTCTAGTTGTGGCAAGCGGGGGCTACTCTTCCCCGCAGTGCACAGGCTTCTCATTGCAGTGGCTTCACTTGCTGTGGAGCACGGCTCTAGGTGCATGGGCTTCAGTAGTTGTGGCACGTGGGTTCAGTAGTTGTGGCTCACTGGCTTAGTTGCTCTGCGGCATGTGGGATCTTCCCAGACCAGGGCTCGAATCCGTGTCCCCTGCATTGGCAGGCGGATTCTTAAGCACTGAGCCACCAGGGAAGCCCAAAATGGATTACTTTTATAGCAAGGAAACTATTAGAGTTAATACTGTCTGCCTAAATCATTTCCTACCAGCAGTGAAATGACTGTATTCAAAATCTAGACAGGCTTATTTTCATTTTTTTAGTTTATTTAGTTTATTGAGCATTTTGTGGGATGCACAAAAGGCCAAGAAAATGTTTTTTGTCATTTTAATTCTCGTTTTTAATTTTTTCATTAGAGTATAAGATCTATAAAAAAAAAACATATTTGCTGTAAATGCACAGCTTGGTGAGTATTCATAAACCAAACATACTCCATGTACACAGCACTAAGATCAAAGAACTAGAACATTACCAGCAACCCAAAAGCACTCCATGCCTTTCTTGTCACTACCCCTTCCCCTAGGGTAACCAATATTGTGACTCCTAAGAGCATAACTTAGTTTTGCCTGTTTCCGTACATTATATAAATGTAAACTTAAGGTATTTCTCTTTTGTGTCTGGTTTCTTTTACTCAACAGTGTAGGATTCATTCATATTGTTACATGTAATTATAAGTGAATCATTCACATTACATATAGAATTCCATACAGTGTAAGTGTGTCACAATTCATTTTCCCATTCTGTTGTCGATGGGCAGTTTCCAGTTTGGGCCATTTATGAATAGGCAGCTATGAACATTCTTGTACATTTCTTTTGAGGAACAGTTATACACGTTTCCACCCAGGAGTGAAACTGCTTGATACAGATATGTGCAGCTCTAAAAGATACCACCAAACATTTTTTTCCTAAAGAGTTGTACCAGTTTATACTCTGACCAGCAGCAACGAGAGTTCCAGTTGCTCCCCATCTTCCCCAACATTCTGTATTTTTCATTTTAGTTATTCTGGCTGATTTGTAGTGGTATCACAGGAAGCTGGTTTCTGAAAGTACCAACTTCTTTTAGAAATTCTTTCTAAATTATTTATAACCTGGGTAGGTTATAAATACCAAAAAAGCCAAAACTGGGGAAGTGGAAGCTAGAGAGAACCTCATTTTTTTGGTACCCCTCATTTTACTCTTTGGGGTTCCTATTATATGCACATATTAACTTGAAAAACATATATGTTCCTATATTCCTGAGGTTCAGAAGCTGGTGGGTGATGATACTCAGTTATTACTTGTGTTGTCACTTTTCTAAGTTAACTGAGGGCTGTGAACTGGTAATGATCTTAAAGTAGACTAAAATCATGGGTCTTCACCGGTGGCGCAGTGGTTAAGAATCCACCTTTTAATGAAGGGGATGCGCGTTCGATTCCTGGTCAGGGAACTAGATTCCACATGCGTGCCACAACTAAGAGTTCGCATGCCACAACTAAGACCCGGTACAACCAAAATAGATAAATAAATAAAATAAAAATAATTAATTAATTAATTTTAAAAGGAGACAAAAATCATGTACCAGCCCACCCCAAAGAAATGCTTTCTTTACATGGACGAAGATTTCTACTATCATCACCAAGCTAAAAGCCCTCACTACACCCTCTTTGGATGCAGCTAACTAGTGAAACGGTGATGTGCAGACCAATAGGAAACAGCATGTTTTTTGTGAGAAAAAAACGGTGGGGGGAATCTTTGGTTCCAGCCCAGCAGAGAGTTTCCCATCAAACGTAAGCTCCTCAGCAGGGTCCTCGTGTCTGACACTTCCTGGGCTGGACACCACATCTCACCCCACCATGACCAGATTTTCTCTGAGCCACCGGTGATAATTTCTTTATTTCTCCATCTCTTCCTTCTCACACCGCACACTCACCAACCTGGTGTGTACTTCCCCTGCAGGTTCTGGACCAAGACATGGGGTTGTCCCTGGGGTATGACTCCTCAAATCGGGAGCTGCGTGTGGGAGCTGATGGACCACACAGACATCATGTGCCAGACCCACGGGAAAAGGGGATCTTTAGCCCCTACTCCACCTTCTCCCATTCAAAGAAGCAAACGACATCTTATTCATCTTTCAAAGATGTACGGGCTTCCCTGGTGGCGCAGTGGTTGAGAGTCTGCCTGTCGATGCAGGGAACGCGGGTTCGTGTCCCGATCCGGGAAGATCCCACGTGCTGCGGAGCGGCTGGGCCCGTGAGCCATGGCCGCTGAGCCTGCGCGTCTGGATCCTGTGCTCCGCAACAGGAGAGGCCACAACAGTGAGAGGCCCGCGTACCGCGAGAAAAAAAAAAAAAAAGATGTAGGAAACCAAGGTTTGATTGCCTATCCCAGGAAATTATGGCTTTTCTTTTCCAGGACCCATTTAAAACAACAAAGTTTCAGTATGACTGGACAAGCCAGGGGTTACACGCAATCCAAGAGCCATCACGTGGAGATGACCTGGACAGGGCAGACTGTTTTCTGTCAGTAACTTGTTGGTAACTAATTGTATTTCTAGTGAATCTGGACTTCACCTGACCAGGAGAAGGGACCTTTGTGTTGGGCCAGGTGAGTGGGAGGGGCCGTGAGTTGGATGAGGTTATAAAGAGTTTGGAAATTTCTTTTTTAGAAAAACAGCTTACTGAAAAGGAAGAATAGAGTCGCTCTAAAGAGTATGATCTCTGACAACATTCATCCTGGGCTGAAATCCTCCTCTCAGCTCTGTGCTTGCTATTGGCACGACCTTGGGAAGGTTCCCATTTAAACTGTGTGCCTCAGTATTGTCATCAGTAAAATGGGGATGGCAAAGCACCTACCTCCTGGGTTTACTGTGAAGATTACATAATGCCTATGAAGCACTTAGCATGGCTAACTCCACATAGTAAGTGCCCATAAAGTTATAGTTTCTGGTTTTGTTTTGTTTCGAGAAAAAGAAGCAAAAGAACACATAACCAAAGAAGACAGGCTAATTATCCTGTTAGAAAGCATTACAGGAAAGGGAGGAGAGGAGAGAAAATTTCAGAGCTGGAAAGAGAACCTGGGAAGCAATTACCTTGCTGGGAGGATAGTCTGGGAAACGGGGGGTATCCAGAATTCCCAGGAACATTGGCTAGAGAACTCTTCTGCAGAATCCAGGAGACTGTACAAGATGGCAGATCTGTGAGTTCTGAGAGAAGCATTTTTGCCTGTGGTGGAAAGAAGTCCTGAATAGTTCAGCAAAAATAAAACCCACTGTTTCTCCAGGAACTAGGAATGGGCAGAAGCTGGAGGCAGGAACAGGAGCCAGAGGTATCCTCTCAGCCAGTCGAAGGAAGTGCTTGCTGACCACAAGAGGAAGGCAAAGAAAAAACATGGGAAAAGGTTGTTTTTTGCTCTAAGCATACGCTAAGCCAATTGCAAAAAAGGAATCTGAGAAGTCACCTAGCTTCAGCTTGAATTTTACATAAATAACCAAGACCCTTAAAAGAGGAGTAATTGTGTGATGTGGTTTAATGTGCCTGGTGTGTTGGGATCGTGTTGAGTGTAGCCGTTGCAATGGACAGAGGGAATGAAGTTCAGTTGAGCCTTGAACAACAAGGGTTTGAAAAGTGCAGGTCAACTCATACAAAGATTTTTTTCCAATAGTAAATACTACAGTAATACATGATTTGCAGATGGTTGAATCTAAGGGTGCTGAATCATGGATACGGAGGAACTGCTGACAAGGCGGGCAGACAAGAAATTACAGGCAGATTTTCGACTGTGCAGAGGGTTGGCTCCCCTAACCCCTGAGTTGTTCTGGGACCAGCTGTACTACCAGAAAAGATAAAGTGAGAAAAGGCTGTGTACCCAGGAAAGAGGGTTTTAGGTGAAAAGCCCACCCCCACCATCCCTTTACAATGATCCCAAACAGTGGCAACAAAAAATAACTGAGATTAGTGGCAATAGAAAAATATAAGGGAAGTGAAATCTTCAGTTTGGGGGCTATTTGGGAGAACTCGGACCAAAGGACATCTCACATATATTTGATAACCCCCAATATTCCTTCTACTTACAGCAGAGGTTGAAAACTCACATGCCTTCAAGGTAAGGTAAATACGTGAACCAATCAAGAGTGGAACAACTGGGTGCTGGGCAGACTGGCAAATGGGAAGGCACCACATAAAGGAATTCACATTCAATTTTTTCAAAACACTGGCCTTGCCAAAGTAAACACAGAAGTTGGCCCCATTTCCATGCTACCAGTTTGCAAACACTGTTCTACATGATGTTAAAACATAAAACATGTTCAACAGTTTAGAGGCTAAATAAAACATTTTTAGTCTAAAAAGATCTATGAAAAGCCACTTTCATTTTAGAGATGATCCCAGTTGAATGGAAAATGAAAAGTCCTGACATTTTTTTCATATGCATATTGATAAAGGGGACCTTTTAACTCTTACATGAGATGGAATCTATTTCCCCCTTTTGGGAAAATGGAGGAAATATCCTTTATCTCCGGCAACAAGCATGGTGCTTGAATCATTGTACGCATGGGCCTTAAATGTCTGTTGAGTTAATAAATAGGGTTATAAGTGGAGCAAAGCACTAGCTGGAGATGGAACCATAACCTCTCTTTTTGAGGTTATAAAACTGAGGGAGTTGACCTCCAGCTCTAACCCTCCTCTTTCCCTTCAGGATATATTTTTGACCCCAAATGTCTACGTAGGAGGTCAAAGACTTCCGTGCTATATGATCTTCCTCATCTCATTGCTCTAGCAGAGAACAGAGAACATGGACAGCCTTCCAAGAACAGTTACTACAGAACTCACTCCCCAGGTGGCATCCAAGCCACCTTAGTACTTTGTACTTTGGAAATGGGGCACAGGGCCTTCAGAGATCACTCTGATAACTCTTCTATATCTCCCTGAGTTCATGGTTCTTGAGGACAAAGAGGGGGTGTCTACCTCACAGAATTGTCAGGAGTAAATAATATTGCATATGTAAAAGGCGTAACGTAGCGCCTGGCACACAGTAAGCACTCAGTGAGCTGTGGATATTATTAGCTATTACGGAAATAGTAGGTGCATGAATTTTTTTAATGGACCCCATTGGCGTGGGGAGTGGAGGTAGAACAAACTGAGAAGCTGAAGAAAAACAAAAAATTATTTCAACAGCTGCCTATTAATCATTTCAGAAAAGGTGGAGGTGGATAAGTGACTAAATAAATTAAATTCCCTACATTTAAATACAAATCCCTATCTATACATGTATACACTTACATAGGCACAGAGTTCCGGAAGAATAGTTAACAGGTAACAGTGGTTATCTCCAGGGAGGACTTGACCTGGGAATAGCAGCTGGGGAAAGACTTTAACATTTTTGCCATGTGTCTATATTATCTGCTAAAAGCTCGCAATTCATTTTTAAATTAAATGTTGCTAGTTTAAAATCTCTCCTGAGTTTTGCTGAAAGTGGACGAACTGTGAAATTGAGAACAGCTGCTTTCAGTTTTTACTGTCGAGCCCTGATACTGCCCCCTAGCGACTAGTACCCACCACCGCAACGGCTCTCTGCAGTCCTCATAGACTCAGCCTAAACCTGCTTGTCTCACCCATACTCACCTGGTTAATATCAATAATATACGTAGTTGACGCATTAAATAACTGAACTGTTACCTGCTCATACACTCCAATGCTTTCATGGTCGAAAATCTAGGCACCGTGAAGGATGCCTACATTATCTCATGCCTCATTCTTGCCGGACAGGTGAAATAATAGATCATTTGCATTAATTACAATATGCATCCATCATCCTTCCCTTTTTCCCATTTTAAACTTGACAATTACCTGAAGCAAAAGGACTTTTCTAATTTCTCAGTTTTATCTCAAGTGCACCTAATTTTAGCAACTAAATTTGTATTAATTCATCACTTGCTACAGTAATTTCCTTCTTTGCACTTGTTGAAATAGAGGTTGCTGTTCTACATACAAAATTTCCTTGTGCGCTTTTATGTATTTGGGTAAAAGTTTCTGAACTCTACTTCAGGCTTTTTAGTTGTTCTCTAGGCTATTTACTCTTACGTTGTACATTTTTCTAAAGTAATGTTTTCATTATTTTAAAGTCAATGTGTTCTGGGGGTGGTGGTGGGATGAATTGGGAGACTGGGATTGACATATATACACTAATATGTATAAAATGGATAACTAATAAGAACCTGCTGTATAAAAAATAAATATATTAAATTAAAAATTTTTTTAAAGTCAGTGTGTTCTCACTGTAAAGAAAGTTTGGAAAATACGATAAAACATAATGAATAAAATAAAAGCAAGACCTAACTCTACCATCAACAGATAACTACTATTAACACTTCTATTTTCCTCCGGTTTCTCTAATGCCTATTCGCTTTTATACACAGTTTTCACGCTGAATTTTGAAGTCTGTAAAGTACATTTCCACTGTCATATATAAACGTTAAGTGTTTGTCCTTGTTAAATATTGCAAAGATATTATTAGAAACTGTAAGGCATGTTTGGATATAAGGGCAAAGTTCACTTTGAACACACACACACACACACACACACATACACTAATGCAGGGTCAGTATCGGACCCTTCTGTAAATGTCATATTTTGTTCGGATACATACCCACTGCGTGTATATCACACAGGAGGTCACACTTTAGGCTGAAGTTCTTCCAAGAACTGCAAGCCTCCTCGTTCAATAATCTTGTATCCTCGGCCTTTGACAGATATTTGGGCATTGGATGGAATTCTTAGGGGTCTGGCCTAGCGACTTAAGGAAGTAATGATGCACGATCCCAGGCAAGGGAGAAATCAGGGTCGGGGACCCGCGAGGGGAAAAGAAGGGCCGGGCACAGGTAGGTCTGAAACCTGAGCGAGTGGCAGCATTATTATTATTATTATTTTACTTCTGGATGGTTTCACCCATTTTGACAGAACAATCTCGATCACCTTCTCCGCACGCAGGTTCCCAAGCAGCGACAGGCCGGGATCAAAGGCTGGTGGGCGTGTTCCCCGCCCGAGGCCCGCGTTGGACCGCACCGGGGGTGGGGAAACCCACCCCGCGGGAGCAGCGGGTATAAAGAGCCCGGCTGCTGCCGCCGTGCAGCTTCGGGCTTCGCAGGGGGAAACGCTCGCCTCGCCGGTCCTCATCCGTGTTAAGTACCGTCCGTCCGGGACACCACGAAGATGGCACCAGTTGGGGGCAAAAAGGCCAAAAAGGTGAGTCTGCAGGGGACCCAAGGGCGCTGTCCGTCCCGGCCAAAGCTCTGAGTTTCGATCCACAAACCAGCCCCGCATCGCATCTCAGCCGCGGGGAGCGCAGAGGAGCCCTTAGAGCCTGACTGTGACCAGAAGGCCCCCCCGGACTTCTGCTGCAGGACCCCAAGGCGCCTCTGAGTACCCACTCCTGCCCCCTGACCAGAGCGCCCTCTAGAACTATGTGACCCTCAACTCCAGAGCGCCCCCAAAGCGCTGAGACTCCCAACGTCTTGAGCACTCCCCCAAGATGCGGCTCCTAGACCCACAGGTGCCACTTCCCTCCCCCATGGCGGTGGGACTCGGGGTCGCCCTGCTGCGTGCCCCGGACTCCTCTTGGGGTCTGCGCCCGTGCCACCGCGCTCGACCCTTGACGCCCCGCGCTTGCAGGGCAGGGAGGCGCGCGCCCGGGCTCCCACCGTTTCCCGCCCGCGCCCTCACAGGCGCCTAGGGTCTCAGGGCCCCTACCTTGCAGGGTTCTCGCTGCACCCACCAGCCCGCCCCGCCGCAGCCCTAAGGCTCTGGCGTTGTTTGGATGATGTAAATTTTCATCCCGCAGTTTGGTTTCAGCGATCACAGAACTGGGCACCGTGCGGGCCTCGAAAAGACAGTTTCAGAAAAATTAAGCACAATGGCCGTAAGATATTGAGGAAGGACTGTTAATAAGTTTTAAAAATAAAAACCCAGTAACAAGCCCGCCCTTCCCTGGGGACGAGTGTTTCAGTCCAGATTGTGGGCCTTCGTCTAGTTACTGGCGGGGGGGTGCGGGGGGCGGAGATGGATGGATGGATGGATGGATGGATGGATGGATGGATGCACTGAGAGTAGGACTATGGTTAGGAGTGGGAAGAGAAGGACGGAGGGAGTAGGGAATATGCTTGCCCCTTGGGTGTCAAAGCACCCAACTCCATGCCTGGCAGAGGCCCAGGGAATGGCAGCGAAGGAGACAGGGCCAGGCCAACTGTACTCCTGCAGCTGTAAGGACTGTGGGGGCAGGTCCACCTCCCAAATTCATTGCCAGCCACCCCTTTAGAAACGGGCTGTACCTAGTTTCTAAAGGGATGACCCCACTTCAAATTAAAAAGACCTCCACACAAGGAAAAACATTAATTCAATTAATTTTTTTAAATGCCATGCAGCCCCAGGATTTAAGATGCTGAGATGGCAACCGATTATAGGCTGTCACCTGTTCAGTTAGGTGGAGAATTTTGCCAATCCATATATCTACTAAAGGAATAGCTGACGTAGGCTGGAAAGGACGATTCCCATAGAGATTTAAAATTTTTTCTTGGTTTGGCCCGATTTACGTTGCCATAAGTCCTAATCCACTACCCCAGACTCAAACTCACAAAATGAAATATTTTAAAGGATTATTTTAGCAACAGACGGACATAAGATGGGAAGAAAAAAAAAAGTTTCTTTGGTAACCTTGTTTCCATGCCTATGTCACTGTCAAAATATGGACAATAATACTTCTATACTTCTGATTAAAATTAAAACATATGTTACAAAACTAACACATGTTCATTGTAAACAACTAGGAAAACCACTAAGAACAGTGTCTACTACATTTTGATGTATATTCTGCTAGTTTATTGTCTAGGCAAATATGTACTTTTTAAACAAAAAGTCTGATATTACACATATTGCTTTGCAACACTTTTTCACAAACAATATCTTGAGCATTTTCTCATAGCACATTCCATTAAAAAAAAAAGCCACTTAGCTTAGGAACAAGAAAGTCTGAAGTTCAGGTAATTTAAAAATGCAGTAGAATCTAAGAGAGTGTTCTTCCTGATGTAATTGTTCAATAAACTAATGTACAGCGTGGTAATTGAATCACCACTAGCCACTCTGCCACCAAATATCAGATTCTTAGCTATGCTGTGCATTTAAGTGTTGTGCTACTAAAGTTTGAAAACACACACAAGAGTCCAATGAGAGTTGCTAGGTGATTGAATAAAATATCATGAATTACGTCACCCAAATGAAAATTAGTAGCCAGTCATATCTCATTTATTTGACTGTTGTTCATGTTTTTATACAACTGCACCGACTAGCAATATATCTATTTTTCTTGTTAATTGGGTCATAACGATCAAAGTTGTAGTTTTAAAATGTGACTTTTTTTTGGAATTTTATTTTTTTATACAGCAGGTTCTTATTCGTTATCTGTTTTATACATATTAGTGTATATATGTCAATCTAAAAATGTGACATTTAGACACATTGTAATCATGACAGGTATTTGGATTTCAAAATTACATGTGATCAATTCTATATTTTTGTATCTGTTATCTCATGGACTTGTACACTTGACATCTTTTCTATGTGGAAGGGCTATTCAAGAATATATAGCATAGTCCTATTTCACTGCTTTAAGGTAGAAATGTCAGATGTTTCTTTTCTCTGAGCACCAGTTTCAAAATGGTGTGGGAGAGAGGCAGAAGTTGGTGAGGACCTAAGACAGAAAAGCCTACGAATGTCTCTCACAGAATTTGTAACCCTTGTTATATCAGCATTTGTTTTGTCAACCATTATTAGTAATAAATGGAACACAACAGGTAAGTACATTCCAAGTTATTACTTTACACGGCCTTTTCAGGGCTATCCCACCCTCCCCACCCCCATTTAAAATCAAATCTAGATACCATTTAAGGATAAAAGAATCAGGAGGCCATATACACTGCACCTGGAAGACCGTGTATAAATTACTCAGAGACTCTGGACCTTAATTCTTCATTTGTAAAATCAGAGTGACCTAAATTGAATTAGGGTACCTTTTATTTTTAAAGGCTATGAGTTTTTGAAATTAAAAAAAAATGGTTACACTAGAAAATTACTTTCTAAGTCACAAAGCCCTTTAAAAATATTAAGTTCAAAATTTCTCTATTAACACCAGGGTAATTATTGCATAGTACTGTAAATGGAATAGGTATGGAGGTTGGATTAGAAATTAGTTTACAAATATTTTATTTACCTGTCTCTTTCCTGTTCTCTCACTTGTAGAGAGCGGGCTGTGCATACTCATAACTTCCTGGACAGCGTAATGCAGCTGCTATTATGGAAACTGAATTTTAACGCCAGAGACAGAAGTCTTTAATTGACTTGGCCCTCTTTGTGGTAGTATCTCCTTCCTTCTGCCTTCACCAAATATCTTTTGACTTTTCAGTCTCAAAATGCCTTAATAACATTGTATGCCACTTCAACTTCTTTATAAAATATAATCCTCTCTTTAGTTTATTGATAGAATAAGAAGAAAGACTAACAATCACCATTTCAAGAAGGTGTGCTTAAGTATTTATTTGAGGCCTTACAACAAAACCTTTTCATTTAATCCCTCTGAAGATATTTATTCAAACATAACGTCCTCCCACAATATTCTTCAAATACTCTTTAGTGTGTTCGGAAAGACCCCATCCCTGTCACATACACATGGATACACAAACTTTCAATATATTAGCATTCTGGTGATTCTCAATATAGTCACAAATTTCTGTATAAAATAGATATTTTCTGAGAATTCTAAAGAAATCATACTTCTCAAGAATATGATAGCAAAAGTTCTAAAGGTAGAAAATTGTCTCAAAAGTTCAAGTAACAACTTTTCTTCCTCCTCTTCTGTAATTTTAGGGCATCCTAGAACGGTTAAACTCTGGAGAGGTCATGATTGGAGATGGAGGTTTTGTCTTTGCACTGGAGAAGAGGGGCTATGTGAAGGCAGGGCCCTGGACCCCAGAAGCTGCTGTGGAACACCCAGAAGCAGGTTGGTGCACAGCTATATTCTAAGCTCTCATAAAAGACCACTATGTTGACCCAAGTCTAGAAGCATGCCATCAAACAGATACATTCATGCCGTGGTATCCAAATATTTATTATTGCCTGCTGGGCACTGTGCTAGGTACATAAGTACAGGTTTGCCCGTTGGGTAAGTACCAATGGCCCGTTGCTGTCATCTATATCTACCTTTTTCTTTTTTTTTTTTTTTGCGGTACGCGGGCCTCTCACTGCTGTGGCCTCTCCCGTTGTGGAGCACAGGCTCCGGACGCGCAGGCTCAGCGGCCATGGCTCACGGGCCCAGCCGCTCCGCGGCATGTGGGATCTTCCCAGACCGGGGCACGAACCCGTGTCCCCTGCATCGGCAGGTGGACTCTCAACCACTGCGCCACCAGGGAAGCCCTATATCTACCTCTTGTTCGTTGATCCTCACTCTAGATGAGTCTAGAACCTGGCTCACTGCCTTTCTTTGCCCCTCCCTTCTTCAACACTCTAGTTGACTTCAACATCCATACATGTGATCCATCCAGCACTCTTCCTGTTAGTGCCTTGATCTCCTCCTCATCTCCAGCAAACTTTTCCTCCATTCCCACCTTAGCAACCCTCTCCTAGACCTCACCATCGCCAATAGCTGTCCACCTCTAAAATCTCAAGGACAAATACCACATTCTCTGACCACCCCCTCCTATCTTTCCTGCTCACTTTCTCTAGTGCTCCTATTCTTCAATCTCATCACGACTCTGGCTCTACCATTTTAGTGTGTTTTAGCCATTCTCCCCCACAAGTCCACCTTCCCTCCTTAACCCACTGTAAGTTGCATGATACAGCATCAATCATCATCTTGCAGATAAGCCCTCTTCCATTATGTATCTGCCAACTAGTCAAATTCATTGTGTACTAGCGCCACCCTGTTCAACTACCTACCTAACCTGCACCTGCACCCACAAACCTTATTCTCACTTTACTTTTTTGACCACAAATCTTTTATGGACAGGAGGGGAGGTAGGATGCAATCTGAAGGGGATAAATGCTGTCTCTTAGGGCCTCCGTATCAGCCTTAAGGAATAGCGAAGATTTAATCTTTAAAAGGGAGGAATGGGTCACTTTTGCAGGTCCATGGACTTCTGAGGGATGTAGGCTTTCAAGGCTAATGGGTTAATCCACCCATATGTCTTTATTCCAGATCTGAGGGTCCCATTTCTTCCTAATCAGACCCTAACTTTTAGCAATAAAATGCTTTCCCAGTTGAGAACTCTGCTCCCTATGTAATTTAGTCCTGGGCCAAAGCCTCAGTTTTTCTGTTCTCTAGCAACAGGAACTGAGTCTCTTTACATACCACCCAGAAGATCCTCAGACTTTCACACATTGCCTGAAATTGGTGATGACTCACCTGTAGCCTTTCATTGTCTTTCTCCAGTATTTGGTGGTACCGAACAATAGCCATCTAGCTCTGGAGTCCTTATAGTTACTACTTCCCCTGGACCTCTCAAACATGACATAGTGTACCGGCTAGTGCATTCCCTTCCAAGGGTATCTCATCCTAATTCACTACAGGTTGAAGTTTTAATAGTTGTACCCCTAGAGCATGCTGGGAGCTCCATCACCTGGGATGTGTGGGTGCTCATTACTAGCTAGTCAGAAGAAGATCTGACTCTAAAATGATGCCTTCAGAGTTATTTCCCATGACTAGTTCTGGCTTCAACTCTTGCAGGTCAGTCCACTCAGAAAACACATTATGAAGTAGAGAGTTGTGCTCAGGAGTTCTACTCTTGGGAGTGAACTAAGGGAGTGAGGGAAGCAGGACTGGGCAAAGGGAGGACCTGGAACTAAGCTGTGAAGAGTTGTAACAGAGACCCCAGCCAATCCCTCAGGGAGCTCTGGAATTGCACAGGCCCCTCAGAGTTGTCCCAGATTGAGGCAAGGCGGCTAGGTCTTTGTGTTTTCCCCCTAACAGACCAAGCCCTGCACACAAGCTGTCAGCGCTCCCCTCCTCCAGGAGAGGGCTTAATCCTGGGCAAAGGAGTGCCCTTTGGCCTAGGGCACTTCCTAGGAAGGGTCTCAGCCAGGAGCCGTCAGCAACCAACACTTTGAAAGAATTTAAATCTTTCAGAGGAAACCAGAGTTCTCGTGAATATTGTATAAGATAATAAACAGATGTTTTTTACGTTAAAGAAGAGCGTATTCCAATAAACTCAGTGATGAAGGATGGAAATTAACCAAGAACATAAACTGAGAGACAGTAGTTTTGAGAACCAGTACAGACTCTGGATCCAGACAAACTGGATCAGATCCTGACACAGCCACTAGGCTGTGTGGCCTTGGGGAAATTACTTAGCTAAGAAAACTGAGATAATATTGACATCTACCTCATAAAGTTGTTATGAGGATTAAATAAATTATATGTGCAGTGTTCAAAAGAGTGCCTGGCTCATGTTAAACACTACAACTATTCGCTCTTGTTATTAACTTGAGTGAGTTGCTTCCTCTCTTGGTAATATTCTTGGTTGTATTAATCTATTACTGCTAGAGAAGTACAGAAATGTGTTCAAATCACACTGTCCCTAAAAAGTATCCAAAGTAGAAGAGCCATAGTCACACTATGAAACCTAGCAAATGTACACAACTTTTATATTTCCAAATCAATGTAGAAATAATACTGTGTTCTACCCTTAAAAAAAAATGCAATTAGTAAGCTTTGGAAGCTAAACCAACAAGAGTTCTCAAATTTTAGTTTCACCAGCGGAGTTTGTTAAAAATAATAAATTCCCAGACCCCACTTATAGATTTGGTTTCATTAGGTTTGTGACGGGTCCAGGAACCTGCATATTTATAATACTTGTCTCCAAATGATGGCAAGGTAAACCCCACTTTCAGAAGCATTGTGTCGAAGGGATGTAAGGAACACAATGGCATAATTAAGACCTGAGAGTGAGAATTTCTAATATATCTATGGTTTGTTTCTTAAGGTCTGCTTGATGGGTTAAACTCAGAATGAAATATTTCTTGGGCCAAACTGACATTAACGATAAACTACCTTTGCCCAAACTTTGCCATGGAAACAAAATAAGACTGTTGTTTAAACTGCAAATTTCAATTTTGTTAGTCACGTTTACTTTTTTAAAGTCACACATTAGAGGAGCTCAAGAGAAACTGCTCTGATACTGATTTTCTTTGATTTTATTAATGCAGAAACAGCACATTTGATCTCTTGGCCATTTGTGTCTTGAATATTTTGAGCTTATTTACATGTATTGAGCATTTGCTCTACTTTTTCTTCTGTGAGCTCCTTGCTTTCCAAGAATTAATGAAAACTCCATGATACTGAGTCATCAGATTTAATCCTTTCTGCTACAGACTGAAATCCCCTATATTCAACTCTGCCAGTGCCTAGTTCAAACTCTGTCAAACACAGTGGACTACAGGACGCATCAGAAAAGACAAATCTGCTTGTAACTTATCTTCAAAGAACCATTTCATATGACCTTGGATGTATTTAACCTTTTCTGGGGTGGGGGGTGGTGAAATGTGTTTAAAACATTCATGCTCTAAATGAGAGCGGTGGTCATTGTCATGCTACTTTATGCAAATGAATTTGTTTTTGCAGGTGCTTTTCTAATTTTGTCTGGGTAATAACTAGAATTCATATAGACCCTGAAAAGTTTCCCTGTAGACTGGACGGCACCCAAAACACTTTTGTAGGAGTGGTGCCTGGACTTGACTTTTTAGTGCTGGAAGCAGTGAGAAAGGGAAGGTTATGCTACAAGTTTGCAATTCCTTATCCAAGCCCTTTTGGGGCCAAATGCGTCTTAGAATCCAGAATTTGTGGGAATTTTAGAAAGTTAATACATTACATATGCTACATATTGCATAACGCTCTTATTAGGGTCTGAAGTGCTCCCCTACGCCCCATCAAACACATTAATATTCTTTTTGCATCAAAATATATGACTACCCACACTAAATAGGATACAATTATAAATATCCTCACATTAGTTCAGGTGACATTTTGCTGCCAAATGATTTTACTCCAAATTTATTATCGCACTGAAGAAATACTGCAAAGTTTTATTTGACCTTTTAGAGTTTACTGTGGAATTTCAAAGACTTGCATTTCTCAAGTAAGTGTACAAGGTAATATCTATATTCTGTACATATATGTCTGGGTCATAGGTTTTATACATACACACACACACACAAGTTGGTAATATTTAGCTTCTTTGATGCTAAAATAAAACTAGTATAATGAAGAGTGTAAAGCCATAAAATGAATATAATTAATTAGCATAAGTTGTATCATCGTCATGGGAACTAGTCATACCCTATTGTTGGTTAGAGGATGAAAACTCATAGTTTTATGATAAGAAGAAACAGAAAATAGAAATGATATTCAGAAATTACCAGACTAACTCTCCTACTAAAATTTATGCCAAAAGTTGTGGTTCTTGCACTCAGTGGAATCAGCTTTGAATCAGTTTCCCTGGGTCTGGAGGGGTTTGAGGAATCTGAATTTTTAATTGTCCCCAAGTGAGTCTAGTAGGGTCACACTTTGAAAAGCATGGCATTTTTAAGAAGCATGATGGAATAATCAAATCAAATCAAATCTATTAAGAGTGAAAAGGTTGTCTTCACCTTTCTGACTCGCTGCCCTCTGAAAAAATCTGATAAAAGATTATAGACCCTATGAGCACTATACAATGTACATACATGTAAACAATTTGCACACCATTCCAGGGTTTTTGCTTGTTTTTTTTTTTTTTTTTTTTTTACAGCCTCTGGAAATCCATCAAAGGGCCGGCTGGGTGGACTTCTTATTCATAAACCATTCTGTCCCAGATACCAAGTCCGTAGTCCCTTCTCCCTTGCTCCAACCTCGGCACTCTGTGTTTATTTGATTGACTGTATATAAGGTTTCTCAGTTGATTCTGCTGCTAATTAAAACGACTTCGAAACCCCCTAATTCAGGCATGCTTTTAAGTTCCCACTGAGAACGAAAGGTTCCATGATTTTAAAAGCAGAGATTTGGCTTCAAGCTTAGAAACCCATTCTCTGAAATTCAAAAGCTTTTTTGGCCTCACCTTTTTGTCCATTTATAAACAAAAACTCAGCTTCCTATGTTCTTGGCACTCTACTAGGCATCTGGGTTGCAAAGATGCCAAACTAATCTCCAGTCTTAGCTTCTGAAGGGCTAAGAACACCAGTGTCCTAATAATTTCCTAGTGTCTAACGTAGTTGTTCCCAGACCGGCAGACTTTATAAGTCTCTGAAATTTCAAAATAAATTTTAGGGTTCGATATACGACTGTTGGTTTCTTACTCTGTCCAGCCACTTCTCCTGACAAAAACAAAACACCATCTAAGTCTCAATATCATTTTACAGAAGAAACATTCTCCTGCTCTCTTAGAATGGTGATTCTCAACAAAACTGAAAATAAGAATCAGCTGGGAAAACTTTTAAAAAAATTGCTTGTGCCTTACCCCAAACCAATTAAATTAGAATATATGTGGATTTGACACTAACATTCATGATTTTTGAAAAGCTTGCAGGGTATCTAATGGGCAACCAAGGTTTAGGACCACTATTTTAGAGCAAAGCATAACTCTTTAAATTGCATACATTTGATTATATGGGAAAAAAAAAAAAAAAAGAAACCTCCCACCATATTTCCTCCAGCCAACGAAAGCTTCGCCACATGGTATTCACCCATGAACCTAGATGGCGAACATTTCTCCGACACTTATTCCACTCTACTACCAGAATTATCTTTCAGAAACACTGAGTTGGGCTTCCCTGGTGGTGCAGTGGTTGAGAATCTGCCTGCCAATGCAGGGGACACGGGTTTGATCCCTGATCCGGGAGGATCCCACATGCCGTGGAGCAACTAAGCCCGTGCACCACAACTACTGAGCCTGTGCTCTAGAGCCTGTGAGCCATAACTACTGAGCCCACATGCCACAACTACTGAAGCCTGTGTGCCTAGAGCCCGTGCTCTGCAACAAGAGAAGCCACTGCAGTGAGAAGCCCGTGCACCACAGCGAAGAGTAGCCCCTGTTCGCCGCAAGTAGAGAAAGCCCGCACGCAGCAACAAAGACCCAATGCAGCCAAAAATACATAAATAAAATAAATTAAAAACAAAAACACTGATACCTGTGGTCTGGCACCTAGACTCCTTGGGATGATGTGCTAGGCTGTTTTACACTCTGACAGCCCACCTTTCCAAGTGCATCTCCCACCACTTCTCCAGCATATCCTCAACTCCGGCCACTCGGACTGCTTGTCACTCCCCCAAATGCCAAGACTTTTCTTGCCTCCTTGTCTTTGCTCAGGCTGTTCCCTCTCTAGGGAATGCCCTTCCCCATCTTCTCTGCCTGGCAAAAGCACTGAGATGATTCCTCCTCTGTGGGACCTCCCTCTTCCCTTCACCCCACATCCATGGCAGAGATAATCTCTTCCTCCTGGCAAGAGACTCCAGATCCACCTCTCATTTGCCCCCAGGATGAGCAAATGCCAGGCAACCAGGAATTTAAGCAGATATTTTCATAGTTGTTTATCTGAGAGCCTTTTGAAAGCATCACAGACTAATAAACTGTTAACAATGAATGCCTTTCCCTCATTCAATCTCCCAGTTCGCCAGCTTCATCGAGAATTCCTCAGAGCTGGATCGAATGTCATGCAGACCTTCACCTTCTACGCCAGTGAAGACAAGCTGGAGAACAGGGGAAACTATGTTGCAGAGAAAATATCCGTGAGTAACACCACACGTGGCGCTCTTAGAAGGACACAGTAGACATGCGTGTCATTACCAACCTCTCATAGAGAAAAGTGTTGAGCCTCTTTAGAGTTCTGTTTTGTTTTAAACAATACAGAAACGAGATATGTGTAAATAATATTCTTAGGTTTTAGCTAGCGTCCCTCAAATTAACAGAAAGGCATTTAATGAAGCAGATCAAAGAAGTATTTAACTATTAATGATTCTTTCAGTCTCTTGACTAAGTTGCTGAAGGAGTACCCTTACAAACTCTTACATCTTTTTTAAAAATTAATTTTATTGATTGATTGATTGATTTTATTTTTGGCTGCATCAGGTCTTCGTTGCTGCCCGCGGGCTTTCTCTAGTGGCGGCGAGCATGGGCTACTCTTTGTTGCAGTGCGCGGGCTTCTCATTGCGGTGGCTTCTCTTTGTTGAGGAGCACGGGCTCTAGGCGCTCGGACTTCAGTAGTTGTGACACGCAAGCTCAGTAGTTGTGGGTCGTGGGCTTAGTTGCTCCGCGGCATGTGGGATCTTCCCGGATCAGGGCTCGAACCCGTGTCCCCTGCATTGGCAAGCGGATTCTTAACCATTGAGCCACCAGGGAAGTCCGAAACTCTTACATCTTTACAATTTGTTAATGTGACACAGTATAGGAGAAAGGTCATATGTGCCAGGAGTCAGTGAACCTAGAATCTTCCAGGCTCAGCTACAATCAACTGTGTGACGTTGGGCAAAGCATTTAGTTATCCCATCAAATCAGCAATTTCTTCATCTCTAAAATGAAAAAGGAATTCTAAAGTTACATGAGTCTTTGTGATCTATCGTACTGGGGTTTTTTGAGGACAAGCATCAATTTATATTGCTTAAATAATTAGAAAAGACCTTACTTGTGATACATGTATCTGTTGAGAAAATATATAATGACAAAAAGTCATGAATTCTGTAGTAATTTAAATTGAATTTTATTCTTGTTAATCCTAAAAGTAAATCATTATCATCATCACCACTATTTGCTGGGTATTCTTCTAAGTGCAGCTTAGGCATTGGAAGATACCAGATCCTTTTATGTAAAGACTTTTACCCACTCACAGATCTTTGGTATAATGTAATATCCTAAATACCATCATTAGATTATTTTTTTTAATCACTGTTATTGGCAGTGTTGTTACTGCAAATTGCTCAACTCCATAAAGCATTGAACTATTCCATCACTGTCGTTTTCTGGAATAAAATCACTATTGTAACATACAACTGAGATTTGGACATTTGAATAACAATTTTGCTTCAATTTCACATGAAAATGTAGATGTATCATAAATTCATCCACTTTAGGGGCAGAAAGTCAATGAAGCTGCTTGTGATATTGCCCGGCAAGTGGCTGATGAGGGAGACGCCTTGGTGGCAGGAGGCGTAAGCCAGACACCTTCGTACCTTAGCTGCAAGAGGGAAACTGAAGTCAAAAAAGTCTTCCAGCAACAGTTAGAGGTCTTCATGAAGAAGAACGTGGACTTTTTGATCGCAGAGGTAAACATATACGATCTAAGATGAGACGAGTACACTTAGGACATTTTCTCTGCCTTTTACTCTCACGAGGACCATGTGGGGTTAGGCACCAGTCATGACTAGTAGCTGTAATATTTAGTTTTGAAATGTTTTTCCAATTTAGGGCTTCAACTAAATGTGAGTCAGTTAATGTAACATAGTGTTCTTCAAACCTGTGGGCTGTAAGTTGCTGAAATCGCCATTCTATTCTGTTTTAAAAATGTTAATGGGTCACAACTCAAGAGTTTGAAAAACACCCATCTGAGGATAATTAAGTTAATACACAGTAGGATAAGTTTTCAAATTATTTGGGAAGAAACAAGATTAAAAGTTTCTTGACTTTAACTTATTTCAGTATTTTGAACACGTTGAAGAGGCTGTATGGGCAGTTGAAGCCTTGAAAGCATCTGGAAAACCAGTGGCAGCGACCATGTGCATCGGCCCAGAGGGAGATTTACACGGTGTGGCCCCCGGCGAATGTGCAGTGCGCCTGGTGAAAGCAGGTGATGATGCGTTCTGACCAGTTTGCAATTAGTGTGTCTATTTTTAAAATTTATTTATTTATTTTTATATTTATTTTTGGCTGTGTTGGGTCTTCATTTCTGTGTGAGGGCTTTCTCTAGTTGCGGCGAGCAGGGGCCACTCTTCATCGCGGTGCGCGGGCCTCTCACTATCGCGGCCTATCTTGTTGCGGAGCACAGGCTCCAGACACGCAGGCTCAGTAGTTGCGGCTCACGGGCCTAGTTGCTCCGCGGCATGTGGGATCTTCCCGGACCAGGGCTCGAACCCGTGTCCCCTGCATTGGCAGGCAGATCCTCAACCACTGCGCCACCAGGGAAGCCCCTAGTGTGTCTTTTAAATGACATACAAATGCAGGTCCATCTATGAATCACTATATACTATTTTTGTTACAGGAAAAAAATGTTAAAAAAAAAAATACATACACAGACATACCAGCCTTTTGAAATGGGCAATTAGACCTATGCTGAAGGTTTAACACCTGGAAATGAGAAGAATTTTAGTAAATCAAAAGGAACATTAGGAAAAATTATGTTTTATTTTAAATTATCTAAAGTTGAAGTCTTTAGACATTAATAACTTTTAAGTCAGTTGCCCTCTTTGCCAAAGTTTTTCCATTCTTATAAATTACTGGTATGTTTTACTTTTTGTAATTGGTATAATAAATTTTCAAATCCTTTGATGTGAGACATGGAGCACCTAATTTATCTTTTTATATAATTTCCATTCCTAGTATTGGGTCTCATTTCAATTAGGGAAAATTCACAGACTGTTTTCAAAGCTGCCTCATTTTCAACCTGAGGAATAACACAGTGTCCGTGGAAGAGTCTGACTCACTCTGTGGAACAGAGATTTTGATTGGCTAATTGTTTAATTTCTCATCTTTATCCAACTCCTAATATTTCATGAAAGTCACTTCATACTTGTCACTAATAATAATTATTTAGGTTTAGGAATGACATTGTAGAATCCTAATTTTTTATTATACATATTAGAAATGGGGGGAGAAACCAAACTAGTATGTTTCAAAAAGATCAGAGGAGGCCCTCATCATCCCAACTGTTAATTGGCAGGGATTCTTCGCCTGCATCTACTCCTTCCCCTGCCGGTCTGTTCAGAGTGAGTGGCCACAATGCTTGACCTCACTGTACCCTGTTTATATCCTTCACAGAACTCCCCAGTTATCTCATTAGTTTATGTCTTGAATGTCTGGATCTCTCACTTGATTGTAAAATCCCAGAGGGCAGAGACTATGTCTGCTTGACTCAGCACTGAGTACCGTGTGCCCAGCACAGCACCCAGCACATGATAGGTCCTTAGTCAATATCCATCTCACAAATCTAGTCCATCTTCCAATGTTAGTTCAACTTCCGTGTGCCCTTACATAGTCATCCCTACCCCAAATAATCACTTCCTCCTCTCAGCAGCTGTGTCGCACATTTAGAGTATCCTCAGATGACATTTTCTAATCTGTGAGACCGTTAATAGGGTTCTGCAGTTACACACAGATAGAAAATGCTGTGTTAAGCCAAGTTAAGCAGCCTCTTGGCTGCAGAACTTCTCAGAGGCTTTGACGTGTTCGTGTATACTGGCAGTCTCCAGGAAGGGACTACAGTAAATAACTACTGCCCAATTTAATGGATCATAGAACCTTGTTTTCATAGAGCAAACCTTGGGAAGCCCTGTGCTAAGTTATAAAATCTTTGGTGTCCTTTATTTATATTTCTCTAAAACCCCTTACAAGGACCTTTATACCTAATAGACATCAATAAATAGCCAAGATGTGATTACTTCATTAATGTAATGATATCTAGCAAGGAAAGAGAAACTGTGGCTCCAGGACACCAGGAAGGATGGACGGATAGACAGACAGATGGACGGAAGGAAGGAAGGAAGGAAGGAAGGGAGGGAGGGAGGGAGGGAGGAAGGGAGGGAGGGAGGGAGGAAGGGAGGAAAAGAAAGGGAAAGAAAGAAAGAAAGAAAGAGAAAAGAAGAAAAAGGTAGTCAAGACCCAAATGACTCTGTTCAGTAAGCTGTTGAATATACCAGTCTGGAACCCAGTAGAAAGGTCAGGGTTAGAGAGAGAAGCTTGGGAGAGGTCTGGATATAGATGGTATTGAGAGCCTGGGGCTGAAAAAGAAGTGTAGATGCAGAAGAGAAGATGGCTCAGTGGGATCCTGGGACACTACAGGACTGAAAGGTTTAGCCTTGAGGAGGGGTCAGCACATAACACTCAAAAAAAAGCAGCCAGGGAGGTAGGGGCAACACTCAGAGAGCGGGGGAAGTTCTCAGAAGCCAAGAGAAGGGGAGTATCGATGAAGGAGAGAGTGCCACGAGGTTGAATGCTGCCGAGACGTTGAGTAAGATGAGAAGAGAGAAGCGACGACTAGGTTTGGCAAGACTGAGGTCATCGGTGCCTTTAACAAAAACTGATGCAGAGGAATGACGGGCAGTGAGGCCAGGTTGGAACAAAAATGAAGAGCGAACTGCAGGCCCAGGCCAGTGAGGACCGCTAAGACGCCTGCCGCTGAACACTGGAGGTCACAGCGTGCAGCGTCAGCTCTGCTGCTCCTGGAATCTGGATGTTGGTGCCGCCCTCACTGTGGCCAGAATGAATCTCTCCTTTCCTTGTTCTTGGCGCCCCTATATCCCAGCTACAAAATCCTAGGCCACGAGTTCATCAAAAACGTCCTTTTTGTCGGACAACCCAAGTGTCCAACTAATGAATGGATGAGCAAAATGTGGTACGTACGTGCAATGGAATATCATTCAGCCATAAAAAGGAATGAAATTCTGACACATGCTTCAACAGGGATGAGCCTTGAAAACACTGTACTAAGTGAAATAAGCCATTCAGGAAAGGACACATATTATATGATTTCACTTGTACGAAAGTTTCGGAAAAACCGTTTCCTAAATTACACTCTGCTGTTATGCCCAAGAAACTTAATAATATTATTAAATTGGCCTGATAAAAGGAAACATTGATTTATTCCTCAGATGAGTCGTAACCACAGGTGCCATGGGGCAGCTGGGAGTCGTGAAAAATTATCATGCTTTGCAAATATAATGTCAAAGATTGAAAAAATGGCTACTAAAATTTGAAGTTAAAGAACAGTCCAATAATGATTTTTTTAAATGACTACTAAAATTTGTAGTTATAAAAACCTCTAATAATGATTATATTTTTCAAAAAATGATGGACAGCCAAGTGTGCATAAACGACACTTCAATTATAGCTGACTCTTCAAAGCACTGTTCTCAGAAATCATTCTTGCCCAAGGGTAAGATAAGTTTGCAGGGACCCAGTGCCATACTTCCAATTCACCATTCCAAATAAAAGCTCTCTGAGTGAGAGGAGAGTCGGGCCCACTGGTACCTGGTGAATCCCTAAAGCTCAAATGTTCTTCCCACTTGCAGGAGCTTCCATCGTTGGCGTGAACTGCCATTTTGACCTCACAACTAGCTTACAAACAGTGAAGCTCATGAAAGAAGGCCTGGAGGCCGTGGGACTGAAAGCCCACCTGATGAGTCAGCCCTTGGCCTACCACACTCCCGACTGCGGCAAACAGGGATTTATCGACCTGCCAGAATTCCCCTTCGGTAAGACAGACGTTTTATAAATCATCTCAGGGTCTTTATGTTTGACAAATTCCAAAGAAATCTCTAGCCATAGAGCTTTATCATGTAAAGTAATGGCTGCATATCTCCTCATATCTTGCCCCCAGCTTCTCTCCTTGCAACCCAAAATTTTTAAATTAGACATTGGGAAAAGACAGGACCGGCAAGCAAAAAAGACCTCTGAACTTAAATGTAAAATCAAAGGTGAGTCAACGCCTAGGTAGACAACCAATTCGTCATACCTGAAGTTGGCAGAAAGGACGCCCTCCTGGGTAGGATCAGCAAAGATTCTGTTTCTGGTTCCAGCTCTGTTGCTAAGTTGCAGAACCTTAGCAAAATTTCTTAGTTCTCCCAGATCTTAATTTTCTCATCAGAAAAAATAAGTCGTTTAGACCAAGTTATCGCCAAGATACTTTTCTCCTATTCTGAATGTTGCTCAGATATTCTAGCAATATCTGAGTTTGGGGGGCAGAGGGAAGTTACCATCATTGGGTTACTGTGTAACAGATTTGAATGAAGAGACCAAGCAGATGAAGGGGGAGAATACTTGCAGTCTGGGAAGAGGGATAAAGCATGTGTGGGAAGTGGGGGTGAGTCTACCTGGAGAATCAAGCCACGGGTGAGCAGGGCCAGACCCTGGCCAGCCTCCTATTTCATTCTAAGGTCCTTACCCCGTATTCTAGAGGGACCCTGGAAAATAATCAGTCTAGAAGAACCACAGAAGAAGAACGGCAAGGCATTTGTGGTATTTATTGCTGTAGAACAAATTATTGCAAAATTTAGTGGCTTTAAACAACAAATATTTATTATATCTCAAGTTGCTGTGGGTCATGAATTTGGGAGCAGCTTAGCTCAGAGTCTCTTAATACGTTGCAGTCCAGACTCTAGCGAGGGTTATAGTCATCTGAAGGCCTGATGGGAGCTGGGGGATCTACTTGCAGGCTCTCTCAGTTGGCTGTTGGGAGTCAGGGTCAGTTTTTTCTGTCTGTTGACTGGAGGCCTCAGCTCCTTAGCTCATGGGCTTTCCGCTGTGGTATCTGAGTGTTCTCACGACGCTGCAGCTGGGCTGAACGTTCCAGGAGAGAACAAGGCAGAAAACATAACGCCTCTTATGACCTAGCCTCAGAAGTCACAAACCATCCCTTCTGCCATATTCTATTGGTCTCACAGACCAACCTGACATAATACAGGAGGGTCCACACAAGGGTGAGAACATCAGAGGGCAGAGAACATTGGGAATCATCTTGAAGTCCGGCTGTCACAGTATTTAAAATTGGATATGTCAATGCAAAATAGCTAATAGTTTTTAAGAGTTAGGAACTAAATGTTGACAACTTATCTAACTCATTTATTGAAAATTACACATTTATTATAGCTGTTTGTTTTGAATATATTTTTTTAATTTAAGCAGAGTGTCATTTATTACAGGACTGGAGCCCAGAGTTGCAACCAGATGGGATATTCAAAAATACGCCAGAGAGGCCTACAACCTTGGGGTCAGGTACATAGGTGGGTGCTGTGGATTTGAGCCCTACCACATCAGGGCGATTGCAGAGGAGCTGGCCCCGGAAAGGGGATTTTTGCCACCAGCTTCAGAAAAACATGGCAGCTGGGGAAGTGGTTTGGACATGCACACCAAACCCTGGATTAGAGCAAGGTAAGAACCTTAAACTGTATTTGCCAAACCAAACTCATTTAGATTATGAATATGTCCAAATGAGGTCATTACAAAAACTGCGGCTATTTGCTGTGTAATGGTAAAGAATCAGTTATCCTCTTTAAATTCTCTCATAGAGATGTTTATAATGTAGCTTTACAGAGTGACTTTTGGGGAAAGCTTTAAGAATATAGAATATAAATCATGTAAGTTGCAACAAAGTGTGATTTCACATTCTAGGAAAGCACCGTCCATGTGGTGGACACTAACAGTGAATCAGTTGTTAGGATTTAAGTACAGCAAATATTAATTGCCCGTTCTGTGCCAAGCACGAAACTTAGAGCTGGGAAGACAGTGGTGAATGAGATAAAACATGTCTTTACCCACAGAGTTTACATTCCAGTGGGGAAGAGGAACAATAAACAGAGTTTCACATCAGGCTATGTGCAGGGCACTAGGAATATAGAAATGAAAGGCTGTGGTCCCTGGCTAAGAGAATCGTGCGGTCTACTGGGGAAAATGGAGAAGAAAGCTGATGTAGTTAACTGCTTGAGTAGAGGCATGGATAAAAAAGTAACAATGAAGAGAAGAGAATAACTATCTCCACCTAATAGATAATTTAGAAGAAGGGACGTTGGGGCTGGATTTTGAAGAGCTGAGTAGGCTTCCACGGGATAAAGAAGGGGGTGGAGGATGCACCCCAAGCAGAGGGAGCAGTTTCCCTCTGTTCAGTGAACATTAGTTGAGCACAACTATGTCAGACACCGTTGTGGTTGCTGAGGGAGCATGTTGGACAAGGCACAGGCCTGTCCCCAACGAGGTAACAGTCTAGTAGGCAGAGAAATAAACAGCTAAGTTCAAACTGGTATGGTAAGTTAAGGATGAAGATGTGCACAGGTTCTGTGGAGTCTGTACTAATGGCCCACAGGGGGAAAGGTGGGAAGGTTGGTGAAGAATTTCTTACAGAGCTAACACCAGAGCTGAATTTCGAAGGACGAATTAGGTTGCCAGACTGGAGAACAGCCTAGAGGGAAGCACTGAGAGGTGGCAAGAGAACAAGGTGCTGAGAAACTAGAAGTTTGAGAATATTGGATTCAGAATTTGGTAAAGACACAGGTCAGGAACAGGAGGTGGCCTTTGTTCATGCTCATGAGGTTGAGATGACCTCATCCCAAGGCAATGAGGAGCCTGGAGGGTCTCAAGTGGTCCGAGACAAAGTTAGATTTGCAAGTTTTAGTAGCCTCGAGACAGGGAAACCTGTGAGGAAATCTCTGCTGGAAGATACCAAACATGGTGAGGCCTGAACTAGGAGACAAGGGAAATAGAAAGGAGGCTGGGGTGGGATCCTCAGGGTGAGAGGTGCAGAAGCAACATGGGCTTTGGGGAGAGCAGCAAATGTGGGCTCAGCTGGCTCAGGAAGTAGAGTGCCAGAAAGTGAGGATGGAGAGGTAGGGTAATTTGGATAGAAAATGTCCCTATTCTAAACTCTTAGCTTTTGAACCTATGTGTATGTAAAAAGAAGAAATTCAAAGTAACTTTAGACCTACAGATTCTGAAAGAAAAGGATAAATGTGTTTCAATGGACACACTCTCAAGAGCCCAAAGACAGCTCTACAGGGGTGTATTAGCTCTGCAACCTAGAGAGGGAAGCTCAGGGAGAAGTCTCCTGCTGTGTGTTTTGTTCCCCCAGGGCCAGGAAGGAATACTGGGAGAATCTTCGGATAGCCTCAGGCAGGCCGTACAACCCTTCTATGTCAAAGCCGGATGCCTGGGGAGTGACCAAAGGAACAGCCGAGCTTATGCAGCAGAAAGAAGCCACGACCGAGCAGCAGCTGAGAGAGCTCTTTGAAAAACAGAAGTTCAGATCTGCATAATAGCCTTAGCGGAACCCATTTTCAGTGACCTCCTCTATGCTTGGAAGTCTATGTTTGGGCCTCAGTTCCTCTATGTTTGGGCCACAGTTCCAAAAATAAGGAAAAGATGGTTAAAAGGCAATGCTTATATGAACCCCAGCCTACATGTAACAAAACAATTACAAATAGTACTTGACAATTTTGAAAAGTATATATTTATAACTTGAAAGCAAAATAAATACGAAGCAAATATTAAACAGGCTTACTAAGCACCCACCATGTACACGGTATTAAGGAAATCACTGTGGCCAAGGAAAAGTAATTTGGACATTAGTCCCACTTCAAGAAGTTTGCAGGCTAGTAAGGAAGATGAGATGTGAGCTGTCATAAATGGCTCAGCAACCAGACAGGGACAGACAAAGTGCTATAGGAAAGTGACTTCCAAGCTCTTCTGAAGATGACCCTTCATAAGAAACACAATTTATATTGATATAATGACCCAGTAAAGTACATGTACAACCATTGAAATAAAATGTGATCCATTCTGGTATTTTTTATGCCACTCCTTTCTGTCCTATTTCATTAATAAAATACTATGCTGGTTAAGACCCCTCAAATTGATTTTATGACCCATTAATGAGTTTTGACCCACAGATTGAAAAACACTGCTATGGGACACCAGCTATGGGGACTTTGCTATTCCTTTAAGTTTTTTCTTAGAAAATCAGTCCTATGGGACCTGATCAGTAAATATTCAAAGCTCAGAGTTCCAGAGTTGTTCCCTCACTTTTCTGGCCCATTTCTACCACTAAGAAGCATTCAGACCAATGGGGAGGCTGAGAAGGGATGGGTACCCAGGCTCTCTCCATCTTTTTCTAGGCTGGATCCACCTAAATACCTCCCTTCAGTAAGGCTGGGGAGCAATGGTCTTGTGTTACTTTTGTAGCTTTAAAAAATATATAATAAAGAAAAAGAGATTCTCCAAACTCTATCTGGGGTTCCTAGATTGAGAACTATATTTTTACCTGGTAGTATCTACTCTGAAAGCTCAAGCCTGAAGATGTAAGAGCATTAGAATAAACATGGCTACTCGATGTATTAGGAAAGAGTTCATGCTTCTTTCTAAACATTCATGGATTGGTATAGCTGTTTGGAAAGTCTAATCTCTTCAGCTATTAAAATAAAAGGAGCAATGAGACTTATCTTGGATGTATTTGAATCTTATTTCTGTTCTATAATTTGCTAAGTCTTGTATAACCTCAGTTTCTATTTAAAAAGACACAAGCATGCTAGAGTTTTAAAGGACAAGGCAGCAGTATTTAAAGGGAAAAGAAACTTCCAGAATTTCTTTTCAAATCAGCACGACTCTCAGAGGTTGCATATGGCTGAGGTGAAATAAGAAAAGAGTGAAAGTCACTTTTTTTTTAACCAATTGCTATCTACCATTTTTCATTTTCAAATCAGGTTCAATATTTAATACTTTCATTCATAGGTAATAGATACCTTTATTCAACCTACTACTGTGTAAGATGGGTGCCCCTTTAATATTCTTTTCAGAACTTGTATTGCCATACAAAACACTGTAACCCCTAATTTTTCTTATATCTTTTGATTTTAAAAATGTTTCCCTCAAGAGGAAATATACATACTGAAGGTACACTGGAATGAAACTGTATGTCAACAGTGACTCCTAGTGGCATATTTCATATTTTTAAAAAGTTTTTTTGAAATTCGTCCCTCCACCAAGTGCATTCATTTTATTTCCAGAAATCTTGTTCATTAAAAGGGAAATTTCATTCAATACCTATAAGCTTCCTTGTGTTAAACAGACATTTCTCACTGGTAAAGATATTTTTATGGAATCAGAGCCAGAGAGACCTTAGAGATCCAGAGTCTAAACTCTCCCTTTTAAGGGTAAGATTCCAAAGGCAGGATGTCAAGTCAGGAAGAATTTCTTATTAGTCCAAAGCTACCAGGAAAGATGGCTTTAGCTTGGATTCTTGGTAGAAGGAGAATGGAACCAGGACAGATGGTTCACAAAACTATGGAGTTCATCCTCCTGCCAGGAAATAGAGATCCCTGCACTCCTCAGAGTCGATGTAAACTCACTGAGTAAACTGCTTGCAGTTTATGACCTGATACTTATTCACACTGTAGCAAAGCGCCTTTGAGTAAGGGAGCCAAGCCAATGCAGACCTATTAACGGAGACAGAACTGGACAGGAAGGGATCAAAAACTTCAGTTCCCAATTTCTCCAGAGGGGGGCAGCAAAGCACCAGCTGGGAATGCAGGAGGAGTTCTATTTTTCTTTGAACTCAAGCTATTTCATCAGAACAAACTGTAACATTGAACGGCAGAAACAGCTGTAGCTCTCTTTATTTGTTTTGATCAGTTTTTCCCTAAGATACATGGATCTTTGAATCACATCCTGGACAACCCACCCAGCAAGGAAAGCCTTATCTCTCTCCAACCGGATCCTCTTTTTTTCTTCCTCCAGAGATCATTTTCCCCAGTTTTGAGCACAATGGCTGGCTGAGAACATTATACAGACTGTTTTCCCAAACAGCCTCCCTGTTAGTCAGTAACATCCACTCAGCCAGTCTGGAACCTTCCGGTTGTTACGTGCCAGGTAGACAATTCTGATTCTTACACAGTCGAGGAGGAAGGAGTCAATTTGAAGAGAGAAAAATAGAGGAGCCCTGGGAAGTGCTTCAGGAATAGTCTGAGAGTGTGTTAAACCGCAGAGTTTGGGATAACCAGGCCCAGTGTTTCTAAACATCTTCAGGAACAAATGAATGTTTAGTGTTTGAACAGAAAACGACAGAAAGGCAGCCAAATACAAAGACTTCTCACAGATGGTGACAGAAAGGGCAGGGTCATTCGGCCAAAATTGGTGGGAGTGTGGTGACGGAAAGAAAGAGCCAGAAAATGCTTCCAGTTTTCAAGCAGCTGGAGGCTCTGTTGGCCTTGGATAGATGAAAAATTAAGGAGATGGAAAGTGAGAGGGACAGGTGCCATAATTTGTGCTGCTGTGAGCTACAGAAATAATGCCAAACCATTCCAGTACAGCCAAACAGAAGAGGTTAATTTATATGCCACTATATCAAACGCACAATCATTTTTTTGGTTTGTTTTTTGTTTTTGTTTGGTTTTTTTTTGTGGTATGCGGGCCTCTCACTGTTGTGGCCTCTCCCGTTGCGGAGCATAGGCTCCGGACACACAGGCTCAGCGGCCATGGCTCACGGGCCCAGCCGCTCCGCGGCATGTGGGATCCTCCCGGACCGGGGCACGAACCCGTATCCCCTGTATCGGCAGGCGGATTCTCAACCACTGCGCCACCAGGGAAGCCCAAACGCACAATCATTTTATCACATGGTTTGAGCGACAGATTTGTGAACATTCCCTATGTAAATTTTTACATGAAGTACATTTTCAAGGGAAATATTTAGAGTACTTTTAACAAAAATTTATTTCCCCAAATGCCTAACATATTTTTAGCAGTCATCACTTATTTGCAAGCTGCTCATGTACCATTTGAAAATGATTCCTGTTTGTTCCTTCAAGCAGGTTCAGTGAGACCTCTATTTGGCCCCATTTTGTGGTTATTTGTTCTAGTTTACTACATGGCCTTGAAAGGAAAACGCTGAATATCTTTGAAAATAGTTCAAACTTTTCCCCCAATTCAGCCTGGCCATCCTTCCAATTATTTTGACTTAATGAGATTTTACTGTTCTCTGGAAAGGTTAATGTCTCAACACATGAATTGTGCAGAACACTACATTGCAAAACACTCATGTGATGTAGTGGAAAAAGCAATGAATAAATTTAGAATCAGGTATTTGGGGTGCAAGTCCTAGCTTTGCCTCTACCTCACTATGCAACATTGGATATATTACCCTGCTTCTCTGAGATTCAATGTTCTCATCCGTAAGGTGACAAATCTCTAATACCGTGCTTAAAGAGCTCCACAATTATATGTTTCTAATTTGATGGTATACGTAAGCAATAGCGCCATCACTGTCAACAAATATTTACTGAGTGCCACTTGTGGTGTGTTTACAGCAGGCTTCGTTGTTAATTAATTATTCCCCTGACTAAACAGACGGCAGACTAAAACAAATAACACCGTTCAGAGAGCAGGGAACGTTTTATTAGCTCGCACTCAGCCTGGCACTGGGAATGAAAATGTCATTCTTCCCTACAGGTACTGCTTCCTAGGGAGGTTCGGGCCTGTGGCTTTTCATATTATGAACTGTTTCTGTCTTCAGGACTCAGAGGTGTTTGTAGGTTTGCATAAGCGTAAGCTATGGAAGTTCTAGAAACCACCGTGTGGGTAATTCTTGTTTAGAGTTCTTCATCTCCCTAGGAAGGAGAGAACTGTCTTCTTACATTTTATGGTAAGATGATGGAGTTTGGGAGTTAGAGGCCTCAGAACTTTCTCCTTCCATAAGGCCATTCCCAGAAGGTTGATGATCCCCAGATTTGTATCTCCAGCCTGGACCACCCCCAGGAACATGCACTTGACATCAGCCTGACCTTTAGACCCAAGCCAGTCGCTGCCCTGGACCCTGGGTTTCAGGCCCTGTGTGCCTTCCCGTGGTTGTCCAGGCAGGTTTCCCCAAATCGGGACCCGGTCTGCGTGTGTTCTGATCACCAGAGACACCTTCCTCAAAATTGCCTAAGTCCTTCTGTAGTGGCTAGGACTGCTCAGGGCCAGCTATGCCATCCGGGAGGGGTGCCCCCAGCCTGGGCAGGTCAGCATGGGACCCAGTCCCGGTTTCTTCCCTTCTAGGTGCTCAGTGACAATGTACACCTCTTTCCCATGTCTCCCACTTCCACCCCAGTCTGGCATTGACCAAGGGCCCCAAGGAGCCCTGGGCCTCTTGCTGGCCCCGGTTCCAGGAGGGGCAAACGGTGACGGGAGAGCTCCTGCTGCTGGGTATAGTATCTCTGTCCCGGAGTCGGGTGAGGTTGGGCTGCCCAGAACAGTGCAGACTGTGTGTGACTCTTCTCAGACACAGGACAAGTTCCGGGCTCTGGGCCGCCAAAGGTCCACCGTCGGCCCTTGCTTTGAGCAGCCTATGGAGGCCCGAGTTAGTTCTCACCTATGCGGGTTCCGGCCTCAGCACAGGGCGGGGGGGGTGGGGTGGGGTGGGTGGTGGTGGTGGGGGTGATGAGGGGACACAGCCCAGGGGTAGCGACAGGTGCTCTTTACCCTGAGCATCCTTCCTCAAACATGGCTACTCCCTCCCCCGCCACCACTGCCACCCAGTGGTCACCCCACCCCTCCACAGGCTCCTCCAGGGGTAGCCATGCCTCAGACCCTGAGGAATTTCCAGACACTGCTCCACAAGGCCAGCAGGCTATGCCTGTCCATGTCCCCTGGCCTCTGATGGATATGGCCCCGTCCTGGCCTCCCGGGTTGGTATGAAGTAGTGCCAGACGAGGGATGGACATCCCTGAGTGAATGACCCCTCTCTTCCAGCACTGCCTCCTGTGGAGTTGTGTGGGAAGTGGCTGCAGAGTCAACACTGAGACATCATGTCCTAGGAAGGCACTGTGTTGGAAGATGCACTCCTCTACATTCACACTGTAAGGTTCCCAACAGTAAATTTGCCACAAAATGAACAGTCATTCAATGTTCCCACATAAGACGGGCACTGTGGTCACCATCCAAGAAGCATAGCAGTCACCTCTGAGAGTCGCAGAAGCCAGTGTTCACAGGCCACACTGTGGATGATATGGTACCAGGAGTACTGATGTAACCAGCACTAAATCAGTGGGATGAGGGAGCTACAGAAACAAGATCTTATCGTTTCAATACAAACAGTTTCCAAAAAACCATGGCATTGAGAGTAAGAATAGACAGCATCGCTATCTTTTTCTCTCAGTGGAAGATATGAAAGTAGTTCATTTGCCAAGAAAGAATAAGAAGAGATGCTTCCTATTCCTCAGTCGGGAGAGATGAGCATCTTCACAGAAGTACCACTTTCCAACGCACTCTTCTAAACCACATGGCAGATCACCACACCTCACATGAGCCCATGAATTTTTAAATACATTTTAGATTGAATACCTTTTTAAAATAAAATTGCTTATATAGACAGATATCCCATAAAAACATTCCCCAGAGCCCTCCATGTCCTAGGAGCAGCCATTGTCTGAAGACAAGGTCCTGAGCTTCTCTTGTCCCCCTAAACATGCTCCTCCCACAGCATTTTCCATCTTAGAACATGGCGGCTCCAGATTCTAAGATTTTGCTCAAGCCCAAATCCTTGACTCCTCTCTTCTTCTCACGCCCACTTTCAGTCCATCAACAAAGCCTGTCAGACCTACCTTCAAAATATATCGGCTTTTCACAACCTTCCTACCATCACCTCCCTGG
This sequence comes from Delphinapterus leucas, assembly GCF_059928025.1. NCBI lineage: Eukaryota > Metazoa > Chordata > Mammalia > Artiodactyla > Monodontidae > Delphinapterus > Delphinapterus leucas. Next base: position 64,113,613 of record NC_143131.1, read on the forward strand.
ACCAAGCCACCATCATCTCTCACCTAGATTATCACACAATAAGTTTCTTAAGCAGTCTCTCTGCTTCCTCCTTAGGCTCCCTGCGATCTAATCTCCACAGACTATCAAGAATGACTCTTTGAAAAACTAAGTAGATCATGTCACTCCTCGATTCAAAAACTTCCAATTGCTTCCTGTCACAGACACTGAGTTTCGCTTCTCAGATGCCCTTTCATGGAAGGACAGGCTGTCCAGCTGTGGGTTATATGACCCCAGCGCCCAGCTCCTTCAAGGTCAAAGCTGCAGAGGACCTCTTTGTTCAAGGTCACACCTTCCCTAGGCCAGCCTGTACCTGGTGCCCGAGCAATGCAAGGGTATACAAGCCTGACATGTTGACCTGACAAAGGACAACTGTGCATGAAGGACCACAGAGGACAATATTCTCTCCAGAACTCACCACCGGGTGGACCAAGGCATTTCTGGATCTTCATCACAACTCAGTTTCAACCCCTACCCAGTCCTATCTCCTCCTCCCCTTTCACAGGTGCCAGGCCTGCATTGCAGCCTGAAGGCTCTACCTGTCATTCCTGGTCCCTCTCCCCTTTAACTTTCATGAGCATTTCCACCCCATCCCACCCTCCAGTCTTGCAATTCTATGTCCTTATTGGCATCTGATTCCCAGAGGACCCAAAACGGACTCATTTTCCCTTACCACCCCATGTATCAGTGCACCCTCCTCTACTCTCTCTATCCCCCTTACTCTGTTTATTTTTCTCTATAGCAATTGTCACCACTTGCCATACATTTTTTGGTCAAACAATATTTGTTTTTCACTTCCTCCCCACAAACTAGAATACAAGCTCCACAAGGGCAGAGACTTGGCTTTATTCGCTTTCATACCCACGTGCCTAGAATAATGCCTTGGATGTAGTAAGAGCTCAATAAATATCTGATGAATGAGAAAACAAATACACATTTGGGAGACCCCTGATAGAAAGAAGGAAACTTGAATAGTTGCAAAACTACTTCATTGTACTCTTTCGGACATGCAGGGAAAATTTTAGGAGCTGAAAATTTTTGTCATTTGCTTGTTACTTCCAAATTTGAGTCTTGAACTCAGGGGCCCAGATTCCCATCTTCTTCTTTCCTCCAAAAAGTACACATTTATGCTGCTTCAAATATTTATTGAGCACCGTCTGTGAGCCAGACACAGCTAAGCTCTGGGAAATATGAAGATGAAAATGATACCACCCTGCCTTCGGTCAGCCCCTGGACCAGTGAGGGAGACAGACAAATCCTCACTAAAGGAATTAAGTGCTATAATAGATGTCACAGAGGGCACTGTAGAGGCACAGAGAAAAGCCACTTAACCCAGCATTAGGGAGGGCTAAGGTGCCCCAAGGAAGCCCTGAGAAACATCTGCATCCTGCTCACCTCTTTCTGTCCTTCGAACAGCCCTTAAGCTCGTTCCTACCTCAGGACCTTTGAACTGGCTGTCCCCTTTGCCTGGAGTGTGGTACCTTTCAGATTCTCACATGTCGGTGCCTTCTTGTCATTCATGTCTTGGATCAAATGCCACCCTTTCAGGGATGCCCTCCTGAATACCTTAAGTGTTCCACCCACCCCAGTCCTGCCATCCCCTACACCTTGACTAGATGCTCTGTCAAATGGCCTTGGTTTTGTCCTTCATAGCACTTCACATGACCCGTTGATTGATTGACTGACTGTACTGTCTTTCTCCTCCACCCTGTGCTGTAAGTCCTCTGAGGACAGGGACCTTGTTTGTTTTGCTCTCTGCTCTAGCTCCAGTGCCTACAAAGGGGCCTGGCACACATAAGTGGCTCAACAAGTACGTATGAATAATTATGTGGAAAGGCTTCAGTAGAAATACAAATAACAACTAGTAAGTCAGGATGGGGTGAAAGTGACGCAGCACCAGAGGGAAAGCTTTTGCAAAGAAGTGGACTGTCCTGCTCTTCTTATCTCCCCAGGGGTCCCAACATCAAAAATCTTCAGGTCTGGGTGATAGTATATGGGAATTCATTATACCATTCTCTTTACTTTTATATCCTGGAATTTTTCATAATAAAAGAAATTAAGGAAACAAAAGTCTTGGGGCCGAGTAGGTAGTGTAAATGTAGGAAGCAGCTCCATCTGGGGGCCAAAGGTGGGACCTGGGGTAAACTGAAGACAGCAGGCTCCACACAAAGACATTCAGGTTCCATTTTTCCCCCAAACTCTGGTGTGTTCTGAACAAAATGAGCTGGAATTCACTAATTTGTGACCCCTGAACAGCACAAGCTAAGTCATAGATCCTAAACAATCTATTCATTCAATACTGAAAAATTTTACAAGAAATGCTCAACCATCTGGAGACCAAACCTCAGTAATATTGAAGAATCAGGCTCTTTTCCAAGGCCTTGCTTGTGCTACAGCTCTGTCTAGGGCACACTGCTCATTTCCCTATGGGAAGGTAATAGAAAATATGTATTGGTCTCTGGCCCCGGTTCCTGGAACAGAGCTCCTGAAACCCTGTCATTTTCTAAGTGAAAAGAGTACTGGGAGCATCTTTTATTCTATTGAGACAACTCTGGATGGGGGATGGTCACCAGAAAGACTGAGCCATGATTAGAAGCTTGGAATTTTCAGCCCCATTCCCCATTCTCCAGGGACGGGGGAGGGGCTGGAAATGGAGTTAATAACTAACCATGCCGGGCTTCCCTGGTGGCCCAGTGGTTAAGAATCCGCCTGCCAATGCAGGGGACACGGGTTCAAGCCCTGGTCCGGGAAGATCCCACATGCCGTGGAGCAACTAAGCCTGTGCGCCACAACTACTGAGCCTGCGCTCTAGAGCCCGCGAGCACAACTACTGAGCCCACGTGCCACAACTACTGAAGTCCGCGCGCCTGGAGCCCGTGCTCTGCAACAAGAGAAGCCACCAAGGGAGAAGCCCACAGCACTGCAACGAAGAGTAGCCTCCGCTCGCCGCAACTAGAGAAAGCCCGCGCACAGCAACGAAGACCCAACGCAGCCAAAAATAAATAAATAAATTTATTAAAGAAAAATAATAACTAACCGTGCCTACATGAGGAAGCCTCCATAAAATCCCAATGGAAGGGGGCTCGGAGAGCTTCCAGGTTGGTAAACACATCCACACCAGGAGGGTGACGTGTCCCAACTCCTCAGGGACAGAAGCTCCCGCACTCAGGACCCCCCCAGACCTCACCCTACGTATCTCTTCATCTGGCTGTTCATCTGTATCCTTTATCATATCCTTTAATACACCGGTAAACATGTTTCCCTGAGTTTTGTGAGCCACACTTGCAAACTAATCAAACCCAAGGAGGGGGAGTCATGGCAACTCTGATTTATAGCCGAGCCATCAAAAGCACAGGTGACAACCTGGACTTGCGATTGGTGTCTGAAGGCGGGGATGGGGACAGTCTTGTAGGACAGAACCCATACCCTGTGGGATCTGGCACTCTCTCTAGGTAGGCAGTGTCAGGACTGAGTTAAATCGTAGGACTCACCCCATCCCCACCCGGTGCACAGAGAATTGGATGGTGTGGAGAAAAGCCTCCACACATTTGGCGACCAGAAGTGAAGGGTTTTGTGTGAGGAGTAAAGGAGACATGGAGGAAAGACAGACTCACAGGTGCGAAACTGAGTTTTCCTATACACCTACCTTCTTCCAGACTCCCTGCAGGGGGAGGGGGTACTTACAGCTCCTCTAAATAATCCACTGCAACTTCCAACTGTCACTCCCCCACCCCCTGAAAAGCCTCTTCTCTTCTGAGGTTCATGTCCTCCAACCCCTCACCCTCTTCCCATCCTTGTTCCTTCAATCTCTGACCCCAGGTCCCTCCACCATAGTCAGCAAGGGCTTCAGCACCTCCTTATGGGCTCTTTCTCTGCAACCTCAGCCTCCAATCAGTATCCCAGGAAATGACAGCCATGCACGAAGGTGACCCTGCCAGCAGCCCCATCTGACCAGGCACTTCGCCACCCTCATAGGTCACTTCAGCAGAACCACCCTCAGCCACACCTGGCACCCGGCGTTACCTTCCGTCCTGACTTCCCGATCTCCGAGCAGCCTCCCTCTTGAATCCAGGTCTCAGTCGAGCCGACTACATCCAGGATCTCCAGTATCTTGAACGTTCTACCAGCGTCCATCTAACTTCACCTCTTTTCCTTACATACAGCTGCGTTTTGCAGCCTCGGCTAAATATTAGAATCAGCTGGGCAGTTTGTGCAGCTCAGGATGACTAGTCTGCCTTAACCAGTGACATCAGATGCTCTGGGGGAGGGACTCAACCACTATTATTGTGAAAGTTTCCCCAACTGATTCCAATGAGCAGCCAAGGTGTAGGACCGCTCCGTGCTCCACAACCTGGGCCTCATGGCTCATCGCTTTAACCACTTTCCCACCAGCACTTTCCTTTCCTCATTCACTTCTTCTCTGCCACGTGCTCCCTAAAAAGCTCAGCCTGGGAGCAACCCCACTGCACACGTTGCCTATTCTTACATGCAAGCTGCTAAGCTCTGCTGGAGGGAAATCACAAAACTATCCACTTTCTCTGGAGGACAAGTCTCACTAACCTGGTGGGATTTGAAGCATCCCAGGAAAAGTCATTCCTTTGGGACCCACATTGACTTCTTTAGCCAATAATCTTACCAAATGTATGTCGTTGGGAAAAGTTACAAATATATGAATAAGACTCTGCTTGCGAGTAACGGAAACCTCCTTGAGTTATAGTAGCAGGAGGGTGTGAGTTTCAGATGGAGAGATCGTCCTGGCACTCATGTTAGCAGAATAATTTGGGGAGCACAGCAGAGTCAGTGCTGTATTAAGAAAAATCATGAAATGCTTGGAGCTGAAATAAAGAGGGACCAGTTGTATTCTTGGTACAACTGTACTTGCAGGGGCTGGAGAGACTAGGCTGGTTTGCCAGGTCCTATCATGAGATCAAAGAGGAGGACTTCTCCTTTTGGAGGAAAAGACAAAGTTTGATAAGAGACTTTGGTCTCAGGATTGGTCTCCTCTACAAAGCTGAGGGAAGGGAACTCAACAGAACCACTCCAAGTTCGTGTGTGTCTGGGAGAAAGAGAAGCCTGCCATCTCGGGTCCTGGTTGCATAACTGGTGAGCACTGGTCTTGCTGATCTATCTCAAGCACCAGCGGGGAATGAGCATTGAGGTCCACAGTGTGATGGCATGATCAGAAGGAGAGGGGCCAATGGACAACCCCCCAAGTTTCCAGTTCCTCACAGGTAGAGCGTGAGCCCAGTCACCTCCTCCTAAGACCCCAGAGTTGGGACCATGGAATGTGTAAGATTGGAGGTGGCAGGCTTGTCAAGGACCACCAAGGCACGAAGCAGAGGGGCTCTGGGTGCAGAGGAATGTGGTGGTGGTGGGGAGGCTTCAGACCTGGAGTCACCAGATCTCTCAAAGCCTTCTTCCTGGGTTTGGGCTTGAATTCCTTAAGAGCCTCCACCTATGTCTCTCAGAGACAACAAGCTCCACCTGGAGTGCAGATGACGCCTTCACCTCGGGAAACAACGTTTCCCTTTCTCTCCTCCCACTCCACGCACTGGAAGGGTCCACCAGGGATGAAGGTGGGCTTCTGTTAGAGAACAGTGCATGCCCCTCCATCACTCACATGCACAAACACACAAATCCACACACAAGTCACCAGGCCATGAGCCTCATGTGTGCTGAGAGGAGGGGGAGAGTTTTGGATCAAACTTGAAGCTTTCAAATGATTCAGGATTTGTGGAGAAGGAATCTGACTGGCAGTTTGGATTCGATGGTCTCTCCTGATCCAATCAACCGTGGCTAAGGGTGGGTCATCTAAGCTAATAATGGCTCCCGGGTAGCCACCCTGTGGAAGAGGGGGTCAGATCTAAGACAGGCAGAGACGGTAAGCGTGGCTGACACCTCAAAGGTTGTTCTCCACGGTTGCTTTTCTTCCCGACTGGAAACTGGGAGACATGAAAATACTGAGCTTCTGAGAGGCTGAAGGATGCTGCAGGTGGCGAGGAACGAACAAAGATGCAACAGAGAAAGGGAACTCAAAGACACTCCCTTATCTAAACCCAGCCAGCCCTAAACCCAGCCTTGAGCCAGCTTACTTCTGCTTGATTAGTTTTCTTCCCATAACTTCCACATTTTTCACTGCGGGTTTCATGGTCCATTATTTACTTTACTGATATACCCCCACAGAAATCATCTTTGACTAATATATTACCAGAACAACATATTACTATGTTACAAACAGAAGAGAGAAAAAACCCCACAGAGGCAATCAAATGTCTGGAAGAACATTGAGAAGGTTAGAAAAACTAAAAAATGATTGCTAAGACACATGATAAGAAACATGGGGTACAAAAGGTATAAATACCATAAGGGGATAGGACAAAAAACTGGAATTCTGTCTGTCGCGTCGTATACCTGGAAAATGAGGGTGATACATAGCACCATCATGAAACATATGTATTATTAAAGAAAAGTGTCTCCAGGTGACTGCCCACCTGTTGGAAGCATGTGACTGTCAAGACGAATCAGAGCTGTGGAAATTAACCACTGGGTACTTCGTGGGCAGAAATATGTTTTAGAGAGAAAGACTGTAGCCTTGGATTTGCGGGTAAGAGTAGGTGTGCTGAGAGTGAAAAACAGAGCTAGGAAAGAGAACAAAACAAATGCCTAATTCTTCTCTTGTACAATTCAGTAGCTGGGCTTAAGTTTTACAACAGGACAAGAGATGGGAAGTACCAACATCACCCAAAGTACTAACTCAACCTAAAGAATGGTTTAAAAGAATTTTGCATGTGAAGGGAAGTATGATTAGAACAGATGACATTTATTTTAAAGGAAACTTTGAAGTATATTTCCTTAAGCACGCTCAGGACTGGATTAATGGAACCAGGTAGAGTGATTAATTAACAAATCTGCTCTCCAGTACCTAGATTTTATTTACGTTTCCAAATTTTATAACCCAATATCCTTTTGAATGATTAAGAGCAAGGAATAGGATCCAGGCCAATGTAATGAGTATGTTAAAATAACCAAAGCTTAAGCAATAAAGGATGTGGGATCCCAGCAATGCTGTTTTGCAATAAGGCGCACATTCCCAGACGTCACTTCTCACTTCCAACAGTCCCACCAACACACTGTAGATGTTGTCCCTGGAGAGAATCATCAGAGCAGTGAAAGTAGAGGCAGAGAGAGGGGAGCAAACAGAAAGGGATCCTAGGAGAGACTTGGGTCTGGAACTTGGACTATTCGCCTTAGAAAGGGGAAGAATTTCCCCCTTCGTACCGCCATACCAGCCCCCAAATTGGCACAAGAAAAATTCTCTAACAATAATATATCCTCCATGGTCCTTTAAACTCTCATCTCAACAAGATACGATGTCATTGGTTGCCCATTCCCACCTGGGAATTCTCAAAAATGTGAAATACTTTTCCCACTAGATCCACATATTTCTAAGGAATTTGTGGATTTCCTGGAACTATTTTGTATAATTTAAAAGGAGCCTACCATAATTCTCACCCTGAAGACTCTGCTGAAAAAAAAAATTGATGGGAAAATGATCAGATACTCGGGAAGCTCTCTAAAAGTGAGATCTATGACTTCACTGAAGAGTAGAATGGAGAAAGAAATATTTTTAAAGGTATTTAGCATTAGAATGTACTAAATATTGTAACTAAAATTGTACCTTTGAGAATAACCTGTTCTGCTCACAATGTAATTCTTTTTTTTTTACAGATAGAGTGGTGTATTAAAATATTTGTTATTTGTGCATTCATTTGTTGACTGAGTAGCACTTATTGAGTGTCTACCCTTAAGTGCAGACACCACACCAGGTGCTGGAGTGGAGGGGTAAATAAAAAGAGTGGTAGGGCTTCCCTGGTGGCTCAGTGGTTGAGAGTCTGCCTGCCGATGCAGGGGACGCGGGTTCGTGCCCCGGTCCGGGGGGGATCCCACGTGCCGCGGAGCGGCTGGGCCCGTGAGCCATGGCCGCTGAGCCTGCGCTTCCGGAGCCTGTGCTCCGCAGCGGGAGAGGCCACAACAGTGAGAGGCCCGCGTACCGCAAAAAAAAAAAAAAAAAAAGAACTGCCATTTCCTGAGTGTTTATTATACGACTATCTCCTCGAGCCCCACAATAACACTAGGAATTACATATTATTATTTACATTTTCCAGAAGAGGACACTGAAGCTTGCCTAAAGCCACCTAAACCAAAAAGATGGAGCAATAGTTAAGCCAGAGGTGGCCCCGGCGTCTGCTGCTCTTAATCACCATGTGTACGCCTTCTTGCAGTAAGCTAATTAGTTTAAAATTAATTTCAAAATCTCTAGCAGCCAATACATTCTTGGCACACGGTAGACTCTTAATAAATACTTTCTAAATAAATTGAAAGTGAATCACCACATTTGTGTTTTACTTTCAGTTTGTTTTTATAAGTGTGTTACCTACTCACTGTGTTTGGAAGATGTGATTATAAATAATCATAATCTCACCAATTGCTTGTAAATATTGTGTTGGCCGCCCTTAAGACTCTTACTACAGTTGTCGATTGTGAGGCTCCTGGACAAATAGATTCTGAGAATAAATTGCATATTTTAGAAGTTTATACGGTGTAATTCCAGAGACTAATATTCCTGTCCCTCTACAGATTATTCATATTTTGCTCTTGACTGAAGTTGCCGGAGCTTTACAAGCTGACTTAAATTGAGCATTTTTTTTTAATGCCATTTGTAGCAACATGGATGGACCTAGAGATCATCATACTAAGTGAAGTAAGTCAGAGACAAAAAGACAAATATCATATGAGATCACGTATATGTGGAATCTAAATAAATGATACAAATGAACTTATCTACGAAACAGAAACAGACACTCAGACAGAGAGAACAGACTTGTGGTTGCCAAAGTGGAGGGGGAGTGGGGGAGGGATGGATTGGGAGTTTGAGGTTAGCAGATGCAAACTAGTATATATAGAACGGATAAACAAGGCCCTACTGTATAGCACAGGGAGCTCTATTCAATATCCTGTGATAAACCATAATGGAAAAGAATATGAAAAAGAATGTATATAGATGTATAACTGAATCACTTGGCTGTATGTCAGAAAGTAACACAGCCCTGTAAATCAACTATACTTCGATAAAATAAATTTTAAAATAATAAACTTTAAAAAAATTGAGCATTTTTTAAAAAACAAAAAACACTGTTTGCTGTAAGAGAGAAGGACTAGGTAGGAGGTGTGGTATAAGGACACCTGGGTCTCATCCCAGGGGTGCTATGGGCTAGTGGTATGAGCATTGTAAAGTATACCTCGGAACCCAATTCTGAAATAGGTTCAGAATGAATGGGCTTCCGACTGTGATGTGACTCCAAGACTTTTCTCTTCTGTACACAGACAGAGGTCGTTTCAAGGAAATCAGTTTCAGATCCTCACCTTGCGTTTGAAAGGACTGTTTTTTCGTTTTTTTGTTTTTTGCGGTACGCGGGCCGCTCACTGCTGTGGCCTCTCCCGTTGCGGAGCACAGGATCCGGACGCGCAGGCTCAGAGGCTATGGCTCACGGGCCCAGCCGCTCTGCGGCATGTGGGATCCCCCCGGACCGGGGTACGAACCCACGTCCCCTGCATCGGCAGGCGGACTCTCAACCACTGTGCCACCAGGGAAGCCCTGAAAGGACTGTTTTATACACTCTGCCTGAAAACACACCTGTTGTCCAGGTGTTTATGGGTTCTCCTCCTACCTTTCCTCTAATTATCACCACCCACATCAAAAATTTTTTAAAAAACACACCTGTCACTCATCCCAAATCTTCCTTCATTGCATTGTAAAACCCGAAATTGTCCTGAGAAGTCAAAACATCTGAAGCCCCAGACACAAGGAGATTCCTAAATACTGGTGTTGGGAAAGCAAATGACTTTAACGGTTGAGTTTTTTTTTTTGCCGCACCGTGTGGCGTGCAGGATCTTAGTTCCCCGACCAGGAATCAAACCCGTGCTCCCTGAAGTGGAAGCATGGATTCTTAACCACTGGACCGCCAGGGAAGTCCTAATGGTTGATTACTCTTTTTGCAAGTCAGCTGGTTCCTAATTCTTTGCCATCGATGTAAACGAAGTAGGACATGTTAACCAATTGGGCATTAATAATAGTTCCCGGTAATATATCATTATATAATTTCTGATGTAAAACTTGGAAGGAGTCCAGGAGATTAATAGTGCTATAACAAAATATTCTTCTTTCCCATCTGCTTATTTATTTGAATAAGGTTTCTCAAAACATTTATAAAAAAGTAAGTAGGCATAGAATTGATGCTAAACTCTGCCTCATCCTAGCAATAAATAATATTCAAACATGCATACATAAACTAATTGAAAGAGCAGTTCAACTCATCTAATTAAGAAATGTGTTTCTAATAACATTTTACTTTTCATAATTACTTTTTGTAATCAAAATTTGTCATATATTTATTTTTTGATCATATGTATAATAATAATAACTCAATCTAGAAGAAATGTTAAATATTTTGAGTTTGTTATCACAAAAAAACTTTACAAATTTACATTTAAATGTATATATATTTTTGTTATATAAAAGTTTAATGGGTCTATCCACAGAAGACTTTCACACATGAAAATATAGGACATTGAGAGGGGGAGAAGGAGTAGAACGAGAATACAGATTTAAGGAAGAAAAAAGAACATTAAACTATTTTATACTATTAAAGAAGGGTTCATTAATGTACTTCTAAAAGGGATAAAAACAGGAATCAAATTGATTTGGTATTTTGCTTCCAATACAGGTGGCTTTTTAAAATCTCAGTTTTCACTAAGTCAGTAATGACATCATTTGCAAATATTTAAACTTATGATTAAAAAAAATAATAACTTGAAAATGTGTGAGGGTGTCAACTCTCTTGTTTTGTTTTTAAATTATTTGGGGAGCTAATACAGCAAGAAAGTTTGAAAGCTGCTGTATCGTGGATCTGAGTCCCACACAAACTCTAAAGAACTCTAAAGAAACGGCTCTACTATTTTGAAACTTCTAGTCAAAGAAATGTACACATTGTGATAGCAGGTAAAAACTACCATTTCAGAAAATTATCCTATTAGCAAAATTAGTGTTCCTAACACTTCCTATGCCATCACGCTTAATTAAAGTGGGTCTTATGAAAAATCAACATTCATAAATTCCAAGAACAAATTCGAGAGATTGATATTAAACCCCATGTTACATTTAAATTGATATCAAATGTAACATTCATTCACTCATTCATTCAACAAATTGTTGAGCCCCTCTCCTAGGCCAAACCTGTGGGAGGCTCTGGGAGCACAGCCTCAGCAAAACAGTCAGGGGGTAGTGCCAGCTCACCTGGCAGTGGGGGAAGGCCATCTGGACACAGGCAGACGCAGAACTAAGGTAAGTTCGGGTTGTGGCTAGTGCTGAGGAAAATGAGAACCAAGGGAAGTGATAACAAGTAATTGAGGAGTGGAGTTGAGGGGCATTGACTCTGATCTAATGCAGCTTAAGTTTCAGAGCTCTTCATCTGCTCAGGCCCAGTTCAAGCCCCCCAGAGGGACTGTGATGCTAGGCTAGTGTGAAGAGACGCGCACACACACACGACACACACGCACATACCACACACCCCGAAACAAAAACGCTTGAAGTGCCCTAAAGTCTTAGGGCCCATATATGAAAAAAAAAACTAATAGAGATTTCTTGAATTTTGACAGCAATCCTAAAACTTTACATGGCACTACCAATAATGAGTAGTGAAAGCAAAGAACAACTTTTCTGTACTATCAATCATAAAAACACATTTCAATCGATGTACTCTACCAAAGACTCAATTATCTTTTTATCCACTGCCTAGAAAATATCACACCATCGCTGTCTTATAAAGAGGTGACCAAACAGTATATACACAAAATGGCAGGGTTAAAACATATTATGTCAGGCATTTAATTAGTAAAAATATGTGCTCTTTTTCAGGCTTTTCCGATGATTAGGGTATGTGTCAGCTTTTTTTGTTTTGTCCTTTGTTGTGATTTTTTTTCTAAGTAAGTGTTTATTTTTGTATGAATTTTTATATTCATAATTTTGTATTCTTTTTCTCAAATTCAGGGCTAACAAAACCTGTCTGGTCCCTGGGTGGAGCTGCTTTAGATGGAAGGATCTGGAAAGTCCTGTTTGAGTTGCTGGCAGTGGAGCAGAAACCTGAATGAGGATGGCATTCTAGGAAGAAATAACAAGTGACAAGGCTTTGGAGGGAGACGATCTTGCCTTCTTGAGAAGCCCGGAGCGGCTGAGCAGAAAGGTGGGCGGCAACCAACTCCTTCAGGGCCTTGGAGGCTCAGGAAGAAGATTGATTCATCCTAAATGCAACCAAATGACCATCTGATTCATATTTAAACCCAGCAGCATCAATGTAAAAATATGTAGACTATTTAAAATAGTCTAAAGCCCTAACATATTGGGCTGGCCAAAAAGTTCATTTGGGTTTTTCCAAATCTTACAGAAAAACACGAACGAACTTTTTGGCCAACCCAATATATATATTAAAACCTCTTCCCATCCATAAGATAGAAATCATTACCTTCTGTGTGAAAAGCTACTGCCCCTTAGTGGTAAAAGAAGAAATATTCAGAATAACACGATTTCTAGTCTAAAAGTAAAACAAAAATTCATCGGTGGTGATACATTTTTTTTTCACTAAACAATAAACCAAAATACCCAATTTTTATAAAATACGAATTCTAAGGCCACAGAGTTAACATGTAATTTTCAAGTAAACCTGAGAATACTAAGCTCACAAACTAATTACTAATGAGGAACACACATAGGGAGAGCTCTTTACAATGGGCTTTAGTGTCTTTTTAAAATTATTATTATTCAAACAGAAAGTCACAAAAATTATAATCATCCTGATCAGTTCACTCAGTCCCATGTAATTAATAATTTTTTAAAATTTTGATCTTTTGTTAGCACTTTTATGAATTCATCAGTTTTCCATTAGAGTTCTGAAAATGCTTATTCATTCATTTCAGCAGTATAGTCAGTTACCAGAAACCTCTACTTGTCAGAGTCTTTTCCATGAATTCCTTGAAGATGAAACCCTTCTATAGGAACATTTTTGCGAAAGCATCAGAATGCACCCAGAACTGTCTGTAAATGACAAAAGACTTAAAAATGACCACGGTTAAAGATTTGATGAAAGTTCATAATAATGCAATTGACAAGGAAATTTAGTTATTTCTGAGATATACATTTTAAAGTAATAACTAGAATTATGACTTATAACATTATACCAGAACATATAAGATTTTTTGAAATTTCATGTAATGTCTTGATTGTTACTTCCTTTCTTCCTTCCTTCATCTCTACATGTTACCTTCCCCACTTCCTCCCTCCCCCACCTTCACTCCTTCCATACTTCTTTTCTTCCTTCCACAAGTGTGTATGAGCACCTGCTTCATACTATGCATGTGTACAGAGGTAACCAAGACAGACGTTAACTTGAGGCTTAGAAAGGAAAACAGACATCAAACAAATAATGTATTAATTGCAATTGCAGTGTTACTACTGAAAGAGAAGTTTCTGACGCCGTGAGAGCTTCTACCAGCGTACTACATTAGGCTGGGGAGGTAGCAAAGGTCACCTTGATGAAGTGACCTTGAAGTTGATGGCTCTAGAACCACCAGGAATTAGGGAGGTAAAGGTGGAGGGGAGGAGTGTTCCAGGCAGAGCATCTGCAAAGGCCATGAGATGGGAAGGAGAATTTTGTTTGAGGAACTGAAAGAAGACCAAGCCACGAGGGAGAGGGGCTGCAGATGACGCAGGGGAAGGAGATCGGGGTCCTGTGACAAAGCACCTTGCAGACCATGAGAAGGATTTGGACTTAATCCTAACAGCAATGGGAAAGTGGTGAAGGGTTAAATAAGTGAGTCAAAGGGGACTTTTTGTGTTGTGAGGGACAGAAACCATAGCTCCCTGTTACCTATCCACCCAGTTCCCTGAACCAGAGGCAGCCAATATTCCTAGGGTTTTATAAGTCCATTCAGAAATAGCTGTGCATATACATGCAAATATGTCTGTTTATATTATCATCACTTAAATAATTTATGGTTGCATACTGCATACACCACCTTGAATCTTGTTTTTCTAACTTAACAATATATCTTAGCAATCATCCCCTATCAGTAGATACAGAGCTGCCTCATTCTTTTTTTCCTCTGGACTAGATTATCTGTTGCATGCATGTACCCTTATTTATTTAACTAGTTTCCTACTGGCGGACATTTAGGTCCTTTCAAGGCTTTTGCTACCGCAAACAAGACCACAGTGAATGTTCCTACCTGTATCATTGCCACCTGTGGGAGAATATCTGTCAGATAAATTCCTAGAAGTAGAATTCCTAGATCAAAGAGTATGTTCATTTGGAATTTTGATAGGTATCGCCGAAATGCCTTCCCAAGAAGCAATATTAGTATACACAACTAACAAAGTGTTGATCCTACGTGCACAACATATACAAGGATAGGACAGGTGAAAAAGTGGTATCTCCGTAGAGTTTTAATTTGTACTTCTTTTATTAAGAGTGAGCTTGGGCATCTTTTGATCTGATTAAGAGCTAGTGCTTGTGATGAATTAAAAATTGTCTTATTAGGCAGAGAGCCAAACAAGGCCTAGAACTAAAAATGATGTTTCATTCATTCAACAAATAGTTGTTGAAAAACAATTCTGCACTAGGCACACTCATACCATAGTCACTGATAAATCTAAGATGGGTGAGACTTGGTCCTGACACAGATGAGCCCAAGTCTAATGAGGGATGTGGAAACATACAATTAAATATAATATGCTATTTTTTAAAAAAAGGAAGGAACGCAAAAACATGGGATCACACAGAAGAGAAGCTAATGCTTATATGCCAACCACTCATATATATTTTCTTAGAATACTTAAGTTTTTTTTTTTTTTTTTTTTTTTGCGGTACACGGGCCTCTCACTGTTGTGGCCTCTCCCGTTGCAGAGCACAGGCTCCGGACGCGCAGGTTCAATGGCCATGGCTCACGGGCCCAGCCGCTCCACGGCATGTGGGATCTTCCCGGACCGGGGCACGAACCCGTGTCCCCTGCATCGGCAGGCGGACTCTCAACCACTGCGCCACCAGGGAAACCCGTGAATACTTAAGTTTTAAAAGGCAGAGAGTTGGGGGTGAGGAGCAGGCAATTAATTCTTTTTCATTTTTTTAATGCTTTGGATTTCTTTTAAAACTCGGCCCTGTGCATTAGCAAACATATCCGTAATTGTTTCCGTAGATTTGGGACTTTTTTTTAGTGTTTAAACTAAAAATACGTCTGAGATTATGATTAAGATCCCTTTCATGGAAATGTAGTGTGAGTGACACAAAGGGGGAGAAAGGTGTCTCAGCACACTATGACTTCATTTTAAATTCCAAGTCCACAATCAATTCTACACAGAGGCCCCCAGTTCAACCCAATGTCCCCACCCACCATGCGCCCACCCAGCTTCAATAAAGACGTGTTCTAACGGATCGCTTTTGTCTTCGAGGAACTTTTGGATGAAAACCAATATTCTGTCATTAGTTTTATCCTTAGAAAAAGTACTTTGGTGCTTAAATACTTGTAAATGTTTTAAAATCTGTTTCTTCCTTCTGGTCTTTACTTAATAGTAAATTAGGTACTTAGTGATACTCAGGACAAAATAGGGCTGGGGACAAAACAGGCTCTCTCTCAGCTTCCAAATGGCACAGCAGAGCAGCAGAGGATAAATAAAGATGCTGGCAGAAAGAGTGCTTAATACGTTTTCGCCCCACCCTTGGCTTCTGTAAGTTACAGAGAGCAGGCGCTGAGGAGTTAAAGGTGCCAGAGCAAGGGGGCACCTGTCGGGACAAAACAATGCAGTGCTCGGGGACAATCAGTCCTTCCCAGTGCTGGGCTGGGCACTTGGTTCACAGGGGAAAGGGCAGGTGCAGGTGGACGCTGTACCTGACTCTGCCCATCTTGGACCTGCACCTAAGTCTAGCTGTGAGGTCAAGGCCTCCCTGAGCGTGTACTTCTCTTACCTACGGGCTTTGTACACTCGTCCCCAGAAAATGTACAATACTATAAGGCCTTCCTCCCAGGGCTAACCAAACCTTTGAAAAAGCCAAGCATATACTCCTAAGCACACCTTCTTTTCCTGTGAAATCTACCTTAACCATACCTCCATCAGTACCTTCTTCCCAAATAATCACGAAAATTCTAGAAAGTTTGTTTCTTATAGACAAGTCTTGGGTAAAACTGATACTCATATCAGGATGCATCCTTGTCAATGGAAGAAGCCCTTTTCCCATAATATATGAATGACAGGTTTTACTCATATTATTCTTATAATTCCCTAAGAGCTTTCATTCCATTACCTCAATCTTCTCTAGCAACAGTGTGTGGTTGGTACTATCATCCCCATATTACAGATATGGAATCATTTTTCCTTCCCAGCGATCCATAGTGTATGAAAACAAGTAGAAATGTGGAGCTGGAAAATCTCCTGTATCTCCCACTTCATTCATTCATTTAACAAATATTTACCAAATGCAACGTGTCAGGCACTATTCTACAGACTGAAACTATAGAGGTAAAAATTCATGATGTCTACTTCCCTTTAAGAGGTTACTACCTAGGAAACAGAGATAAATATTAAGTAACTGCAATAAAATGTCAGTCTTGCTGGGGTACAATGGACCCCAAAGAAGGGAGAAGTCAGTTCCCTGTGAGGAGTAGGGAGGGAAAGTTTTGTAGAGGAAAGGATTCCAACTGTTTTGAAAGAAGAATAGTGATGATGGAATGGGAGAGGGCATTTCAGGAAGAGATAGAATGGAAGTAAAATAATAAAAATAAGTATAACAATCAGGACTTCCCTGGCAGTCCAGTGGTTAAGACTCCACATTTCCACTGCAGGGGACATGGCTTTGATCCCTGGTGGGGAGCTAAGATCCCACATGCCCTGTGGCACAGCGAAAAAAAAAGTAAGTAATCAAAGGATACATAAAGCACCTCTGCTGTATAACACTTTAAAAAGGTAAAATCATTATTCATTTATTCATTAGCAAATATTTATGCTGGCCTTAATATATGCCAGACTGTATACTAGGCACTGAGAATAGAAAGGTAAACAAGGCAAACTTTTTGCTTTCAAGCTTTAAAGAAGTAAAAAGATATAAAGGATAGAATTTCATAGAGTGATACATGTGATGAAGAACACAAACCAGAATAAGAAGGTAAGTGCAGAGACCTGCATGAAGACAACACGTGTAGAGCTGAGGAAAGAGCATTTCCAGCAGTAGGAACAGAAGTGCAAAGGCCCTGAGGCAGAAATTAACTTGGTGAGTTTGAGGACCAGCAAGGGGGCCAGTGTGGCTGGACAGGGTAAATGAGGAGGGAAAGATAAGTAGGTGCAGGTAGAAGCTTATATAAGGAGCTTAGTTGTTTTTTTTTTTAATATCTTTATTGGAATATAATTGCTTTACAAATGGTCTGTTAGTTTCTGCTTTATAACAAAGTGAATCAGCTATAAGGAGCTTAGCTTTTATTCTAGGTACAATGAAAAGTCACTGGAAGGTTTTAAGCAGGGAAGGATATGATACACTTAGGTGTTTTTTTGTTTTTTTTGTGGTACGCAGGCCTCTCACTGCTGTGGCTTCTCCCGTTGCGGAGCATAGGCTCCGGATGCTCAGGCTCAGTGGCCATGGCTCACGGGCCCAGCCGCTCTGCGGCATGTGGGATCTTCCCGGACCGGGGCACGAACCCGTGTCCCCTGCATCGGCAGGCGGACTCTCAACCACTGCGCCACCAGGGAAGCCAGGTTTTAAAAAAATTATTCCGACTAGCTTTGCGATGAATGGTCTAGAGGGAGCAGCAGTGAAGGCCATTATAGGTACAGTAGGCACCTTCTATGAAACCATGAAACAGATTGAAAACTGACTTGTCTTCCTTTCCTACCTTAATCTCCTGCACTGCCCAACTAGTTTAATTATTACATCTCTATCAGTCAGGATCTGGCCAGAAAAATAGAACTTATACTAGGTAGTTCAACTGAGGGGAACTGGTTACAAAGAGGTCAAAAAAGCTGAAAGAGAAAACGGAGGAAAGTGAGGCAAACTTGAGAGAGATTACAGCTGCAGAAAACCTCCATCATCCCTAGGGCTCAAACAATACAGAAGAGGAGATATTAGGGAGCCCGAGAGCCAAGGCCACCAAATGGGAGTTGGAACCTTGGACCGTGGCAGGAGCTAAATATACAGAGGAGACTCAGCCACTGTTGCCGATGCCATGGGGACAGGGAGAGAGGGGAGAAATGGCTTGGCTTCTCTCCTTCTCCCACCTCGCATTTGACTGTGTCCAACCAGAAGCCAGGAGGCAAGGGAGCCAGGAATTGTAGCTTGATAGGGGTCAGCTCCCTGTGATGCCAAGCAAGGAAGGGCAGGGAAGTGGTCTAGGAACAAGTCTGAGCACTACATGGCTGGCCTATAGCCAAGGAGCTGACAGTCCTGGAATTCTGGAAACAGTCATTCAGTCATTATGACCTGTCAATTCATCTCCCAAAGCCTCTCTTCTGTATCCCAAAGCCACTGACCCAGTTCAAGGCCTTAGCGCCTCTCACTTGGACAACAGAAATGGCTTTATAACATGTTTCCCTGTGTCCACTCTCAACCACTCCAAAATGCCCTCCATGTGGTATAGATCTACAGATCTCATTTGTAAACAGAGCTGATGTCCCAGTCTTGACCCACAGCTGAAATCCAGTTCCCAGAAGGCAGCCTCAGAGCCTTTGACAGTCTGAGTCCAGCATACCTTCCCCCCACGTCTTCCTACAAACACACTGTGTTTTAGCTACAAAAGGAGAACTTTTGAGACTTCCCAAACATGACATGTTCTTTCATCTCATATTCCTTGTTTACACTAGTTCGAATTCTCTTTTTGAAATCCTTTCTTCCTCCTGGAATCCTTTAAATCCTAAAAGTCACCTCCTAAATGAAAACTTGTTCAGCAATGCTAGATAAAACGAATCAGTTCCCTGTGTTGTATTTCAGTAGCAAGTTGTTCATACTGCTTATAGAGTTCACTTATCATGTTTATACGGCTGATGAAGAAAACGCTTCACATTGCATTCTAATTTATTTTAGCAGTATCAGTGATCTCCTTGATCAGGGATTCACCCCCTCTTTTTGTAAAAAAGTTGTATTGGCACACAGCCACATTTTTACTGTACTTGGCATACTTTGACTTATTGTCTGTGGCTGCCTTGGCACTACATCGCTGGAGTTCAGTAGTGTGACAGAGACTGGATAGCCCCGCAAACCTAAGATACTTACTGTCTGATCCTTTACAGAAAAAGTTTGCCAGCTCCTGTCCTTGATGTTTCCTTAAAGGGATTCCTAGACCTTAACCCAATACTTGGCACATAGTAGGTGCTCTGTAAGTGTTAATCGAATTGTCTAGAAAGATAACAAATATGTAAGCTCAAGGATAAGAGATAAGAGAATACTACTGAGCCATAAAAAAGAATGAAATAATGACATGTGCAGCAACATGGATGGACCTAGAGATGATCATACTAAGTGAAGTAAGTCAGAAAGAGAAAGACAAATACCATATATCACTTATATGTGGAGTCTAAAATATGACACAAATGAACCTATCTACAAAACAGAAACAGACTCACAGACATAAAGAGCAGACTTGTGGTTGCCAAGGGGGAGGAAGGTGGTGGAGGGATGGATTGGGAGTTTGGGATTAGCAGTTGCAAACTATTATATAGAGAATGGATAAACAACTAACGTCCTAATATATATCACAGGGAACTATATTCTGTGTCCTATAATATACCATAATGAAAAATAATTTTTAAAAAAGAATAAGAGGGCTTCCCTGGTGGCGCAGTGGTTGAGAGTCCGCCTGCTGATACAGGGGACACGGGTTCGTGCCCCAGTCTGGGAAGATCCCACATGCCGCGGAGCAGCTGGGCCCATGAGCCATGGCCGCTGAGCCTGCGCATCCGGAGCCTGTGCTCCGCAACAGGAGAGGCCACAACAGTGAGAGGCCCGCGTACCGCAAAAAAAAAAAAAAAAAAAGAATAAGAGAAAAAGCCAGAAATAAAAAGAAAACCTCATTTAAGAATAATGACACAAAAGCCAAGGGGAAAAGGGAACCTATCTTCATGTACATAAAGGACTTACATTTTTCCCAGCTTTATTGAGATGTTATTGACGTATAAGATTGTGTCAGTTTAAGGTGTACAATGTGATAATTTGATACATGTATATATTGCAAAATGTTTACCACAATAGGGTTAGTTAACACATCTTTCATCTTACATAATTACCATTTTGTTGTTGTTATGGTGAGAACATTTAAAACCTACTGCTTTAGAACTTTCAAGAGAAATGCTTCTGGATGTTTTTGAAACAAAAGAACACAAGGGAGTGATTTTCTAGCTGCGGGTAAAGAACTTTGGTTTGGCCTAAGGAAGAATGTATTGAAAAAGGAAAACCTTGTAAAACTTCGTGCTTCAGTAGAATAGAATATCCAGAATTATGGAAAATTAGGGCAAGCATCCTATGTTGGATCTGACCTAAACTGCATTAGGCTTATGTCTTTGAGAGAACCTCTAGCTCATGAGTCTATGGTTAAAGAAATGTATTTCTATGGTGCAATCCTGGGAGTTCCCCGGTACAGGTGCAAGGAAGAGACGGGTAAGCCCTTCACTGACAGTACTAAAGGTCTCGTTGTCTTTCTTTTGAATGTTTAAATAAGTAATCCGAAATTACATTAACAAAATATTTTGCATGAACTTAAGAATAACTCAACTGAGCACACTCAAATTCTTTGTGGTTGTTTTGCACAATGAAATTAATTATGCCTACATGCAAAATTGACTGGTGAGGGCTTCCCTGGTGGCGCAGTGTTTGAGAATCTGCCTGCCAATGCAGGGGACACGGGTTCGAGCCCTGGTCTGGGAAGATCCCACATGCCGCGGAGCAACTGGGCCCGTGAGCCATGGCCGCTGAGCCTGCGCATCTGGAGCCTGCGCATCTGGAGCCTGTGCTCCTCAGCAAGAGAGGCCGCGATAGTGAGAGGCCCGCACACCCCGATGAAGAGTGGCCTCCGCTTGCCACAACTAGAGAAAGCCCACGCGCAGAAACGAAGACCCAACACAGCCATAAATAAATAAATAAATAAAAATTACCAAAAAAAAAAAAAATTCTAAAAAAAACCCAAAAAACAAAATTGACTGGTGAAAGATTTTACTGTTGTATAGCAAATACAGGAAAATGTGACCTTGTGTTCTATGTGGTATTGTTGAGGGCAGCATATGAATTTATTAAAACTTAGAAAATAATTCCTAATCACCATTATAATCAAGAATTCAAAGCATCCAACATTAAAAATAGAATTCTGGAGGAATATATCTATAGGCAGATCCTTCACAGTGAAGAGAAACTCTATCCACTGAAGGAAAAAGTATTAAAATACAATTAATAATGGGGGAGGTGTTCTGCTCCATATATGACAAACAAATGGCTCTCCTTTATAGATAAATAGCTTATGCATAGATTTTTTAAATTGTCATTGCTGTTTATAGATGTTTTTAAGTACTATAAGTAATAATTCTCATTTATTGCTGATGGGATTGCAAAACGGCACAGCCACTTTGGAGGACAGTTTAACAGTTTCTTACAAAACTAAGCCTACTTTTGAGGTGGGGAGGGATAAATAAGAGTTTGGGATTAAAATATACATACTACTATATATAAAATAGACAACAAACAAAGACCTACTATATAGCATAGGGAACTATACTCAATGTCTTATAATAACCTATAAGGGAAAAAAATCTGGAAAAGAATATATATATATATATATATATATATATAGAATCACTTTGCTGTACACCTAAAACTAACACAACATAGTAACTCAACTATATTTCAATAAAAAATTTTTTTAAAAAGAAGGGAAAAATACCTAAGTCTACTCTTAATCATGTGATCCAACAGTCACACACCATGGTATTTCCCAAATTAGTTGAAAATTATGTCCACACAAAAACCTGTACACGAACATTTGCAGGTTTATTCATAATTGCCAAAATTTGGAAATAGCCAAGATGTTCTTCAATAGGTGAACAAATAAACAAAGCATGGCACATCCATATGATTGAATGTTGTTCAACCATAAAAAGAAATGAGCTCTCAAGCCACAAAAAGACAGAGGAACCTTAAATGCATATTGCTAAGTCAAAGAAGCCAGTCGGAAAAGACAATCTGCTAGATGATTCCAACTATGTGTCATCATGGAAAAGGCAAAACTATAGAGAAAATAAAAAGATGAGTGGTTGCCAGAGGTTATGGGGGAGGGAGAGATGAATAAATGTACACAGAGGATTTTTTAGGGCAGTGAAACTATTCTGTATGATGCTGTAATGGTGGATACATGTAGTACCTTTGTCAAAATCCATGGAATGTACAAAGCAAAGAGTGAACCCACTATAGACTTTAGTCAATAATAATGTGTCAATATTGGCTCATCAATTGTAACAAATATACCATAGGAATGCAAGATA
This sequence comes from Delphinapterus leucas, assembly GCF_059928025.1. Lineage (NCBI taxonomy): Eukaryota > Metazoa > Chordata > Mammalia > Artiodactyla > Monodontidae > Delphinapterus > Delphinapterus leucas. The sequence continues at coordinate 64,136,240 of NC_143131.1, forward strand.
TTAATAGTAGAGGAAACTGAGGGGACAGTAGATAGAGGTGGCGTATGGGAAATCTCTGTACTTTTTGCTCAAATTTTCTGTAAATGTAAAACTGGTCTTAAAAATTGTCTATTAATTTTTAAAGTCCTATAAAATTAGAAAAATAGGTTAAGAATTAGATTATTCAAACAAAAGTATCAATATAAGTGGCTGATAAACATAAAAATCTTGAATGTTATTAGTATTACAAATGATGCAAATACACACACACACACACACAAAAAGTGCGGGGGAGAGTTCCCTGGTGGCCTAGTGGTTATGATTCGGTGCTTTCATTGCGGAGGCCCGGGTTCGATCCCTAGTTGGAGAACTGAGATCTCTCAAGCTGCGTGGCACAGCCAAAAAGAAAAAAAAAAAGATGCAAATACAAATGACTGTGAAATACCATTTCTCCTATTAACTTTTAAAAAGTATCTTAAGTACAATGAGAGCTGTACTTTTGTACATAGTTGGTAAAAATGAAAACTCATGACAGCCTTTCTGGAAAGCAATTTGGCAAGAATCTCAAACATGTTTATTTTCCTTGACTCAACCGTTCTACCCTAGGAATCTAAAAGTATGTGTGTGTAGTTTTATAATAATGAAAAATCAGAACAACAAAGAAATGATTAAATAAGTTGTTGGACACTCATATGACATGAGTCACCATATTTTATTGCACAGCCAATAAAATTATGATTTTGAAGAATATTTAATAATGGAAAAATGTCCAACCCAATATTTCTAAATGGGAATGTCCTCATTGATTTTTCTATGTTGTTTAAAAGTTAAACTAATGCCAATAAGTGGAGCAATAAAGCTTTCATAAGTTTTAATAAGTGGATCAATAAAGTTTTGTAACATGCCTTTTTCATCTAATAATATATATGATGGGATTCCTTCCATGAAAGGATACATGCATATAGATTATCTACATCTACTTTTCACCGTTTCAAAATAGTTTCATAGTATTTTATTGTGTGGAAGTACTTCATGCTTCATAAATCACTTTTTATTTACAGTATTCCATTGAATGGATGTAGCAGTAAAATAGTACCATAGAAAACACTTTTCAGGGAGCTGCTGGTTGATTTTGCGTATGTCACTCTGTCCATCTGTATGCATGCAAGATGTTTTAGAAGCATATATGCCAAAATGTTAACAACAATAGTGGGATTAGGGAGAACTTAAAGTTTTTCCTTATACTCAGTTGTATTTCCCCAGCTATTCTACAAAAATATATATAAGGAAAAATTTTAATGAGGTTTCTCTACCTAGTCGACTAAAAAAGTTGCAGGCATTAAATGTCAGCTTTAGCATCAAGATCGTTAGTAAGGTGCTCTGTTGGGGCAGCTCCACTTGGCAGACTCATCCCTTTCCTGGGCTTTGCTAAGCCTGGCATCCTCCGGACTGTTCTTTCACTCGGGATGTCCCCTCCTCAACCCCCATTCTGCTTCTCTAAACCCCGTCCCTCCTTGAAAGCCCAACTCACCTCCTACTTCCTCCAGGCAGCCTGTTGGGATTATTCTAGCCTTGTGTGTGTCCTGTTTCCTGGTTTCTTTTCTCTTCATTCAACCTACCATAAGCACACCGAGGATAAAACTCTTGATCCTACCTATTTGTATCCTTCACAGTGCCTAGTGCTGGATTGGACATGTAGTAGACATAATAAATATCTGTTCGTTCTTAAATGAGATAATAAAAGTGACAACACCCAGCACAATGCCTACCACATTGTAGATAACTGAAAAACATTTGTTGTACCTGAAAGGATAATTTCTCAGCTCAAAATTAACAAATCAGGGAAGGAATATTCAACCACTCAATGGCAGATAAGGCAAGAGCAAGAACACTAAGGAGCCACAGCCCTCCCACCTATGCTGGCTATTAAAGCATACATTTTGCGAATTCCCTGGTGGTCCAGTGGTGAGGACTCTCTGCTTTCACTGCTGGGGCCTGGGTTCAATCCCTGGTCAGGGAACTAAGAACTCACAAGCCGCTCAGCACCGCCAAAAAAATTAATTAATTAAAATAAATAAACATATAAACAAAGCTTATGTTTTGAAGGAATGTGAACACGTAGACATAGAATGAAAATAAACACATTCAACTCACTAACAGCCAGTAGGGACATTTTAGATTAATTCAGTCTTCACACAAAAAACATCTTCAAACTACCTTAGATTGAAAGGACATCTTTGATCATTTTAATCAGTTTGTTTGCCAACACAGTGTTTAATCTGCTCTGTAGACATCTGCATTTTACCTGTCCTTCTCTCCACATGCGCTAACTGCCTCCCAAGAAGATAGCTAAAAGTTGCTTTTTTCATAGAGGTTTTTAAAATATCTTTCACGTCTTTTTGGTTAAATTTTCAACAAGCCCAGCAGGATCCACCTATGTGGCATATTTTAGGGACATTTCTGCCCAATTCATAAGTTTGCCCACCTGCTGTAAAACCAGAAAGACTTTGCTCAGGAATCAAAGTAATTTATTCTGTACTTAGACAAGGCTTAAAAGACACATCCCCAGAGAAAAGCAAAGCATTTACTTAAATCCACTCGAAAATATTCTCTTCCCAGGTGCTCTCATCTGTACTCAATCTCTTCATTACTATCCATACAGAAATACCACAAATTTATATCTCCAGCCCGAGCCTCTGTCTCCTCAGGCTTCAAACCTGCTTATACAACTGACAAGTTTGCCCTCTTGGGATTCTCAAAGGTGCCCAAGCTTAATGAATTCATGCTCTCACCATTCCCCATACCCACCAATACTCCTAACCTGGTTTCCTTCCTTGAATCTTACCTCAATGAACTTGTCATCCAGTGGAACAAACCTGAAAGCCGGAAGTCATCCACGACACCTCCATGCCCAAACCATCCCCCAATTCTGTCAAAATTGTCTGTTCCCTCCACCTTCTTCACCTTCTTTAGTCAAACTTTGTCTATTTTAATAACCTCCTAACTAGTCTACTTGTAGCCCTTCTAACCCCAGTCAAACTTATTCACCATATTACAGCAAAAGCAAAAATGTGATACAGACTGTATCCCTTGACCCTTCACTATTACAGAGCCTTTGTATATACTATTTTCTTGACTTGAATCACTCTTTCCTGCTTGATAACTCCAACTCCTTCACATTTCTGTTCAAGCATCATTTTACATGGAAGCTTCCCTTGGCTTTTATGACCAAATCCAGTCCCCCGTCTCCTAGCGCTTTATACATCTCCTTCACAGCACTCCTCAAGTTGTTATCTCACGTTTACTTGTTTACTATATTGTGTCCCTCACCAGTCTAAGCCATAAAGGCATGAATTTGTCTAATTTTCTCACCCTATTATATTCAAACACCTAGCATAGTGTCAAGTACACAGTAGTTTCTCATGAATATTCACTGGGTAAATAAATGCGTAAACTAAAATATAAATAACCAACATCAAATCCCTTCCCAAAAAATAAGTTTTTATGACAGATACCAACCAAAAGTAGAATAAAGCATTTCCCTGAATAAAAGAGCAAATGAAAAAAAAATGAGTGGCACATAATAGGTACACAATTTTGTAAAAATTCACCTACTCTAAAACTCTCATAGAGCCATACCTACATTCTGTTCCTTTATGTATTTATGGCGAGCATGACCAAAGCAATGCAATTTGCTTCCAGGATGGTAATAATGAAGTGTTTTTATCTGTCTGTTTCTGCTTCCTGAACACGCTCTGCTCTGTGTAAAATTACTGTGACTACACAAGACATATCAGGCCAAATGCAAGAAAGAGTTGCAAGGATTTCTGCTTTGCAAGTTGGGCAGAATGCCTGGAAGGGACAAAATTTAGGTCTTCCTGTTAAACGGATACCCAGCTGCCTAGTCTTAAGACTCAGATAAAGAATATCTACTAGAAAGAGAATCATCTCTAAATATGGGCCAGAGAATTCAAGATTTCAAGTTTAGCTTCCTCAATCTGTGAGTGAGACACTCAAAGGGACAGAAGATGAAGTGCCTCTGAGTTCAGTTAAGGACACATCCCAATAAGGAAAAGCTGTGGGGTTTATGATTGTTTTATAAAACAGTGTGAAGAGAATTGTTTGGCACCCGTTTGCACATGACAGACTCACAATAATTCGTTTCTTTAAATATGAAGCCCCAAATCACCCCATCTAAAATTATGTTTCCTACTAACATTGCTTAGTAACTACACAGAGGAATGAGCACTGGCCTGGAGGCAGCACCCACAGATCTCCTGAGATAATGACACACTCTTCCATTTACAAGAATCCTGCGCAAGACACTTGGGTTCTTGTCCCATTTCTCTGGCATTAATTAGCTCTGTGGCTCTCACACAGTCTCAGTTCTTCACGTATAAAATTAGAAGGTTGTGTCTTTTAAGTCTTTAAAGTCCCTTCCAGTTCTAAATTCTTTGATTTGTGCCTGAATCTCTGCCAGTGGATAGGAGTATTAAGTCACCGACCTTGTCTTGGGAGTAGCGGGAGCATTGCAGAGGCTCCCTGCTCTTTGGAATGGTTGGTTCATAGGAGGAATTTATACCACCGGGGCAAAGTGAGCAGACGAGAAATCTGTTCTTTCATCACAGGGGCATAAGCAGCCCCCCAAGTTGGGCTGACTGAAGGGCTCAGGTGGGAGAAAGGAGCAGGCAGGGCAAAGCCGCCATGATGGTGAAGAGGCAGTTTTGCCCCCAGATGGCACTGGCCAGATCAGATGTCCCTTAATCACTACTCTGATCTCAGACACCAGCCACTGGCCTCACAGGCCTCCCCTTCGGCAGCTGTGCCTCACAGGACTCAATCGAAGACTATCAAGACTTGTCATATTGTCATGTTTATTGATCAGCCCTCCCTGCATTAAAAAAAAAAAAAATGTATTCTCTCCAGTAGCCCTCTGGCAGGGTTATGCCACAACAGAAGGTATCTGAGGCAAAGAGAAATAGCTGTACAAGAAGGACTTTTTCAAAGAGGAGGCATAAATTCAAGCTACCTCAATCACTTTGTGTTCCTGTCCCGAGGAGAGAAGAGGGACGTTCCTTCCCCCCAACCCCCAGATTGAGTCTTGTCCCATTCAAAGCTTTACCATGGGCAGGAAGACCACTGTCAACTTCTAGGTCTATAGGAAAGTTTTGTTTTTTCAACTAACCTACCAGAAGAAAATTCTAAGTTCGATTTCTTTGCTTTGTTTTATAGATGATAAATATACTGCCTTGCTTAGGATACGTTTTTTGAAATGTTACCTAAAATAGTATATGTCAAAATAATTTTCAAATTTCATTCTTATAACTATAAAATCTGAAATGTAGCAAGATGTTGTCAAAGTATAATTTGCTTAAGAATAATATTGTAAATTGAGATTTGTTCTTAGCTGCACTATACATTTGTCACTTCTTGGCTAAACTTTTTTTTAACCCTCTTTTGAATTATGTTTCTCAACTCCCTTCTGTTTTATTTGAATCAAAACGACTTTCATCTTAAACAGATATGACAAAAGGAATTTTTCTGTTCTGAAAAGTCTACAATACAAGCTCATTCTTTTACCACCCAGTCCTGAAACCTTACCTTGGGTATTTTTAGCCTAAGCCAATCTGTCACTATTTACTTTATGTATGTAAATAACACATGTTCCTTTTAGAAATGCTACTTACATTCCAAGAAAGCAGTGACTCTGATTGCCCACCACTGTCATTCAAGTCTTAAGGGTTCTAATTCAAGTTCCTGGGTGACTGGAGACACCACCCTTACCCTATTGGATTCATTATGAATAACACAAGGATAATGACACTTGTAATTACTGACAGACAGCTTGCCACCCTCTTTGAAGTCCCCCAAAGCAAGATGCCCCAAATGTATGCTCATACTTGTTTGTTAGTTGGTCAGATTGCAAAGCAAACCTTGGCTTACTCAAAACAAATTTTTTTTCATTATTTAACTTGAGTTACAACGTTTCTAACTTAAACACAGAGTATAAATACTCATACATATAAATACATGAGCTGTTTGCATGAAGGTGCCCTCATAAATAGAAGTCAACCAGTAACAAATTCTGTTTTAGTAGAATTATTACTAATGTTAAAATAGTCAAATCCCACTAAATAAAAATAGATTCTTTTCCTTATAAGGCAAATACATTGTGTGTTTCAGTGCTGATGATTCAAAAATGATCATTTCAGATTGCTTAAGATTTTGGAGAATCTGACATCTAAAGTGCTGTCTGCTCTCTGGCTTTCTCATCTCCCTTACATTACAGATTAAATCTCATAATATTGTTTTGAAAGCTATTGTCCACCTTCCTTCTGACTCCCTATCCTATTTTTATATAGCAATTTTTTATTTATTTATTTTTTGCGGTATGCGGGCCTCTCACTGTTGTGGCCTCTCCCGCTGCAGAGCACAGGCTCCAGACAAGCAGGCCCAGCGGCCATGGCTCACGGGCCCAGCCGCTCCGCGGCATGTGGGATCCTCCCGGACCGGGGCACGAACCTGCGTCCCCTGCATCGGCAGGTGGACTCTCAACCACTGCGCCACCAGGGAAGCCTTATATAGCAAATTTGTTGACAATTTGACACCCCAAAGTCTATGGCTATTTTCATCTGTCTCCATAGTAACTACACATTCAGCACAATGTAAAACATTAGACCAAAGATAAAAATATATAGCCAAGAAGAAATTGTTTTCAAAGTACTGACCCTCTAAGCCAGTCTAGTATGTTTGCTATGGATTCCATCATCAACATCTTTTTTTTTTTTTATCAACATCTTTATAATGGAATTAACTGTGCTTTTTAAATCACCAATTTTGGAGAAATTATATGAAGCTGATATACAAAATTGTACATTCTCCTGAAGGATTGCTTAAGATGTAATGGTAAAGGCAAAGTAATTGCCTAGGCTATACTCCAAAGGGAAGGCAAATTATGAGGTCAGGTGTGGCTTCCCCATGACTTGAGCAAAACTATTTCTTCCATCAAGGAAGTAATTCCCCTTCCCAGCAAGAAACTCACTGCAACTCCCCTGAGTCACCTGCAAACTGTGTTGTTATAGATTGACATCAACTCACATCCACAATGATAGTCCCATAATTTTTCAATGTAAACATTTAAAGCCATGATGATCTCATGGACCTGCACAGTCTTTTGATAGTTAAAGATGACAGACTCCATATGATACTTAACCAAGTGGCAGCAACCCTGTAGCTGCCTACCTAGAAGGCTGACCACCACAGCACAATGACTTACATGTTTATATGTTGGTTTCCCCAGCACCCATCATTATAACGTTCAGGTGTTGTAACACATCAAGCATTACAACACAAGAGACTGCCAAAGGCTTAACCAAACTACAAAGCCACGCTCTTGTTGGTGAATGATTCAGATAATTACAATGAAAATAACATCAACAAGGTTCATAAACTGAAACTAATATTAAAGAAAACAAGTGAAGTTTTACTGCGTGGAAAAAGAACATAAGATCCTGCCTTAGAATCGTACAAACCTATAGTAGGAAAGTGCCTTAGAGGTCATCTAGCTCAGCCACCCACCTGATGCAGAGATTTCTTCTACAACATTATTAACAACGGGCCATTCAGCCTCTCCTTTTTCATGTCCAGATCCCAAGAGTGCACTATTGCTACTGAGTCAGAATTTGCCTTGCTGAAACTTCCGCTCATTGATTCTGTTTTCTAGAGCTTTTAAATCAATTCTGCCACTCCCTGTACCAGTTAGTTGGCTTTTAAAAATGCATAATAATAAAAATAAAAGCAAACATTTATTGAGTACTAACTATGTGCCAGGCATTGTACCAGTATTTTATACGAACTAAATTATTTATTTAGAGATTATGAGTGTAAACTCTGGAGCCAGACTGTCTGAGTTAGAATTCTGGCTCTGCCATTTACTAGCTGTATGACATTAGAAAAGTCACTTAACCTCTCTCTGTACTTTGGTTCCTCAACTATAAAATAATAATAATAATAATGCCTACATGATAGGGTTGTTATGAAAACTAAATGTTAGTATACATACTGTTTAGAACAGTGCCTAGTACAAGATAAAGACTAAAAATATTGTGCTACTCATTGTTATTATCATTTCTATTATAATCCCATTTTATAGATGAGCAGACTGAGGCTTAGTAAAGAGGTTAGGCAACTTAAGTAACAATCATCATTGTTAAATCACATCTGGAATCAATTCATTATCCACTGTTTTTGCTATTGCTTGTGTGTTTGCTATTCCATTTAGCTTTGCATAGTTTTAAATAGAGTCAATTCTGGGAACTCTTTTCTGTTCTAAGAGTTTGGAACCAATAGTACGGCTTCTCCGAAAGAGGCAATTTTTTAAAAAATGTTTTAATTTTTGGCTCTGTTGGGTCTTCATTGCTGCACACGGGCTTTCTCTAGTTGTGTCAATCAAGGGCTACTTTTCATTGCGGTGCGCGGGATTCTCATTGCTGTGGCTTCTCTTGTTGTGGAGCACGGGCTCTAGGCACGCGGGCTTCAGTAATTGTGGCTTGTGGGCTCAGTAGTTGTGGCTCGCGGGCTCTAGAGTACAGGCTCGGTAGTTGTGGTGCATGGGCTTAGTTGCTCTGAGGCATGTGGGATCTTCCCAGACCAGGGCTTGAACCTGTGTCCCCTGCATTGGCAGGCAGATTCTTAACCACTGTGCCACCAGGGAGGTCCCAAGAGGCACTTCTAATACTATATTCTCCCATGAAACAAAATCATCCAGTGTTAACTGAGAGATGGTAAAAGTGCTTTTGGAAAACAATATTACAAAATGTATCGAGAATCATACAAATTGTTCAAAAAGACTTTGATTCAATAATCCTACTCCTGGAAAGTTATTCCAGGGAAATAATTCAACAAAACAAGTAAGCTGCTTACTTCTGAATCTTTCTTATAGCATTACCAGCTCCATCCCCTAAAAAGATATTAGGAGTAAACATTAGGGGTATAGTTAGATAAATTATGATAAATAAACATGAAGGAAAATTATGTAGTTAATTAAATAATCATTATAACAAATTAAAGCTTGGAAAGAAGTTTATGGCATAGTATTAAATGAGAAGAAAAAAGTGTTAAATGGGAAAAGAAGAACCCAAAATTGAGTTATAATTGAATTATCACTATTAAAATATGTACACTTGAATATAAAACTGGGAGAAAATAGCCCACAAATGAAAATAATTCTGTTAAAATGGTACAACCACTGGCTCTCTTCAAAGAGAAAATTTTAAAAATATTTATACAATAGAATACCATACAGTCATGAAAATTAACAAACTACATGTACCAATATGAATAAATCTTGAGAAAAAGGTTTCAGAAAGATACATATGACATAATTCCATTTATACAAAGTTTTAAAAACTTATAAATGCCATACCATATATTATTTAATTTTATAAACATACATACACATGTGGTAAAAGTTTAAATATTTGGATGAGAACAATAAACACCACATTTAGGCTAGTGATTACCTCTGAGGCTTGGGAGGGAAATGTGACCAGGGAGAGATTCACAGGGAGAGATTACTTCTTAAGCTGGTTGGAGAGTAAACTGGTTATTTAACAATATTATCTTCTACCGGTGGTTCTTGACTCATCTGAGGAGTTCATTAAAAATACAGTTGCCGGGCTTCCGGGGTGGCACAGTGGTTAAGAATCCACCTGCCAATGCAGTAGACACAGGTTCGAGCCCTGGCCTGGGAAGATCCCACATGCCGTGGAGCAATTAAGCCCATGGCCACAACTACTGAGGCTGCGCTCTAGAGCCCACGAGCCACAACTACTGAGCCCATGTACCACAACTACTGAAGCCCTAGAGCCCGTGCTCTGCAACAAGAGAAGCCACCGCAATGAGAAGCCCGCACACCGCAATGAAGAGTAGCCCCCGCTCATTGCAACTGGAGAAAGCCCGTGTGCAGCAACGAAGACCCAACGCAGCCAAAAATAAATAAATAAATAAATTTATAAAAAAAAAAAAAGTAGGGTTGCCAGGGCCCCACCTTACAGATTCACATTCAGCTGGTTTAGAGTAAGGCCTGGGCCTCAGTAATTTGAAAAGCTCCCAGGTGATTCTAATGAGCACCCAGTTCTCTCCCATTCAACAAAAGATGAGAACTAATGTATTTTTTGTATAGCTAAAATAGTTAATAATGATTAAAACTGATCTTCAATGTTGATATATTGTTCTAGCAATAAAAATATGAGATTTTAAAAATATGCATCTTGGACTCCACTTGATTCGTAAAATTAAAGAACCCTGCAGCTCTCCCAGCCCAGGTACCTGTGGGCACTCTGTTATCCACAGTACAAAGAACCCAGCATGTGCATTATGCAAGAATGGAAACCAAGCCCAAACAGATCAGGGAAACAGTACTGTTCAAATTGTCATGCCAGCGACAGACAACACAACTGAAAACGACACCCCACAGTATTGTTTTCCCTGCAGAGCGAATTTCACAAGAGCTCCCTTGTAGAGGGCGACTTCTATGCCCGCGGCCTCCTCCTCCTCTGGGCCTCTCTCTGACTGTAATAAAGGAAAGAAGAGAAAGAAGCCAATCTGTTATGTCTCTGCAAGGCAGGCTTGTCAGATTTCCATGAGGCCAGGCCAGCGGGTACAGTGGCAGAATCACCCTGTGGGCCAACAAGGAAGATAACCAATTGCCTTCTAAGACAGCCCGGAGGAGGGTCTTCAAGTCAAGCGCAGAAGCCAAAGGAAGCTGCAGAGGCCAAGTTTTGGCCTCAGGTTAGCTAGATGGGGAAGAAGTTGCCCTGAAGTGTTGAGGGCAGCTCTACCCCACCCACTCCCCAGCGTCCCCATCTTCTTTGTCCTGTTCCAGAAGCCCCTGGGCTTGGACCTCCATCCTTTTTCCAGGTTTTCTTTAGAGACCAGAGAGGGGTGTGTGAAGAAGAGGATCTTAGAGTACAGCAGTAATTTTGTGGCAGAAAAGAATAATGAAATAAATGAAATGTAGGCATATTAAGGTAAGAGCCAAATTCATAGAATAACGCCTATAGACTGAACTGTGGTTCCTTAGCAACTTAAAAGTCAGTGCTCTTAAAGAGAAAAGAAATACCCTCTTTTGGTTAAATAAATAAAAACAGTAACTCACTATCGAACTATTTATTGCACAATCTGTCATCAGTGGAACCTAAATTCTAACAGGACATTTACCACTTGAGGTCCTTGTGGTCCAGGATCCCAGCATCCCAGACGGCAAGAATATTTTTACTAAGGGACCTGAAAATCCCTCTGGGTCACAAAAGGTTAAGCATGCGATTAAAAAGAAAGAAGAGACAGAAGGAATGAAAACAGCATTGTTGAAATTTATTTTTATTAAAGAACCCAAGATTTTAAAATGAGGATATTTCAATTAAGTATTCTGGCTAAGAGAGGCTAAGGAGTGGCATGTGAAAAGCAGTGACTTTCTTAGAAAAGGGAATTTGTGTCAGTGAGTGTGGATCTTATGGTCCGTTTGTAGGGAGAAGTTCATTTATAAAGGCTCAGAAATGAGGCTTCTCAATTTTCTCTAGACTGGAGGAACAGTGATTAATTCTGAGACGTTACAGATGGATGTGCGTGTAAACAAATGTGGGCAGAAGCAGGAAGATTAAGGAATGCTACCACTGCTATTATGCCTGGCATACAATTTTTTTAAAATTTATTTCTCCAGACCTAATCATGCTAGCATCAGAAACAAAAGCTGAGGGATTAAGCTCTGTTCCAAGAACAGTTTTGATAATATTAATTACGTTGTGAAACAAATACAGAAATAATAAAAATGAATCAAGCCATAGTTCAGTTCCAGTGAAAAAGCAGTGTCTGCCAAAAAGGCCCTAATAAGAAGGGAGAAATGATTTTCAAGCTTCTAAAAGAAGTCTAGCCATGAAGACTAAATAAGAAAAATTAAAACCTCTGGAAAGGAAAGAAAGTAAAGCAATTTGCTATTTTAAAAAGTATTGTAGTCATTTTAAAAGGAAAAAAAAAGACTTTAATGACCATCGTGTACTAGTGATTCTCTGGAACTATGTGATGAAGTTATCCAACAAGAATTTGCTCGCACTTAATTAGTCATTTGCGAAGTCATCAAGCAAGGAATGCCAAGACTTTCGCACAATTTCATGTCATCAGTGGCAAAGACCAGTCAGACAAGTTTCCAGGTAGAAATAAAAATAGATGCAAAAAAAGTAGAGACCAGGAATACATGGAGAAGATAGGGCTTGTCAACAAAGAGAAGACATATACTTCTTGGTCCCTTGTGAATTAAAAACCCACAGTCCAATTAAAAACTCAAGTTAATTTAAAATTCAATAAATCAAGCAAATAAATTGAAAACCCTTCATTATCATTTATGTAATGTAATGTACTACTTCATCAAATCATTCTGGATTATAAACATGACAGTAATAGTTTATACATATGAGTTTCTTTCACATCAAGATGTAAAATGGTTAGCTCATTAATCTTATACCACTGTGAGGAAAATTGAAAAAGTGATGACAGCCTCATCAGTAAGTATAAACACACTAGAATATTATTTTCTAAACTGGGTCACAGGTCTTTGGTCAAAGACCAGGTTCAAGTTGTTTGTCTTCCTGCAAGGACATTGAAAGCATCTCTTGAGTAATCATTATAATGCGGACTTCTCCAGCCTAGGGATGTCGACAGGTAAAGATGATACATTAATACCCATTTTATATTGGATTAGTCCAGCTCAGGTCCCATTCTGAGGTTCTTTCCTCCCCGTATTGCTTGGAGGTTGTATCCCAGCGGTGGTGTCTACTGCAACAAAGCTGTAGCTCTACCATCTTCATTCATTCACTCAGCCCTTCATTCATTCACATATTCATTGATTCTTGATTTTTGTGTGTGTGTGTGTGTGTGTGTGGTATGCGGGCCTCTCCCGTTGCGGAGCACAGGCTCCGGACGCGCAGGCTCAGCGGCTGTGGCTCACGGGCCCAGCCGCTCCGCGGCATGTGGGATCTTCCCGGACCGGGGCACGAACCCATGTCCCCTGCATCGGCAGGTGGACTCCCAACCACTGCGCCACCAGGGAAGCCCTGATTCTTGATTTTAAGCACTGACGTGAGGGGACATTAACCACACACCTTTAATCATTTCATACAGCAAACACAGTTTCAATTCAAGCTCCCTAATCTCCACTCTCAACTAGATGATCACCCCCAAACCATTTCTATATCCAAATCCTAGAGATCTCACAGTATTAACCTTCACAAACATTTCTGTTTCAGGCATTGGGTTGGCACTGGAGATACGGCTGACATCATGCCCGACTCAGGTCTCCATCCTCAGAATTATAGAGTCGGGCGAGTATCTGCTTGGACAAAGGTAGGAACAGGTTGGAGTTAGAGAATTCTGATTTTGCAAGACTCTTAAGCTGGGAGAGACCTAGAAAAGGATCCAGGATGTAGACATCCCTAAATATTCTAATTTGGCAAAGCTAAAAACTATCACTCCACTAGATACTCACAGTGTGCCTTTCAGAAATAATATTTAATAATAACTGAACACCCCAATACATAAATGGCTCCTGATTTACACGCATCCAATACTGATTCTGCCCGTAATATAAAGAGGAACACTCTACAGACACATTGAAACATCTGCAGTCAGGTTAGCTGTGACTTCACGGAGAGATGGGATAACTTGCCTATGATCACACTGCTAGGAAGTGGGGAGGACAGTGTTCCGACCCTGCTGGTCTAGCCCCGGGCCCGTACACTTAACCACCATTCTGGATGAGCTGTTGATGCAACTAGTTTCACTTGTTCTCCCGTTCTGGAACCCTTTGCAATGTAATGACAGTAATTTATTTGGAGGAGGAGTCGTCTGTGGTTTAAAGTAAGTTCTTTTTGTTTTTTTTTTTTGCGGTACGCGGGCCTCTCACTGTTGTGGCCTCTCCCGTTGCAGAGCGGGGGCTCCGGACGCGCAGGCTCAGATGCCATGGCTCACGGGCCCAGCCGCTCCACGGCATGTGGGATTCTCCCAGACCGGGGCACGAACCCGCGTCCCCTGCATCGGCAGGTGGACTCCCAACCACTGTGCCACCAGGGAAGCCCTAAAGTATTCTTGACTGAGAATTCTGTTCTTGCCCCAGCTCTGCTAATGAGCCCCATGAACAAGGGCGAGTATCTTTCACCTCACTACCTCTCAGTTCCCTCATCGAAAAAATGCTGACATGGAATGAATGGTCTCAAAAGACTTTTTCATTCCTAAAATGCAAAGTTTTAAGAAAAATATATTTTAAATTAAGAGTATATATTTTAAATTAAGATGTAGCTCATAATTTAAATTATCAGTCTATAATGACATGTTTGAACTTGAGTATACCTTAAGGAAAATCCCATAGGATTTTTGTTTGTTTTGTGGAGAGCTTTATAACATTGTATTTTGATAAAATCTCAACTTTAAAATGATATTATTTCACTAACCCTTTTCCAGGATAAATCCAGCTCTGGCAGTGCCTTGACTCATGGAGCTCCTCTCTGGAGGCGGAGTAGAAATAGGCAATTTCTGCACTGGCATCTGGACACCTCACTTGACATTATGACATGTCGGTAGAGGTGGCAGCCAGTGTTGATGGGAAAGGAGAATAACGGAATTCAGGAAGGTAGGAGTGAGACAGGTGGTGGCAGAGGAGATGGTGGGACCCTACTGGCAGGGTGATACCTCCAGCTGTCTAAGCTCATCATCAGTGTTGACTTTGCATAAGGGAAACAACCTTCATATGTATTAGTACCTAAGCGGTTGCCAAGTTATACACAACTTGTACTAACACACTCAGCCCTTCATCTGACCTTAATAACCCATTCTTCCTTCTTGCGCCAACTCTTGCCTCCACCTGCCTGAACCCCTGCCTTGACAACAGCTGAGATTTGGGGGGAGGGCTGCTTGGGTAAGAGTGGGAACAGAATGGGATTATAAAAAGAATTCTTATTCCTTGAGCCTCTTAAGCTAGGAAAGACCAAGAAAAAGGATCCAAGATGATGACTTGTCTAAATATTCTCAGTTGTATAAAGTTGGACCACGCTAATATGCATAAAATACATAAATAATAAGAACCTGCTGTATAAATAAATAAATAAAATAAAATTTAAAAAAAACCCAAAAAGTTGGACCCTGAAACTGTGCTAGAAACCCATAGCATTAAGAGCTAATATTTATTGAGAACTTACTAAGTGCCAAGCACTATTTTATTTTATTTTAGGCCATGTGGCACGCGGGATCTTAGTTCCCTGACCAGAGATCGAAACCGAACCCCCTGCAGTGAAAGCGCAGTCTTAACCGCTGGACTGCCAGGGAAGTCCCCCAAGCACCATTTAAAAAAGCCTATATGTATCAACCCATCATTACCCCATAGCTGTGAAAAAGAAATTAATATCGCTGTTTTATAGATGGCGAATATAGGCACTGAGAAGTTAGATGAGAACTGTGTTACAAACTCAGGTGATCTGGTTCCAGAAAAAATACTGCCAACTGCCCCCCTATGCTGCCTTGGTGTAGAAATTTTCCCCTGGAAATCCACAAACCATCTTACAGATAAGGAAGCCAAGATCAGCAATGTTATGAGGCTTACTCACATCCACACACCTAGTTAAAGGAATAGCCAAGAAAATCCTAAAACTCCCAACTTCTAGAACAGTAACTCTTCTCCCATCTTTTGCTGACTCTGGCGGGGCTAGTAGTTGGGGATATCAGAAGGAAGTGTCTTGAGTTTCTTATTCTTGCTTCATATAGAAGCTGTTCCATGCCCTTGCTAGTTCTGTTGCTTTTTTTTTTTTTTTGCAGTACGCGGGCCTCTCACTGTTGTGGCCTCTCCCGTTGCGGAGCGCAGGCTCCGGACGCGCAGGCTCAGCGGCCATGGCTCACGGGCCCAGCCGCTCCGCGGCATATGGGATCCTCCCGGACCGGGGCACGAACCCGTGTCCCCTGCATCGGCAGGCGGACTCTCAACCACTGCCCCACCAGGGAAGCCCCTGTTGCTCTTTTCTGAGAGGTTCTGCCTTTCCTGAGATGCAGTACCCAAAAACATACTCTGGCTGAAAATCTCCATTAGCAAAGGCCCACTGTCTTTCAGAAGACAGTTTATTATGGAACCAGGTTTGCCAAAGCACAGCAAGCCAAATGCTGAGATGCTGAGGTTTGCAGCAGAGAAAAGGTTTATTCACAAGGTAACCAAGCAAGGAGACGGGAGAGCAAGTCTCAAATCTGCCTTCCTGAAGGTGAGGGGCTCAGGATATTTACGGGATAAGGAAGCGGCATGATCTGAGGTGTGGGGAAAGATGACTGGAGTCAAGAAAAGGTGAAGTGATTGGTGTTCTGTGCAGGCCTATCTGAGTTACGTGCTTCGTCATGGGATGCCTGTTCAGAAAATGGCAGCGTTAGCATGATCTGAGGGTGGGGTTTTTGGACCTCTGACATCAAAAGATCATCCATTGGACCCTTGGGCAGACCCAGATGAATGGTTGGCAGTCTTAAGCTGTTTGATCTGGGCAAGAGTAGCTCCATGTTCCTGAAAAACAACTTAAGTAACCATTGCTATAGCAACCCACACTTTAGAGGCATTATCTATAGAGGGCAGTTAAAGGAGATTTGTAGTACATTGTCTAAGCTACATGAAGCTTGGAGAGTATGCAACCTGCAAGAACATTTCAGGCGAGTTTGATCAGTGAAGGCAAGTTACAGGATTATTTATTCAGCAAGTTATGGTTTAAAGGATCTAACTAACGACTGCCCTCGGTTTCAAGTTTACACGCTTCTTAAAAGAACCAAAAGAACATTCACCCTCAAGGACGACAACTGCTACCATGAGCAGAACGTGCCCCAACTTTGATGAGGTTTTCTTTTTTCAAAGTATCACACACACACATGCACACGCGTGCGCACACAGACAGACAGACAGACAGACACACACACACACACACAGAGTAAAGGCTCATGACCCCTGACCCAGACTGACAAGGGCCTAATCCCAGATCTATCACTTACTTACCATTGGGGGATCTAAGCAAAGTTACTTAGTCTTTCTGTGCCTCAGCTTCTACTTCTGAAAAATGAAGCTAATAAGCCTCGCGGCATCATTGCAACGCAGGACCTGTTGTGAGGTACTACTTAAGCATTTGTTAGCTATTTAGGTAACATTAGTTCTGCACAATTAACCCACCCTGAAAGATTATTTATAAATGTCTTGCTAAGGAAACTTAAAAAATCTCTTAAGTCCAATCAATGTGTGGCAGTTATATGTTTGAGTTAGTCCAGGACAGCCTGGTGTGAGCTTCAGTATTCCAAGATCTGGACTCCCAATGTAACCTGAAGATATATCCTTCATTATTCTAGAGCATCCTGGAGGTGAGTATTAAATCACACACACACACACACACACACACACACACACACATACACACACACACGATACCTTCTAAGGAAAAAATAATAATTTTCAAAAGTAGTATACTTAAAGTATATTAAGAGAACTAAATAGCCTTTTCTACATAAGGTGATCAGCTCAGAGACTCAAATCCACAGTGGATATGGCACACCACATTACTGCTTAGCCATATTAACATGTTCCTTGTGCTTGTTTTAAGCTTCTAAACTCACCTAGCTCATTACCCTGTACACAAGCCAGGCCAAGACTCTAAAATTGTAGCCTTTTTTTTTCTTCAAGCAAGATTAGATTCTGCAGCAAGATATCCCTCATGCCCTGTGTTAATTCCTTCAAAGGAATGATTGCAAACATGAGTCTCCATTATTTCCTGTGCTGTACCCTGGCCCCAAGGAGACAGGGAGAGGGGGTGAAAGATTTTTTTCTCCAAGTTTTGGGAATTTCAACATTTTTTGTGTCTTTAGAAATTTTTCAGCATGTTTTGTTTTAATCAAATAAAACATTTATGGACATGTACATTGTTTTGTGTATTGTTTGATATACTGACATGTAAAATATGTCAAACAAAATCATGATTAAACCCATTGACTCAGAGGTGTTTAACACTCTCAATGAATTTACACCTATTTGTTTCAAATGCTTCATTTTCCTGAGTAGACAGTAAAAATAATTTGAGAAATTATCGAACTCAGTCAACACTTGAAATGTATAGCATAGGTCTTCTAAAAATGAAACTATCTATTTACTAGCTGAGAACCATATTATGGTTAAATTAAATAAGAGATAGGAAGCTACAGTCAAAGTTATTACATTCCATCTTCTTGGGTAGTAATTTAAACTCAAATGCATTTTATTTAAATCAATTCCACCTTAACTTATGTGCATCGATGCAATCATTATGTCATTATGAATAGTAGATGGAGCAGATTTAGATAAATAACACTCAGAGATTAGTAGGATGAATAAAAAAGAAACTGTCATCTTGCTCCGATCAGTCAAAGAAAACATTAAGGAATAAGTAACCATTTGGGGATGTCTGTGATATGAAAAGTGACTTTGTGACCTCATGGAAGGGACATAATAAAAAGAAGGTTTTGCAAACTAATTTTTGTCCAATCAACGCAACCAGATTTTCCAGACTTTATATCGATTCATTTTACTTAGCGCTAATCAACTTAAACTTTTTAAATGAGGGTATATAAGAGGAAATCCAAATATAAATTTCTAGGATGTCAAATGAATTATCAATCAGCATTATAAAATTTCAGCTTGTTTCCACTTCATCAACCTATATTTCAAGTTCGTGTTTATCTCACAGTATGCTTCAGGTTTTTATTCTAAGAAGCCACATCGTCAAAGTCAGTAATGAACTCTTATGAAATAGTCATATGAAGTTCTGACTCGTAGAAAATATTCAGAGAGAAATTATTTTGGCATAAAGAAATCATTCTTTGGAGGCAACAGAAACTCAGATTTCCACTGTGCCACAAGCTACAGACTGAAAATGGATATTTATTAAATTAAAATAATAGAATGGCATTTTTCTTTATGATCAGCACCAGAATCTTATTTCATCGAATTTACTTTCATTCTCTTGCCTGCCTGTGACCTTATCATTCTCTGATGGCAGAGACAGTCCTTTGTTTGTTCTGGGTGTAGCCTCATCCATGTTGGGTGGAATAGCAACACAAAGCAGGATGCACATGTGTATGACCAAAACAGAGGAATGCCAGGAATTTTATGGGTTTTATTCTCAGTGGTGCTTCATATTAATTTCCTGTGATTTATGTTTTAATCCTTAATTGCTCCATTTTGCAACCAGCCACCAGCTGTAGATAACGCCGTTCACAGCCACCAGATTAGTCAGTCTCACACTCCTGAAGCCATTGTGCACATTTGCCAACCGCATTCAGAGCAGAAGCCACCACAAGGTGACAACAGGCAGATGGCTGGGTAAAGAAAGTTGGTTTAGAGCTGTGTTTCTCAAATCGTGATCCCTGGACTAGCAGCTTCAGCATTACTTTGTTAGAAATGCAAATTCTTGAGCCCCACCCCAGATCTAGTGAATCAGAAGTTCTGAAAGTGGGACCCAGCAACGTGAATTGCAACAATCCCTCTAGGTGATTTTGATACACACTAAAGTTGTTGAACCATTGTGGAATTCCCTGGCCGTCCAGTGGTTAAGACTCCGCACTTCCACTGCAGGGAGCACAGGTTTGATCCCTGGTCGGGGAACTAAGATCTCACGAGCCGAGTGGACAAAAAAAAAAGTGTGAGAACCATTGGATTAGAGTGATTCCCCAATGTCATGATTTTTTTTTAATGTATATGATTTTATCACAAAGCTTCAGAAGGCCCAAGATATTGTTCACATTACATTGTCTTCTATCCAGCTATGAAAAATTAGGAGAAATGAAAATTGGAGACTTATGGGTAGTCTAAAGAACACAATATTTTTAAACACAACCAACTTTATAGGGGTGGAGTTTGGGTGGAGAAAGGGCGTGAATCCCCTTTCCAACACCTACAACCCACTGAGGCAAAGTCTCTCAAGGAAACTGCTTCCCAGAGTCCCCCGAGATAGGGCTACCATCTCCTGGCAACAGAAGAAACTTGGGCG
The DNA here is from genome assembly GCF_059928025.1 of Delphinapterus leucas. Lineage (NCBI taxonomy): Eukaryota > Metazoa > Chordata > Mammalia > Artiodactyla > Monodontidae > Delphinapterus > Delphinapterus leucas. The sequence continues at coordinate 64,156,291 of NC_143131.1, forward strand.
TGAGGGCAGGAGCTCAGGCCGTGGGAGACTTGGATTGCCGTGATCATAGTGACCTGTAACACTGACTCATTTTTTCATTTATTCATTCATTCCCTAAATATTTAATAGAAAACCTGAGCTCATTGGGCCTGGTAAAAATCCTTGCCCTCACAGAGTTTATGTCATTTCTGAACCGTGCCAGGAAGGGTCAGGACTGACCAACCAAGGCAGCTTAAATTGGTGGGCACACATTTTGAGTGGATCTAGGACACCTACCACTCTCCCCACTATTATTCTTTTCCTCACTCTTATCCTTTCCTGGGATCTCCCAAGAGGGTATAAATGCCAGTCTCCAACACGGAGTTTGGCATACCTAATGTTTACTACTGCATTTAGAGAATCAATGAATTTTTCAAAACTTCCACTGCTAGGAATGAATTTAAGAATGAATAAATGAAAAAATAAATGAGTCCTTCTACTCTTTCTTTCTCAGACTTTTTTATTTTTAAAATCTTGTTCCTTGCCTGGGTATAGTCTCTTGCTCTTGTTGGGGTTTTGTTGTTATTTTATTTTTTCAAGTGAACATAGTGTTGCTTTTATGGAAGTATTTTATGGTAATATAAATTCATAGCCCTACTTTTTTAAAAAAATAAATTTAGGCCTTACAGTAACTTCCAGTAAGAGATGCATATAGAACACATTTATTGGGATGGAAATATAATACCAAAGTCATAAAAAGGAGGAGGAAGCATATACTCTAGCCCCAAAGGCTAACATGTTAACTGTGCATGATTATTAATTCTATTTTTGCCAACCAGAGAAAGAAGAGCTATGCAATGTATTGCTCTTAGAAAGGCAAATTTGGAAGGCAGTTTTTTAGAAGGGATGTTTTCCCCTAGTACTAAACTCTAAAATAAAATAAACCCATCATGCAATGTCCTATGTCAGAGACACTGCTAGATATTTTAGTCAACAACTTCAAAAGCTTTATAGCAAATCTGGTCTTTGCACTCTCTAAAAGATAAACAGTAACGGTGATTCTGGAGAAGACTGAGTTAATGTCACATAAATATATAGCTATACCACGATCTAATGAGATACCAGGACAGATCTTAAAAGTAAAAAATAGATGGATAACATGTCCCTTAATCTTTACTAAATGTCACTTTTCTCTGCTTAGCTTTCGAAAAAAGGAAAGTAATTGACAGTTCAAGGTCATTCTCCAACCAGAATGTAGTGTTAGGATTTTACGTCGTTGACTGATATAAGATACATAAATCTTGTACATAAATCAAGCAGGTAGCAAGGCTGACATTCTATTAAGCAAGTTGAAAATGCTGCCCTAGGTAGTCCCCTGGGGCCTAGAGGTTAGGATTCTGGGCTTTCACTGCCATGGCCCAGGTTCAATCCCTGGTTAGGGAACCAAGATCCCGTAATGCACACGGCCAAAAAAAAAAAAAAGAAAATCCTGCCCCAAACTCTCTGTTCTGAGGGAAGATGGACTGTAGAATACCTGAGCCAAAGCCCAAATTTTCCCTGACGAAACCTTTGCCTCTATTCTAGCACCTGGGTGAGGTCCCTGGAGAAACATACAAATCTGCAGAATTGCATGGGACTCATCTTCCTAGCAAGCATGCTTGGGCACAGACTGGTATACATAAGCTTGACCTGGAAAATTTTCAGAGTAGGTATCATCAGTTTTGCCACTCAGCCACAGAAAAAGTCCAGTAATGTTCCTGTGGAACATTTGATTCTGAACAGCATAATTTCCTGACATGCCTGCCAGAATGAATTAGCTGCAAAATGTACAGCCAGGCACCTGCATAACTTGACCCTCTGCACGGAGCTGTTTGAATTCTGGTGATGGCCATGGAAGACAGCAATTGGAACTTGAGCCATTCTTTCTGGTAGAAGTTGGATAATAGAAACGACTGCTTATAAAGACTCCTCCCATAATACCTGCTATTAAAGCTATATCATATACCACTTACATGTGGAATCTAAAATATGACACAAATGAACCTATCTAAGAAACAGAAACAGATTCACGGACATAGAGAACAGACCTGTGGGGAATTCCCTGACAGTCCAGTGGTTAGGACTCCAAGCTTTCACTAATGTGGGCCTGGGTTCGATCCCTAGTTGGGGAACTAAGATCCTGCAAGCCATGCAGTGTGGCCAGGGGAAAAAAAAAAATAGAGAACAGACCTGTGGTTGCCAAGGGGGAGGGGGTTGGGGAAGGGATGGAGTGGGAGGTTGGGATTAGCAGATGTAAGCTATTATACATAGAATGGATAAACAACAAGGTATAGCATAGAGAACTATATTCAATATCCTGTGATAAAGCATAATGGAAAAGAACATTAAAAAAAAGAATGTGTATATATATAAAACTGAATCACTTTGCTGTACAGCAGAAATTAACACAACATTGTAAATCAACTATACTTCAATTTAAAAAATTATATCATAAGCATACAGAGGCTTAATCTGTATGATTTGCTATGGCAAAAGGGCTTGCGTTCCAGTAAGAAAAAGTGGCTTCCTTGAGAGTGCTGTTTGCCCTCATCATCTTATCTTGGGTCCCTTACATTTTGAAAGGCCATCAAAAGAAGGTTATTTAAAGTCTTGGGGTCCATGTTAAGCCCTGTGAAGGCCAACAGTAAGGATTGTCCAGTGAGTGAACAGGTTCAAACTGGTTTGCAAGGCAATGAGATTTCCCCTTTTTTAAGTAGTAATTCACAAGATCTCCAGGTTCTGGGCAGCTATCGCCTGTGTTCAACCACTTTGTCTCAAGGTGCCTTCTTGAGCCGTAAGAGAAACTCTCATGCTTGCTGCATAAGACAGGAGGGTAACAGAAGTCATTGTCCTTCAGCTGGTGTACAGTCCCCTGGTGGGCTCAGCCACATCCCAGTCCAAGCGTGCCTCGCTGCAAACGCTGAGAGACTGGGAGACACTTACACCTGATAGACCTGCTCAAGAAAGGTGCCCCCTGGTGTTTACCCCAAGCCTATTGTGAGACAAGGCTTTACAAGCCTGGCTCCTATCTGAATTTTGTCCATAAAATCAAAAATTGAATAGATTTCAGAGAATGTTGTAACAGTCATTTTCTTAGCCAAAACACAAAAGGAATCCCCTGCTCTTCCCCAGAACTACAGGGTGGAGGGGGATAAATCTCTGTAATTCACCTCTGACTCATTATTATTAATTTTAATCCAGTTTTCCGTATTTCTCCCCAGCTCCTTTTTGGGGAAAGGAAGTTAATTGTTTTGTTGTTCCTATAGTTGCTATGTATAAAAATTTGTTGTTAGTTGTGCTATTTTAAATACTTGCCTAATTTGGGTCCATCTCTTTTGTCCATTGATTAATTTACATTAATTTTTGAATAGGCACAAAAGTCAAAGGTATAAAACAATGTAATAAAAATGTTTTCTTCTTATCCAACTCTCCCAAATATCCAGTTTTGATCTCCAGTAGTACCTGTCGTTATCAGTTTTATGTATCTGTCTTAAAGATTTTTTTATGAATATACGTTGTTTTTTAAAAACAACAAAAACAGCATACTAATTAATAGCACATTTTTCTGCATCCTGATTCTTTTTACTCAACAGTATATCTTTACAATCACTTTATATTAATACAAACAAATCTGCTTCATTCATTTTAACAGTGATGTAGCATTTCATCTCATGGTCCAGAGAGGACTGTAGTTAGGGACTAACCAACTATATTATCAAACTTCTTTATCTTTGCTAATTTGATAGGTGACAAATATTTTATCTTTATAATTCTAATGAAAAATTTACTCCTCCTTTCCCACTTTTATACTTCTTATATCTTTTCTTTTTTCTCATTGGCTACTAATTCCAGAACAACATTAAATAATCATGGTGAGTATGGATGTCCTTGACTTGTCCTTGACTTTCATGGGAAGGAGCTTGATGTTTCCCATTAAGCATGATTCTAGCTCTTGGGCTGAGATATAGGTACTTTGCCATGTTAAGGAGTTATCCATTTATTTCTGTGTTATTAAGAGGTTCATTTTTATTTATGTATTTTACCAAGAATGAAGCTTGAAGTTTTTCAAACACCTTTCAACATCTAATTTCACTTTTTCAACCCTTCTCACCAACCCAGCAGTGTATTCTATCATTCCGTTATTCAGTACTTTACTTGTCCTTGGCCATCCAATTGGCAATTGCCTCACTCTCATACACACTGTAGTGGATACTGTGGTCTTCCACCCAGATCCCTTCACCATCCCTGCAGGTGCTAAAGGCTCACACCTGCATCTCTCCCTGGGAATTTCCCTAGGTAACAGGCACGGCTCCACCTTAGAAAAAGGTTGTAATCTATCTGGCTGATACATGGGTGCAAAGGGCTACCCCTTGGCCTCAGTTTGGGGAAGACTCTGAAAAACCATCCCAGGTCCAGAACTCCTGATAGAATAGTCTGACGCCTTGGGTTGCACCTGCATCATGAGTCAGCTTCTCCCTCTGTCGGAGTCCTGTCTCCCTCGCTTCCTTAAAGCTGTATTTCCTGAGTGAAATCCTTAATAAACGTTCTGCATGTGACTCTTTGTCTCAGAATCTGTTTCCAGGGACCCAGTCGAAGATACACAGAAACCTGTGAACCCTTTTGTTATAGACATTTTCCATGTGTCCCTACAGATCTCCACTCTCTTCCCCCTGGCTTTCTGCCCCTTGCAGCTCACTTGTGTGAATTGCATTAGCAGGACTCCTGTGTCCCTGTCTTCCTGTTGGATTTAGTCAGCGGAGTGCCACCGCAGAAGATCCAAGGGAGAGAGGACAGTAAGGTGGGATATTTATTCCCTGATAGAGGTTGGCTGTGTTATTTGATTGATTGCAAGTCGATGCTGCTCTCCGATTGGCTTGGTCTACGTGACTCTGTCCTTCCATGTTCTGGCAGCATCTGCCTCTTTTGTTCTCTCAGACTCAGGGAAGGTAAAAACTATTGCTACTATCACTTGTGGTTCTCCTCCCCAGCCACACGTGTTTAACTAGCCTCCCTTATAAATAAATGCTCCTAAAGTATCCAGGTTTGATTAATCAATTTCCTTTGGGGACTAAGATTAATACAGACCCATCAGATGTAAGGAGAAAGCTGGATTCCCGTTGCTTCCTGCCTATACTGGCAAAGTTTTAGCACAGGACAGAGGAAGAGGATGCAATGAAATAATAATAATAATACTAGCTAATATTTACTGAGTACTTACTATGTGCCAAGCACTGTCAAAAAACAAATCCAGATTTAGTTAAGGAGAGACTTCATGTGAAAGGATTATTTCAGGGATGGGAGGTGGTGGGCCAAGGGGCTATGGCAATAGGAGGAGGTGTCTCATGTAATGGGGAGAATACTCTGATAATGAGACCTGCAAGGGCCTCAGAGGTTAGGTAAAATGGGTTATTCTTTTATAGGGAGGACTACACAAGGCTAGAAAGAATGTAAAATGGGATAGTGGGATGAAAGTGTTGGGATGGCCGATCTGACAGTAATTCAGAGAATGTTTTACCCCGAGGTCAACCTACTTCAGGAGAAGCTGTTAAGGAGGGGCTGCATGCCACCTTAAACTGAGGACGAGTCAAAGTACAGGGGCTTGAGGGAAGGAGAGAATCCTAACCAAAGTTTGTTTAACAAATATTTTGTTCCGATTCATCAGTGGGGACAAAACAGTTCAGCTCATCATTTATGAAGCAAAGAATAGGAATTGGGAGGGTCCCTGCCTGGCCTTTATCAGGGGTAAACAAGGGAGCACCCATGAGTCTTAGGTAAGTCATATGGGGAAGGATGGCTCTTTGCAGTAAACCATTTTCCAGAACACAAAGGGTCGGGGCGGGGTGGGGGGGGGTTCTTTAACCATAGCTATTTTCCAGGATCACAGGGCTCAAGGTAAAATTCAACACTGTCAGCGCTAATCTAAGAGTTTTACATGCATTCTCTTATTTAATCCTCTCCACATCTCTACTTGTTAAGTATAGTAGTACGGTTAAGAGGGTGCCAATAACACAAACTTAGACAAGTTACTTCAGCTTCATCTTTGTCAAAGGGGGTTAATAACATTTCTGACCTCATAGGGTTGTTGTGAGGATTAAACAAAGTAATACACACATAGATGCTTCTGGGGCAGAGCGAGTGTTCACTATACCACATTAATATTTATACCACTATACCACATAATATAATAATTACTATAATTATCCCCATTTTTCAAATGAAGAGAGGGTATGTAATTTATCCAACTAAGTAGAGATTAACTCCCCCCCCAAATTACACACTTTTATCCTCTCTGTTGCACTCCCCATGTGGGGAAAAAAAAAGATAAGTTGGGAGAAATGTTAGACAAAGTTGTCATAGATTTTCCAGTTACTGCCTACAATTCGAGAAGAAGGAACAGAAGCACTTTTTTACTTTTCTCTAACCTGAGGGATTTTGAGTCAGTAGCAGAAAGAAAACACTCTTACCTCTTAGAATTGTCATCATGCTGCTAGCAGAGTCTGTGATCACCCCAGGCTGGTACTGGGGCTGCAGCCAAGAGCCCCTCCCTCCCTCCCAAGTTATCAAGCCCTCCAGAGTATCCCCATTCTAACTGGGGCTATCCTTTATTTCTAGATGCAAGAAGGTTGTAAAATTCTGCAAAACTGTTGTGATTTATCTTCTGCTAGACCAATTAGCAAAAGCTCTCTACATACTTCATCATTTTGGTGGTTGTTTTGTTGTTATAATATCAGTAACCTTTAATAATTTTGTTTCTTCTCTCTTGCTCTACCTTATTTTCTAGGGGGAATAAGTAGGAATATCAATTATCCTTCTCCCTCCTCCTGGATCTGACCAAGTTCTGGAAAATCTAGAGCCTAAAATGTTGGTTGGATTTTGATAAGGATAGGGGATTATTGGTAACTTCTTAGGCATGATCACTGGCATACCTATTTTATTTGATATCTGGAGCTGATCATTTTTAAACTCCTAACTCTCTATACAACAAAAAGTTTTCAGTAATCATCATGAAATCAAGTTGATCATAATGGCCAGAAAAAGCAACAGTGTATTTTTAATTTATTGAACTTTGTATGTACAAAACATGTCAGTAAAATAAAGAAATAACAAAACAAAGATTATATACCCAAAAATGTAACAAATTAATCCTATTTAATTACATTAATTTTAAGGGAAAAAATTATACCAACATATTGGTCTTTCACAGTAATGAATGATAACATTACATTACCCAAAAACTGGATTAGCCTCTTGGTGGGTCTGGAGCTAAAAGACTCAACCAAGCCAAAGATTGAGAGAAGGAAGGAAGGACATAGCAGGTAAAGAGAAGGAGAACACTGGGGATCTTTCCCAAAGCAGTGTCTCCCAGAATAGCAAAACTGGGTAAATTTTAAGCTAAGGCTATACACATATTCATGAAGGGCCTTGGGCGGTCTATAGAGTCCAAGCTTTAGTGGATTGAAGTTCCCAGGGTCAGAGAAAAGGTCAAACATCATCATCCCTTAGGTTCCAGCTGACCTGGTGATTGAGCGCTTCAAGCTAATCTTTATCGTTTAAACAGAACTGGGAGTCTTTACAATTAATAATATTGTCTTTGCTGTTGTTACTTCTCTTGCCTTGTTTCTGCATTCTTTTATCCCCTTAAGATCATTAATTACTGAGACCTATTCAAGGGCAAGCATTGTGACCAGGCTTAGATAACACAGTGACTTAGGCTAAAAATGGTTTCTCTTATGTCAAGAAAGCCGTGCCTGGTTTTCTTTCTCCAGGAAGCCCCTACTTTATCTACTTACAATTAGAGATTAACTGCAATTAAATAAGAAGAATTCCAACTAAAATAAAACAGTTTCATGTATGAACTAAAACTTGTTAGCTTTCTGCTCAGAAGTTCCAACCTGCTCCAAGTCACGAGTTTTAGTGTCTGTCCCAAACCCTTTATGAGATCAAGTCTTTATGAAATTAGGTGTAACCCACATCTGAATTCTGTCCACAAAACTAAAAGTTGTTTAGGTATTAGAAAATGTAAAATTACCGGACAAAAATATTTCACCTCCCAGTTCAAACTATTTCACTGTTTTGAGTTTTAAACCCAAATAACAACTCCAAGCAGTCACATAGAATGACGGAATTAGAGTAATTCAAGTTCTCTTTATCTTTACAGTCATTATGCCATCACTGTTCATGTACTGCCTAGATGCAGAAATATTAGTACCACTGGGATCTCAGACACGAGCTGTCTCCCTCATTCACAACCCACCCAATATAGCTCAATAATTCAAAATCTTTAGGAATTTACAAAATGAATGCTTGTAGTTCAGGGCCAACTGTGTAACTAACAATTCTCTATCTGCCATTAGAATACAATGTTTATTTAAATATAAGCAATAAAAGGTGCTAATTTGAAGTTTATATGTATTATTCAACACTATAAAGCAATTTTTTACAACTAAACAAAAAAATTATTTTAGGGAGAAGTATTTTATCACTGACATTGTTTAGAATTGCCAGTGCATGGTCGGTTTTTTGTTTTGTTTTGTTTTGAATTTATTTATTTTACTTTTGGCTGTGTTGGGTCTTCTTTGCTGCACGTGGGCTTTCTCTAGTTGTGGCAAGTGGGGGCTACTCTTCGTTGCGGTGCATGGGTTTCTCATTGTGGTGGCTTCTCTTGTTGCAGAGCACAGGCTCTAGGCATGCAGTCTTCAGTAGTTGTGGCATGCAGGCTCAGTAGTTGTGGCACACAGGCTTAGTTGCTCCGCGGCATGTGGGATCTTCCCAGACCAGGGCTTGAACCCGTGTCCCCTGCATTGGCAGGCAGATTCTCAACCACTGCATCACCAGGGAAGCCCTGTGCTATTAATTTTTAAAATGTCTCAAAGTGGGGTTTTTTGACCAACATTTTAGGATTTAAATACAAGGCAAGGAATGAGTAAGAAAAAAAATAACATATAAATAAAGGAGCATAGTTTTCAGGAAGTTGAGAGATGTAGTCTATTATTAGGGAGTCTTCGTTCCCTGTTTATGTTAAATCTAACCACAAAGACAGGGCTATATGAAACCTCAACAAATTGAGTTTAAATCAGTGGAAAGCTAAGTGATAAAATTTTGCAACTTTTTTCAGAGTTAAAACAAAGGGAAAGAGAATTTCCTGGCATCATGCCACAAAAACTTGATTCAACATTTTTTTTAAATATAAATTTATTTATTTATTTTTGGCCGCATTGGGTCTTCATTGCTGCTCGTGGGCTTTCTCTAGCTGTGGCGAGTGGGGGCTACTCTTTGCTGCGGTGCGCAGGCTTCTCATTGCAATGGCTTCTCTTGTTGTGGATCAAGGGCTCTAGGTGCGCGGGCTTCAGTAGTTGTGGCATGCGGGCTCAGTAGTTGTGGTGCACGAGCTTAGTTGCTCCATGGCACGTGGGATCTTCCTGGACCAGGTCTCCAACCCGTGTCCCCTGCTTTGGCAGGGGAATTCTTAACCACTGTGCCACCAGGGAAGTGCAGGACTCACACATCTTGTTTTCTACTCCCAAATCAGCCACATAGAATTTGTATGGCTTTCTCACCTGTAAACTGAGCATGAAAATACTGACCTCATGTTTTTATAAAGATTAGCAATATACTGCACAAAACCTCTAGGCCAGGGAATTCCCTGGTAGTCCAGTGGTTAAGACTCTGAACTTCCACAACAGGGGCATGGCTTCGATCCCTGGTCAGGGAACTAAGGTCCCACATGATCTGCGGTATGACCAAAACAAACAAACAAAAACCTCTAGGCCAGTGTCCGGTTCATAGTGGGCAATAAAATATTATGCTTACCTGGGAATTCCCTGACAGCCAGTGGTTAGGACTGAGCGCTCTCACTGCCGGGACCCCAGGTTCCTGGTTGGGGAACTAAGATCCTGCAAGCTGCATGGTGTGGCAAAAAAAAAAAAAAAAGTATATCTGTTTATTTTAAATTGTTTCAGCAGGATAAAAGAAGGCTGGAAAAAAGAGGAAGGATAGTGTTGGCGAGTTTTTCGTATAGCAGAGGAAATAGACTATTCTAAGCCTGTCTAGCTGGCGGGCAGAAGTTGTAAGAAAGCATATCTCTGTCCCTAGGAAAAAGTGTTTGTTTTGTGATTGAGTAGGCAAAGAGTGGAAAAGTTGCTTGATAAAATATTGAGCTCCTTATTGCTGGCCACCTTTGATGACTGAGAAGTCACATAGTAAGGATGTAAATTAGATTCATAGTGGTTGAAGTTCCCTTCCAAATCCTGGGTTTTGTGATCTGGTATCACAGAGGTACCTCCTCTCCACCTATACCACATTTCTGAGGTTCAAAGCCCATAAAGTGAAGAATTACTGGGTACTGAACTTTTACCCATAAAGCCCCTGCTTACCTCCCAAACTGGGGAGAAGAGGACCATTTACAGACCATGCCTATCAACTAGGAAGAGTTGGTGGAGTTAATCTAACCATTTGTTTCTTACGTTCAAAAACATTCAGAAGTGTGCCTCGAACTATTGTATTTAACTTTCTCTCTCCTCCTGGTCCATTCTTTCCTTCCGCTCACCACAGGCCAGGTGTCCCCTTCTGCCTCTGAACCTTCTCCAACATTCTACTGTATGTCAGGACACTTTCATCTTCCCCTAACTTTGCCACCTAATCACAGATACAACTTCTGACAGCCCATTTTCCTCTACAACTTCTAGTTAAAATCACCAAGAAGGTAGTTTCACATATTAAGATAGAATAAAAATGTTAAGAATCAGCTGAGAAATATGAAGACTTAAAGAGGATATGACTGCCATGTTTGTGGTCATGAAGTTTTAGAAACAAACAAGTATTCATCAAATTTCACATTATGAAATAAGTTATGTCTCATTGAGCCTGAAGTAGTTCATTTTAGGTCTAAAAACTTCTCGGGATGGCTTTATGCAAAGACGGATGGATGACTGTGAGGTAGACATCTTCTCTATCCCTCCCCTTCCTGTAACCCCAGACCACTGGCCCCCCTTCTCTAAGAGGCTGACCTCTATGAACTGCCACCATGAACTCTCCTACCCTCTGGCTTCCTGTTGGGTTTGACCAATGCAGAGCACTGGCAAGAGATAAAGGAAGGGAAGAAAGCATGGCCTGGGTATGAATCTCCTGCTCCCCCCATGTGGGGGTCACTAGAGGCTGGGTGCCTCCTTCCACCAGAGATCTCAACTCCTGTCAAGTGGTCCTCTTCACACAGCCCTCTCTCCATCTCCAGTTCTAGGAACCGATCCCACCTCTTGCCATTAGGGATGGCTCTGCTACTAGTGTCTACGTCTTGTGTTTCCCTACACCTGTCTTACACCTTTGTTCATCCTCCCTTCCTAAACTCTTCTTGAATGATCCCAATTTGAATATGCAACCTTTTTCATATCAGAACCCTAACTAATATAACAACCATCTCTATTGCTGAGTATCATCAATATGGTACTCACCCAGTTTGAATCTTTTACCAGTGAGACATTGTGCTCAGTTGGATATATGATAGGGCATAGAAGAGAGTGCAAAAATAAGGGTGAGGCCTAATACATATTTAGCACAAAGCTTGACATACTCCTGCTGGAATGTGGAAAAACTTGGCCTCTTGAGCTTATGAGTGAGCACATACAGAGCAATAAATTCATCCTCAAGGCTGAAGGGTAACCAGGGGAAAGCATATTTAGTACGGACACTTTTATGGACAAGGCTATACTGTAGCAGTGATTGATTGTAATCATCGCTGGCTTGTTTAGCATTCATTTAGTCTTTTAATGGTTTCAAACATATCACGAAAACTTGTAATATTTGAAATAGTGTCTTGAACTCAAAAATATCAAGAATCTCTGGGTTTAGTGTTTAAGCCTTGGGTAATACTCATTGCGTAAGGTCTTCTTAGAAATTAGGATTAAAATGTAAATTCATTTGGAAGAAGTAACACTAAGGGATTAAATGCATAAGGTAATGTTTCTCAAGTTTAAGAGTACATAGAATTACCTCAGAAGCTTGTTAAAAATAGAGATGGCTGGCCCCTACCAAAGATAGTTTTTCTTCATTCAGATGTGACCTGAGAGTTGCATGTTCAATAAACTCTCCAGAAAATTCTGATACAGACCACATGTATTAGGTATCTATTGCTGCATAAGAGATTACCCAAATTTAGCAACTTGAAACTACACACGTTTATTATCTCACACGGTTTCTGAGGGTCAGAAATTCTGGAGGGACCTAGCTGCATGTCATTGCCTCGGGGTCTCTCATGAGGGTGTAGTTAAACCGTTAGCAGAGGCTACAGTCATCTCAAGGCTCAACGAGGTTGGAGAGTCTGACTTTCAAGTTCACTAACGTGGTTGTTGGCCAGAGCCTTCATTTCCCTGCCATGTGGGCCTCTCCATGGGGCTGCTCACAACCTGACCACATACTTCCCTCACAGTGGGTGACCAGAGATAGAGACAGCCCAGGATGGAACCCTCAGTCTTTAATAACTTCATTTTGGAAGAGACATATCATTACTTTTGCCATATTCTATGGGCCCCACAGACCAGTCCTCAGAGGGGACTAGGCTAGGGTGTGAATACCAGGAAGCGAGGATCGATGGGAGCTGTCTTGGAGGCTGGCTACCACACTACATTTTGGGTAATTCTGGCAAAAGTGACTAATATCATCTACAAGCTGCTTCTTTCTACAGATTTAGATAGAACAGGTGATCCAGTAAGAAAATAAAGAACAGATCCTGACCAACCCAGTGCCGGGTCACCCCTGTGAACCTAGACTCTAGGACCCACCGATCAGGCAGCTGAGCAGTGAGCCCAGTGTCAACAGTGACACTTGATGCTAATGCCTGGTATCTTGTCTCCTGTTGGCCTGGTCCCTTTTTTGTCTCCCATTTTCCTGTCCTGAGTTTCTGGTCATGGAGTCTGACATTGCTGATCTGGACTTGCTGCAGAACCTCTCTTACTTCTCACTCCTGCTCTCACTCCGCACCCAGAACTGATCTCTCTGGATCTGACCTCTGTCCTGCCTGCCTTAGGCACCTGCATGGAGACTTCCTCCTGGTCTAGCTGAAGCATCTCTCACCTCACACCATCTGGCCTGACCTGACACAATCTGTCTTGATGTAGAATATATCTACTGCTTCCCTCAGCTTCCCTTTTGGTGCAAAATTGAATGCAGTCAGTCTCTACCATTAAATACATTCCATTTATATAAAAGGGTATTTTGTTGTCTATGTACTGTCTGTATATTTTGAAATATTTTCTGTCCTACGTTTTTTATTACTCTATTCATTCACTTGTTCGTTTGTTCTTTCATTCAATCACTCAGTGATTCCAACTGATATTCTTTGTCTACCACATGCACATTTTCCCCTGCTTGAAACCTCCCATCCCTGTTCACACATGCCGTTCCTTGCCATCCAGAGTGGAATCTATTCCCTCTCTCCTTGAATCTGGCTGGCCTGTGACTTGCTCTCACGAATAGAATGTGGCAAAAGTGCACCCTGCTGGCCAAAGGCCTGGGCCTTAAGAAATCTGACAACCTCAGCTTTTGCTCTCTTGAGGGCCCCAAGTCACTATGTAAAAAATTTCAACCTCCCCATTGGAGAAAAAATGAGGCAGCTGAGGCACCAGACATGAGAGTCAAGCATCATAGATCCTCAAGCCCCAGTTACACCTTCCCAGCCAACACCACTTGGAGCAGATACCAGCAGTCTCCACCCAGGCCTGCCCACACTGCAGAATCGGAGCAAAGGAATGGTTTTATTGTTTTAAGCCACTAGGTTTTGGGGTAGTTTGCAGTGCAGCAGTAGATAACATACATTAACAAACATGAAACTTCGAAATAAACAAATACGAAAAGTAAACTAACACGAAAAGTATACCGGGGCAGAAAAGGCAACTTCTGGACTTATCACCTACTCTCAGGACTGAATGGTATTGCATTCGATTTTTTTTTTTTTAAAGTTAATGGTTTCAGTAAAGCAGAAGACTCAGAGTCCAGTTTATAGGGAATTAAGGAGAAAACAATTAGTGAAAAAGTAAAAACATGCAGGTATGGAGAAATCATTCCAGAAATTAGACCAACACAGTGGTTTTCGCCCTGCCTGTATTTTAAAATCACCTGGGGAACTTTTTTTTTTTCTTTTTTTTTTTTCTTTGGCTGCATTGGGTCTTCGTTGCTGTGTGTGGGCTTTCTCTAGTTGGGGCGAGCGGGGGCTACTCTTCATTGCAGCGCGCGGGCTTCTCACTGTGGTGGCTTCTCGTTGCAGAGCACGGGCTCTAGGCACACAGGCTTCAGTAGTTGTGGCTCGCGGGCTCTAGAGCGCAGGCTCAGTAGTTGTGGCGCACAGGTTTAGTTGCTCTGTCGCATCTCCGTGGGATCTTCCCGGACCAGGGCTCAAGCCCGTGTCCCCTGCATTAGCAGGCAGATTCTTAACCACTGCGGCACCAGGGAAGCTCCACCTGGGGAACTTTTGAAAGTGAAGATTCCTGGGTCCCACATGCTTTAAGATCCTGATTTCAATAATTCGGGGTGGGGTCAAGGATATTGTTCTGAGATGGTGCTGAGGTTTGGAACAGATTGTGAAGAATAAAAATGAACTTGTAGTTGAAAGATCTAACATGGCAAATAAAGATTTTTGGGAGATTGGATTATGTTGGAAGTTTCAGGAAAAATAGCTGGTGAAGAGGGTAGAGCTGTAGATTTGAAGAGAAAGGGAATAATTGAAAGAATTGCAAAGAGAAAAGGCTCAAGCACACAGGATGTCTTGATTGGATGGGTTTCTAAAGAACTTCCAAATGTTGTCTGAAGTCTCAAGAACGAAACATTGCATGCATATAGAATCATGTGAAAGAGTGTTAAGTCAAATCAGAACATGGAATCTTTTAGGAGTGCGGGTTTAGAGGGTACTTTCACTTACTTGATTTTATTTTTCCACAGTGAGAGTATTACTTTTAATAATTAGACACACACATGCACACACACAAAAAAGATTAAAAAAGCAGCTGAGAGAACTTTTCATTAAGCACCTTTTAACAATCATTCTGTACCTACTAAATTTTTAAAGTATGTTCAAATGTGTAAACCCAACATTTTTAGATCTAAAATAAATTGATATAATACTGGAATATGAACTTAGAATCACAAAACTATTCATACCTTTTGGCCTAATTCCACTTTAGGATTATACCTCAAGGAAATGACCAGAAAGAAAAGAAGTAGCTTGCACAAAGATGGTCATAGAAATGCTATTTATAATACTGGAAAGTTGGAAAAATCTCAAAACTTCAACAATAGTGGTAAGGCTAAGTAAACCGCAGTGCATTATCAAGATGGAAACTATGGAACACTGACTAGTGTGTGGGCCAAGTGATACACAGAAATGTTAACTGATGTTAAATAAAAAGACAACACCAAAATCCCTTTGTAAGGATCAGAAAATAACATGGAGGGTGCAAATAGTTATAACTTAATATCCTTTCTCCATAAAATTGTTTAAAATCTGAATTTTTTAATGAGGGAGAGGCATAACCTAAGACTTGCCTACGTTGTTTCTTCTCTTAACTTCCAGTGCCTGAGTACACCAATGATTTTGTCCCACTGCAGCAATGGAGTTTTAACACCCCCAAAATAACTGGACACATAAGTACTGGGGCACTCGTTTTTAATCAGGGACACTAAGTCAGTGTTTTGAAAAAATGGGTGTAGCAAAGGATATACCAGAAAAAAATGGCAATTGGAGATTTATAGAAGACACTCTTTTCCTTTCCTTTTCAATGCCAAACAAGTGATGGCATATACTGATGTGGTTATTTTCATTATAACCAGAGGGAAAGACCAATCAAAATGGAATGTTTAACTTTTTTAAAAATATGAACTATCTCGAGCATACCAAGAAGCACAGAGAGTCATACAATAAATAGCCATGTAGTCAACACTGAGATTGAGCCAATGTGAATATCTGGAAATCTTCTTTGTATCCTTCCCCAGTCCTATTCATCTCCTTGTCTTCTCAAAGGTAAAACTATTTGGATATTATTGGTGTGTGTCCTGCCCTTGCATTTTAGAATACTTTTACCACATGAGTATAGATCTATAAATAATATAGAATGTCATTTTGCTTATTTAAAAATTGAAATGGGGGACTTCCCTGGTGGTCCAGTGGTTAATACTTTGCCTTCCAATGCAGGGGGTACAGGCGGTACATCCCTGGTCGGGGAACTGAGATCCCACATGCCTCATGGCCAAAAAACCAAAACATAAAACAGAAGCAATATTGTAACAAATTCAATAAAGACTTTAAAAATGGTACGCATCAAAAAAAAATATTTGAAGAAATAAAAAATAAATTGAAATGGCAAAAATGTATGAAAAAGAAAAAAACAACTAGAAAAAGAGAAAAACAAAAAAAAATTTAAAAATTAAAAAAAATTGAAACGGCATCATCATGTATATACCCAGCTGCAAATTCTTTTCTTCATTTAGCATTGCTTTTGCAATATATCTATGTTAATGTGTGTAAGGGTGATTAATTTTTCTTTAATGACTACATGGTAGTTTTTAAAATTATTAATTTTATAATGAAGTTGTTTTAACACAGAAAAAATAAATATAATAAACTTTCATGTACTCAAGACAACATTTCGTCATATAATAGCATTGTGCTATAATGCCATGTTAGTTCAGATCTTTTTTAAAGAAACCAAACTTCCAGATACAATTGTAGCCTCTGAGCCCCTTTCCCTGATGCTAGTTCCCACCCTCCCTTCCTAGACACTATGACGAATTTAGTGGTTATGATCCTGATGAATATTTTATTACTTTTCCTATATATTCATGATCCATAAACAAAATATAGTTGGGTTTTGAATGTTTTAAATTTTATAGAAATGACAGGCATGCTTTTTTCTGCACATGCTTTTTTCACGTAACATCATGTCTCTGAGCTTTAACCATGCTGACAGACGGTGACTCTAGTTCTTGACAGATGTGGTGTTAGTTATTTATTGTCATTGCTGTATGTTTTTTCATCATGTAGCTATTCTACATATCTTTATTGATTATTGTATGATGAAGATTTAGGTTGTTTCCAGGGTTTTTTTGTTTTGTTTTCTGGTTTTTTACTCTTATAAATACTACTAGGAACATTGTGGAAGAGACATGGAGGGGCACAGCCCAGATCCTCTTCCAAGGAATGGCTCGTTGCCTCACCTGCTGAGAGAGTTGCCAGTGTACAGTCTTCATTCAGTCTTCACCTTTAGGGAATCACTTCAGCTTCATCCAGAGTTATATACCCTTCCGGGGACAACCCACATCCAACAACTGGGCGAACGCATAAACACCTGGCCCACAGTGGGAGCACCTCAGCTACAATGATCTCCATGGACTCAGGGGCATCAGGTCCCCACCACAGCTTGAGACCTCCTTCTCCTTACTCCTGCTTCCTCCTCTTTCCTTCCGCAGGTCTTGATCCCAAGGGCGTGTCCTAGTAAACAACCTGCATGTTAAACACTGCCAACGTTAACAGATTAAAGAAGAAAAATACGATTACCTCAATGCACGCCACAAGCTACTCTGTGGGAGAGAGTCCCCATGGAGGAGAACAGAAGCCCAGACATGTGAGGGAAGCAGCCATATTGGACACCCAGCCTGCTCAAGCCTCAAGAGAGAGCCATCCAGCTAAGACCAGTCAACCTGCAGTAACATGAGCGATAGTAATAAATTGTTTTAAATCGTTAAGTTTGGGGGTGGTTTATTACAGAGTAATATATAAGGAGATCATAGCAATAGAAGACAACTTCCTTAATATGATAATGTATAACTACCGAAAGCTAGGAAAAATATCCTAAGAATGATAAATCTTTAGTTTCATTCCCATGAACATCCAAAAGATTAATAAACACCGGAACTGTTTCCAACAGATATTGTTTCAGAGGCCTTAGCTATAAGACATATGGTGGGCAGAATAATGCCCCGCCCCCCAAAGATATCCACATGATAATCTTCAAAACTGTGACTATGTGAGTTTACCTGGCCAAGGGGAGTTAAGGCTGCAGATGGAATTAAGGTTGCTAATCAGCTGACATAAAAATTATCCTGGATTATCCTTGTGGTCTGACATAATCACAAAGGTCCTTAAAAATGAAAGAGGGAGGTAGAAGTCAAGAGTCAAAGGAGATGTGACAAGAGAAGCAGGATCTGTCTCTGAGAAGAAATGTCATATGCTGTGGGAAGAATTTGGCCCACAATTGCTGACTTACAAGATGGAGGGAGAGGCTAGACACCTGTGAATGTGGGCAGCCCCTAGAAGCTGGAAAGGGCTAGGAAATGGATTCTGCCCTGCAGCCTCTAGAAGAAACGCAGCCCCACAGACAACTTGACTTCAGCCCAGTGAGACTCACTGCAGACTTCTGACCTCTAGAACCTTAAGATAATAAACGTGAGTTGTTTTAAGTCATTAAGTTGGTGGTAATTTGTTGAAGCAGCCATAGAAAACTAATACAAACCATATATATATAAAAGAAGGGATATAAGGATAGGAAAGTAAGTATGTATTTGGGATAGGTATGTTGTTCTCTCTCTCAAACATTTTTTGGAAATAGCAGTTATTGTTTCAGGTTCTAGACTTTAATTTATTATGTAAAACTCACCCAGGTTATCTGCATCAAGTGATATGAATACAGTACTGGGTCTACGCAACGAGGAAGAACTCAAACCCCATTTAGTATTTAGCTTTGAATTTACCTTAGATCTTGAGAAATCATTTCAAACAAGATAATGAAGCCATACCTTGAAGATCTTCCTCAAGAGATTCTGGAAGTCTATTTCTGTTTCTAATTTCTAAAAAATTATTTGTGATGATCCACTCAAACTGAAGCCAATTACTAGAATGTGAGCACCACATTGTACTCTATTTGTGCACTCGATGTGTCATGAATCAATGAATGAATAGTACCAAGTTTTTGTAAAGCACAGATGGTGTTTGTGGCAGCCATGAGAACGTTCATCTCAGATCTCCAAGCGTAATCCTGACAGCCCGGGTTGCTGCATTATGAATCCACCACATTTCCTCCAGGCTGCTCCCAGCCACTGACTGAGGAGATGGGGAGTATGGCAAACCTGTTGCTGTGAGACACGAAACTCCTCTGACAGGTAACTTTGGCTTGAGGATTCCCCATTGACTTACAGAAAACACTCTAAACTGCGCTGCACTCCAAGATGCTTTCTATTGAAACTTCCTTTCTTCCCCATTCCTTCACCACCACCAGTTCTCCCCTTTGCTCTGGCTCCCTCCCCATTTTTCCCTTAGAGGTGTTTCCCTCCAAATTCTCTTACACATCTAATCCCATCATCCTATCTGCTTATTGGAGGATCTTAATACTGTGGTTAAGGGTATGGGTTTCAAAGGATTCCCTAGATGGGACATTGAGAACAAAAGAGAAACAATTCAGCAGGTGCTCAAAGATTTAGGATATAAAGATATAGGATTAGGATTTAGCTCAAGGATGTGAGTGATGACAACTTAAATCTGGTTCTGAAGGGATTGATAACATACATTATTATGTAAATATACACAATGGAATCCTTTTTTTTTCTGGTTTTCACTTTTTATTGTACTTACATTTAAATTACCATTAAATACTAAGCATAAGTATATGCTCATCTTATGTCCAGATTTTTGAAATTACAGATAAATGGATGGATGTCTTAAAGGATATTAGACATTGTAGAGTATATTAAACAATTGCAGATAAGGGTGTGTCTCTCCTCTGACACATTTGGTGGTGCAACTCCATAGGGGCAGGAAGATGAATATGAGACTTCAGGCTGCAATTGGAGGAAAAATCTGTTCAGGACTGAGTGAGGAGCTTCTTGCACAATGGAATTCTTTTAAAAACAGTATCAAAGATGTTTACTTATTAAAAATTTCAGGAGACATTATTACATGAAAAAGATAGTTTACAAAGTAGTATTTGTAGTGGGATCTTGCTTTTGTGAATAAGTATAGAAAAAAAGTATAAAAATATCCATGCCAAGGTTTTAAAAGTGGTATCTCTAGGTAGTATTTAAAGTTTCTTGTTTTGGTTTATCTGCAGTTTTAAATTTGTCTACAATGAACATGGGTTGCTTTTGTAATAATACCTAAGAAAGTTTTTTTAAGCTTGAAAGAAATATTGAAGTCCTTAATGAAGCATGCTACTCTTAGGTACTGTCAAACATTGAAAGCAGATTTGTATCAGATGTAAATTTTGTTCACCTTCTCAGCTCCCCTCAGTTGCTTTTCTTTCTTTTTGCCGCTGAGAAACTCTGGCAAAAGGTGAGAGTCCTCTTTCTAAAATTTTCACTGGAGGTGAGTTGGGACAACATACCACTGGACATGTACCAGTGGCTGGTGCGAAGATTTAGGCGTTTGAAATGTAAGGGTAACGATAATATATAAGGATAATGGAAGTGGAGGGTTGTTATGAGATTGGGCTGTCATCCTAAGACTGATAATGCAAAAGCTGTGGGTAACTAACATTGTTTATAGACTTGAAGGTCACTCTCTCAGGACAAGAGAATTTAACGTCCAAGCTAAGACCCTAGTGGATGTTGAAAACTTGCCATGAGGGTGACTCCTAGAAACCTGGAAAAAGCAATGAGCCTCCCAGAGCCTGAACTGAAATGCTTGAATTGCCATGGTATACAAAAGAGGAAGGGAATAAAAGACTCAGGGAAGTGGGAATGCTGGAATGGGTATGTTACATGAGGCCAGAACAAATATGTTTCCCAGGAAGGTCCGAAGAATATGCCATTCACCAAGGGTGTTTGATAGAAATGTGTTGGTGAGAGGGGCCCCAGCATCCCCGTGAAGTTCATTGTGGCTCTCCTTTGTAGGCCAGGGTTAAAGGCAGGAGAAGTGGTCACAGAATCTGGCTCATTGATAGCAATGGGGATGAGAAGGCCCTGGAGCAATAGAGGCCGTTGATAGCATTTCACCATCAGAAGTCAGAGGGTCACAATGTCCACAGTTATGGGGTGGTTAATAAACCACAGCATCCCGAGGGGCAAAATAGCCGAGCAGCCAATAGACACTGCTTAATATACATAGTCAAAATAGAGCCAGAATGGACGAGCCGGAGGTTGAGGGAAGTACTCAAAGTAGTCTCTTGCCCAGTTTTCAGTTTTCAGACCTGGTACCATTGACTGAAGAGATGACTGAGTTCCAGTGCAAAGAACTCTGCAATACATAATGATTTTCCCAGTGCTTCCCCAAAGGGATCTAGGCTGTATACTTGAGTGACTGTTCACTGGGGAAAGGGAAATTCTCAGACATTTCAAGGACTACTGAGGACAGGGTCTAAGTTGACAACCAGAGACTTAATCGTGGGCTCTGTGGACCAGGTAATAAGTGGAGTCTTGACCAAAGTCTGGGTCCACCAGGTCTGTGAAGTCACCTGGTACTCATTTCCCTGGTCCCCAAATATATATTGGGATTGACATATGTGGCAGTTGGAGTAACCCATACATTGAGTCTGTTGATGAGAGCTATCATAGCAGGGAAGTTCAAGTGGAAGCATCTGAAACTGCCTACCTCCCACCAAGAGAGTGAATCCCTGGAGAGCGATAGCAGAGATTAATGCCACTCTTAAAGATGTAGACATGGTTGTCCCTAGAATAGCTCTGTTTAATATGCTGGCCTGGTCCTTGCAGAATCCAGATGGATTCTAAAGACTTGCTCAACCAAGAAATAGTCCTGATCACAGCTGCCCAGCCAGATGTGGTTTCTTTGCTACAGCAGATAATATGGTCTCTGGTACTCAATATGCAGCCATTGATTTGGCGAGTGTGTACTTTTCTATCCCAATCAGGAAAGAAGATCAGAAACACTTTGCTCCAGGGCCATGTTAACTCTCCCGCCATCTGCCATAATTTAGCCTGAAGACATCTGGACCACCTGGACATATCACAGAATATCATATTGATACATTACACTGATGACATCATGTTGATCTGGCAGGATGAGTAAAAGGGTGCTGGCATGCTGGAGACATATGCACTCCAGAGGGAGGGAGACAAACTCTACAAAAATTCAGGCACCTGTCAACTCTGTAAAGTTTCTGCACATCCTATGGTCAGGTGTATGTCAGGACATTCCCTTCAAAGTAAAGGACAGATTGGTGCGTGATGCAGCCACTACCAGAATGAAGGAAGCACAATGACTGTTAAGCCTCCTTGGGCTTTGGATGCAACACATTCCACAACTAGGAAAACTGCTCCAGCTCATATATCAGGCAATGTGGAAGATGCCAGCTTTGAGTATGGCTCTAAGGAGAGCATGGCTCTGCAGTAGGTCCTCACTGCAGAACAAGCAACCCTGCCGCTTAGAACAAAAATCCCAGCACACCCTATGGTATTCGAGATGTCAGTAGTAGTAAAAGATATGGTGTGAAGTTTTTAGCAAGTCCCAGTGGGAGAATCACAACCCAGGCTCCTGGGGTTATGGAACAAGGTCAAAATGTAGATTTCTGTAGCTTTACTTATTCCCAGGGAGTATTTATACACTCAGAGATCTTGCTTGACAATCAGATATAGCCCTAAATAAAGAATTGTAAAGTACTACAGTCACCTGCCATGGGAATTTCAGGGTTTTTTTTATTATTATTTCTAGGATAACAGTTACTAAGATAGAGGAGAATAGAGGAGACCAGAAACATTGAAACAACTTTTTTGACAAAACACATTGCCAGAGTACTGGGCGAAAATACTTAACACCTGTGTGACCACAAACAATTTTTCTCTAGCACTATTGTGATAAGACATAATGTTGTGGATAAATATTGCAATTTTAATATACATGTAAATAAAAATACTCCCCATAAACATATTCTTTTGGCATTCATTCTTAGCATTTATACTTATCTATAATGTATTATAAGAAGAGAGCTATAATTATCTCACCACTTTTTAACAGAAAAACTGTTAGTAGTAACTTTTCCACAGAAAAGAGGAAATTTTTCTATAATGTGCTATGGTTTGCTTAGCTGGTGATAAAGATTTGCAATGGCTTTTCTCTCTTTCTTCCTGCCTTTCAAAAGGTGTTATTTCTGATTTGCATTTGAGAGTTGCCACAAGTTCAGTTACAAGCTTTGAAAATTTACAGTTCACATAAAGAACTGTAAAAAGGTTTAAAAACAAGTCCTTTTCCCTTTTTGCTCATCCTGCCCTGCCCAAAGTGCTCCCACTTTTTTTTTTTTTTTTTTTTTTTTTTTGGTCAGAGCAGATCTACAGGTCTAAAATGTCCAGCTGAGTGACAGAAATAAAGCTTTTGGCTGTTTATTCAGATGTCAGGACAATACTGAAGTAAGTATGGCTAACAATGCCAGGTTAATCCAAATGGTCTTGCATATATTTTAGAAATATGGATAAAAGTAACAATTCCCATTGTACTTTACTGTGAATGCAGAATACCTGCAATATGAATTGGATACTAGTAGGAAAAAAAGAATGCCAATAATATAAACTAGATTATAAGATCCACTAGGCAATTTTAAGAATGTGTTTCATCATAGTTCAGTATGAACAGAATTCTTCAGATCTACATGATTTTTTTTTTTTGGTATGTGCATTCTGGTAACTTATAATTGAATACTATTTCAAAAGGCTCAAGTCAGTGATCTCACAACGAGATTCACAGAACAGCACACAATGATGAATCCTGAAGCAATAAAACACTGATGAACTGAGATGTAGACATTCATACTATTGGGACATGACTGAATTTTCATTTAATTTTATTTTGTTTTGGAGTTCTACTGGGTTGTCTTCAGACACCTTCCTTTCATATCTTAAACTGTATCGCAAGGGTTTTAGGAGAGAACCCAATAGTCTAGGGGATCCCAATAAAGTTTAGCACATAGTTCACATAACGTTACGGACTACTTTCTGAATATAGGAGTTACCCCTCTGGGTGAATGGAGGAAAATTTACACCTGAGAGTCCCTTTGAATGACTGGAGTTCAAAAATTCTCAGCTCCTCCACATTCGTTCCTCTTTTCCTGGGTTCGGAGGCCACCTGTCCCGCAGGGTACACCTGCCTCTCTCCCTGCATGCGGATCACCAGCTCCAGAGCGCCGGAGTAGGAGGCTGAGTCGGAGGAAGAGAAGACTCAGGCGCGCGGCCGCGAGCGGGCGGGGGCGGGAGACGCAGAGAGGCGGGGCCGACGCGCGCGAGCGGGGTGTGCGCGCCTCCGCCGCCGCGTCACCAGCGTGCGGCACGTGCCCGTGTTTACGTCCCTCGTGGAGCCGCGACGTCAGCAGCCGAATGGCAACATTGTGGCGATACTGAGGCGCAGAGTTTAGGAGACGCGTCCCTCCGTCACGCCGGCTCCAGTGGGTCGGGAAGAAGAGGAGGGGCGGGGAGATCGGCCCGGGCGAGCGGCGGAGGCTCACAAGCCCCCGGTCCCGACCACCTATCCGCCTGCGCGGCGCTAGGCAACCCGCGCCTCACCTCCGGAGCGCCGCAGACGCAGCACCGCGGCCTCGCTCGGGGGGCGGCCCGGGCGGGCGCGAGGCGCTGCCGCAGCGCAGGGCTTGTAAACAGATCCGGCCGCACGTGACCATGTGAACTACCTGCTCCTGCGACGCGTATTGTCTTTCCCGCGAGCCGCACCACAAAGGAGCGCGGTGGGTGCGAGTGCAAAGAGACTGGCGAGCGAGCGGGGAGAGCCGGCCGGCGCGCTAAGATGGCTGAAGGCTCCCGGCGAGGGTGAGCTGGGGGCGCGGTGCAGTCAGCCGGTGAGTCCTCGGGCGGGCAGGGCCGGCGGCGCCTTCCCCGCGGCCTGGCGCCGGAGCCACCATGTCGTTCGCACTCGAGGAGACGCTCGAGTCGGACTGGGTGGCCGTGCGGCCCCATGTGTTCGACGAGCGCGAGAAGCACAAGTTCGTCTTCATCGTAGCCTGGAACGAGATTGAGGGCAAGTTTGCCATAACCTGCCACAACCGGACGGCCCAGAGGCAGAGGAGCGGCACCCGGGAGCAGGCGGGGGCGCGAGGGGGCGCTGAGTCTGGCGCACCCGCGTCCGACGGGACCCGGGGGCCGGGCAGCCCGGCGGGCAAGGGTCGCCCCGAGGCCACTGCCTCCGCGACTCTGGGCAGGAGCCCCGGGTCCCGGAGGCGCCCCGCCTGGGCGGAGGGAGGCTCTCCGCGGAGCGCGTGCAGCCTTCGGGGGGACCCACTGCTGCGGAGTTCGGCCGGCAAAGGGGCGGAGAGCCCTCTCCGGAGCCTAGTGCGGGCCAACTCCAGCCCGGTCCGGAGGACATCTGGAGGCAGGGATGTGGCGGGGGCTGCCGCTGCGGCAGCCCCGCCGGCGCCCAAGGAGGCGCCGGTGTCGTCGGTGCGGGTAGTGAGCGCCTGCGGGACGGTCACCGAGGAGATCGAGGTGCTGGAAATGGTGAGGGAGGACGAGGCGGACCCGGCGGCGCTGGCGCTCTCGGACGCTGAGCAGCCGCAGCCCGCCGCCGAGCTGGAGTCCCCGGCCGAGGAGTGCAGCTGGGCCGGGCTCTTCTCTTTCCAGGATCTGCGCGCGGTGCACCAGCAGCTGTGTTCCGTGAACTCGCAGCTGGAGCCGTGCCTGCCTGTGTTCCCCGAGGAGCCCTCGGGCATGTGGACGGTGCTGTTCGGGGGCGCCCCGGAGATGACCGAGCAGGAGATAGACACGCTGTGTTACCAGCTGCAGGTTTACCTGGGTCACGGCCTGGACACCTGTGGCTGGAAGATCCTCTCCCAGGTACTCTTCACCGAGACCGATGACCCGGAGGAGTATTACGAAAGCCTTAGCGAGCTGCGGCAGAAGGGCTACGAAGAAGTGCTTCAGCGGGCCAGGAAGCGCATCCAGGAGGTAAGAACGTAGTCTGGGCTCCACTCATTGCTTTTGGTTCCTCCTCACTGCCGGAGGCTGGAGCCTCGGTCTAGGTTGTGCGCATTTGGGGCGCTTGTGTTTCTAGCTAGACAAGGGAAAAGGAATGGCTCCTGACCTATCTCCCCCTTTATTCCTTTCAATAGTGGGGAAAACCGTGGCTTTGCTTAGTTTGCTCTCTGAAGGAACTTGGATAAGTCTTTAGATTTCTGCCTCCCACTTATCACATAGATTCTATAAAGTGCTCTGTTTGCTACTAAGTACTGGTAATAAGATTAAAGCCATTTAGCAGAAAGCTGTCCCATAAGTATAAGCTAAATGAGCATTTCTCTTTGTCCCTGAAGTTGTTTCCAGCAATAATTACCCAGATTATTAACCTTACTTTCCTGGCGTCATGTTCATTTATTCAAAATGGTTTGTCTTATGGAGCAAAAACGGTCAGCTTTTTTGTCTCCATATGTGATTTGGCAACTTAGGCAAATTTACAAATCATTTTCCTCCAGATGAGTGGCCTGTCCAAATGAAAAAGCCCCTACTGACAATTGGATGCAAATGGACTTTGAAAGGTTTTATACACATTCTAGGAAAATAGCAAGTCTTTAAAGAGAGCTCATGTTTCACTCTTGTTTTAGGGAGAAAAAAGGCCCTGGGCAGGAATGTTTATTATGCTTTTGGACTTGAGAAGTAAAAGTAGTGCAAACACTTTTTCAAACGAATCTTTAAAATAACAGGAAACAATGGGAAAAGGTCTGAATGGTTATACACAGGGAGCTCTACGATGTGGAAAAGATATGTATAATTTGAGGTCATGTGTACTTATCAGCTTCTGCTGAAAAAACTACTAAAGAAGTACTCGTTCTCAAAGCAATTTATTATTTTTAGTATTAGTATCAATTGAGGTTGGAGTTGGGGTGGGGAAATGCCCCCTTTTATCGTGTTTATATTGCTGACATTGTGTTGTCATCTGTCAGCCTTGCCTATGTTTATGTACTACTTGAATCCTATTAGTGCTAGGAAGCTGGAGCCTTCTGGTTTCTTCATAGAATATTATGAAGTCTTTGCTAGACTTAAGGATTTAGGAAGTAATACTTTATCGCTTATCCCACAGTGCTCTCTTAAAACTTAGAGTGAATCCAGGTTTTGACTTCTGTTAGTTTACTTTATGCTAAACATCACTCATCATAGTATGATCCTGTAGTTCCAGGAATCTGTTTTTATTTCCCTTTTTATCATCTCATTTCTGGAGTCTGTGTTCTACCTTAAATCCTTTCTGGAAGGAAGTGACAAATCTTAAAATGGTCACATTCTCTTTAGAGTTTTAATAGTGACCGGTATTTCTTTTAAACTGCAAGAACAAAGTTAGTGCTTCTTTCGCTTATTCATTTTACAGGTATATGTTATCCTTTTTTTTAAAACTTTCTATGTTTTAATCCCTGCATGATGTAGGTATGTCTGCTTTTAACTTTATTGATACTCAGAAAAAATAATTATTTCTGGTTATTTCATTCAAACTGGGTCAAAAATGAAGGCTGCTGAAAAATATAGTTTATTACAGTTTTCTAGAACGCATGTACTTTTTTGAAAAAGAGTATTTTTCCTAATTAAGGTTATATTGACCATAATGTTTTATTCTCTTCAACAGAGAAAATTTAAACTTTTAAAGAGTATTTTGTTTTGGGAAAAACTCTAAATGAAGTCTGTTATAAATTCATTGAACATTAAATACATAAATTTTTAGTTCTTCGCTTAATTGAACAGTATTTAAAAAATAGCTATCAAGGACAACAAATAGGTTCGGTTATAATGCCCACCCTGATTTCTACTGGAAGGTTATTTTGGAAGAAATTAAGCTCAGTAGGGGGAAAGGATTGCATGATTAATTAGTGATGTCTGCCATGGGTGTGACAGTGGGAGTGTATGGCATAACTGCCATATATTTTTTTCTTCCCCATCTGCTTAAATTTTTTGCTGTCTTAATAGTTCGCAGTACCATTTTTTTCGGTAAAATCGTTGTATAAGTTGTGTCATTTTATCAATTCTATTGAGTTAGTAATTATGTCTAAATCTTTTTTTTTTTTTTTTAATTCCCAGTTCCACAATTCTTGTGGAATTGGCTATAGGTTTTTAAAAACTAGGTATATGTGGTAAATCAAACATATTCTTAGGTATGTGTTGCTGGAAAATTTGATCCTTTGGTCATGTTTTTCCTTTAATTTCTCTGAATCTGTTTTCCGGTTCTTTTTTCTACAGTCTTCCTTTTCCTATCCATTTAAAGGTTTCAGTTTAGAGGCCACACCTATTTGTGCAAAATGGTCAGTAAATTGTGGAAGGAGGGTTTTTTTTTTTAATAGAACAGACTGTACAACGAGACTGTAAACTTCTCAAGGCCACCAGCCTTGACAGTATCATGGAATTCTCTTCTTTGCCACCCCTAGTTCAGGGCCACACATCTTGTGAGCACTCTTAATAATAGTGGACAAAGGACACCAGTTTTTGTTGTTGTTGTTTTTTAGTGTTGCAGGAATTTAAAAGATTTAGAAGTGTCATTTTAATGTAAAGTTGTGAGTAAATAAAAATTTTGAGCTGATAAATGTAAATTCCTCAAGGACCATACTGTTTAAAAACTAGGAGAAAAATCTCTTAAAACTGTAAATACTGTACATAACTTCCTAAATAAGGAGTTGTTATCTGGGGTTGGTGAATTTCCTATAAATTGAGGGGAGCTATAGATGGACTTTAATGGAGTACCTTAAGTAGAATGCATAGGTGTCTGTATATGCATGGGCATAGTCACAGTTTTGGAGGGAAAGGCTTAAAGGTGTTCTTCAAAAAGAGCCTTAAAACCTCAATTATAAATTATCTGCTTTGTAAGCTTAGGACATAACCTCTATTGGAATTTAATTTTTGGAATATATTTATGATTTAATATGGGGTTATAAGAAGTAGTCCTATATCTGTCTTGTGGAGTATTGAAGAATTAAACCTTAAGTTTTCTGCCAGAAGTTTTTATTAATGGTTTACAAATTTGGTCAGTTGACTAGTTTGTGAGGTGGTACAATTTATACAATATTAATGAAATTATTTTTATATGACATAAGAATTGTAGATTGTGTACTACTTAGGGCTTTAATCTTGAGTACAAATGAAATGTGAAATTTATTACATGGTAGGCTTGTCTTGGACTTTTACAAGGATTTACTGTAAGTAGTGCTATTTATATAGCAAGCACTAAATCCCTGAATGAATCAAGTGCCACCAAGGCCTCTTGGAATGGTTTCAACAGTAGCCTTGGTTGTTGGTTAAAGCTAAGTATCATATTACAAGCCATACCATGGTTTACCTTTGATGACGTGGATTTTGTAAATAATGGTTTCAGTATAAGGACAACTATTGAAATGGTTGTGGTCCTTTAGATAGTAAACCTTAACTATGATGGTAGGCTTGATTAAAATCTAAAAATCATTGTTCACTTTGGAATTTATGATGTTTACAAAACTGCTCAATTCTAACTTTTCCAGTTGAAACCACTGAGAGAAGCATGTGTTTTCACAAGTAGCCATGTAAGGCACACAGTAGACAGAGCGTACTCTGTTTGGAGTCCGAAAAACCTGGGCTTGAATTAGTACTCATCACTTCTGTGACCTGTTTAGTTATTTAACCTCTTTAAAACAGAGAAATGGGGAAAATGCTTAAAGGATTTCCGAAGAATTAAGACATGAAGAAGTACCTAAAATGTGTTTGGCACTTATAAAGGAGGCTTCCAGAAAGTGTTGCTTCAAGGCACTGTAAATATTGGCACTACTCAGGTATTGGGGCGCTTCACATTACCTATCCCCTTTCATCCTCCACTCTATCTTTTGAGACAAGTGGCGTTTTATACATATTTTACTGAAGCAGAAGTTGAGATTTGGCCAATTTTAAACTGCTGAGAAGTGACTAAACTCAGAGATTCAAACTTGATTTGTCCTAATCCAGACATAGGCCTTTTCTACACATGCCTTGTTTCCCTGATGACATTAGAAAGGATGTCAGTCTCCGCTCCTGAGAATGGGAGGGTGGCATCAGTAATTTAAAATCTAGTCAGGTAAATAATGAACTTTTAAATTAAGGTAACTTGTTTGTTTTACTTCAAATTAATCATGATAGGCATAGTGTAGGGCACAGTCCACACGTTGTGTTTTAGAAGTAGGTTGCCTAGGGTGCGAGGATGGGTTTATGTTAGACAAGACTGCCCAATCACTGTTTTCTTTTGTATTTTAAAATGACTATAAACAACTCCTGACTTGAGTTGTTTAAGAGAAGGAGCAAGGAGCTCTATGAAGATTGTTTACTTATCACCCCTCTTCCCAATTATGACTTTACTAATTTTCCTGGAAAACTAAGATTAGCTACAGAACTCCAGAGCACTGCTGAAGCCCCAACTACAGACAGTCCCCGACTTAAGGTGGTTCAGTTTTAAGATGATATGAAAGTGATACGCATTCAGTAGGAACCGTATTTCAAATTTTGATCTTTTCCTGGGTACCTTACTCTTGTAACACTGGGCAGCACGCTGCAGCTCCCAGTCAGCCACAGGGTCAGTAGGGTAAAGAACCGTTCTGTGCCCATACAACCTTTCTGTTTTCACTTTCCGTACAGTATTCAATCAATTACATGAGATATTTAACACTTTATTATAAAATAAGCTTTTGTTAGATGATTTTTACCCAAGTGTAGGCTAATGTGAGTGTTCTGAGCATATTTAAGGTAGGCTAGCCTAAGCTACAATGTTCAGTAGGTTAGGTGTATTAAATGCAGTTTTGACTTACAATACTTTCAACTTATGATGGGTTTATCGGGCAGTAACCCCAGTGTAAGTCAAGGAAGATCTGTGTATACATTAGAGAAATGACAGTCGTTTAGGAGTCCTAGGATGCTGGTCTTTGGGTCAGTGAGCCACAACCCATGATTAGGTATAAATAGTAGAAGCAGTCTCTGGAAGGACATAATGTACTTAGTTGCAGAGGACAGAGCTGTTCTGCCTGGATATTTCCATAAACATGGTGCAGACTGCTCTTTTACTGTAAAACAGTTAAGGAATAATGAAGCTAAATGAATTTTGTGGGATTCTTGAAAGTTGTGATGAAAGACAACAGTTGTGATGAAAGACAACAACGTTATTGTAACAGCTGGAAACTGTTAAAATAATGACTTAGATATTTATCTCTTTCTTCAATCCTATGTCCCAATAAACTTTTGGCCATTTGTCATATTACTGAAAAAAAAAAAGGTAGGTGTAGAAAAAAAGTTGAATATATGTTTCTCAGTTAGTGTTTCTGTAAAACAGAAACATGGAGGCTGGTGGCAGGATGGCAGCTTTCCTGATAAATAATTTATGTGCTGGTTTCTCTGCTTGCCATTTAACATCACATGATTCCTGGCCCACCAGATACTTCACAGACATGTTTCCTCCTTGCTAAAACAAGACCAACTTGGACAAATACTTTCGTAATGTGAGTACTATCGTGTGTGTGTGTGTGTGTGTGTGTGTGTGTTGAAGGGAGAAGGTGAGTGGGAGGTTTGGTTTGTCAGACATAACAGTTGTTGTGGTTGAATTAGCAATCTTCATTCCCAAAATCTTAACGTAACTTTAGTCTCACTGTTCTCCATTGCTGTTTTATTTGGCCTCTTATTGATTGTAGAATATTGTTGGAAGTGGTACTTGAAAGCACAGGGTGGCTTTCCATTGATGGTTAGATGTATGTGTGCTTATATTTTTGTAATGGGAAATTTCCCTGTGGCTCTTTTTACTACTCATTAATAGGCCAGGATCTGCTCCCTCTGAATCTACCCAGTTTCCTTAGTTGTCATAGGAGAAAAATTAAGTTGTATGGGTAAGAAACATAGGCAGTGAAGACTGAACAATAGTTCTTGGTGCTGTTTGTTTTTTGATAGAGGTGGTGAAGTTCATTTGGCTTTTCAAGCTTCTTGTAGGGGACTGTTAATACCAAGTAGCCTTAACACAGAGTTAAGTTACTAAAACTGCATAGGAGCAGAGAAGGATTCATTAAGCAAAAAGCTAGAAATTTTTGAGTTGTTTTCTTAAGTGTGGGGAATTGCCCTTATGCTTGTCCTTGAATTTTAAATTTTATATAGTTATAATTGCATATAATAGACTTTTTTCAGACTATAGGGAAGGTTTTGTATAATAGGCTATGAAATAAAAATAGGCCTTGTGAGCTAGACATTTTATAGAGAGTGGTCTTAAGGATAAATGAAGTTCATTTAATGATTTGGGGCTTTATTGTAACTTCTAAGGTTACAGTGAGGGTGATGGCTTGGGGCTTAGTTTATTCAACAAATATTATTAGTGCAATGAAGTAATATAGGCACAGGGAGAATACAGTGATAAACAAGAATGATCATTTTCTTCAGGAAAAAAATTTTAATTAAAATTGGTTACCAAGTCATCCTGCTGCTAACAATTAGTTGAGGTAGGGTACTTTTTAAGAAATGTCTCACTGCACTATCTTAATTAGTGCTTAGTGGAAAGAAAATTTATTGAACATGGCTCAGGAAAATCTGTGTTTTTGTCCTAGTTGTGATACTAGTTGCTTGACCTTATGCTGTCACTTACCCTCTGTGGGCGTTAATTTCATGTTTGCAGAATGAAATTACAGTCTTCTTTTCCATAAGGATCCAGGGCAGTTTACAAACACAGTGTGGCAACTGTTGGGACCTGAGCCACTTGTTTTATGTGCTTGTATCCAGGTTTGGGTCCCTCTGCAGTAAGGTGACTGTCTAAGACATAGCACTTCTAATGTTGCTAAAGTTTCTTCAGGCTTTGAAAAAGCTCTGATTCATTTTTGAGTACACGAGGGCACTGAAGCAGGCAGGAGTGGTGTTTCTGCCTGTTTTTTATATACGTTTTCTAGTCCTCACTTTGTTCATTATCAT
Source organism: Delphinapterus leucas (assembly GCF_059928025.1). Lineage (NCBI taxonomy): Eukaryota > Metazoa > Chordata > Mammalia > Artiodactyla > Monodontidae > Delphinapterus > Delphinapterus leucas. The sequence goes on from NC_143131.1 coordinate 64,189,105, forward strand.
TACTTGAGGGTTTTTTGTGTGTGTGTGCTTTTCCCTATGGACTTTATTGTTAAAACTGCTTTCCCATCATTTTTTTGATAACTTGCTAAAGTTACACTTACAAAACCGTTTAATTACTAAAATTATTTCTGAAAGCCATTCTTCCTCTTCACCTTGCTATCTGAGTCTGTCCCGTCTTTACTGACTCTTAACAGGGTAATAACTGGGGCAACCAATATGTAGAGACGTATGTGAGGCTCTAGTTTTTTGTTTTTTTTTAATTGATTCATTAGTTAATTTATTTGTTTGGCTGCGTTGGGTTTTCGTTGCTGTGCACAGGCTTTCTCTCGTTGCGGCGAGCAGGGGCTACTCTTCGTTGCCCTCTATGGACTTCTCATTCTGGTGGCTTCTCGTTGTGGAGCACGGGCTCTAGGCGGGTGGGCCTCAGTAGTTGCAGCACATGTGCTCAGTAGTTGAGCACGCAGGGTCAGTAGTTGTGGCACACGGTCTTGGTTGCTCTGCGGCATGTGGGATCTTCCCAGACCAGGGCTCGAACCCATGTCCCCTGCATTGGCAGGCAGATTCTCAACCACTGTGCGACCAGGAAAGTCCTGAGGCTCTAGTTTTTAATGATCACAATAACTAATTTTTATTGAATGCTTCCTGTGGGTCAAGCACTGTGCAGAGGTATTTAAATATTGATACATTAAGTTAGCATGTTGATAGGAGTTAAGAGGTAGGGTTCAAGTGAGTTTGAGCCCTGGCTCCTCCACTTAATAGCTTTAGGTATTTGGGCCCACCTGATTCTCTCAGTGCCTTAGCTTCCTCGTCTGTAAAGTGAGGAGAATAATACTGCTGCCTCATAGAGTGATTTAAAAGTAGCTTTTATGTAAGGTACTTAGAACAGTGCCATTTACTCAATAAACACTTGATAAATGTTAACTCTTATTAATATTAATCTTCATATCAACCTAACAGGCAGGGATTTTACAATAGAGGAAACAGGTTCAAAGAGATTAGATAAACTTGCCTAAGATAACATATCTGTGTAAGAGAACCAGATTCAAATCCATGCCTGATTCCAGCTGGTTTTCTTAACCACTAGACTATCTTCACCCCTGTAAAAAGGGAATAAGGCTAACTGATAAACTTAGCCTTTGTCAAATTGAAATACATGGTTAATGTCTCATCATTGGACAGAAACATTAACAGTGTCTGGCTGATGACTTTTTTTGGGCCTTTGTCAAATTGAAATACATGGTTAGTGTCTCATCATTGGACAGAAACATTAACAGTGTTTGGCTGATGACTGTTTTTGGAAAACCTTGATTATGTACATATACTGTAATCAACCATGTTGTCTGTCATTGGAGAACATTGTAATCCCAGAGGAGGTGAATTTAAATTTGTGCATGTATGTTACATAAAACTCTAATGTGAGACAGAATGCATATGTCTTTCTTATACAGACTCATAAAAATAATTTTCCTGTAACCACAGGAAGAATAAATGTTACACTGATGTTTAAATATCTGTTGTAATTTCTGTTCTATATTAAGCTAGCTAAGGGTGAGTTGGTTTAGATGGTGTGATAATAGCTTACTTTTAAGAAAATTTATTTTCTCCTCTAAACATTTCCTGATACTTTTTCCCCCCACAGTAGAAATAGGGAATTTGGTGTATTTTAAGGTAAGACCTGAAATCTACCTCGTTTCTCATGCTATTTATTCCCATTTCAAACAATTGGTACATAACTTTGAATAGTTAATACTATACTCCCCTTCCCCTCATAACTATACTAAATAATTATCTTACTTTTCTGGCTAGGCAGAGGAGGAAGGCAGTTAAGGATGTTAACTCTCTTGATACATTTTCAGTTGGAAATCCTGCCTCCTTATTTTTCCCTTTTATATTAGGTGATGTGAGTTTGGGTATTGGGGTTGCCAAATGAAAATGAAAGGTTATGACAAGTAGGGTTAGAGAAAGGGAGTTTGGGATTGACATGTACACACTGCTGTATTTAATATAGATAACCAACAAAGATCTACTGTATAGCACAGGGAACTCTGCTCAATACTCTGTAAAAACCTAAATGGAAAAAGAATTTGAAGAATAGATACATGTACTGTATGTATAACTGAATCACTTTGCTGTACACCCGAAACTAACACAACATTGTTAATCAACCATACTCCAATATAAAATAAAAATTAAAAAAAAAAAGAAATGGAGGATTAAGAGAGAAAGGGACAAGAATTAACTTTAGCAATAGCTGAACATGCATTATTTTGGTAAAAGGAAATTATGTGCCAGCTCACAGTGAAGCCTGTCGAGGTGCTTGATTTTTGTAAACAGTGTGTTAAAAGGTCTCTGGCTCCCTGGAGGGCCTTGGAGTTGGCTGTTGAGCAGGTTTTACTCTATATGTGGAGTGTTAATGAGACCTAAAACTTGAAAGAAAAAAAAACTTATTTATTTTTATTGAGTTATAATTGATTTTCAATATTAGTTTCAGGTGTACAACATAGTGATTCAAAATTTTTGTAGATTATACTCCATCTAAAGTTACTGTAGGACTTCCCTGGTGGCACAGTGGTTAAGAATCCGCCTGTCAGTGCAGAGGACATAGGTTTGATCCCTGGTCCGAGAAGATCCCACAGGCCGTGGAGCAACTAAGCCCGTGTGCCACAACTACTGAGCCTGTGCTCTAGAGCCTGCAAGCCACAACTACTGAGCCCGTGTGCCACAACTATTGAAGCCCGCACACCTAGAGCCTGTGCTCTGCAACAAGAGAAGCCCCCGCTCACTACAACTAGAGAAAGCCCGTGCACAGCAATGAAGACCCAATGCAGCCAAAAATAAATAAATTTATATATAAAACAAAACTTTACTGTAAAATATTAGCTATATTCCCTTTGCTGTACAGTATATCCTTGTAGCTTATTTACTTTATACATAATACTTTGTCCCTTTTAATCCCCTTACCTCTATTTCACATCCCCCTTTCCCTCTCCCCACTGGTAACCACTAGTTTGTTCTCTATATCTCTGAGTCTGTTTCTTTTTTTTTGTTATGTTCATTCCTTTGTTTTATTTTTTAGGCTCCATATATATGTGATATCACACCGTGTTTGTCTTTTCTGAGTTGTTTTACTAAGCATAATACCCTCCAGGTCCATCCATGTTGTGCAGATGGCAAAATTTCATTTTTTAAAAATGGCTGAGTATTATTCCATTGTATATATATTCCATTGTATTTTCAGTCTTCCTAGACCCAGAAGATTGGTATCATTCACGTAAGGGAAAGATGATAGACTGGTTATGAGTAGGGACAGATAAGGCAGTGGTTAAGAGCTTGAGTTAAGCTGTGGAGGATTCACTTCTGTCTTTCACCAGCTACCTAACTTTAGGCAAGTTCTGGTTCTTTGCCTCTGGTTCTTTGTAAAATGGCATAATAGTTATACCTACATCACTGTGTTATATGTACATACTGATTAGTAAATGCATACTGATTCAGAAATGTTAAATATGAATTTTAGAACTGAAGAACTATGGAGTCATTCATGCATTGGTTACTGCTTTCTCATGTTGCTCCTACACCCACTTTAGTTTAATCTCACTATTTCATCCTTGGACTATTTCAAGGATGAAAATATTGAAACTATTCAATAGTTTGAATAGTTTGGATGTATGGACTATTTCATCTCACTATTTCATCCTTAGCTCCCCTTCAGTGTCTTCCTTGCATTGTAGCCTTTGTATACCTTGCTCCCAAACTATTTTATGATGTGGACCATTTTTAAAGTCTTTATTGAATTTGTTACAATGTTGCTTCTGTTTAATGTTTTGGTTTTTTGGCCCCGCGGCATGTGGGATCCTAGCTCCCCGACCAGGGATCGAACCTGCACCCCCTGCATTGGATGGCAAAATCTTAACCACTGGACCACCACAGAAGTCCCCCAAACTATTTTAAAGCATTACTTTGCACATCTTCATACCCAACATACACACACCAAACCAAACTCTTCCATTGCTTACCATTGTCCTGTGAACAGATTCCAAATTCCTGACATTCGGAGTCATGCATATTTTGGTTAGCTTGCCAGTCTCTTGTCTCTTTCTCTGCTCTACGTGAACCTTTCATTATTCTAGTCAAGCTCTTTTACCCATTATTCACTGAGCTCACTGTACACCATGCTCCATTGTATAGGACACCCACCCCACCCATGTTGTCATTCTTTTGTCTAAGTTCCACCCTTCTTTCCAGGGCCAGGTCAGGTGCCCTTCCTGAAGAAAGTCATTTCTGAGCACTGTCAGAAACCAGAGGACTTGCTGTCAGAAATTCGGAGATCAGAGAGGCCTTATGTTACATACGGTTCATATCATCCATAACTGCTGCCCTGGTTTTTCTCCTTATGGACCCCTTCTACCCTTTAAAATGCATTTAACCAGGAGACAGAGATGGGTTTTGTTGTTATTTTTTTCTAATGCCTGAATTCCCCAGTGTTTCTGTACACAGCAGGTGCCCGGTAGATGTTTTTTGATATGTTATAAAGGTGGTTTCTGTGTATGACATGTATACATGTACCTAACTTTTTTTTTTTTTGCGGTAAGCGGGCCTCTCACTGTTGTGGCCTCTCCCGTTGCGGAGCACAGGCTCCGGACGCACAGGCTCAGCGGCCATGGCTCACGGGCCCAGCTGCTCCACGGCATGTGGGATCTTCCCGGACCGGGGCACGAACCCGCGTCCCCTGCATCGGCAGGCGGACTCTCAACCACTGCGCCACCAGGGAAGCCCTGAAAACCAATTTTTAAAATATCAGAATGGGTCATTACTGTCAGTAGCCCTTACACTTTGTATAATTGGATTTCAGCATTAACAGTTGTTGACAATCAGTGATTAACATAGAAATAACAAAAATGATTCAAACAAGAACAGAGCTGAGCAGTGCTTTGTGAATGTGGAAAATGTGTGTGGCATTGGTCCTTACTTGACAGTTGGGGAAACAAGTCACCTAGACCTAAGGGCAGTTCCTAGGGCCACAGATCCAATTTCATTGCTGGTATAGGCCTCTCCCATCTGAGCTCCTCATTGCTAGTCTTGAGTCACCCTTTTCCACAAATAGATGATTGTTTGCATGTCTTAATAATTAATGATGATATTATTTGTAGATTTTTATGTTGCTTCTTAAACATCTTTTCTTTTTGGCTGTGTTGGGTCTTTGTTGCTGGACGCGGGCTTTCTCTAGTTACTGCGAGCAGGGGCTACTCTTCGTTGTGGTGCCCGGGCTTCTCATTGCGTTGGCTTCTCTTGCTGCGGAGCACGGGTTCTAGGTGCGAGGGCTTCAGTAGTGGCTCGCAGGCCCCTAGAGCTCATGGGGGGTGTCTGTAGTTGTGGAGCGTGGGCTCAGTAGTTGTGGCGCACAGGCTTACTTGCTCCGTGGCATGTGGGATCTTCCTGGACCAGGGATCAAACCCATGTCTGCTACATTGGCAGGCGGATTCTTAACCACTGCACCACCAGGGAAGTCCTAAACATCTTTTTTTTTTTTCTTTTTTCCTGGCTGTACCTCGAGGCATGTGGGATCTTAGTTCCCAGACCAGGGATCGAACCTGCACCCTGTGCAGCGGAAGCACAGAGTCTTTAATCACTGGACCACCGGGGAAGTCCCTAAACATCTTATTAATTAAGGGGAAAAAAATGAGGCACTCTTTGGGGTTTGACACATTAAAGTAGGAAGAAAGTTATGAAACTCTGCTCAGGAGAGAGTTTAGCTTCTAAATTTTATACCTAGGACTTCAGAAATTATTCTAGGATCTTCAAGGCTAGTGGCAGTCCTATAATCCTGAAGTCAGAAAGAGGACTCTAGAACTAACTCTGATTGGCACGGTGCAGGATGGGGACTCCACAGTTAAGCACAGGAGGTGCTCTTTTTCTCTCCTGTATTTGTAACTTTTCACTGGGTTAGAAGCCAAGTTGAATAGGATTAGGGAAGGGAGTAAATGGCACAAGGTAGTTTTGTTCTTTCTCTGTTGCAGTGGTTAGGGTTAGGGGAGTCTTGAAAGAAATTATTTAAAAGCTGTTGTCACTATCTCCTTTAACAACCTGATGAAAGTTGTGGGTCCTTGCCCTAGAGAAATTTTGCAATAAGCAGAGCTTTGTTTCAAAAATCAGCGTAGGTTAAAAGCTTAGTTTTTATCAGGTTAGATCAGGGGAGGCAAAAAAGGTGTCCATTAGGAAAGCTGGAAAGAAGGGTAAGGGAGAAGTGTTCTACTTATTAGGCTAATATATTTAATTAATGCTTTATATAATTCTGCTTCATTTCTTTTAAGTGAATCGGTAGAGCAAAATAACTTTCTAAAATTGCATTAGAGATGTGTCAGATTTGGAAACAAATAATTCAGCTCTTTACTTTCAGCCCCTGTTCCCGCCTGTCCTCCTTTCCTCTGCATCCTGTAGTGAGCATCTCTATATTGTATTGGGTTCAGTTGAGCCCTTCTGAAATCATCCTTTGCAGGCATGTTGTATTCTCAGATACATCTGCGTTCTGACTCCGTTTGTGTCCATCAATGAATCTTCTCAAATTAGCAAACAGCATTTTCTCCATTTTAAATTCAGGCCTTCCCTGTACATCCCAAACATCCTTAATCCTAAGCAAGCTGACTCTCTTTCCAATTTCTTTGTACGCTTTTTTGTGTGTATTATTTATAGCACCTTTTACATTTCACAGTTCATAACCTGCAAATAGCCACAGTTCAGTTTATTTAGTCCCTGGATTTAGTCAGCTTTGGTTAGCAAAATAGAAGATTAAATACGTTACTATAACAGGTTGTGATTATATTTTACAGTTGAATTCTTTTATCTGAGTTTATAGGAAATGGTTTAGACTAAACAGTCTAATGCTTAGTAAATTGCATCTTTTGACATTTTAAAATACATTTCCTTTAAGATTATTTTCGGATCCTTAGATTAAAATAGATTGTGAGTTGAACCTATAATTGGTTTTTAGGTAATCGAATGTTAGAAAAACATGAAACTTTATAGCAAAGAAGACAAATTAATAAATTAGCAGTGTTAGGTGAGATGCCTTGAGCTTCTCTGCAGGAGTATTAAGTTTAGTTGGTTCATAATAGCTTTGCAGAAGTACTGCTCTGTTGATCAAAGGCATTTGGGAAATAAATGAATGTTAATATTTGAATAGAATAACTGATTTTCTTTCTTGTGGTTGCATGTCTGTGTAGAGTCCTATTATGATTTAATTAACAAGCATATAGTGACTTGATGTTTTTGTGTTGGTACAAAATAGTATCTAAACTGTTTGGTGCGTTATATTTACTTTAGTGTCTCTGTAAGAAGAGCTCAAAGAAGCTCAGTATTTGAGGATTGTCTTACTGATGAATCCTGTCATTTGAGTGCTTGTAAATGGCTCGGGGAAATTTATTATTGAGGGACGTTGCTATCATGTTGGGTTTTTTCTTATTCTTTTAACAGTTTTGCTATTCCTAGGACTCAGTAGAAAATCAACGTAAATGTTCCATTTTCAAGTGGAATAAAAAATAAAGGGCTTCTGTGAATGCACATTTTCTTGCAAGGAGAGAATTATTGCCTTTATTAAAACTATAAAAAGATAGTTTAGGGAATTCCCTGGAGGTCCAGTGGCTAGGACTCCGTGCTTTCACTGCCGAGGGTTCGGGTTCGATCTCTGGGGGACTAAGATCCCACAAGCTGCAAGGCGTGGCCAAAAAACAAAAGTTCATGATTCATTGTAAAGATTACCATTGTTTTGCTGCTATTATACACTCACCTCACCCCACCCCCCCATTTTCTTGTCCTGTTCTTCCTTAATCTGGTTATTTTATTTCTGACGTGCTGCAGCCTTGGTGTTAAGCCATGGTGGAGGTGAGCACCTTTGCCACGAGTTAGAACTGATTTCTGGGACTTGAGAAGAGTGTCGTGATTAGAAATTGATTATTCACACAGCTGCTATTACTTTCATAATCCTCCTTTTCACTTGTAGCTTAAAATAGATGACTTAACACATGACTTAGCTACTTATGAATAATAAATAGGTGAGCAAAGGAAGAGAAGTGTGTATCATTTTCATATTTCTCATACTTTAGTAAAAGTTATATGTGTAGTTTTGGATATTGTGGCAAAGGGGATAATTTAATTTTCCTTTTTTGTTGTGTAAGCCAGGATACTTTTGGGGTGGGAAAGTGAAGAAGAAATAGAGTATAAGACTTTCCTTTTAAAAAAAGAGTGTATTTACTTGATAGATCATGATTGAAAAGTGGAATGTAAACCCAGCTCCTTCCCCCATCTCCTCATCTCTTCAGAGACACCTCAGAGGCAGTCACCCATAAGTTTCTTGTGTGTCTTGCAGATTCAGTTACATGTACAAAGACATAGAGTATATATATGTCCTATTTTCCGCCTTTAAGCAACTCAAATGGTAGCATGTTATATATATCTTGGTTTTTTTTTTTTTCCTCAATAAACAGTATTTCTTCCAGTTGCTAGATAATGCTCCATTAAATCGATTTGGTTTGATATATAGGTTTTTCCTGATCTTTTGCTGTTGAAATAGCATATCTTTTCCCACATGTGCATGTATATCTACAGGATAAAATTCTGTAAGAGGAATTGCTGGGTCAAAGAGAAATATGCATTTTGTTGAAATTGCTTTCTGTAGAGGATGTATCAATTTACACTTTTTCACACAAAAGGAGGAGGTTGCTATTTGTTTCTGTATCCTTTTAAACACAAGACTGTATTTTCAAAACCTTTTGATCTTATCCATGAAAAGTTTCAGTTTGTGATTTATTTTGAGGTATGAATGAGTCTTCATTTGTTCGGGAGTAATTTCTGTGAACTCATTCCATTTTCTACCTATTTGTTGTTTGGTTTGTTTTGATCTTGGAAATTGTCTATATTGCAAATATTTTTCCCATTGTTATTTGTTTCTTGATTTAGTTTTTTTGTCTGTAGCCAGATGATTTTGTTCTTTGCATTTAAATTGTTGGCACTGCTGTAATTTTTTTGGTGTAAGGAATAAGGTGGGAGTCCAACTTTTTTTTATTCCTGACTAAATGACAATTATCACAGACATTTCTTGAATGATTCATGCTTATTGTGCAGTAAACTTTCATATATCTGAACTCTTTACTACTTCATTGTACTTGGTGCTTATATTAAATATTTATGCTACCTGGTAGGCCATTGCCTTTCTCCACAATTACTCTTTATTAAAAAATTGCGGGGGGGGCGTGGAACTTCCCTGGTGGTACAGTGTTAAAACTCCATGCTTCCAATGCAGGGGGCATGGGTTCGATCCCTGGTTGGAGAACTGAGATCCCACATGCCTAACAGCACAGCCAAAAAAAATATTATTTTTTTGCTATTTTATTCTCTTATTTTTCCATGTAAACTTTATTTTTTAAACATCTTTATTGGAGAATAATTGCTTTACAATGGTGTGTTAGTTTCTGCTATTCACTGCTATAACAAAGTGAATCAGCTATACATATACATACATCCCCATATATCCTCCCTCTTACATCTCGCTCCCACCCTCCCTATCCCACACCTCCAGGTGGACACAAAGCACCGAGCTGATCGCCCTGTAGTATGCGGCTGCTTCCCACTAGCTGTCTATTTTACATTTGGTAGTGTATATATGTCCATGCCACCCTCTCACTTTGTCCCAGCTTACCCTCTCCCCTCCCTGTGTCCTCATGTCCATTCTCTATGTCTGCGTCTTTATTCCTGTCCTGCCCCTAGGTTCTTCAGAACCTTTTTTTTTTTTTAGATTCCATATATATGTGTTAGCATACGGTGTTTGTTTTTCTCTTTCTGACTTACTTCACTCTGTATGACAGTCTCCAGGTCCATCCACCTTGCTACAAATGACCCAATTTCGTTTCTTTTTATGGCTGAGTAATATTCCATTGTATATATGTGCCACATCTTCTTTATCCATTCATCCAATGATGGACACTTAGGTTGCTTCCATGTCCTGGCTATTGTAAATAGAGCTGCAATGAACACTTTGGTACATGACTCTTTTTGAATTATGGTTTTCTCAGGGTATATGCCCAGTAGGGGGATTGCTAGGTTGTATGGTAGTTCTATTTATAGTTTTTTGAGGAACCTCCATGCTGTTCTCCATAGTGGCTGTATCAATTTACATTCCCAGCAACAGTGCAAGAGGGTTCCCTTTTCTCCACACCCTCTCCAGCGTTTATTTTTTGTAGATTTTTTTGATGATGACCATTCTGACTTGGTGTGAGGTGATACCTCATTGTAGATTTGATTTGCATTTCTCTAATGATTAATGATGTTGAGCATCCTTTCATGTGTTTGTTAGCAATCTGTATATCTTCTTTGGAGAAATGTCTATTTAGGTCTTCTGCCCATTTGGATTGGGTTGTTTGTCATTTTGATACTGAGCTGCATGAGTTGCTTGTATATTTTGGAGATTAATCCTGTGTCAGTTGCTTCATTTGCAAATATTTTCTCCCATTCTGAGGGTTGTCTTTTCGTCTTGTTTATGGTTAACTGTGCAAAAGCTTTGAAGTTTCATTAGGTCCCATTTGTTTATTTTTGTTTTTATTTCCATTTCTCTAAGAGGTGGGTCAAAAAGGGTCTTGCTGTGATTTATGTCATAGAGTGTTCTGCTTATGTTTTCCTCTAAGAGTTTTATAGTATCTGGCCTTACATTTAGGTCTTTAATCCATTTTGAGTTTATTTTTGTGTGTGGTGTTAGAAAGTGTTCTAATTTCATTCTTTTACATGTAACTGTCCAGTTTTCCCATACCACCTATTGGAAGACGCTGTCTTTTCTCCATTGTATATTCTTGCCTCCTTTATCAAAGATAAGGTGACCATATGTGTGTGAGTTTATCTCTGGGCTTTCTGTCCTGTTCCACTGATCTATATTTCTGGTTTTGTTCTGGTACCATACTGTCTTGATTACTGTCACTTTGTAGTATAGTCTGAAGTCAGGGAGCCTGATTCCTCCAGCTCCATTTTTCTTTCCCAAGATTGCTTTGGCTATTCGGGGTCTATTGTGTTTCCATGCAAATTGTGAATTTTTTTGTTCTAGTTCTGTAAAAAATGCCATTGGTCATTTGATAGGCACTGCATTGAATCTGTAGATTGCTTTGGGTAGTACAGTCATTTTCACAATGTTGATTTTTCCAACCCAGGAACACGGTATATCTCTCCATCTGTTTGTATCATCTTTAATTTCTTTCATCAGTGTCTTATAGTTTTCTGCATACAGGTCTTTTGTCTCCTTAGGTAGGTTTATTCCTAGATTTTTAAAATTCTTTTTGTTGCAATGGTAAATGGGAGTGTTTCCTTAATTTCTCTTTCAGATTTTTCATCATTAGTGTATAAGAATGCAAGAGATTTCTGTGCATTAATTTTGTATCCTGCTACTTTACCAAATGCATTGATTAGCTCTAGTAGTTTTCTGGTAGCATCTTTAGGATTCTCTACGTATGGTATCATGTCATCTGCGAACAGTGACAGTTTTACTTCTTCTTTTCTGATTTGGATTCCTTTTATTTCTTTTTCTTCTCTGATTGCTGTGGCTAAAACTTCCAGAACTATGTTGAATAATAGTGGTGAGAATGGGCAACCTTGTCTTGTTCCTGATGGTTTCAGTTTTTCACCACTGAGAACGATGTTGGCTCTGGGCTTGTCATATATGGCCTTTTTTATGTTGAGGTAAGTTTCCTCTATGTCTACTTTCTGGAGGGTTTTTATCATAAATGGGTGTTGAATTTCGTCGAAAGCTTTTTCTGCATCTATTGGGATGATCGTATGATTTTTCTCCTTCAATTTGTTAATATGGTGTATCACATTGATTGATTTGCATATATTGAAGAATCCTTGCATTCCTGGAATAAACCCCACTTGATCATGATGTATGATCCTTTTAATGTGATGTTGGATTCTGTTTGCTAGTATTTTGTTGAGGATTTTTGCATCTATGTTCATCAATGATATTGGCCTGTAGTTTTCTTTCTTTGTGACATCTTTGTCTGGTTTTGGTATCAGGGTGATGGTGGCCTTGTAGAATGAGTTTGGGAGTGTTCTTCCCTCTGCTATACTTTGGAAGAGTTTTGAGAAGGATAGCTGTTAGCTCTTCTCTAAATGCTAGAATTCTCCTGTGAAGCCATCTGGTCCTGGGCTTTTGTTTGTTGGAAGATTTTTAATGACAGTTTCAATTTCAGTGCTTGTGATTGGTCTGTTTATATTTTCTATTTCTTCCTGATTCAGTCTCGGAAGGTTGTGCATTTCTAAGAATTTGTCCATTTCTTCCAGGTTGTCCATTTTATTGGCATAGAGTTACTTGTAGTAATCTCTCATGATCCTTTGTATTTCTGCAGTGTCAGTTGTTATTTCTCCTTTTTCATTTCTGTTGATTTGAGTCTTCTCCCTTTTTGTCTTGATGAGTCTGGCTAATGGTTTATCAATTTTGTTTATCTTCTCAAAGAACAAGCTTTTAGTTTTATTCATCTTTGCTATCGTTTCCTTCATTTCTTTTTCATTTATTTCTGATCTCATCTTTATGATTTCTTTCCTTCTGCTAACTTTGGGGTTTTTTTTTTGGTTCTTCTTTCTCTAATTGCTTTAGGTGTAAGGTTATGTTGTTTATTTGAGATGTTTCTTGTTTGTTGAGGTAGGATTGTATTGCTATAAACTTCCCTTTTAGAACTGCTTTTGCTGCGTCCCATAGGTTTTGGGTCGTTGTGTTTTTATTGTCATTTCTTTCTAGGAATTTTTTGATTTTCTCAGTGATCTCTTGGTTATTAAGTAGTGTATTGTTTAGCCTCCATGTGTTTGTATTTTTTACAGGTTTTTTCCTGTAATTGATACCTAGTCTCATAGCGTTTTGGTTGGAAAAGATACTTGACACGATTTCACGTTTCTTAAATTTACCAAGGCTTGATTTGTGACCCAAGATATGATCTATCCTCGAGAATGTTCCATGAGCCGTTGAGAGGAAAGTGTAATATGCTGTTTTTGAACAGAATGACCTATAAATATCAATTAAGTCCATCTTGTTTAATGTATCATTTAAAGCTTGTGTTGCCTTATTTATTTTCATTTTGGATGATCTGTCCATTGGTGAAAGTGGGGTGTTGAAGTCCCCTACTATGATTGTGTTACTGTCGATTTCCCCTTTTATGGCTGTTAGCGTTTGTCTTATGTATCGAGGTGCTCCTATGTTGGGTGCATAAATATTTACAATTCTTATATTTCTTGGATCAATCCTTTGATCATTATGTAGTGTCCTCCTTTGTCTCTTGTAATAGCCTTTAAAGTCTATTTTGTCTGGTAAGAGAATTGCTACTCCAGCTTTCTTTTGATTTTCATTTGCGTGGAATATCTTTTTCCATCCCCTCACTTTCAGTCTGTATGGGTCCTTAGGTCTGAAGTGGGTCTGTTGTAGACAGCATATGTATGGGTCTTGTTCTTGTTTCCAGTCAGCCAGTCTGTGTCTTTTGGTTGGAGCATTTAAACCATTTACATTTAATTATAAGTATGCATGTTTCTATTACCATTTTCTTAATTGTTTTGGGGTTGTTATTGTAAGTCTTTTCCTTCTCTTGTGTTTCCTGCCTAGAGAAGTTCCTTTAGCATTTGTTGTGGAGCTGGGTTGGTGATGCTGAATTCTCTTAGCTTTTGCTTATCTGTAAAGGTTTTAATTTCTCCATCGAATCTGAATGAGATCCTTGCTGGGTAGAGTAATCTTGGTTGTAGGTTTTTCCTTTCATCACTTTAAACATGTCCTGCCACTCCCTTCTGGCTTGCAGAGTTTCTGCTGAAAGATCAGCTGTTAACCTTTTGGGATTCCCTTGTGTGTTAATTATTGCTTTTCCCTTGCTGCTTTTAATATTTTTCTTTGTATTTAATTTTTGATAGTTTGATTAATATATGTCTTGGCGTGTTTCTCCTTGGGTTTATCCTGTATGGGACTCTCTGCGCTTCTTGGACTTGATTATTTCCTTACCCATATTAGGGAAGTTTTTAACTATAATCTCTTCAGATATTTTCTCAGTCCCTTTCTTTTTCTCTTCTTCTTTTTGGGACCCCAATAACTCGAATGTTGGTGCATTTAATGTTTTCCCAGAATCTCTGAGATTGGCCTCAATTCTTTTCATTCTTTTCTCTTTATTTTGTTCTGCGGTAGTTATTTTCACTATTTTATCTTCCAGATCACTTATCGGTTCTCCTGCCTCAGTTATTCTGCTATTGATTCCTTTTAGAGAAAATTCTTAATTTCATTTATTGTGTTGTTCATCATTGTTTGCTCTTTAGTTCTTCTAGGCCCTTGTTAAACATTTCTTTTGTTTTCTCCATTCTGTTTCCAAGATTTTGGGTCATTACTGTCATTACTCTGAATTGTTTTTCAGGTAGACTATTTCCTCTTCATTTGTTTGGTCTGGTGGGTTTTTACCTTGCTCCTTCATCTGCTGGGTATTTTTCTGTTTTCTCATTTTGCTTAACTTACTCTGTTGGGGTCTGCATTTCCCAGGTTGCAGGTTTGTAGTTCCCGTTCATTTTGGTGTCTGCTCCCAGAGGGTAAAAGGTTGGTTCAGTGGGTTGTGTGGACTTCCTGGTGTAGGGGACTGGTGCCTGTGTTCTGGTGGATGAGGCTGGATGTTGTCTTTTTGGTGGGCAAGACCATGTCCGGTCGTGTGTTTTGGGGTATCTGTGAACTTGTTATGATTTTAGGCAGCCTCTGTGCTAATGGGTGGGGTTGTGTTCCTGTCTTGCTAGTTGTTTGGCATAGGGTGTCCAGCACTGTAGCTTGCTGGTCATTGAGTGGAGCTGGGTCTTAGCATTGAGATGGAGATCTCTGGGAGAGCTTTCGCCATTTGATACTGTGTGCGGCTGGGAGGTCTCTGGTGGACCATAGTCTTGAACTTGGCTCTCCCACCTCAGAGGCTCAGGCCTGCTACCCGGCCAGAGCACCAAGACCCTGTCAGCCACACGGCTCAGAAGAAAAGGGAGACAAAAAAAGAAAGAATGAAATTTAAATAATTAATTAAATAAAGTCATTAAAATAGAAAAAATTATTTTAAAAAAAGTAATAGAAAAAAGAAAAGAAGAGAGCAGCTAAACCAAAAAACAAATCCACCGATGATAACAAGCCCTAAAAACTATACTAAAAAGAAACAATGGACAGTCAGAACCCTAGGACAAATGGCAAAAGCAAAGCTATACAGAGAAAATCACACGAAGAAGCATACACATACACATTCACAAAAAGAAAAAAGAAAGTTTTATATATATATATATATAAATTAAAAAAGGAAGAGAGCAACCAAATCAGTAAACAAATCTACCAATGATAATAAGCTGTAAATACTAAACTAAGATAAACATATAACCGGAAACAAATTAGATGCAGAAAGCAAACCCCAAGTCTACAGTTGCTCCCAAAGTCCACCACCTAAATTTTGGGATGATTTGTTGTCTATTCAGGTACTCCACAGGTGCAGGGTACATCAAGGTGATTGTGGAGATTTAATCCGCTGCTCCTGAGGCTGCTGGGAGAAATTTGCCTTTCTCTTCTTTGTTCACTTAGCTCCTGCGGTTCAGCTTTGGATTTGGTCCCGCCTCTGTGGGTAGGTCACCTGAGGGTGTCTTTTGGGAAGTCTGAGGTCTTCTGGCAGCATTCAGTCGGTGTTCTGTAGGAGTTGATCCACATGTAGATGTAGTTTTGATGTGTTTGTGGGGAGGACGGTGATCTCCACGTCTTACTCCTCCGCCATCTTGAAGGCACCCCCTCCATGTGAACTTTAAAATTGGCCTTTTCTTATGCCATGAAAGTGTGAAGAGGTTGTTTTATTACCATGTGAAATTTATAGATTAGTGAGAATTGATATTTTTATTTTTACTCTTCCATTTATTTACTTTTTTTGTACCTTAACATTTTATTTACATGGCTCTTAAAAGATTTAAGTTTATTCCTAGGTATTTTTCTGTTTTGTTGCAGATGGAATCCTGGCTGGTTGTTTTGTATTTAATATGAAAGGGGCTGTTGGTTTCTGCATGTAAATTATAACACCTTACTGAATTCTATTTCTCTTGTGATTTTTCAGTGTATTCTAAATTGGGATTCTCAATTGCTAGTTTTTAAATTAATGGATAGAATTCTATCAAAAGAACTGGAATATCTTCATGATCATTTCACTGTTTCTTTGTAGTAGTAAAAGGCTAAATTATAGTTTTAAAAAAACAAGTAAACACACCAGAATGAAGGGAGTTATTTAATTTGATGATTTTAATGGCCATCGCTTTTATTTTTTAATTTTTTGTTTATTCTTTTTTTTTTTTTTTTTTTTTTGCAGTACGCGGGCCTCTCACTGTTGTGGCCTCTCCCGTTGCGGAGCACAGGCTCCAGACGCGCAGGCTCAGCGGCCATGGCTCACGGGCCCAGCCACTCCGTGGCACGTGGGATCTTCCCGGACTAGGGCACGAACCCGTGTCCCCTGCATCGGCAGGTGGACTCTCAGCCACTGTGCCACCAGGGAAGCCCTGTTTATTCTTATTTATTTATTTATTTAATGTATTTGCCAGGGGTGGGGGGTGAGTTATTGCTTTTAAACATCCAGTTTCATTGAATGGCCCATGTATTAGAGGTAAGATCCTGGCCAGGCCTGGAGGTAAGGCCAGGCTGACATTGTCTCTTTGTACCTGTCTTTCTTTTTTAAACAGGATTTTCTTTTTGTTTTTTGTTTTTTTTTGGCCACTTTGGGTCTTTGTTGCTGCACGCGGGTTTCTCTCTAGTTGCGGTGAGCAGAGGCTACTCTTGGTTGCAGTGCACGGGCTTCTCATTGCGGTGGCTTGTTGCGGAGCATGGGCTCTAGGTGCTCAGGCTTCAGCAGTTGCAGCACGCGGGCTTCAGTAGTTGCAGCACACAGGCTTCAGTAGTTGTGGCTCACGGGCTCTAGAGCGTAGGCTCAGTAGTTGTAGCGTACAGGCTTAGTTGCTGTGCGGCATGTGGGATCTTCCTGGACCGGGGATTGAACCCGTGTCCCCTGCATTGGCAGGTGGAATCTTAACCACTGCACCACCAGGGCAAGTCCCTGTACCTGTCTTCTAAAGATGAAGATCGTTCTGGGGTTGGCTTCAGTAGTAACTTTTTTTCGTTCTGGGGTTGGCTTCAGCAGTAACTTTTTTTTTTAGATTAGCTAAAAATGCTTTAATAGGGAACTGAACCATGAGAAATGGGAGTTTTGGCTTAATTTTAGTCTGAATAGTGGTAATTGAGCTAAAATAAAATAATACTTAAATAGTAAGAGAAAGAGTGAGAGGGGAAAATGATTTTAGATCCAGGAAAAAAAATGTTACATAACGTAATTCTACAGTTTTCAGTTTGAAAATTCAGTTTGAAAATGAACTATATAATTTGTATAATTTACAGAGACTTTTGCCTCATGTTGTAGTTAATGTGGCCATATAAGGTGTTTACTGAAGCAGTGCTTCTGAAACTTTGCTGTGCATACTCATCACTCATTCTGATTCTGGGGGTCTGGAGTGGGCTCTGAGGTTCTATATTTCTAACAAGTAATCAGATGTTGCTGATTCCAGACCATGCTTCAAGTAACCAGGTACTAAATGACCATGACTTTAATATGGTTATTTAGATAAGTTTAACTTTGTAAACTAAAAATCAAACAGGTCCCATTGATCAAATGCATCATTCTTTTTTAATACTTCATCATTGGTTTCACTGCTTATTAGAATGTGCTGATTTTACAGTCTCAATGGGATGTCCTGCTCACTAGTGTGTACCCTCTACTCCAGGGAGCACGGCACTCTGCCACCCCCGTCCTCCCATCCAGGATTCAAATGTGTGACGCTTTTTATTCATGTGATTTCTCCAGACTGGTTGCTCTTCTTCACCTGTCTGGCACTTCCCATCCTTCGAGACCCAGTTCAAATCCTAGCTTTAGAACATCTTTTTCAGCTGCTTTAGCCCACTATGAACCGTGATTGTCTTCTACAGTCAGTATTTTACTTACATGTCTGTTTGTTTGTTTCCCTAGTTAGATTGTAGACTTTTTAAAGATAAGGTTTATCTTGGACATTCTGCATTCCCTTCATGACCTCTCCTCACGGATATCTAAAAAACACTTTGGACACAGTGTCTCTGAATCCATAATTTTTGCCTCTAAAAACCTGTTTCTATTCCTGTGTTCTTTGTATCAATGAATACCAAAGACCTTAGGGTAAAGAGAAAATCCAGTCTTTCATCAAGTCCTGTTAATTTTATCTCCAAAGCATTTCTTAAATCTTTGCTTTTCTCTTCCTCCAATCTAGGCTTACATGGACTGACCCAGGAGATTATGAACTGAGCTATCTGCATCCACTCTGGTGCCCCTTCTCACCACTGTAGTATAACTCAGGCCTATCATGTATGTTAGTGTCTCCAGAATTGTCTTTCATTATGTTCCCTTTCTCTGTTTACTCCATTTTGTAAACCTTATTTTATGGTATCTGGGGATATGCCCGTCTGTCTTTCTAACTCAGTCTTCCCTTTACACTTTTATCCCTTTTTATCCTTCAGAATAAAAGTCAAGATTCCCTTACTTGGGAAAGTATTTATTCCCTAATGCTTCCCTGGAACCAGAGAGGTTTTTGAAGGAAAAACAAAATAACAACAGTCCTTTTATGGCATCTCTTTGCTTTCGGCATAAAGCAAGATCCCACTCGGTCTGGCCTCTGTCTGCATCTGTAAATTATTTATGTGTTATCTGTTGTTAAAATCCCTGATGTTTGAATTGATTTCTGTCTTCTAGTGGACCTCTATTAAAAACAAACAACAAGCAAAACCAACCTACCGAAAACTACTTGTTAACAAAGCAGAAAGATATTGTTTGATTAGTCTGATCACCTTAAAACAGTAGGGCTTAACAGGGATGAAAATCAGTGTTAATTGGATATTACGGATTTATTTTTAATGATTCTCGGTTTTATTTAAAAAATAAAAAGCATGCATACAGTGAAATATAAAACTATGTCTTTAAATAGGTTTGCTATCATTTAAAAGTTAATAGACTAAAAAAAAGTTAATAGACTGTTTTATCACTTTCAGGTTTATAGAAAAATTGAGTAGAAAAGCATTGTGTGCTTTTGTGTTATATCTAAAAAGTCATCAAACCCAAGCTTACCTAGATTTTCCCGTGTTATTTTCTAAGAGTTTTATAACTTTGCATCTTACATTTAGGTTTGTGATCCGTTTTGAGTTAATTTTTTATTTTTTTTTTTGTGGTACGCGGGCCTCTCACTGTTTTGGCCTCTCCCGTTGCGGAGCACAGGCTCCGGACGCGCACGCCCAGCGGCCATGGCTCACGGGCCCAGCCACTCCGCGGCACGTGGGTTCTTCCCGGACCGGGGCACGAACCCGTGTCCCCTGCACTGGCAGGCAGACGCTCAACCACTGCGCCACCAGGGAAGCCCTTGAGTTAATTTTTGAGTTAAGGTCTGTAGATTTCTTTTTTCTTTCGTACGTGGCTGTCCATTTGTTGAAAAGGCTGATCTCTTCATTGAATTCCCTTTGCTCTTTTGTCAAAAGATTACTTGACTGTGTGTGGGGGGGTTTACTTTTGGAATCTCTTCCATTGATCTATTCTTTTACCAATACCACACTGTCTTGATTACTGTAGATTTATAGTAACTAGTGAAGTTGAATGGAGAGTGTCAGTCTTTTAACTTTGTTCGTCAGTTGTGTTGGTTATTCTGGATCTTTTGCCTTTCCATATAAACTTGAGAATTCATTTGTTGATATCCACAGAATAACTTGCTGAGACTTTAAATGGCATTGCATTGATCCTATAGATCAAGTTTGGAAGAACTGACACTTTGACAATACTGAGTTTTCCAACCCATATGTGGAATACTTCCATTTAATTTGGGTCTTTGAGTTCTTTCATCAGAGTTGTGTAATTTTCCTCATAGATTCTGTACATAATTAGATTTATACCTGTGTATTTCATTTTTTGAATACTTGTATGCAGAACTGTGGATTGGGAGGGAGGGTTGTCTGTAAAGTTATATGCTGATTTTTAACTAGGCAGGGGTTGGCGCCCCTAACCCCATATTACAGTTGTTCAAGGGTCAGCTGTAATATGTACAACACAATATGATAACCAAAGCAAGAAGCTGGGAAAGAGGATAGTAGTGGAAACTTTAGGTATGAGAAAGAATAGCAGAATTTTGTGCTTTTGAGGAGATGAGACTGTCACCAAGTAAATGGACACCAAGAATAAGTATATAAAATAGTGTCCTGGGAGTCCCTGGTGGTCCAGTGGTAAGGACTCAGTGCTTTCACTGCTGTGGGCCTGGGTTCAATCCCTGGGGACTAATATCCCACAAGCCATGCAGCATGGCCAAAAATGAATAAATAAAAAAGTGTCTTGCCACATGGTTCATTCAAAGGTTCTTTAAATTTCAGCTTAAGCTTCCGTGCATAGCCTTTTCTCTCTAACCTGCTCTGAACTAGGTCATAGTTTTTCACCATTTCCCCACCTCTTATTCTTTCTCTTGGCACCCATTGTTTAATTGTGTTACTTTTTTTTTTTTTTTTGCGGTACGTGGGCCTTTCAGTGCTGTGGCCTTTCCCGCTGCGGAGCACAGGCTCTGGACGCGCAGGCTCAGCGGCCATGGCTCACGGGCCCAGCCGCTCCGCGGCATGCGGGATCCTCCTGGACCGGGACATGAACCCGCGCCCCCTGCATCGGCAGGCGGAATCTCAACCACTGCACCACCAGGGAAGCCCCCATTGTGTTACTTTTATTCTTTACTTTTTATTTAAATTTTTTTTTTTTTTTTTTTTTTTGGTGGTACGCGGGCCTCTCACTGCTGTGGCCTCTCCCGTTGCAGAGCACAGGCTCCAGACGCGCAGGCTCAGCGGCCATGGCTCACGGGCCCAGCCGCTCCGCGGCATGTGGGATCTTCCTGGACCGGGGCACGAACCCGTGTCCCCTGCATCGGCAGGCGGACTCTCAACCACTGCACCACCAGGGAAGCCCTATTCTTTACTTTTTAAAAAGTAATAATTTTCATAGCATTTATCACAGTTTGTAATTTTTTTTTTTTTTTTTTTTGCGGTACGCGGGCCTCTCACTGTTGTGGCCTCTCCCGTTGCGGAGCACAGGCTCCGGACGCGCAGGCCCAGCGGCCATGGCTCACGGGCCCAGCCGCTCCGCGGCATGTGGGATCCTCCCTGACCGGGGCACGAACCCGCGTCCCCCGCATCGGCAGGTGGACTCTCAACCACTGTGCCACCAGGGAAGCCCCCCAGTTTGTAATTTTTTAAAACTTTGTTTAGTTTGCTTATTTACTACACAGTAAACTCCATGAAGAAAGGAACCATGTTTTTTTAAAACATTTAATTTATTTTTCATACAACAGGTTCTTATTAGTTACCTATTTTATACATACTAGCATATATATGTCAGTCCCAGTCTCCCAGTTCATCCCACCCCTCACCCCCACTTTCCTCCCTTGGTGTCCATACGTTTGTTCTCTGCATCTGTCTCTCTATTTCTGCTTTGCAAACCGAAGAAAGGAACCATGTGTTTGTATGCCCAGTGCCTAACATGTATTAAGATGCTCAGTCCTTACTTGTTGAGAAATGAATGAATATCTTTATAAACATACATATACACATGAGTATCAAGGAATGCAAAGTAAGAAAGTTATAAAAATCTATTATAGTCAGTCTTAAACTCTTCAATAGAGTTGAGGGGTGTTTTCACCTAGATTTTGAAGTGATAGGCATGAGTTGAAGTTTTTGAAGGAATGTTCCAAATTTGGAGGAGGAAAAGAGTGGCAAGATTATTTGGGGAAATTAGTAAAATAATGTTGGCAAGAGTTGATAACTACTTTGTAGATTAGCAATGATTATATAAGTATGGGGAAAGCTACTAGATGCTGGGAAAAAAATTTTAAGAGTTAAGGGCAGGCAGATAGTATGGAATTCCAGAAAATGCAGAGAACAGGAATAATATGGTGACAGTAGTTAGAAAAGGATGTTTAGGCAGTGGTCTTGTAGTAAGACACCTAAGGCATGGAGATAAGTGATGAAAGCAATTAGTGCTCCTCATTCTCTTTAGTTCTGCATTTCAGAGTTCCAGGTCCTGAGATGATAGGGAATTTGCAAGTTTTATAGGTTATTACAGTTGGATTTCTTTGTAGTGAAATTTTCTTGTTCCACAGCTCTTGGATAAGCACAAGAATACAGAGAGCATGGTAGAGCTTCTGGACTTGTATCAGATGGAGGATGAAGCCTACAGCAGCCTTGCAGAAGCCACAACTGAACTCTATCAGTATTTACTACAGCCATTCCGAGACATGCGAGAACTTGCCATGCTACGAAGACAGCAGATCAAGGTATTTTTTTTTAAATCTAAATAGTAACCTGCCTGTTTCATAGTTCTCAGCGTGGCTGGCTATACATTTTAATTATTAGAGGAGCTTTTATAAATGTAAATATCTGATCCATTGTCCCCAGAGATTCTAGTTTGGTAGTTTTGTGATACATAGAGCCTGAACACCTCATTTTAAAAGCATCTGAAAAGGCGACTTTGCTGAGTAGCCAGGGCTGAGAAGAGCCTAGAAAATTTGTAAATACATTGAGATTCTCATCTTTCCCCCTTTCCTGTGCTTTTTTTCCCCTCTCCATCTACTCCTGTCTCCCTTTTAATGTTTTGGGTATTATCTAGTCTTAGACTTATTTAGTAGGAGTTTTGAGAACATTTGTTTTGGGAAGACCTTGTTTTGAAAGTTACAAGGCATTAATGGTACAGCTTTAAAATTCATGACATTTACTTTTGTGTGTAAAATATATATTACTTTTTTTGAGGCAAGTGTTAAGGGTTTGGTTTTATAGCTGACCTCAAATCGATGTTGCTGTGTTTAATTCACATGGAAATATTGCTGAACTAGGATATTAAAAAACTTTTTGTGTATTAATGCGTGAATTTGGAACATTATTTACGAAATTTATATCTGGGAAATTGCCACTTATTCTGAAAACTTTGTGCTTGGGGGCAAGAAAGAGTAGTATAATATTTGAAAAATTATTACAAGGTAAAGCATGTCTGTCTTTTTCCCTTTACTAATGAGTCAAGATATGGAGCAATACAGACTGTCACATAATTGACACACTCTCCTTTATTAATACTTTCGAAAAATATTGGGTTGTTAAGTCAGTTTTATCATAAACTTGGCATTTTGGGTAAAATGGTAACTAGTAACTAAGAATTTTTAGACACTACAGTTTCCTCCAATTTAAAAAAAATGAACTATAGATATTTGTCCATTGAAAACTTGACTGGAAGGCTAGGGATGAACTGGATGATATACATGGAGGCCCCATCTGCTTCTAAACTAAGCTGCAGTGTTTAGCTGAGATAATCTATATACAGCTTAACGTTGATTATCAGAATCTATGTGAATTTTTGCTTTCATATTATATCATGGTTTGTATTGAGTATTAATATTAGCAAATGGATTGAACCTTCTTGTCAGGCTGTATTGTCCACTAGCGTCAGTTATTACTCCATTTTTTTCCCCTGGGAAGCAGAGTATAGGTGAGGAGGAACAGACAACATATTTCTTAAACTGTTAACATTTTCAAAGGTAAAAATTGTATTTTACTGCATTGCCCCTCAAATGCCCCATCAACTATGATGATGAGCTAGTAAGAGAACGTGAACAAATTTGTGCCAAAAAATTCTACAACTTAGATGAAATGGATACACTTCTTAGGGAAATACAAATTGTCAAAATAGAGTCAAGAAAAAAAGAAAAAATTTGGTAGCTCTATATTAACAAAGTTGAATTCATAATTTAAAACCTTCTCACAAAGAAAACTCCAGGGCCAGGTAAAGGATCATTGGAGGATTTAAAAGAGGAAACACTTCCCAACTCATTTTTGAGGCCAGCATTATCCAAATCAAACGACATTATAGAAAAAAAGAAAACTACAGATAAACGTCCCTCATGAATGTAGATGCAGTAATTCTTAACATAATATTGAAAAATAGGATTCAATAATATACTGTGATTAGGGTTTATCTTAGAAAGGCAAGATTGGTTTAACATTACAAAAACTAATCAATGTAACTCACCATATTATTGATAAAGGAAAAAAATCAACATGTCTGGGTGCAGAAATGCACTTGATAAAAAAGTTCATTGCCCATCCATGGTAAAATCTCAGCAACCTAGGAAGAGAAGGGAACTTCTTTGAGCTGATAAAGGGTATGTGTGGAAAGCCTGTCTAACATCATGCATGATGGTGAATGACTGAATTCTTCCCCCACTAGGATTGGTAACTAGGTAAGATTGTCTGCTCCCACAACTTTTATTCAGTATTTCTCTGGAGTTTGTCGTCAGTTCAATAAAGCAAAAAAAAATAAAAGGCATATATAAATTAGAAAAAAAGTAGATTATTTGTTTGTAGATCATGCGATCACACATGTAAAAAAAATTAAGAATCTAAAAAAGCTACTGGAAATAATCTGTAAGTTTAGTTACAAGGTCAGTATTAAAGATTCAATTGCATTTTCTATCTTCCAGAAATGAAGTTGAAATCAAAAATTTTTAAATGCCCTTTACATTAGCATCTCTGAACATGAAATGTTTAGGGATAAATTTTATAAAATATATGAAAGGACTATATACTGAAAAATTATAAGACTTTGATGAGAAAAATTAAAGCATACCTAAATAAATGGGAGATAGACCATGTTAATAGATTGGAAGATAATCTATTAACAATAATCAATAACGTTTAGATGTCAGTTCTCAACTGATCTGTAGATTCAAATTAATATTCCAGTAGGGTGTTGTTTTTTTTTTTTTAAACTAACCAGCCAATTATAAAATAGCTAGAGAAATCCAGACATTGTGGTGATAGTATAGGATAGACGTGTAAATGAATGGAACTAAACAGAATCCAAAAATAAACCTGTGGTTGTATAGTCAGTTAGTTTTCTACAAAGGTGACAAGGCAGTTCAGTGGGGGGAAAGAATAGTCTTATCACCAAATGGTGCTAGAAGTGGATACCCATATAGAAATAATGAAGTCCAGGCTTCCTTATCTTATACCATACACAAAAATTAATTTGAAATACATGTTAGACCCAAACATAAAGCTCATAGTATAAAACTTTTATAACAAAACTAGGAAGTTTTTACAATCTTTCAGAAGGAAAGACAAAGGTTTTTTAGATAGGATGCAGAAAACTTCAGCTAAAAAAAATAAAATAAAATTGGACTTCACTAAAATTAAAATTAAATACTTTTGCTATTTTAAAGATTAAGAAAATGAGGAGGCCACACACTGAGAGAAAATAACTTGTAATACATCTGAAAGAGGAACTGTACAACTCAGTAAGACAAAACCCCAAAATTTTCAATATGAGCTAAATATTTAAAAAGACACAAAGAAATGGCTAATAATCACATGTGAAGATGCTCAACATACTCATCTAGGAAATCCAGATTGGTACCACAGTGAGATACTATTACACACCCATTGAAGTGAGTATAATGAAAAAATTCTGGCCCTCCCAAGGGCTAGTGAGGATGTAGAGTAAGTGGAATTTTCATACATTGCTAACAGAATTTTAAAGTGGTACAACCACTTTGGAAAACAGTTTGGCACTTTCTTCAAAAGTTAAACATATATGGTTGATCTTTGAACAACCCTTGGGTGTGGTTCCAGGACCTGCCAGTGATAACAAAATTTTCAGATGCTTAAGTCCCAAAGTGGCTTTCCAGATCGTGGTTCCCCATCCGTGGATTCAACCAACAGCAGATCTTGTAGCACTGTAATATTTATGGGGAAAAAAATCTGCATGTAAGTGGACTCATGCAGTTCAAATCCATGTTGTTCAAGGGTCAACTGTACAATACCTTACAACTTAGCTGTTTGTCTCTTAGTTACTTATACAAGAGAAACGAAAACATCTGTTCACAAAAAAGACTTATATACCAGTGTTCATGCCAACTGTATTCCCGGTAGCCCCAAACTGGGACAACCCAAACAACCATCGACAGGTGAATGGATAAACAAAATGTGGATAAAATGGATAAACAAAACCGTCCTGTATATGTGTGAAGGTATGGATGGCAAAGCAGTACGAGAAGGTATGGATGGCAAAGTAGTACGAGAATGTTTTGGAGGTGACGGAAATGTTTTGTATCATGATTGTAGTGGTTGTTTCTTGGGTGTATACAGCAATCAAAACTCATCAAATTGAGCACTTTAGATGGATTTACTTGAACACAGTGTATGTAAATTAAATCCTGATTAAATAGCTTATAAAAAATTGTGCTGAGCAAAAGATGCCAGACAAAGAGTATGTGCTGAGCAAAAGATGCCAGACGAACTGTGCCTCCATTTACATGGAATTCTAGAAGATTGTCCTAAACAGCTGTTGCCTGGGGTGGGGCCAGGGAGATCCACTGAGAGGAAGCGGATGTAACAGAATCCTTTGGGGAGATTGATGTGCTTCAAATCTTGATTATGGTGCCTGTTATCACGGGTATATATATTTGTCAAAATTTACACTTAAAACAGGTACATTTTGTTGTATGTAAATTATAACTCAGATGATTTTTTAAAAGAAAAATGAGCAGTATGTACAAGTTTATGTAGAGACACAAAATGAGGTGATCACCATTGCCTGAAGATACATGGAAAAAGGGGATGATCAAGCTTCACCACTGAAGAATAAGAATTCAGTAGGAAGTGAGTACATATGTCTGTATTGGAGATTGGAATTGAGAATATTCCAGATAGGTATATAAAAACAGGAATGGTATAGTGAACAGGCATAATACTAGGGCTTTTAGTCACAATAAGTTATTCAAACATTACTGAATCACCAACCCAGCACCATGAGTGGAGACCAATAAGTGGCATGGCTGGGATTGAAACACATGTTTGACTGCAAAGCCTGCTCATTTAGTTATACCACAGGGTGTGAATTGTTTGATATGCCTCAGTCTAAGGATTTGTAGGAGAGGAATGATGGTCAGGGGCTAGAGTGCTATCTCATCCTATGGAATTTGACCTTTAGCCTCTTTAAAATACACACCTCTTTCGGAAGCTCCCAGACTCTAATACGCTGGTTCTTAAAATGTGACCCCCAGACGAGGAGCATCAGTATCACCTAGAACCTTGTTAAAAATACAGATTCTTAGGCCTCACCTCAGATCTCCTTTGCTGAAACTCTAGGGAGAAGCTCAGCAATCTTTGTTTTAACAAGTCTTCCCGGTAATTCTGATATGAAGTTTGAGAACCACGTGTCGAATAAAATTTGAAACAGCTAAGGGATGGAGCACACTAAATTCAAAGTTACATTCTCTCTGGGCCCCAGTTTTTTCATCCATAAAATGAGATTTAAACTACATGATGCTTGGGAGATTCCCTGGTGGTCAGGTGGATAGAACTTTCACTGCCGGGGCCCAGGTTCAATCCCTAGTCGGGGAACTAAGATCCTGCAAACTGCGTGGCGTGACCAAAAAAAAAAAGCTTAAATAAATAAATAAAAATAAATAAACTAGATGATCCTCTCTAGATTTTTAGGCCCAGTGTCTTAACGAGTCAGGGTTAGCAAGGTGACCTGATAGTCTTCCTGGATTAACTATAAGCACTTCAGACGCATTGTCCAACTTATTTCTAATGATTTGCTGAAAGTACCTAAGCTAGAAACTAGAAGACACCCTCACCTTTTCCCTCCCCTTTGTAGCCAGTCATGTCATTTTGCAATTCAGCTGTCTTCTAGTTGAAACTTGAATGTACTCTTCTTCCTCCACCCTTCCCCGGGACCAGGCAAATCTATAGGTGTCTTTATGTGAAATAGAAAAAGTCACCCACCTCCACCCTTATTCCAGCAGACAGATGGGCATATGCAGCAGTATGCATGGCTTGGCAAACGCCCTGGTTTTGTGCAGGGTGCAATTTTTACACCACTGGACCACTATATACTCTGCCATGTACACTATGAAATATATAGTGCTACCACTATACATTAAGGTACTTATCTCTTACCTCATCTATTTTTTCCTCTGGTTTCCTTGTCTTTAGATGTCTCTTACCTTCAAAAAATGCCTCATTTCACACTCTTACCTGGGAATAGTACACTTAATATTTGCTTTGAATGTAAAAGTGCATGAAATAGATGATGCCAAGTCTAATCATGTCATTCTCTTAATCAAGAGTCACCTTCAGATGACTCCTGGGCCTGGAAAATTCACATTAAGGTCTCTACTACATCAGTGTATTCACAAGTTTATCTTGGCATTTGTTTCACCTAAGAATTGGAATTTTTTTTAACTTACAATCTCAGCGAAGACAGAAGTAACACTTCAGCTTCTCATATAAAACCCAGTATCCAAGCTAGTGATGTACTTTATAATAAGCAGTTCCTTGCCAAGAAATTTGTGTTTATAAACTAGTCTCACTATCCTAGCTACCTAAACTGACACATTTTTTTCCATCTTAAAAACAGACACTGTTTTCTTTCTAGCCCTAAAATTCAAAACAGAGGTGTCATTGTTATTAGCACATGATCCAGCTGACCAATGCTGTACCTCTTCAAATTTGCCAAGTTAGGAAGAGAACTCAGTATCCTAGCTTAATGTCTTAGGTACAGTAAACTGTGATCATGTTTTTAAACAGTTGGCGGCAGCATTAGCTACTGAGTTTCAGAAGTCAGTTAAAAAACCAGCATTTAAAAAGCGTAGCATGTTTGTTTTCTGTATTTTTGAATATACATGTACAATGAAGGTAAAAATAATCTAACAACAAAGAACAGGTTATCGCCAAATAATTACCACCAGATTTTTAATATTATTTTTTCTCTTCAAAAAGATAATGCAAGGTTTCTCATTTCTGTACAGTGTTTAACTATGCAAGTGAAAAGGGTTTCTATCTTCATGATCTGAGTTAAGATTTTTTAATTTTGAGCACTGCCTGTTTTGGTTATTATGTTTCTGTTCCACAGCTGTGTCTGTTGGTCTGACCAGAAGATCAAATCAGTTATTTCAACAGAGGAAATTTTAAGAACCAGGTATAAAGTTGTTAACAAGGTAGATAAGAAGGCAACTCTTAAGATATCAGAGTTAATTGCAAAAGCAGCCACCACTCCTAGGATCGGGGGTTACAAAGGGAAGAGGTGGTAATTATTAAAGGATAGGTCCTGTGGAGCTGACCTCTGAGAAAGAAGACATTGCTCTTCTAGTGCTGGTGTGTCTGATCTCAGTGGAGAGGACCAGATCTCGGGGGATAGGGCACTGGTGGACAGGTGCCGGTTTGTCTTGGGCACACAAATGAGGTCAGTTCTGTGAAGGTTAAAAAACTGCAAACTCGATTCTGTTAACTCCTTCAAGAAGGTACTGCAGATGCTGGCATGAAGAAGCGAGTCTGGGATGATGATCACAGGAACAGCAAACAGGAAAGTCAAGTGATACAGATAGGAAGAAGCAAATCTTCTCTTTCCTTCAACTCTGAAATCTCCTCCAGCCCTTTCTGTTGGCAAAGGCTAAATGTGGTTTTCAGAGCCTGAACCCTAGCATCACAAGGCAGAAGGTTGAACTTCGGAGTTGATAGAATCTAAATACATTTTGACTTTCAAAGTCAGGGAAAAAACTTAGCTAACCTAGCTTATGGTCTTAGGTATAATAAACATACGAAG
Source organism: Delphinapterus leucas (assembly GCF_059928025.1). NCBI lineage: Eukaryota > Metazoa > Chordata > Mammalia > Artiodactyla > Monodontidae > Delphinapterus > Delphinapterus leucas. The sequence continues at coordinate 64,218,825 of NC_143131.1, forward strand.
TTTAATCATGTCATTGAAAAGGACTTCCGTCATAACGTGCCGAATAAGAATTTAAATTTTTGCTACAATTTATTAAATTTATCATACTATCAATTTATTAAATTTCTTTTTCATACTTGTGAACACTAATCTTTTGCTTTTTAACTTGTTTTAAAAATCAAAGGTAATCACAACAGATGAAAGCACAAAAACCTTGATGGTTTTATTACAGAAAACAAGTTTTCTAAAACCTTAAATGTAAACTGAAGTCTAAATATGCCACTTACTATTGCTGAGAAGCCCTCAGTGGTTTCCAGTTGCCTGTCACATGCAATACAAACTCCTCAGCCTCCTCATTGATCTAACCTACTTCTCTAGTGTTATCTCCCACTACCTTCATCTGTTTTACTTAAACTCCAGCTAGGCTGGACTGCTCTCTGTCCTTTACCATGCATTGAACTTGCTTACTTACCTCAAGGCTTTTGTTCAGGTTAATTCTTACCTACAGCATCCCTTTTGGGTGGTTCTCTTTTCCCATATGCTCCCCATGTAACTGTCAAAATCCTACCCTTCCTTCAAAGCCCTCTGCAATTTATGGGCCTCAGTAAAGTTTGTCCTGATCTAAACAGCTAAATGTGTTCAAAGATTATGGTATCATAAAATACTTTCCAGAAAAGGTTTTAATCAATTTATAGTTCCACCAGCAGTATATTATGTGTGCCTGTTTCACCATGACTTCACTGACTCTCTTCCTACGATAAATGGTTTGTCACCCTGCCATCTAAAAACAGCTATCTTGTGTCTTCTCCCGTCTCCTCTACCAATTTATTTTTAACTGGATTCTTTTTCTTTTTTAAATTTTTATATTATTTTGGAGTATAGTTGATTTACAATGTTCTGTTACTTTCAGTTGTACAGCAAAGTGATTCAGTTATACATATACATAATTCTTGTTCAGATTCTTTTCATAACTGGGTTCTTTCTTCACAGGGGAAGACATAGGTTCTCCCTCTCAACCTGCTCTGTGATCTCCCATTAAAATAAAGCAAGAGTGCCTACCCTTAAGCCTTATCCTCTTCTCCACCCTTTTCCCCTCTATTCACTCACACAAATTTCTCAAAAGAGTATTATACGTGTGTCTGCATTTCTCTCCTCATTAAAAACATGTATGGAAGTGAATTTTTATTCACTCATTCAGGAAATATTGTAGATTACCTAGTTCATGCCCAGCAGTGTGCTAGTGAAAAGCAAGCAAGCAGAGATAAAAACCACTTGTGCATTCTCTGCCCTCATGGAACATTCAGAGCAGAAAGGAGGTGATATAAAATAATATAAAGTATGATTGTGATAAGACTTAAGAATGAAGGCTATGTTTTAGATTGAAGAGCTTATACTGCCTATAATGGTGAGTCAGGGATGACATCCATGAACCAGTAATTGAACTGAGGTCTGAAGATATGGTGGGAATTAATAGGCAAAAGGAATTTGCCTGTACTCCAGAACTGTTGTCGCCGAGTTCACGCTGTTAGGTCCATGGGTACTGGTTGTGTATCTACTTGATCCCTAAGCAGTGTTTGATAGTGTTGATTTCTCCTCCATTGAATCTTGCTACTTACATGATTACAATTCCTTACATGAACTCATTCACTCTCGTTGCTTTAAATGTCTTCTAGTGTGTCAAGGGTACCCAAGCTTATATCTCTGGACATGACTTGCAAAGTTAAACTTAGTATGCAAAATGAAATCCTTGGCAATTCCACGTACATATTTTTTCCCAGTAACCCTAGGATCATTCTTGACCTCTTCCTCTACCTTGCCACTGTCCCCTTAACGTTGCTAATTAATTGTTCTGTGTGTGCTGAGCACTACAGGGAGTGCTCATATGTTTTTCCCTCTTTCTGGAAGACTTCATTTGCTTAAGGAGCAGTATATTGTTGCTTCAAGACTCAGTCAACTGTTTTAAACTGTTCCTTTGATTTCTGTTTATTGTACTGTTTAGAGACTATGACCTGCATTATTTCTACTTTTGAAATTCATTATTTTTTAGTGGTGTATGATAACTTACTTGATCAATTTTTTTAAGTGTGCCAGGGGTGGCACATTTTTCTCTATAATATTTTTTCCCCATCATCCTAATATGGTGTTGTTGTTTAAGTTTTAAGTTTCTTTCTCAGTATGTGGTAAAGCAGTACAGAGGGTCCATTGCTGTTCTTCCTGGACTGTAACTTTCTTCCATATTAACATACCGGTTTAGCACTTTTCTGTATTTTAATATTGATATTGTTACTTCTGTGACATTCACTTGGCATACCTCTGTCCATCATTTGATTTTCAACCTTCCTTTGTCCTTTTGTTTTAGTTGTGACTCTTATAAATAATACATAGCCAGTTTTTCTGTTACTTATATCCAGAGCCCTTCAGTAGGCAGATAGGCTGATTTTTATATATTGTCAATCTTATTTTATTTATTTATGTCAATGATTAAATAAGCATTTTATTGGCACAAATAATTCTTAAACTGAAAATACAATTATCGTAAAGGAGGAAATAAATTTCTCATCCCAGCACTTGAAAATCATCAGTCTTAAACATTTTGTTATATGTCCTTTGTATATAGAAAAGGGAAGGATGAAGAAGAAGATAGAGGAGGAAGGGGGAACAATTTCTGCATCAACTGTCTTCAACATTATTGTTAATTTAATTGTTTTGTAAATTGATAGCTTCTACTGCAGAGCAGGGAAAAACCAGTATTCTTTGTTTTAGTACCAAGCACAATGCCTGATATATAAATGTTCAGTAAATGTTAAAAGAGAGAAAGAAATGATCTTTTCCATTTTTCTTTTTTCTCTCTACAGATTTCTATAGAGAATGATTACCTGGGTCCCCGAAGAATTGAAAGTCTACAAAAAGAAGATGCTGACTGGCAGCGGAAAGCTCATATGGCTGTGCTGTCCATTCAAGATCTTACTGTCAAATATTTTGAAATAACAGCTAAAGCTCAAAAAGGTGAGTTTCCCAGTAGAATTATTTTTGTTAGGTATTTTCAAAAATGAGTGGTTTAAGTATTTTATGTTCGAAATAGTTATATAGAAAAGAATTAAAGACCACTCATAATCCTAGCAGTTAAAGAAGACTACTGTTAACAACTTAAGGTATATCCTTTCAGTCTTTTCTAGGCATATGTGTTTACATATAGCCCACCTTTAAAAAAATTAAAAGTGATGGGTATTAGTATAGCATAATTCAATTCTGACAATAATCGTTCACAGTTACAGACGTCATAGCTTAAAGTCCCAGTCACCAGCAAGACTCCCTGCCCTTCAGACACTACTTGCAAATTTGGGGTGTCCTTAGGCCATCTGTACGTCTAACCAACTGGCTACAAATTTGGGGTTCCTACAGCCCTTTTAGGTTCAAAAATTCACTCGCAGAACTCAGGAGAACACATACTTACCATTACAATTTATAAAGGATACAAATCAAGCCAAATGAAGAGATACATCTGGCAAGGTCTGTCTGGCAAGGTCCATTCCTTCCAACTCTCTTCCATAGGAGGCCACAGAAATCGTTCCACCACTCCCTGAGAAGCAGTTTAAATTATTCATTATTTTAATAAGCTCTCTATTTGTATACCTGGCATTAAAGTCGTTATTCAGGTTATTCTTTCAGCAAATCCATGTTTCCTTAAAAGTTTCACTCGAAGCAATTGTGCTGAATGAGAATACTTTCCTTGATTCCTCAGCATCATTTGGCATTGTCATTTAAAAAAAAACAAACAGTTTAATAGATGAAAAGTAGTACCATGTTTTTAAAATTTGCATTTCTTTGCTTATTACTGAGTGTTCATCTTTTTTGTTTTCATGTAATAATTGGTATTTGCATATCTTTCCTTTTTTCCCAGTTACTGTCTTCTGCCTATTTTTCTTTTGGGCTGTTTTCCCCCTATTGATCTATATAAGATCTCCTTGCATTCTCTATATATTAGAAGAGGAGTAAAATAGGCCTTTATTTCCTTCCTTATGCAAAGCCAGGTGTAGCCCAATTTTACTGCTTAGCTTTTAAAAACATCTTAAATGGGCCCTTTTCTGACAGGTATATGTATGTTAGAACATTAAGGTTTTTTAAACAAATTTAACATGATTCCTTGTAAACACCAGGACTGTTGCCTTCAGAGCTTTTTTACATATAATGATCACCATAGGGTGCTATTACATGGTTGTTATCCTGTTAATGTTATCAGTCATCTTAGCAAGAATCTATTCTTGCCAGCAGAGGGAGAGAAGAATCTGGGTTTTTTTTGTTTTTTTTGCAGTACCGGGCCTCTCACTGTTGTGGCCTCTCCCGTTGCGGAGCACAGGCTCCAGACGCGCAGGCTCAGTGGCCGTGGCTCATGGGCGCAGCCGCTCCGCGGCATATGGGATCTTCCTGGACCGGGGCACGAACCCGTGTCCTCAACCACCGGGCCACTAGGGAAGCCCAAGAATCTGTTTTAGAGGTGTTCCAATATTGTTCTAGGGGTATTCCGAGCATTCTGTATTCATAATTTTCTACATTATCTTCATATTCCTGAGCTGTTGGAAAATAACTCCAGGTGAAGTGAGCAGCAATTAGGCAGAAGAATACATTCTATCTAAAGATGTTGGAAGACAAAGTATTGACTAGCTCTTGTGGTAGGTAACAACCTGAGACTGAATTAGGACAGGGAACTGCTCCACAGACACAGTCCTTAAGTGGGAAGCAAGAGATAAGGCTCCAGACTATTTTTGTTTATGCAGAATGTTTGACTATATGCTGTGATTACAAGTTCAGGTAAAAATGATAGAAGCAGCAGACTAGGTATTTAAGCAACCTGGGTACTCATATAACTCTCCTTTTATAGGTGTGTAACCTTGGTCTTAAGTCACCAAGTTTCACATATCTATGTTGAAGGTGTTGATAATGCATACCATGCCTATTCTATAGGATTGCTGGGCAGATAAATAGAACACTTGGAAAAAGCACTTTGAAATTAACACAACATCGTGCAAATATGAGTGATTGTGGTCACGTGTGCATGAGGGAGAGAAGAAACAAAACAGACCATGTATTTGATTAATATTGCCATGTGAAGTGAGAGAAACATTTAAATATCTATTATTCTCTCATTAAATTTCCACAAGTCTTCCGAGGAGGTACTGTATTTCCTTATGTTTATTATTCAAGGGAATTTAGCCCAAGAACAGTTAAGTTTCTTCTGAAAGTTACATGTTGATGGGTAGAAGTGAGAATTTAACTCCAAGCTGTCTAACTCCAAACCCCCTGCTGTTATTTTTTCCCCTACAGTGCACTACTGTACTGATCTTATGGTTGCATAAATATTATCATACATTTTTAAAAGATAGAGATTTAAGATGGCAGAATCATTTGCTATGTAAGCAACAGAAGTAGTTATTATTTGTTAGAAACCCTAAAATAAAGGATCAGATCAATATTCAAATATGTTAGCATTTAAAGGCCAAAGAGAAACCAAAAGAACTATATTGAGAGGAGATTCTGAGTAAATAGATTGCTCATTTGTCATAAGAACTCAACAGATTTTTAAGACTAAATCAAGAAATGGTGACGTTCTTGAATGGAGGTAACTACCCAGGAGCAGGTTCCAAGTTGGTTGCATTTAGGCATTGGGACTAAGGGTGGGGGGAGAGCTGAGCATGAGAAACTGCTCTTTTCCACTATCAGCCTCTCTGTACAGTTTTAATTTTCAAGTATGTACTCGTATTATTGTCAAAAAATTAAAATTGAGGCAAATGTTACTGAGATACTTCTTGCAAAGAGGGTTATGATATAGTTGCATTGCAAAAGTATTAATCACTTACCTGTGAACGTATTAAAGAAACTACTAGAGAATGTACACTAATCTAAAGACTACATTAGGTACTGCGTAATCAGATTGCCTGACTCTTTTATGATAGTTAAAGCATGTCTGACCTATTAGGCATAAGGACCATAGGATGGTTGGGTTCATTTGTATAAGGACCCAAGATGAGCCAGCACCATGCTATTATCAGTGATAAACTTCTTTAACTGGAAGATACTAGGTGTTTGATTGTCAAGAAATGTTTCTTGAATGAGGCCTCTATTGTGGCAAACTAAAAAGTTCTTCCTTTTTCTGTGTGGTGGCAAGGAGAAGTTGGGTGTCTTCTTTGGGGCTTAGTTAGTTAAGCCCAGCACTAACTGATTCTGCTCCAGCACTAACCTTAGCAGAATCAGCTCCATGCTAATGTCTAGGATTTATTTCATCCTACCATTATCATTAAAATACGTTTGGAGAACTCAAAAGTATATGAATTTAAATAATTTTTAAATACCCTTTAATAGTTATGGTTCTGATTTCAACTAACATACCTAGGAAAAAGTATAAACCGTGACAGAATAAAGTTTTATAGAAACTTAGAAATTTAATAACACTGGACCAATGTGAAAAGAGTATTTTTTTAAGTAAGTTTTAAAATTAACCTGAAAGCTCAGTTTCATCTTCAGAAAGTTATCTCTGAGAATGACTATTGAAAATTCTTATTGGAGACATTAGAGAGAATCTAACATACTGTTGAATTATATTTTAGAGCTGTTATAGGTAGTTTATCATGAGGGTAGCATTTGTGTGTTTATCTTTGAGTGTGTGATCAGTGGAATCTAAGACTTTCAGTTCTTTAGTATCAAGTTGTTTCATGTCTTAATGTCTCAATGTCTTTTAAAAAATTATCCATAGCTGTATATGATCGCATGCGAGCTGATCAGAAGAAATTCGGTAAAGCATCATGGGCAGCGGCTGCTGAACGCATGGAAAAACTCCAGTATGCAGTTTCTAAGGAGACTCTGCAGATGATGAGAGCTAAAGAGATCTGCTTGGAACAGAGGAAACATGCACTAAAAGAAGAGGTAACAGGGCTTCCCTGGTGGCGCAGTGGTTGGGAGTCCGCCTGCCGATGCAGGGGACATGGTTTGTGCCCCGGTCCGGGAGGATCCCACATGCCGCGGAGCGGCTGGGCCCGTGAGCCGTGGCCGCTGAGTCTGTGCGTCCGGAGCCTGTGCTCCGCAGCGGGAGAGGCCACAACGGTGAGAGGCCCGCGTACCGGGGGAAAAAAAAAAAAAAAAGGTAACAAAAGCCGTGAGAAAAATATATTTAAAATTTTTTTTTAATAAGATGTGCTATTTGACTTTTTTTTGGTATAAGACTTAAATTTTTCTGACTCTACAGGCAGTTGTTAATTTTGCAGTACCTCCATGAGATGATGATAACTTTCACAATGGGGCCTCTGATAGAAGAGTTAGAGTTACGGCATTTTCACAGCATGCCAGCATGACTGTAGGCAGCAACTGTTAAAAGAAAAAGGAGCACTCATTTCCTATCGCCCCTTTGGTCCTCCCCACACCTAGGCAACTATTTTCTGTCTCTATAGATTTGCTATTCTCGACATTTCATATAAATGGAATCATAAAAGATGTGATTTTTTAAAATGCTTTTTCCCCCACGTAGTGTAATATTTTCAAGGTGCATCCATATTGTAGCATGCATCATTACTTAATTTACTTTTTTTGGCCAAATGATACACCACATTTTGTGCATTCACCAGTTGATGAACTTTGGGGTTCTTTCTACTTTTGGAGCTGCTATGAACATCCATGTGCAAGGTTTTCATTTATCTTGGTGTGAAATGCTATTTAACCTATTGAGGAACTATCAGACTGTTTTCCAAAGCAGCTGTACCATTTACATTCCCACCAGCAGTGTACAAAGGATAGAATTTCTCCACATCTTTCTTTACGTTACACTAAACAGTCTTTTATATATATTATATATATAATATATATATATTATATATATATATACAATAATAGCCATCCTGGTGGGTGTGAAGTGGTATCTCGTGGCTTTGATTTGCCTTTCTCTGATGGCATTTATGTCCAGTATCTTTCCATGTGCTTATTGGCCACTTATATATTTTCTTTGGAGAAGTGTCTATTCAGGTCATTTGCCCATTAAAAATTTTTTTGTGTGTGGGGGAGCTGTGCTGCTAGGCTTGCGGGATCCACTGGACTGCCGGAAAACTCCCTAAAATTGGGTTTTTTAAATCACTGAATTGAAAGAGTTCTTTACATATTCCAGATACAAGTCTTATCAAATATATGATTTGCAAATATTTGTTCCCATTCTGTGGCTTGACCACATTGCCTTCTAAATACATTGAGTATGTATTTGTGAAAGTTGTATATTCTCTAGAGAAGAACAAAATGTCATCACTGCTTTTATTAATACAGCTTTATGTAAAATATATTCTATGAATGTGCATATGCATGTCTCACTCTTGTTTAAAAAATAGTGTATGAGGTAATCTGTAATATTTTAAGGGTACGATCTAGAAAAATCTTTTTGTTAATGGATTTTAAATTATGGATTTAGATTTGTTAATGGATTTATTTTTCCCTTACATTTTCTGATTTGCTACTATTGTTAAAGGAAAAATTAGAACATGTTCTGAACTTTTCCACACTATTCAGAATTTTTTCACAGATTTCAGCTCCATCTCTCCTTCACCTGAGGCATTTCCACTCTAATCTTCTTTTCTAGTTAGCTTTCTCCTTTATGTTACTAGGTATCTGGAATTTTCTTAAGGTCTTGAACTTTAAAACTTGATATGCTAGCATTTTATTGACTGAAATAGAGTGCCACTGTCTTCATCAGATTGACTAGCTTTATTCTAACCAGGATGAATTGTAATGACAACATAGGGTGCCTAAAAGAGCTGCTGAGGTAAGATTTATAACTATGTGCTATTGCAAGAACATTTCTTACTGGAATTGGTCTCCTATGGTAGAGGAAGGGTGAGGCTGAAATGGGCCAGGGAGTCTGGCATGTTTATCTGTGGGGTCATTTTCCCTGGGGTTATCCTTAATAGTACCTTAGTAGTCTGTTTTTGAATGTTCTCGATTGTGTTTGAATTTTTCAGAGGATTTGGTAAAGCTGTCAGTTAGTCATTCTTGCCAGGTTTATGCCTGTTGAGTGATCCAGTATATGCATATTGTGCTTTTTATGTGTATCTGTGATGATGGCTGCGCTAGTTTCATTGGCATTAATTTAACATGACCACATGACTCAGGAGAAACAGACCAAATGTGATTTATTAAGCCCATCCCAAACAAATCCCTTGCTTTATAGTACAGTACAACTCTGTGGTTTAAATCATGGGGAGACTTTTGTTCTTTAAAAAAAATGTTGATATGTCACATCTCCTTAGGTTATTTTAAAAACAAAAACATTTTCCTGATGTGACAGTGGTATTTGCCATGGTATAATGCTAAACATCAAACAGTTTTCTAAAGTAACACTGCAACATTAAATATCACCCAGGCAAGCAAAATTACATTTGACTTAAAAATTTTTTAACCACACTTAGGAGTAAGTACTATTCCTTTTTAACCGAGTCTTGATTATCGTCATTCTCACCTCTTTTAAGTCACAGACTCTTGTCCCTTTATGAATTTGAAAGCTAGGAACACTGTACTCAGAGAAAAATATACATGTTCACACAGCTTTATACACAAATTTAGTAGGTTCTTAAATTATCTGTACACGAGCCTCTGATCCCACATCGTCTGCTGGTGTTCAGTTGCTTCATGGATTTATCCTGTCTGATTAGTTAGTATTCATTTCTAATCATAGCTTAATTCCTTGTTCTCTCAAACTAGATATGTTCTTATTTTTATTTTCAATGCAGATGCAGAGTTTGCAGGGCGGTACAGAAGCCATCGCTCAGTTGGATCAATTAGAAGCTGATTATTATGATCTGCAACTTCAGTTGTATGAAGTGCAGTTTGAAATCTTAAAGTGTGAAGAGTTACTGTTGACAGCACAACTGGAAAGCATCAAAAGACTTATATCGGGTATGATGTGTGTCTAATACATAAGTCCACAAAAAGACATTTGAATGAATGATGGAATTTCCCCATGTATTTGTTTGCGTACATAGGGAAAATGTACATGGACACCAGTTTTATTTCTTCTGTTGAGGCTAAGAAGACTTAATGTGAAGTCAAACAAGTGATTTAGTAGATGTAGCAGTGCAACTATGTTATTCCTTCCTACTTACTTTGTAAGTAACTTGCTTTGTTGCTTCAGCCAGAATCTGTATTCTCAAATTTTTTATTTGGGAGACAAGGTTCTTGGCATTTTACATTGAGCACTTAACTATGTGCCAGACACTGGCATACACATTCCCCCAAAGAGGTATATTTCCTAATCACTATTTTACAAAGGGGTAATGGCTTTGCCTGAGGTTATAGGATCAGTGAGTGGATCAGAGCCCTGTTCTGTCTGGCTCCATAGCCCATGCTCTTAACCACTACCCCTTGTTGCTGTTTTGTAACAGAAAAGAGAGATGAAGTGGTATACTATGACACTTATGAAAGCATGGAGGCCATGCTGGAGAAGGAAGAGATGGCAGTGTCTGTGCATTTACAGAGAGAAGAGCTACAGAAACTTCAGCAGAAAGCACGCCAGCTGGAGGCAAGACGTGGACGGGTTTCAGCCAAGAAAGCATACCTCAGAAATAAAAAGGTATAATAGGTTACATATTAATTGAATATAATCTTAATTTTACATCTTTTATTCCATTAAGTAATCTTTTATTTATTTATTTATTTTTCCATTACTTAATCTTTGACCCATATCCAATAATTCTAATGCAATTTGTCACTAATACACACACCTTTTAAAACTGAGTAAGAGTTATATCTTCTCAATACTTGGGCCATTATATTGACATTATATGGTTGTCTGAGCATTACCCTCTTAAACACAGAACAGCCAGTGGTGATATGCTGTTTGTCTCAGCCACCCAAAGGTGACTCTGATCATGACTACAGGATTCCACGTAATGCAATTCCCGGCTCCTTTTTATTTTAAGGAGGCCAGGGATGCTCTACAATTAAGTTGACTGGTTCTGACCTCAGTCTTCAAGGAAATCTTTATTTATATATAAAAGTGTGTACCAATTTAATCTATATTCTTCACTCTTCATTCTTATATTGAACTAAATCTGAGGTAGGGAAACTCAGCCCTGTAGATTCTGCCCATTTACACCGCAGCCTCTGATCTGCTGTGACCTATCACAGCACACAGCCAAGGGTCTCTGAATGGTCTTACCCCCTGTCCTCCCCTTTCCCTGCTCCCAGACCCCCAGATCCAATGGCTTAGGTGACAGAACTGCAGAGGGAAGGAGGAATGACAAAAGAAGGCTGGAAAGAGAGGAACTTAGAAACACTGTTCTGAGAAGAAAGATCGATCATACTTTACCAAAGATCAGAATGACTCTCTTTGTAACAGCACCCTACATTCCTTGTGGTCTGCATGTCAGCATCCCCAGGGTCACAGGCTCCGTGGTTAATCTGGCACCCACAATAGAATTTCATACCCAGGGGTAGTTCTCTGGCTATAAGTAAATCATGCCCTGCTTCTCCTCTTGAAAGAACAAAGACGGTCTCTGGCTGTGCCATGAGGACTTGAGGTCTATGCTTTGTGATTAAACTTTTCAAGAAGAATAATAGAAATAACATTGTTCTTTATGTATGTTATCTTCTTTTATTCTCCCAGTAGCCAAAAAGCATTCTGATACTTGATTTGGTGGCAAACCCAGACGTGAACATTTCTTGGTCCTACTTACTTTGTTCATCTGTTTTCACTGCAAAAACATCAGTAATACTTATTATGGGGTGCTGTGTCAGATCCTGCTGGAGTTACTGGGCAGTAGATGGTGTATGCAACATATCACCTTTCTAAAATTAAAAAAAAATTAATTTTGAAACACATCTGAGTTCTGTTCTTGATAAGGAATTGTAGACTTGTATCCTCATTTTATAACCAAAGGAACTAAGGCTTCCAGTCGTTAAATAAATTACCTAAGGAAAAGCAGCTAGTATGGGTCAAAGCAGGATACTATCCTAGGTCTGTGTGACTTGGAAGCCTGAGCCATTATATCACTATATCATGCCACTTCTCCCCCTTGGAGACTGCCTTGGACAGGTTCGATCTGTGATCAATACTTGTTAGGCAGTAGAGTCAACACAGTGTGGGTAAAGATAGGAAGGAGATAAAAGAGCTGCTTTAAAATACAGCTTCCTGGCCTGAAAGGTTATTCGTGTATGACTTAACGAGGTTATAAGAGTAATCTTTTGGTATAGCTTTGAGAGTGTTAGAAACTGTTTATCTGGAGGACTTCTCCAGAAGGACCCAGAGAAAATGAAGACTTAGCATGGTGCCACGAGGAAGTTGCCAGATGATAGGGTATGTGTAAAGAGCACATATCTCTTAATATTATTTTCATGTAAATCTGTAGCATACTATTATTGTACTTTCTAGTCTTTAAGGTCTCTTTTTAGCTCTGAAGTCTATGATCAGAAGATTCAGATTTCATGATATTGTTTAAACCAATCCGGGCAAAATCATGTTCTTTAATTCATCAGAAAGCACTTAAGAAACAGAGTTTAAGTCAAGAGTTATTGTGTCCTTTTTTTTGCTCAGACTAGTTTAAAGAGTACAATAATACTTAGAATCTTCTGGCCACAGTCTTCAGATTTGAAAGAGACTTTTGAGACTCTCTAGGTACACCCCCCTTCCACTCTACCATGCCCCATTCCTTCCCTTCCAAAAAAAGGGAGAAATCAGGAATTCTACAGATGTTAAGTAGTTTAATAAAAGAATCTTTTAAGATCCTAATTATTTGGCTTATGCTGCTTTGATATTCCGGATGAGAAACCAGAGGTAGCTTACTTGATATTTTGCTGTGTAGGTATATGTTAAGATTAAAATTTAATTTATCAAATTGAATTAGATTTTGAGTCTTTCAGGTTTCACTTATATTAAAACACATTTCATGTATTTATAGGAAATTTGTATTGCAAAACACAATGAAAAATTCCAACAGCGCCTTCGGAGTGAAGATGAATATAGAACCCACCACACAGTACAACTAGTAAGTTTGCACTCTGAAAGACTTAGAATAAAACTTCGAATTTTACATATCTCAAAGTGAATAAAATCTGTAGAGAATAAGAAAATGTTACAGCTAGATGTTAGCATTAAGTCACTGTTCAGCCATTCCTCAGTGTCCATGGGGAAATTGGTTCCAGGACACCTGCCCTTCCAACTCCCCCAACCTCCCCACCAAAATCTGTGGATGCTCCAGTCCCTTATATAAAATAGCATAGTACTTGCATGTAACTTGTGCACATCCTCCTGTATTCTTCATCTCTAGATTACATGTAATACCTTATATAATGTAAATGCTATGTAAGTAGTTGCCAGTAGGCAAGTTCTTCGAGTTTTGCTTTTTGGAACCTTCTGTGGTTTTTTTTGCCCCCTGAGTATTTTCAATCCGAGGTTTGTTTGAACCCAAGGATGTGGAACCCACAGGTTCAGAGGCCCAATTGTGTATATACTTCCTTATAGCACAGCTTCCTCTACCAGTGCAGTACCACACAGGAGTGGTATATTTGTTACAGTCTGAACCAACATTGGCACATCATTACCACCCAAAGTCCACAGTTCATCCTTTGTTCTGTACATTCTGTTGTTTTTGCTAAATATATAATGACATGAATCCACCATTATAGTATCATACAGAATATTTTCACTGCCCTAAAAATTCCCTGGGCTCCACCTTTTCATACCCCTCTCTCCACAAACTCATGGCAATCACTGATCTTTTGTTTTGCCTTTCCCCCTAACGTTTAATTGGAACCCTATATGTAGCTGTTTCATATTGGCTTATGTAACTTGTAATTTGCACTTAAGGTTCCTCTTTGTATTTGCATGGCATGGTAGATTATTTCTTAGCACTGAACAATATTCCATTGTCTGGATATACCACAGTTTATTTGTCCATTCACCTGGTGAAGACATCTTGCTTCCAAGTTTTGACACTTAAGAATAAAGCTGATAATATGGGAAGGTTTTTGTGTGCACATTAAGTTTTCAGCTCTTTTGCGTAAAATAGCAAAGAGCGTGATTGCTGGATCTTATGGGAAGAGTATGCTTACCTTGTAGGAAACTGCCAAACTGTCTTCCAAAGTGGCTGTACCATTTTACGTTCTCACTAGCAATGAATTTAGAGTTCCTTTTTAGAGTTCCACATTCTCCATTTAATGTTGTCAGTGTTTTGGAATTTAGCCATTCTAATACGTGTGTAGTGGTACCTCATAGTTGTTTTAGTTTGCAGTTCCCTAATGGTGTAGGATGTTGGGCATGTTCTCACAAGGCTTATCTACCGTCTGTACCTCTTCTTTAGTAAGTGTTAGATATTTTGTTCATTTTTAATAAGGTTATTTATTTTCTTATTGTGGATAATAGCCCCTTTCAGATATATCTGTTGCAAATACTTGCTCCTAATCTGTGGCTTGCCTTTTCATTCTTTGACATTATCTCGAAGAGCAGTGTTTTTTTTGTTTGTTTATTTTAATATTATTTTTTTTATACAGCAGGTTCTTACAAGTCATCTGTTTTATACATATTAGTGTATATATGTCAATCCCAATCTCCCAATTCATCCCCCCCACGTGCTGCTTTCCCCGCTTGGTGTCCATACGTTTGTTCTTTACACCTATGTCTCTGTTTTTGCCTTGCAAACTGGTTCATCTGTACCATTTTTCTAGATTCCACATATATGCGTTAATATACGATACTTGTTTTTCTCTTTCTGACTTACCGCACTCTGTATGACAGTCTCTAGGTACATCCGTATCTCTACAAATGACCCAATTTCGTTCCTTTTTATGGCTGAGTAATAATAGTTCCTTGTATATATGTACCACAACTTCTTTTTCTTTTTAACATCTTTATTGGAGTATAATTGCTTTACAATGCTGTGTTAGTTTCTGCTTTATAACAAAGTGAATCAGTTATACATATACATATGTTCCCATATCTCTTCCCTCTTGCATCTCCCTCCCTCCCACCCTCCCTATCCCACCCCTCTAGGCGGTCACAAACCACCTAGCTGACCTCCCTGTGCTATGCGGCTGCTTCCCACTAGCTATCTATTTTACGTTTGGTAGTGTATATATGTCCATGCCACTCTCTCACTTCGTCCCAGCTTACCCTTCCCCCTCCCCATATCCTCAACTCCATGTTCTAGTAGGTCTGTGTCTTTATTGGTGTCTTACCCCTAGGTTCTTCATGACATTTTTTTTTCTTAGATTCCTTCTATATGTGTTAGCATATAGTATTTGTTTTTCTCTTTCTGACTTACTTCACTCTGTATGACAGACTCTAGGTCCATCCACCTCACCACAAATAACTCAGTTGCGTTTCTTTTTAATGGCTGAGTAATATTCCATTGTATATATGTACCACAACTTCTTTATCCATTCACCTGTCGATGGGCATTTAGGTTGCTTCCATGACCTGGCTGTTGTAAATAGTGCTGCAATGAATATTGGGGTGCATGTGCTTTTTTGAATTATGGTTTTCTCTGGGTATATGCCCAGTATATGCTGGGTCATATGGTAATTCTATTTTTAGTTTCTTAAGGAACCTCCATACTGTTCTCCATAGTGGCTGTATCCATTTACATTCCCACCAGCAGTGCAAGAGGGTTCCCTTTTCTCCACACCCTCTCCAGCATTTGTTGTTTGTAGATTTTCTGATGATTCCCATTCTAACTGGTGTGAGGTGATACCTCATTGTAGTTTTGATTTGCATTTCTCTAATAATTAGTGATGTTGAGCAGCTTTTCATGTGCCTCTTGGCCATCTGTATGTCTTCTTTGGAGAGATGTCTGTTTAGGTCTTCTGCCCCCCCCCTTTTTTTTTTTTTTTTTTGTGGTACGCAGGCCTCTCACTGCCGTGGCCTCTCCTGTTGTGGAGCACAGGCTCTGGACACGCAGGCTCAGTGGCCATGGCTCACGGGCCCAGCTGCTCCGCGGCATGTGGGATCCTCGTGGACCGGGGCATGAACCTGTGTCTCCTGCATCGGCAGGTGGACTTGCAACCACTGTGCCACCAGGGAAGCCCTGCCCATTTTTTGATTGGGTTTGTTTTTTTAATATTGAGCTGCATGAACTACTTGTATATTTTGAAGATTAATCCTTTGTCCGTTGATTCGTTTGCAAATATTTTCTCCCATTCTGAGGGTTGTCTTTTCATCTTGTTTGTAGTTTCCTTTGCTGTGCAAAAGCTTTGAAGTTTCATTAGGTCCCATTTGTTTATTTTTGTTTTTATTTCCATTACTCTAGGAGGTGGGTCAAAAAAGATCTTGCTGTGATTTTTGTCAAAGGGTGTTCTTCCTATGTTTTCCTCTAGGAGTTTTATAGTGTCTGGTCTTACATTTAGGTCTTAATCCATTTTGAGTTTATTTTTGTGTATGATGTCAGAGAGTGTTCTAATTTCATTCTTTTACATGTAGCTGTCCAGTTTTCCCAGCACCACTTAAGAGGCTGTCTTTTCTCCATTGTATATCCTTACCTCCTTTGTCATAGATTAGTTGACCATAGGTGCATGGGTTTATCACTGGGCTTTCTGTCCTGTTCCATTGATATATATATCTGTTTTTGTGCCAGTACCATATTGTCTTGATTACTGTAGCTTTGTAGTATAGTCTGAAGTCAGGGAGTCTGATTCCTCCAGCTCCGTTTTCTCCCCTCAAGATTGCTTTGGCTATTTGGAGCCTTTTGTGTCTCCATACATTTTAAGATTTTTTTTGTTCTATTTCTGTAAAAAGTGCCATTGGTAACTTGATAGGGATTGCACTGAATCTGTAGATTGCTTTGGGTAGTATAGTCATTTTCACAATATTGATTCTTCCAATCCATGAACATGATATATCTCTCCATCTGTTTGTGTCATCTTTGATTTCTTTCATCAGTGTCTTGTAGTTTCCTGAGTACAGGTCTTTTACCTTCTTAGGTAGGTTTATTCCTAGGTATTTTATTCTTTTTGTTGCAGTGGTGAATGGGATTGTTTCCTTAATTTCTCTTTCTGATCTTTTGTTGTTAGCATACAGGAATGCAAGAGATTTCTGTGCATTAATTTTGTATCCTGCAACTTTATACCAGATTCATTGATTAGCTCTAGTCGTCTTCTGGTGGCATCTTTAGGATTCTTTATGTATAGTATCATGTCATCTGCAAACAGTGACTGTTTTACTTCTTCTTTTCCAGTTTGTATTCCTTTTATTTCTTTTTCTTCTCTGATTGCCGTGGCTAGGACTTCCAAAACTATGTTGAATAATAGTGGTGAGAGTGGACATCCTTGTCTCATTCCTGATGTTAGAGGAAATGCTTTCAGTTTTTCACCATTGAGAATGATGTTTGTTGTGGGTTTGTCATATATGGCCTTTCTTATGTTGAGGTAGGTTCCCTCTATGCCCACTTTCTGGAGAGTTTTTATCATAAAAGGGTGTTGAGTTTTGTCAGAAGCTTTTTCTGCATCTGTTGAGATGATCATATACTTTTTATTCTTCCATTTGTTAATATGGTGTATCACATTGATTGACTTGTGTATATTGGAGAATCCTTGCATCCTGGGGATAAATCCCACTTGATCATGGTGTATGATCCTTTTAATTTGTTGTTGGATTCTGTTTGCTAGTATTTTGTTGAGGACTTTTGCATCTATATTCATCAGTGATATTGGTCTGTAATTTTTTTGTAGTATCTTCGTCTGTTTTTGGTATCAGGGTGATGGTGGCCTTGTAGAATGAGTTTGGGAGTGTTCCTTCCTCTGCAATTTTTTGGAAGAGTTTGAGAAGGATGGGTGTTAGCTCTTCTCTAAATATTTGATAGAATTTCACCTGTGAAGCCATCTGGTCCTGGACTTTTGTTTGTTGGAAGATTTTTAATCACAGTTTAAATTTCATTGGTTGCGATTGGTCTGTTCATATTTTCTATTTCTTCCTTGTTCAGTCTTGGAAGGTTATACCTTTCTAAGAATTTGTCCATTTCTTCCAGGTTGTCTGTTTTGTTGGCATAGAGTTGCTTGTAGTAGTCTCCTAGGATGCTTTGTATTTCTGTGGTGTCTGTTGTAACTTCTCCTTTTTCATTTCTAATTTTATTGATTTGAGTCCTCTCTTTTTCTTGATGAGTCTGGCTAAAGGCTTATCAATTTTGTTTATCTTCTCAAAGAACCAGCTTTTAGTTTTATTGATCATTGCTATTGTTTTCTTTGTTTCTATTTCATTTATTTCTGATCTGATCTTTATGATTTCTTTCCTTCTACTAACTTTGGGTTTGTTTGTTCTTCTTTCTCTAGGTGTAAGGTTAGATTGTTTGACATTTTTCTTGTTTCTTAAGGTAGGATTGTATTGCTATAAACTTTCCTCTTAGAACTGTTTTACTGCATCCCATAGGTTTTGGATCATTGCGTTTTCATTGTCATTTGTCCCTAGGTATTTTTTAATTTCCTGTTGATTTCTTCAGTGATCTCTTCGTTATTTAGTAACGTATTGTTTAGCCTCCATGTGTTTGTGTTTTTTACGGTTTTTTCCCTGTAATTTATTTCTAATCTCATAGCATTGTGGTCGGAAACGATGCTTGATATGATTTCAGTTTTCTTATATTTACCAGGGCTTGATTTGTGACCCAAGATGTGATCTGTCCTGGAGAGTGTTCTGTGTACACTTGAGAAGAAAGTGTAATCTGTTATCAGATGGAATGTCCTATAAATATCAATTAAATCTATCTGGTCTGTTGTGTCATTTAAAGCTTGTGTTTCCTTATTAAGTTTCTGTCTGGATGCTCTGTCCATTGGTGTAAGTGAGGTGTTAAAGTCCCCCACTATTGTTGTGTTACTGTTGATTTCCTCTTTTATAGCTGTTAGCATTTTCCTTATGTATTGAGGTGTTCCTATGTTGGGTGCATATATATTTATAATTGTTGTATCTTCTTTTTGGATTGATGCCTTGATCATTATGTAGTGTCCTTCCTTGTCTCTTGTAATAGTCTTTATTTTAAAGTCTATTTTATCTGATATGAGTATTGCTGCTCCAGCTTTCTTTTGATTTCCATTTGCATGGAATATCTTTTTCCATCCCCTCACTTTCAGTCTGTATGTGTCCCTAGGTCTGAAGTGGGTCTCTTGTAGACAGCATATATATGGGTCTTGTCTTTGTATCCATTCAGCCAGCCTATGTCTTTTGGTTGGAGCATTTAATCCATTCACATTTAAGGTAATTATCGATATGTATATTCATATTACCATTTTCTTAATTGTTTTGGGTTCGTTTTATAGGTCCTTTTCTTGTGTTTTTCACTTACAGAAGTTCCTTTAGCATTTTTTGTAGAGCTGGTTTGGTGGTGCTAGATTCTCTTAGCTTTTGTTTGTCTGTAAAGCTTCTGATTTCTCCATCAAATCTGAATGAGATCTTTTCTGGGTAGAGTAATCTTGGGTTGTAGTTTCTTCCCTTTCATTACTTTAAATATATCATGCCACTCCCTCTGGCCTGTAGTGTTTCTGCTGAGAAATCAGCTGTTAAGCTTATGGGATTCCCTTGTATGTTATTTGTCGTTTTTCCCTTGTATCTTTTAATAATTTTTCTTTGTCTTTAATTTTTGTCAATTTGATTACTATGTGTCTCGGCGTGTTTTTCGTTAGATTTATCCTGCCTGGGACTTGTTGTGCTTCTTGGACTTGGGTGGCTGTTTCCTTTCCCATGTCAGGGAAGTTTTCGACTATGATCTCTTCAAATATTTTCTCGGGTTCTTTCTCTCTCTCTCCTCCTTCTGGGACCCCTATAATGAGAATGTTGGTGCATTTAATGTTGTCCCAGAGGTCTCTTAGGCTGTCTTCATTTCTTTTCATTTTTTTTTCTTTATTCTGTTCTGTGGCAGTGAATTCTACCATTCTGTCTCCCAGGTCACTTATCCGTTCTTCTCCCTCAGTTACTCTGCTATTGATTCCTTCTAGTGTATTTTTCATTTCAGTTTTTGTATTCTCTGTTTGTTCTTTAATTCTTCTAGGTCTTCATTAAACATTTGTTGCATCTTCTCGATCTTTGCCTCCATTCTTTTTCTGAGGTCCTGGATCATCTTCACTATCATTATTCTGAATTCTTTTTCTGGGAGGTTGCCTATCTCCACTTCATTTAGTTGATTTTCCGGGGTTTTATCTTGTTCCTTCATCTGGTACATAGCCCTCTGCCTTTTCATTTTGTGTATCTTCTGTGAATGTGGTTTTCGTTCCACAGGCTGCAGGATTATAGTTCTTCTTGCTTCTGCTGTCTGCCCTCTTGATAATTGATATGTTAATAGTATTGAGTCTTCCTATACACGAACAAGGAATATGTCTTTATTTAGTTCTTCTTTGGTTTCTTTTCTAAGAGTTATAGCTTGCTTCATTGATCTTGTTCACATTTTATTAGATTTATACGTAAATTTATCTATCTGCTTTTTGGGGTGTGGTAATGTAAATAGTTTTGTAGGGGTAATATAAAAGGTTCATAATTCCAGTGTTTCATTGCTGTTACATTAGAAAGCAGTTGGCTTTTATATGTCATCCCT
Organism: Delphinapterus leucas; assembly: GCF_059928025.1. Lineage (NCBI taxonomy): Eukaryota > Metazoa > Chordata > Mammalia > Artiodactyla > Monodontidae > Delphinapterus > Delphinapterus leucas. Next base: position 64,239,329 of record NC_143131.1, read on the forward strand.
GTACCTTGCAGTCTTGTTATAATTGTGTATTAGTTCTAGTAGCTTTTTTGGTGGTTCTTTGAGATTTTCTACATAGACAATCAGGTCTTATGCAAATAAAGGCAGTTTAGTTATTTTGTAGCAGTCTGTATACCTTTTATTTGCTCTTCTTATTGTGTCAGCTAGGATTTCCAGTAGGGTGTTGAAAAAGAGTGGTGAGGGCTTCCCTGGTGGCGCAGTGGTTGAGAGTCCGCCTGCCGATGCAGGGGATACGGGTTCGTGCCCCGGTCCAGGAAGATCCCACATGCTGCGGAGCGGCTGGGCCCGTGAGCCATGGCCGCTGAGCCTGCACGTCTGGAGCCTGTTATTCTGCAACGGGAGAGGCCATGGCAGTGAGAGGCCCGCGTACCACCAAAAAAAAAAAAGAAAAAGAGTGATCAGAGGAGTCTTCTTTGTCTTTTCCTGGTCTTAAGAAGGTTTCTAATTTGTTGTGATTAAGAATGACGTTAGCTGCTGTAGGGGTTTTGATGTTATCCTTCAAGCTCATTTCGGCACATATTAGCTAAAACTCTTGAATTTAAACACGTAAGAGTAGCCAAACTACCCGTAAACTGTAAGATTCATCTGAAATCAACAGCAAATTTATTGTATTTTTATTGTTCAGTACCGTTTTCATGGGCCAGGAACTGCTCTGTAAGGAAAGTCAGACTGTGGGCCAGCTTAAGAGTTAAATGAATAAGAATGCCTCCTACTCTCACCATCGGCACCTGCGCTGTCAGCTTGTGATTAAACTCCACACTTAGAATGCGTTCCTTGTTGCGTGAAGATTTTGGATTCTGATAAAATGCCAATATTTTTATGGATGGAGGAACTAATTAGCCTTTTAGAATGAATGAGTATCAAATCCTTTCTCAGAGTTTTAGGTGGCAAAGTTGAGTAAAAAGAGGAAATTGATATTTGGGGGAATCTGAAAGATGAATGTCATTTGCCTTATAATTTTGCCTACTACCGACTTTGGGTGGAATACCTCACTGTAGGAGAATGAATCCATTAATCATCAATTCTTCTTAACATGCAAAGCTAGAGGAAAATGAAAGTTGGCTTAGATCAAATCTGGTTTTAAACCACCTTTATCACACACACAAGTGTACAGCTCATAAGTTTTAATTTTCACTAGATGAACATATGCATACAGCTAGCAGCAGCTTGTCAAACAATGTTAACAGAAACTCAAAGCCCCTTGTGTCACCGTCCAGCATCATCTAGTCAGTATTCCCTACCCACCCTCCACCACCCCCCCGCCCCCGCCCGTCACAGAAGGGTAAATTATCTTCGTTAAATAACTTTCCCCTAGCTAGCCAGAGGGGGCCTGTTACTCACTAGGCTCTTAAATACAATGCTGTGCTCTATGAAAAGTCCATACAAACCCATCAGTTCATGCCTGAACATGTCTGAAACTTTCTCTTTCCATTTGGGATCTTTAAGATAATAGTATGATCTGACGCTGGTTATACCAGCTGACAGACCAGCAAAATGATTGATCAGTTTTATTTCTGAACTTCACATTCAGCTATTTGTATATTATGTTTAGAGATGCAGATTCACAGTTTGAAAATGATGAATATCTCTTAGACAACTAATTTCTTCCTCAAGTACTAAGCACTATATTCATTCGATAATACACTCTAAGTATAGAAAAATCTCTTCATCTCTGAGCCAGTGCCACTCGATAGGCCTTAGAAGACCCTTTGTCCCTGAGTATCCCATGGCACGTATCCCAGTGTGGGAAAGTACAAGCTCACTCCCAATTCCAGGTGGTTACCAGTTGTAAATATGAGATTTTTTCAGTTCCTTTCTTTTGTTGGCTCAGCTGTGTGAATGGAACTGAGTATGCAGTAGGGGTGAGGAGTTGGGATAAGTTCTTGCCTCACTGTGTCCTTGAGCCATTCTGGGCTTTCCTCTATAAAGGACAGAATCTACATGGGACCTTTATTTCTTTTAATGAAGAGCTCAGGTCATATCTTCTTTAATTTCCCATCTGGAAACCTTTAGGATTATATATAGCAATCTGGGACTGTTACTGAGAGATACGTGACTTTTTATCTACTAATAAATGGCCTTTGCGGCTCTCTTAAGACTCCCCAAGTGGGAGCTCTCTAAAGGGAAAAGGTCTTCTTGACCTGCCATAAGAAGAGATGGAAGAATGTTCATCTTTACTCACCCTTGGCACCCCCCTGCACCTGACCATAAGTTCCATGGGCTGATTTATATACAAAGGATTCAACCCACCTCACCAAGAGAAAGTGGAACCAATCTGTATTGTATGTGATAGTTACATCTCTCTGGGGACGTGGTTGGCCATCGTGGCACTCTTCAGTGCATTCCCTAATTGGTAACTACCTGTCTGTCACCTGATCCTCAGTAGTGAGGTTGTCAAAAGCACTACTCCCACTCTTTATCCTCCTGCCAAGAATTCCACTTTCTTTCCTTTAGAAAGAGCAATTCGTATTTAACTTGGCCAACATTGGGTGGGTGGTGATACTGTTAATCCAGTTTGGGAATACAAAATCAAAGAGGTTTGGGATTGGGGAATGGGAAGGAAAAAAATTGAATGAGGTATTAAAACACACACTTAGATTTGTGGCAAGAGGAACAGGTTCAGTAATAGTAGACATTATCTGCAGAACATCAGGCTTAACCCATATATAATATCTAAATTACCGACCAAGTGGTTATTTTTTGTTTTTAAGGTCAGCTATTAGAGTTAGCAGAATATAGCAGTTACAAGTATTGCATAATAAAATTGTTCAAGCCAGAACCCCAAAGATGAAACATTTTTCAGTTCAGAGAAAATATTTACAGAGTAAATGTCTTTTAATTGGTAGGTCATGCAGAAAGTGAAACAACAATGTAATTTCAATTAAAACTGATAGTATTTCATGCCACAGAACATTGCTTAATACATCATTCTTTGGGGCTTACATATTGGGAGAACTCTCTTTTTTTCTATTAATGATAAAATATAATGGGACATATCGTAATGGAATTACTTTTTTCTTTTTTTTTACCAGAAAAGAGAAAAATTACATGATGAAGAAGAAAGAAAAAGTGCCTGGGTTAGCCAAGAAAGACAGAGAACACTGGATAGACTTCGAACCTTTAAACAGGTAGTAAAAGTATGGTCAGTTTATTATTTTTCATTGCTTTTTAAACAGAGGTACATATATACTCCTATTGTAAGATTTCTTTTATGAGAAAAACTTGATTTTCCCTTTATTATCTAGAAAACAATTTTAGTTATGGCAGTCCTTGGCTTACCACTTCAGTGATAGAAGAGGAATGGTCAGGGCCTCTGGGAAGCCTGGATTCATTCCTCTTGAATTTAATAGTTCACAACTGACTATCCATTTTAAGCATCAACTTGTTATTAATTCTGTGTACATCAGCACTGTGGCGTAATAATCTGACCAATGGCAGAATTAGAGGGTGGATCAACATACGTGAGAAGTGCTTCAGCAGTTCTCTTGCCAGGCTTATCCATGACTCTGGACACTGATATCACAGCAGCTAAGCATTTCCTTGGAATGTGCTTAAACTAGGTAGTTCTGGTTCTTAGCAGCACTCAAGAGCCTTACTCCTACCCTTTATTCTGAGGGGTCTCCTTATAGGTGAAGGGAGCTTTTGATCAAGTGAAAGAGTGGGGGTGGGTGGGAATGGGGTCCTTAACACAAGGATAAGCTTTGTGTTAAGAAAATGTTGTCTGCCAAATGCATTAATGCTAGGTTTTACCACAGTAAAAGAATGAGAGTTCTGTGTATCAGTACTCCAAAAAATTTTATTCATTATCCTTCTATTCTATCATAAAATGCATATATTGTTTTCAGAGCTTTAAAAAAATGCCGTGTTACCCTTTGAAGAACATTAATGCTTTAATTTTTTATCTGTAAGCATTTGAAAATACATGTAAGAATCTAAGAATAGTTTTTTAACTTTCTGCCTACCAGTAGCATATATATATTTGACATCATTTGTTTTTTATTTTACACTGCTACTATTTTCCCATTTAAATTAGTACTTTTTATTCACTAAGGATCTTTCTTTAATCATGTGGTAATTCTGAACAGTTGACCTCTTAAGTGGATAAGAGGGGAGAAGGATTTGATGATAAGCAAATAATAAAGATTTGGTGATAATTATTTGTAAGGTATTATTCACATTTTGGTATTTTGGTTTTCAGTATATTTTCCCTGAAAAATCACAAAAGCTCTAAAATAAAATCTTGCATTGGAGGGAGAAAATAAACAGCCATTTGTTCATAAATTATAATCTAACCAGTTATAATAACTTCTGATTTCTTAGAGATACCCAGGCCAGGTCATACTTAAATCAACCAGATTGCGACTGGCTCACGCAAGAAGAAGAAGTGCAGCCAGTCCCGTGTCCTGTGAAGACCAGTGTGACCCTCTGCCAGGAGCGCTACAGGTAGAAGAGAAAAGTGAGGGAGTGGAGGAAGGAAGGGGCAAGCTCGGGTCATCACAGACAACAGAAGCCCAAAGCCTCACACAGCTTGAAGACAATTCATCAGCACAACTTGAAGCTACTTCGTTACCTCCCGGTGGTGTTACCTCTGAACCGCCTCCCGCCACATCTCCTCCACTTCTGAGTAAGATTGACCCTAAACCAGGTTCTGCCACAGCAGATCCACTCCCCCCACCTCTTCCTCCGGCACCTCCCCCGCCACCTCCTCCTCCCCCACCACCACCGCCTCTGCCTGTCGGTAAAGACGGCGCCCCAGAGACACTGGAGGAAGGTCTGCCTAGAGTGGAGGGGAACGAGAAGAGGATCCCAGAGTCAGCTAGTGCCCCCTCAGCACACCTCTTCGACAGCAGCCAGCTCGTCAGTGCCAGGAAGAAGCTCAAAAAGACTGCTGAAGGTTTGCAGAGGAAGAGAGGTGAGTTAAAAAAAGATTTTTGAGTTCATCTGTTGACTGAGGCATGTAGTTAAAGGACTGTTTATTTCCTAGGACATTACAAAGCTTTAAACATTTTATTTTTGGACATTATTTGATAGCAAACAGGTTTTCAGGGTCTCAGCATGGCAGAATTCTTACCAACCCATGTTTGCACACATGTACAGACACAAATATGGACCTGCTTGAGCTCTTAGCGATGCTTTTTAAATTATATCTTTTGACTTGATCTATTTGGTAACATGTATTATGTGGCTCCTTTTGTGTTACAATATGATTTTAAATCTCAGAAATACAAGAAAAGGGAAGCTGGTCAGGAGAACATTGGCAAAACCATGTAACATTTGGCTACATATTTATTGAGGACTCTGGCATATCTTTTATAAAGAAGCAAAGAAGAATAGGGAGTAATATGTATAATTTATTGCATGTCAGATATGCCTTAATAAAGATGTTTTTGAAACAGCAAATAATTTTGGCCCTTAGGAGCTTTAGCATTCACGGAGAGAACATTTTATTTGTATATTACATTTTAATCTGAGAGACCATCCTATAAAATATTTCTTACCATAGCCCAAGTAGAATTTCATATGTAAAGCAGTTATTAAAAAAAAACACACACACACACAGAGTCACCATAATGAACCAGAATTTAACTTTTTAAAATTAAATGTGCAGTGCAGTCACTGTCTGAATTTGATTGGACTTTTGCATTATGGAAACTCTTCAGGAGTCTCACCCATAATAATACTAAAGATCACCCCCCAGCCCCCAGTCTGCTCACTTCTTTCACATGAGAAATGATAGGAATACCAGTAATGCCTGACATGGAATTTGGGTCTTGGGATTTTTTTAAACAAGCATAATTAGTATCCCCTGTGTTCTGGCAATGTTGTGTCCATGCTTCATGGTCCCTTCTCTAGATATGTTTTTAGCATCCTGGGCTATCACAGTCCTAAAGTCTGGAGGTTATACAGTTCCTGACTCTAAGTGCAATCATAATTGTTCTCTTTCATTTTCTAAAGTGAGCTCACCCATGGATGAGGTGCTAGCTTCCTTGAAGCGTGGTAGTTTTCATCTGAGAAAGGTTGAACAGCGAACTCTGCCTCCTTTTCCTGATGAAGATGATAATAATATCTTGGCACAAATAAGGAAGGGGGTAAAATTGAAGAAGGTACAGAAGGAAGTCTTGAGAGAATCCTTCACGCTTCTGCCTGATACGGACCCTCTAACACGGAGCATCCATGAAGCTCTTAGAAGAATCAAAGAAGCATCCCCTGAGTCAGAGGATGACGAGGAGGCTTTGCCTTGCACAGACTGGGAAAACTAACAAGTAAATGGTCTTACTTTTCTTCAGTAGTGTTCCAGTAATACAGCTTTTGTATTGGATGATGAGGTCTGTTATACATCATTGAATCTGAGGTTCATTATTTATTATACAGCTCAGTTATAGCCTGGATCATAACTTCAGGTTTTACTTCTGTAGTTTCTGGAAACATAACAAAAAAAGTACAGAGATGTTCCTGTGTAAATGCTGTGTTTTTTTATATCCTGCTCATTAAAAATTTCTTCAGTACAAGCTATATCCCAAGTAAAAAGGATAGTCTTATTCTAGTAAAGTGACAGTCTTATTCTAGCTTTAAAAAAACAGAAAAGGTTTTTTCTAACTTAGGTATTTCAGTTGCAAACTGTTATGCGTATTGAATTTTGATGTTTTGTTAGCTGCCCACAAGGGAACCTAGAAAAGTCATTGCATTGTCGGATTATTTAGCTTTCTAAGCCTTTAAAGTTTATCATTTAGGGCTTATTGTAATTACTGCATTGTCTAGATAAAATGGCAGCTGACATAATATACATATCTTATTGAGTACCCTGTGGGAATTGGTACACATTTGGCATTCTCCCAAGGTAATACAGAGCTGTCCCCCACTATGCTTTAATAAGCTAATTTATATAGTTATGTGGCACAAATTATGCTAAATACATAGAATTGGTAAAGATAACACATGCTATAAATCAAATAGTATATCAAATTGCTGATGACCATAACTGAAATATTATTTGTGCAAAATATAAAGTATGCAAATATATTCTATTAATCATTATGCTCTCTTGATGGAATATGTTTCTATGGGCTTTACAAAAGGGGGAAGTAGGTGGGAGTAGGTAAAGGAAGAATCACTGTGCCTGATCTTAAGAACTACCAGGGGGAGCTTATTAAAAATGCATATTCATGGCCTTCACTCCCAAAGATTCTGAAAGAGTAGAACTGATATATATGTAGGCATACATCTGGATTTTAAAGACTTATTACAAAAAGATAAAACCCAGAAACTGTGTCATTAGTTTTTAAAATATTGATTAAATGTTGGAAGATACTATTTTGGATATATCAAAATATTACTAAAAGCAGTTTTTACCCTTTTGGGCATGGGTCCATCAGGAGAATGTGCCAATTCCACACTCCCCAACTCCACCCCTCCCCACCAGCATCTGCACTGTAGCTTAACAAAAAGCATGAAAAATCTTGATAAGTGGTTGGGTGTTAACTTTAATGTGCTCTAACCAACATTTGATAGTAACACTGTCTGCCATGGCCATGGGTCTTGGGACTGTTGGCACCCTTTTTTCCTGTTAGTTGTAGAGGCCTTAATTATCGGTCACTTATTGTTTTTGGATCCCCAAATAATTTCAAACTATTTGTGCTTGTACATATGTACACCATGCTTTGTAGAGGAATGTAAATGTGTCCACTCGAGTGTGTGAGTGTGTCTAGAGACTCGGGTGTGCCTGACTGGGAATCTTTCCCACACTGGATGACTGTAGATTGTGTCCCACTTCACAGTGCTTGCTACCTCTTGCCTTGTCCCCTTCAGCATGTAGCTTCTCAGTAAACCCCTAAACCTATGCCAGAAGCTACCATGTTGGCACTGATTAGGTGATCCCAGTGCTGGACCTTCACATAAGCGTGCATTTCGTATATTCAAGTAGCTGGGATGTTACTTACAGCTTTTGGCTGCTAATTTAACCTTATGTCAGGTGTTAAGAATATGTCCATAATGAATACCACTCTGAAAATCGCCTAAAACCTTCCCTTTTTTTGGCTGATTGTTCATGGCTGGTGTATGTAGTATAATGTTGAGAGGAACAATGAAATACTGCCAGAAAATGCATGAACTGGGATAGTGGCAAAGTCACTGAAGACTAAATGTATCCCACACCAGAAGCAAACCACAGACTAGTTGTGATCCCTACCAGTTGAGCAGCCATTGATAAAGAGCTATAGATCACTGCCTGTGTGTGGTCTTAGGGAGTCTTTTTTTTTTTTTTTTTTAATATTTTATTTATTTATTTATTTGGCTGTGCTGGGTCTTAGTTGCGGCATGTGGGATCTTTTTAGCTGTGGCATGCAGGCTCTTAGTTGTGGCGTGCGGGATCTAGTTCCCTGACCAGGGATTGAGCCCGGGCCCCCTGCACTGGAAGCATGGAGTCTTAACCACTGAACCACCAGGGAAGTCCCTAGGAAGTCATTTTTAAAGGCTCTGAACTTTTAGACACTGTTCTACAGATGGCTAAAAAGGCTGTAATTTGTATTTCCTATTAATTGGTTTCTTTCTTATAGATTCAAAATAATTAATTACATACTTGTTTTTGAAGAACTAATTTCTTAAAACTTCATGAAATAAAAACTGAAGGTCCTGGACATGTTCAGCTTCATCCTCCTCTAAAAACTCATCTCAGACCTAGCCATAGGTAATAGTATCTTTGAAGGGGTTTTCTAAACATAAGGGAATATATATAATTTTTTTTTTTTATTATTTCTAACTTGTTTCCTGTGGGGTCCTTCTTAAACTCATGAGTAACTATAATGATGGTGTCCGATAGAAATATAATGTGAGCCACATTAAAAAAGTTAAAAGTGATGGGTGAAATTGATTCTAGTAATATTTTACTAAATGATATATCCAAAAGAGTATCTTGTCAATATCTTTACTTTTTTTTTTTTTTTTTGGGTACTGAGTCTTCAAAATCCAGTGAGTATTTTACACTTACTAGTAGCACCATCTCAGTTTGGATGCCAAGTATTCATTGGTTACATTGAATAGTCGTACCAAAACAACCAAGTTGTGCTTAATGGAAAAGTATTTTTTACAGAGTTTTAGATTTTAATTTAAGTCAAATTCAAATCACTTTCTCAGTCATGCTAGACATATTTCAAGTCCTCAAAAGCCACATGTCAGCTTTTATCTGACAAGTAGGCCATATATATGTTTCTCCTGTGCTGTGGGTCAGCGCATGGATCTCAAACACAACTATTTTGAATTTTACAAAGTCCTGGTAAAGTCATCCATTTAAAGACAGTACTAGCTCTGTCCTCTAAATCTCAATTATAATGACAACTCTCTCTGGTGTATTTTAAACTTGCCATTTGATAGTTCTTATTATACTGACAGTTTTTGAGGCAAAGATTTTAGATTGTATTTATCTTTTTAGTGTATAGTTTTGACATAAAATGTTAAGAGTAAAAGGAAGAAAAGTGAAAGTGAATCTAACATACAACCTTTTTAAAAAACTCTTTTTCCCAGCTTTATTGAGAATAATTGGCGTACATCACTGTATAAGGTTAAGGCGTACAGCATGATGGTTTGATTTACATATATTGTGAAATGATTACCACAGTAGGCTCAGCCAACATCCATCTTAAAGAAAAGAAAGAAAAAGGAGAGAAAATAAAAAATATTCTCCTGTGACGAGAACTCTTTAGGATTTACTCTCTTAGCTACTTTCCTGTATATCACACAGCAGTGTTAACTATAGTCATCTTGACATACGACCTTTTAACAGTGATCAAAATCCATGTTCAAAGTTTGTTTTACTTTTTTTTTAAGAATACAAACATATCCTTTTGTAAGATGTTTTTTATACATCGTCTATATAAAAAGGTCGTTTGAAAGAAAAAACCATCAGTGTTCATACTGGATTTTGTGAAGGGTGTGAGGGAATATATATACATACTGTCTTTAATAGGCTGTCCTTTTTAACATACAGTATTACTTTGTTTGTAAACAGGTGACTCAACAGAATGAAAAAAATACCTACAGTTGAACATCGGCTCTTACAAAATTGTAAACATGTGGTCCCACAATTGGATTCCATTAGATCCAAAATGTATTGGCTCAGTGGTGTGAAAAAGGAAGCACAATTGGCAAGTTATCACTTTTCCAGTCATTCCAACAGATGGTGGTTAACATGAGTTTTAGATGTGCAATGTTCCTGACTGCAACGGAGAAAAGGCCTTGTGAAGATTCCTGTTTTTTAAGCACCTTCCCCACCTGTCTACCCATTTACATCCTTGTAGTGGCCAGTAAAGCTAGGAGTCGCTATGAGTTGGAAGAACACTGGGTTGACAGATCTACTGTGAGCTGCGTTGAGATTGCTTTGAAATCCATCGTTCAGTGCACTGAATAGTCATCTGCCCAAAATACAGAGCTTCTTCCATATCAGCTTAAATAGTGTGACATTCTGAAAAAGAAGTTAATCATGATAGCTATAGGGCAGGAATTGGAAGAAATCAGATGGAAATGCACTGATAATTCCCACATTACTCATCTACAAAGGAATTTTCATAAAGATGTTCCACAACATCTGAAAAGATACATAACCATGGAGATACACCTATAAATGTGTTTACCACAACGTGATACATTTAACATGACCTATTTTTAGAAGCCCACACACTTAGAATTTGTAAGGTTTCAGAGTAAAAATTTCCATGCTTTTAAATAGCCCTTCATAACTGTGAATTTATAATAGTTTGAATTTTATGTGCAGCATTGTTTATGAGAAGCAATACTTTGTAATTTGATATTTCAAATTATTTTTAGTCTTTTTGTTTGAACCATTGCTTGATTACTATAACTCAACATGACTTTCCTATTGAGAATCAAAAATCAGGATTCAATAGTAGGGATGCAGATCTTAAGTCTTTTTTAACATGCACCGTTTGTTTTTATTTTTATGCTCCACAATGGAAAAAAAAAAACGTGCTCTACAAATGTACAGAAAGTAGACGGGCAGAAAAGCCTCTTTGGCTGGCATTTCACATGCTTGGAGTTGAATTTTGGGAGAGAGGCTTTGTTATCGTCACTAAATTCTTAAACATATGTATGTAGCTCTAGGTGCTGATTTTGCTGTAATGGAGTCCTGAAGAATGCATGGAGCTGATACGAATTCTCAGCAGGACTGTTGTGGGCTTGAATGAAGGTAGATATGTTGGACCCAGTTTACAGTACTCTGTAGAGTGTAATTCTGTGTAAGACAGGTCTTGGCCATTATATGAATGGCTGACATACCAAAATGAACTTTCTTTCTTATGAGGCAATTCTCTGGCCTAGACCCAGAAAGCAGTCCTGAAGTAAAAGCCCTCAAATGTATCTGAATTAGTGATCCTGAAGGACAAAAATGCTCACACCTTTGTTACTTGAAAATGTTATTTCCTTTAAAATAACTATGGAGAAAATTTTCTGGCAACAGGTTATATAAAACAAAATCTGCTTAAATATTGACTATGTTTATTGATGAGAATATGAGCATTTTCACAATATATTGGCTTTATTCTAGCATCATTCTTACACCTTGTCTGAGAATATTAGGCATACGGATCTAATATAAAATTAATCTCAGTCCCCTCATTACAGCGGGGATGGGTTATAGAGTTTTGTAACACACCTTCAGCAACGCATTGAAACATGCCTTTTAACCTAAAGAATGATTGATTTGATTGATATATTTGAAAAAAAATTTTAAAGCAGATTTGCAAATCTTAAATCATGTATCTATTTTATGCCTTTGGATGCTTGTTCATAACAGTTTTTTCAGTTTTGTTTCATTTATTGACATTTAGAAAAATACAGGAGGATCTTATGTCATTATTGACAGCAGAAGCACTGGAACCTTAATATGTCTAGAGGAAATTGCTACCCACTTAGTGTTATAGCTGGGATTCCATTAAGAGACAATGCTCACTTTTAAAAGGGTCCTATAATCTGTTTTCCTGAGCCATGTTGTAGTAAGTCTCTAGCAAAGAATGCAGGGTGTTCAGATCTGCATGAATCCTTCAGGAGTGTATCCACAGCTAGAAGCATACCCCACCACAGCACTCCTTGAAGGTTGTCCTCACACTTGTAGAGCCTCATTAGCAACCCCTGTGCTCATTCTCTGGTAGCAACTTTCTCTCCAACACATCCACTTCCCTTCCTCCGGATTCAGGTTCCTCCTTCCACAAAATTACATATTACTATAGGTCATCAACCTTTGGAGTTCTCACAAATATTAGAATTTCAGATAACTACAGTCCATGTGTCCAGTTGAATCCACATGTCAATTAAAAAGCAGTTTTAGAGCCCAACAAAAATTATATAAGCATGGTTTCCTTCTTATTCTTGCCCCTAATAAAATGAGCATCTTTGTCCTTAGTATAAAATTTGTATATATTGTTATGATGGTACTTATATATGATCATGTTTCCAGTTCCAAATTTGCCTGTACTACTTATATGGTTTAAAATACTTGACAGTTATATTTCTGTTAATGTATCATTTCTGTATCAAGAATCTACAAACAGCTGCTTGCTTATGCTGAATCAATTTAGCAGTTAATTTACCAATCTAGTCTCAACTGCAGTATACTTAAAATAGGGAAACAAGTAGATGATGACTTGGATGTTTGGTGGTTAATGTTACTGCTCACTTGAATGTCAATTTTGAATATTTCTTCTACTAATACAATTAAAATTATGTATATATAATCAATGTGGCCTGTATAGGAAAGGTATTCCTAATGATTTAAAATCCTGGTGGTACTGTAGGGTAGCAGTATGAGGAAGAAATACCTGGCTAAAGAGGAATTTTAAAAGATGAGAATTGCTCACTTCGTGTATATTTTATAGGTTTATTGAGTTTGTGAGCAGTGTAAAAACAATCATTCTTTAGTTCTTCATTGTGGAACTGAAACATTTCTATAAAATGCACAGCTCTAACAGTTCATCAGGTGTAGTATTTCCACAGTGAGAATATGGGGGCTTTTCTCATTATGCGAACCCACAGAATATTTTCTACTCTATATAATGGGGGTGGGGGAGCCTTGTTTCTACAAAGCTGAACTATGTAGCAATATTTGTTAACATGTGGCATGACGTCTCTATGTCATAAAATGTGATGTGTTAGATTGTAAAGCATACTTTGGCCATAGCAGACACTAAGAATTAAAACTCTTGTATCAGTGGGACAAAAATCAATGGGCAGTACCCTCTCTGTTTGGAATGGGACCAGTATACAATTAATACAATTTAAATTTATACATTCCCTAAGACTCCATTTTTAAATTGCATTCATTGCGTGTGTGCATAAGGAAAGCTTTTCTTTCACTAAATACAAGCTTGTTTTTTTAACCTTTATAATTTAATTATTATGTACTTAACATCAGATACCAACCTGTAAAGTGCTAATGGGTCCCTAAAGGCCTTATCAGGGAGTTGAAATTTCATATACTTATACCAGGTTATTTGTAAAAAGTCTTTTTGAACAACTGTAAAACATTTAAAAACTGTGGCAGATGCATTGTTAACATGCATCCATTTGATAGTGAAAGCAGAAACCTGAACAAGTTTTACCTAATTCTTGCACTGAATTTAAATAATATAAAATGTGCATTTTAAATAGATTTTATTTCCCATTTATTGCTTAGCAAAGAAGAACAGCTATGCTTAGAGGATTGACCACAAGATTGATTTTTAGATGGAAGAGAGGTAAGAAAGTAGAAGCACCTTACTATTGGAGCATGTTGCATTCATTTAGTGCTACTGAACAATTCAGTAGTTATTTCTGAACTTTGCTGCAAAGTGCTCTTTATTTAAAGCACATTAAAGTCTCTGCTTAATTGCTTTGTAAAATGAAGCAGTGGTATTTTTTATCCTATAAATATAGTCTAATTTAAAAGTTTTTCCTACAAAATGTGTTTATATTGCTGCCTAAACTATCATCTATGTAAAGGATTTTTAAAGGCAAGAGGGAGTCTGGATTCCATGTGTGTGTGTATGTCTGTTGTAAATGTTTGCCCATTGAATTATTTCAAAGATATGTTCATTCTAAAATTTTCTGTTTTACCCACAGTAAATGTACAGCTTGGTATTTGAGGGACTTAATTGATGGAAATCCAAATTCATGTGTCTCTCCCCTTCTCCAAACACATTTATTATGCCACTGTAAGGTGCCTGTACAGAAAACACTTCTGAGGCTGATATATTAAATATTTTATCAATGTTATCTTATACTGAATCTCAAAGCAGTCATTTGTTTTGAAGATTAAGAGAAAGTTTTGGGTTTTTTGGTCAGGTATGACTAAGAGAGGCTCCAATTGGTGAGTTAAGGAAAGTCTGTGGTAAGTGATTTGAGATGTATACTAAAGGTGTGGGTGTCGGTTAAAGAGTTCAGTTTTAACAAGGGAATTTTTTTTTTTTAATTTGCATGTTCTGCGGTTAACTATCAAAGAGTGCAACAGGTTATTCCAGCTTTTCCCAGTACTAATTATATTGGTTTTAAGAATTCTGATTCATAATCACAAGATGACATTTTCCCTTCATTTGTGACCAAAGAAGGGTAGACAGTACAACCCATGCAAGTGACTTCTGACTTTTTCGACTTGGACAGAATCCCCACTGTTCCATTGAATTTCTTATTGTACTATATGTCTTGCAAAGTGTGAAACCATAATGTATAATTTATGAAAAATCGAAGGCTACAGATCCTTCTGCATGAATAAAAGCCCATTAGGGCGAATGAAACTGGTATGTTCTTTTAGCCTTTCTGGTTAAATGAAAATTTTAATGGCAAACCAATTCACCACTTACTAGCTTTGTGCAATATTAAGCAAAACACTAGCACACTGTGCTTGGCTTTTCAGGATGGCTTTAACACCGTTACACTAAATGGACAGTGTGCAGAATGTAAGTGACAACTCCTGCAAATTTTACAGTACTTAAATATGCTCAGTTAACATTCTAAAGTATTAAAAGTACAAAGAAAAAAAACTAAGCAAGCATTTAGAGCAATACTATGAAATCTCCAGTAATGGTTTTGACTGTTGCCTTTTGCTCTTTAGTGCAAAACTTTCTGCATTGTAATTATTGTATCGCTTTGTATTTCATGTTTTTTACACTCACGACTTCAAAGTACTTGTACACTAAGTATTGCAATCCCCTTTCTCTTCTTGTACATGCAATATAACAACATACAGTTTTGGTGCTTAACAATATTCCTTTTTTCTTTAATAAAAGATATTTATTGAGTTAAGCTCATTTTGTTTGTTTAAAATAGCAATGGTGGTATATAATGTCACTTCATTTCTATTAGGAAGGAGCATAGCAAGTTGTGCATTTGTTACCACATGATGAACAGGATTCAGACTCTCCACCCCTGTACTTCTGCCTCTTCCCAACCACTGTTTGTAACAAAATATGGTTTAGAAATGTTGACCTCCAAAGTTGGAAGGTCCTTAAATGCCTTTCATTTTTTTAGCAGTCAATTTGTGATCCTCTAAATTGGGGGAGATTAAGGGAGACATTTCTCCCAAGGAAGGGCCTTACTTCCATGTATTCCCTGCATAAATATATCTGAAACTAAACAGAGGGCTTTGATTACTAGATAGTTTTTCTGTGAGAGTTTAGAGAATGGACTTAATAGAAGTGCTTTAGCCAAACTGATAGAATCACCTTCTGCCTCAAAACGAATTAGTTAGTTAACACATTAATTCAGCTCTCAACACAGTACATCCTAGTCCACCCTTGGGAAAATCATGCTGTGGCTGGTTTGGAATGGGCTTACTGGGTGACTTACCAAGACAGGCGACAGCCTCCCCTGGAAATCTAGGCCCTGTGGAATTCCTTAGTCCTTTGTGATTCTGTCGTTCGTCCTGACCTTGCTGAGTTCTATAAACTGGTTGAAACTTCATTTCTTTGCTACAGGAAGCTGTGTGGAAGAGGTTTAAAATTCTTTGGTGCAAACCCACCAACATACCGTCTATTTCTGACAGTTACTGAAGTTTAAGCACATTTCCCAAGCGCTCTGTCCCAGTGCCAAGTGGATACCTTTCCCACAGTGACCCACAGCTTTGTTGCTCACCAGAGACTTAGTTCTTCCTCACTGCTAACATTTTCTCCAGAGCTCTCTACTACTAATCTTGCTTGTTCACAAGAGCTCACCAGTTTTGTGCTCTCGCCATTCTCTAAACTCAACTATTATTTGTCAGCTTAACCTCTAACAGACTGCTGACCCGTTAATTCTTCTGCAGAGTTCAAGCGGGTCCATCCTCTAACCACAGTCACTTCCTACTTCCCCTCATTCCTGCCTCTTCTACCTGCTCTTCCTGTTGCTGTGGAGGACTTCATATACTCACGCCGTTAAGCATCTTTCTTCCCTGTCACCAATTCCAATGGCCAGGCCTTGCTGTAGAGTCCTGGGCTTCCTGGCTCCATTGCTGGTTAAGGAAATCGTGCACCAATGCCACAAGGCTTTCTGTGGGCCAACTTTGGTCTCCTAAGTCTACCTCTAGTATCTACATTTTCATGCTCAGCTCATGCCTTTCCACCTGAACATGTTTCTAAAATGCTGTTCTTATCTCATCATAATCTAAATTCCATCAGGTATGTTCATTTGGAAAGCACATAGGCAGTAGGTGTCTGGCCTTTCTTGTGTGTCAACATTCTTAATCAGAACATTGAAAGGAAAACAAGACATGAAAGGAAGAATCACAGAATCTGATTTAATCTTCACAATTCATATGAGGCACAAGAAAAGGGTTAGATATTAAACGTGTCTGGGGTGACTACTGGTTTGGCAGCCTTTGCTTTAAACACTGCCCTGCCCAATTGTCTCCCACAGCATCTTCAACTTCCTCTTAACCCTAACCCTCTAAGATGCAAGTGGTGCTCAGCGTTCACTTCAGATGGTCTGGAGAAGAGCACTTCATTCTAGGCTAAAACTAGGCCTGAGTCTCCTGTGTTGAGATGTGCTAGAGAAACACTTGACCACTAAACATTTTCAAGAAGAATAAAAACAGAGTTTCAAAGACATCTAGATGTGACTTCAAATAATATTCAAATAAAGTCAGTCCAAAAAAAGCTATTAAGTTCAAATCTCTTCAGAGGCAACTTATTTTAAGACATGAATGAGTGATATAGCAGATTCCTTTGAAGTGCTTTAGGTGTAACATAGTGCTATTATGCTCTGTGGCTTTAAGAACTTTGTTCCCCAGAACATATTTCCTGCAAGGAGAGTCATAGGGACATCTATATCCCCACATAAAAACTCCTAGACCATTATTTGTCTCACTTCCAGTGACGTCTGAGAGTTGCAGATGCTGGGGTGTTCTCTTGGCCTCAGCAACTTATCTGTATTCATGTGCTTCTAGAGCTAGAAAATTCCCGGTGACTGCAGCCAGTTTGGATCGTTTCAACCCTGAATAAATGTCTTAGTCTATCTCTGTGGTTATCTGGAGGCCTTTTATACTGAAATATTTAAAAGTCCTTTTATCAAGTTATAGCAGGTCTATGAGTATGATGATAATGGTTTTTGAGGAAAAGCCTTAAGCAACTAAAGCCACTGGCCAGTTTCTATCGGAATAGTTTACCACCAAGAACAATTAAAAAGTTACTCATCCTCAAGGGCACTGAACTTCCTCCACCAACAGATGTTTTGTGTAATTGAAGATGACAGATTGGCAAACTTCAAAGAAACCTTAGCTTGTTTGTAACCATTTTCCAATGGAAAGAAAAGGAAGTCTTGCAGGAATCAATCACAGTTATTCCTAAAACTGCTTAATGAAAGATTTAGAATAAGAAGCACTACTCTGAATTATTTTGCAGATATTCTACAGTGTGTAAATATCTCTCTATGCTAGAACAGTAAATTCACATTATTGACTTGGGAGAGGAGTGAGATGAGGGAAAGTAGCCAACGTGGGCATTTTGCAATATAATCTTATTCAAAATTACATTATGCAAAAGCCACACTATGGCTCTATGGTGGAAGTAGTCCAGTTGGCAAAAACATCCTATAAATGTTTTAGGCCAAAATGATCTTTTTCATGCTTAAAGACCCAAACCTCTGGAATCTTCTTTAAGTAAAAGTTCAAGTGTTCCAGTGGCTCAAATCTCAATTTAAAAATTCTCTGGTCTTATCTACAGGCCACTTTGTGACCCACCTCTTGTCAGAAATAGGATGGCCTACCCCGGCAAGTGTGTGGGTCAGGGCCAAGTTTTTGAAACAGAAGGTTAACTCTTCCAACAACCATCAGAAGATGCAACAATAAATTCCCTGTGACCCAGAACTTGCTGAAAGGCTTTTACATTTCAGTTACGAGTTTCTCTGATGTTATCTAAGCTTTGGTATTGCATTAAGGTGAATCATCAGAAGGTAACACGTAGAATGTTATCTCCCCGACTCCAGCAATTCTTTCACTGCACTATATGTAAGCAATATTTCTAGACTTTCTTCATAACCCTTTTCTCAATCTTCTTAGTCTTACCTTTCCCCATGGTTCTAAATGACATTTGTATCATAATGATTCCCAATTTTATCTGGCCTGTACCTCTTCTCAGAACACTGGATCTGTATGTATGCAACTGCCCTGTGATCTCTTCATTAGGATGCTTCCTGCAATTTCAAGCATAACATGTCCAAAATGGTTCCCTTGACTCCTATTCTATTAAAACCTGGATCCAATCCTTCTCAGTTTTATCTTTTCTTTCTTTCTTTCTTCCTTCTTCTTCTTTTTTTTTTTTAATCCAGTTCTGGAATTCAGAACCTGGAAGTTATCCTTGCTGCCCTTCTCACCCTCATCCTCCGTATCCAATGAGTCCTGTCAACCCTAACTCCATTTTACATCTGGCATACATCCACTGCTTTCTCTGTCCCTAACCCCTACACTGGTCCAGACCACATTCATCTCTCAAGTAGGGTACTGCAGTAGCCTCCTAACTGATGTTTCACTGCCACTCTTGTCTCCTTCCAGCTAATCCTCCACTCAAAAGTGGTGAGATCATGTCTCTCCACTGCATAAGACCCTCTGGTTACTTTCCATTGCACTTAGAATAAAATCCCAAATCTCCTTCCTACGGACTATAAGGCTGAATGTGATTTGGCCCTTCCTATCAGCCTCATGGCTTACTGAGCTCTAGCATTGTGTATAATCTGTCTCCTACCTTAGGGCCTATGCACAAACTGTCCTCTTTCTAGAATTGTTCCTTGTTTTAGTATGACCAACTTGGTTGTTTCCCTCAAAAAGTTCATATGTTGAAGTCCTGACCCTCAGTATGTGTCCTTTTTTGGAGATAGGGTCTTTACAGAGTTAATCAAGTTAAAATAAGGTCATTAGGGCAGGCCATATTCCACTATGACTGGTATGTTTATGAAGTGGGGAAATTTGGATATAGACATGTATAGATGGAACATGATGGGAAGAGACATAAAGAAAATATGGTCACCCAATGACCCAGTTGAAATGTGTGTATCCTTGAATCAGAAGACATATGCAAGAATGCTTAAGGCAGCATTCTTCCTAATAGCCCAAAACTAAACAACCCAAGGGTCTATCAGCTGATGAACGGACAATTGTGGTATATCCCTAAAATGTGGTATAGTCAGACAATGGAGTACTATAGAATAAAAATGAATACAGCTACACAAAATAATCTGGATGAATTTCACTGACATAAAGTCGAGAAAAAGCAAAAATAGATATACATGATTCCAGTCAAAGTTTTTAAAAAATACGCAAAACTAAACTATAGTGTTTAGGATATTATTTAGGTGGTAAAACTAACAGAAAGAAAAAAAAAGATGATTGGCACGAAAGTCATGATAATGGTACGTTTGGGGAGACCAGAGCTTCATGACCAGAAAGGAGCATACAGAGGGCTTCTGTGGGGCTAAGCTTTTCTTTCCTGACCAGGGTAGTGGTGAGATGGGGGTTCGCTTTATAATAATTCACTAAGCTGTGTGTTTATGTTTTTTTCTGATTATGTATTACATTTCCAATAAAAAGCTTTTTAAAAACCCTAGAGTTCTTTCATTAGCATTGTAGAAATTGCTTCTAGAATTCAGTTGCCAAAAACTTTTTTCTCTGAAAAATAATGTGCATGCTTGCTCTACAAAACAATGAGAACCGTATAATCTAACATTTCACTTTTTAAAATTAGTTGACAGTAAATCAGAGCCAAATTTAGTGCTCCAGTGGAAAAACCAGCTCATCTCAGACTTCCGGTCTACACAGCTTCTTTTAATTGGCTGTGTGTGTGCATGTGTGTGTGTTTTAAACTCTCTCTCTAGGTGTTTTCATATTGTAAGTTTCCTCTGGGGAAGTAGGTGGGAAAATCTTTAGAAGTTTCATCAGATAGAAGAAAAAGATTTTGCAACAGAGCATGGCATAGTGGTGAAGAGCAAGGACTCTTGAGACACTAGCCATGTGAATTTGGACATATTACTCTCTGTGCTTCAGTTTTGTGTTCCAAAGAGAGAGACAAATAATGATACCAACTTCATATGGTTGTTGTACGGGTTAGATGAGGGCACAGAAGAGTGCCTGGCACATATATGAATGTTAGCTATTATTACTCGGAAGATCTGATACCAAAATCCTTCACAAAGAACTGCAAAGATCTGAGTAACTTAGAAGCAAGGACATCTGAGAGTAGGATAGATGCTCCTGGATAATTTGAAAAAGCAGCAATAACCATATACATTTCTTTCTTCAATAGAACATAATTTCACTTACATGACACAAAATGAATATTATGTAACAGGCAACATTTTAAATTAACAACAAAAATCCTTACCTTCATGTTTACTCTTTGTAGAAAGAACTGGGTGTAGCTGAAAAAGTCAGAATTTCTATTTTCTGACTTTCTGTGGAAAGGCAGACCTAAAGAATCAAAATATAATCCGAAGTTATAAAGAATGCCAACATACTTCCAGTTAAATATGGTGGCTTGAAACATGCCTTAATTGATACTCCCTCCTAAAGCCCTAACATGACAGTAAAGGAATAAAGAACAAAAGAGGAGAAAATTATGGACAAAAAATGTGCAGCCTTTGAAAGACGTATGGGAGGTAAACGGCTTAAGTGAGTGGAGGGAGCTGACCTGAGAGCTTGCAGTGAGACACTTGAGGAGCCGGCCGAGTCCTGAGGGGTCTGGCACCGCTGGGGGGCACTGTGTTCTGTGAAAGGTGGGGAGAGGTATCAGGTGAAAAGAGGGAGAATGGTGGGAGTCTCAAACAGGAGCAAGAGACCTTCCCTCCCCCCACCTTCCAGACCCTCCTTTCCCACAGCAAGAGTCTAGAAGTTCATTCCCTGGAAAAAGTGAGCCAGAGAAGATCTAGACTCAAATAGCAGTCCAAGAGGAGGGCAGAGGTAATGCTGAACACTGTAGGATCGAGTTACAATCTACCTTCAGAATCACAAGGCCCCTGGCCTCCTCCTGCTTGGTTCTGACATGGCTCTCAGCGAGGCATCTGTCCCCACCCCCCCTCCCGGGAGTCTGGAAGATCCCTTTCCGGAGAAACTAAATCACCCCAGACAAAAGACCAGCACATGGTAATATTTGGGTGTGAGGAGAGATGGAGATTTACCAAATGACAAAGCTGGCCTCCCACCCAATCAACCTACCCCCAAAGCCACCAGTCCACCAGCTCCACCCTCTTGGTCCCCTAGAGCTCCCAGGGTCTCCCTGTAGAATATGAACAGACTACTTTGAGTCACAGACATTTTCGGAAAGTCCCCACACAATAGAGACCAAAACAAACAAGGTAACTCAGAAAACAGACAATTCAGGAAGTAGTAGGAAAAATTAAAATTAATTTTGCCAGAAAAGTAAGGCAAAATACTACATCCATGAAACAAGAATGTGTTGCAATAAAAAGGAATCATCTGAGAACAAGGGAGGACACTGAGAAACAAAAACTGACAGCTGACATTACACATGCAATACAAGGTTTAAAAGATAGGCAAGGAACTCTTAGAGCTGAATAAACAGCTAAGGAGATAGAAAAGATAGAGGATCAATTCAACTAATCTAATATCTGATTAATGCCAGAAAGAAGGGAGAAGTAGAGGGGAGAAAATTATTAAAGAAACCATACGATAAACTCACTTTGTTTGCCACAATGTGAGTTGGTTTTTCTTCCGTGTGCAGTAGAAGGATTCTCAGATGGTCCTCCAAGGAGCATTCCAGGAAGATGAGGACTCAGAAATGCTCCCCGGAATGGACAACATAGAGGTTACTGGTTACCTTGGAGAGAGCACTTTTGGCAGAGCAGTATGGGCAGAAGCCAGAGTGGAGAAGTCTGAAGAACAAATGGAAAGATAAGAAATGGAGATAATTCATGAGCCCACAATTCTTTCAGAAGTTTTTCAGTGAAGAGGGGAGGAATCAACTGATAGCTCTAAGGATTAAGGGGGGATTAGTTTTTTAAAGGTAAGAGACACTAGAACATGCTTGTGTGCTGATAAAAAAAAAATAGTAAATAGAAAGTAAAAGTGACTTGAAATAGCAATTGTATTCCTGTCTCTTAGGTAAACGAAAGACTACATTTATAATTAATAAATCAATAGAAAATGGAGAAGAAAATTAATTCTGTACTTCAGGTGGCCCAAACACCTTTGACCTCAATGATGGGAATGATTTAAATTCAAAGGATTAGAGGAGGTGGGGAGAATGTTTTTTTTGTTGGGTTTTTTTTTTCAAGTACCCATCTCAATTCTCCATGATTGTATGTAGATTATGTAATCTATTCTGGTCATTAATGAACTTTCTAGAGAAAGTTTCAGCTCCTCGCCCACAGTTTTTCAATGATTTCTTGTGTCACTACTACACTGGTTTGATTAGACCATTAAGGTCAGTACCTTTATTATCCACTTGCTCAACAAGGAATTCAGCGCTGACAAATGCCCTTGTGGATGCACAGGTGTCGGCAGTGTTAGGGAGTCTGTCCCTCACGGTGCTCAGTGGAGGGACGCACTGGGTACAGGGTTAGACCCGCCCATCCACGGTGCCCACACACGAAAGGTGTGTCCCGCAGCCACGGCACAGCATGGCCCTCAGGACAAGACAGAGTGACCCAGAAAACACCACCACGGGGAAGGGTGGGCCCCAGCACTGCCGACACCTCCAGGACGTGCCGTCGCTTGGTGATCCAGGAGCCCCCTCACAGAAGCAGGGGCCGCCGATGTTGCTTCTTCCGCTTGGGGTGATTCCAAAAATCTGAAGTCTTCTTCCAGAAGTTACCATCCTAGTCATTCTACCAAACTCTACAACAGACCTTCTGGGGAGTCTGCGGGAAGAGCAAAACATGTTACCAGCACACCGGCCAACCAAAGGGCCAAGGGCACTGCTAAATTACACAGCTATCATCTTTATCTCCCCTGCACCAGCACCAGCTGGCAGGTGCCATCCAGATACCCCTGGGAAGCAATATCACGACCCCCAAGGGGACGTCTCAGCCCCGTGAAACCCAGGCGCCGAGGGGTCAGATGCAAGAGGAGGAGGTTGGGGACAGTGCTGAGACCTGGCCCTGCCAAACTGTAGTTTGGAAATTAAAGCCATATTAGACTGGGTGGTGGTGGAGCTTCCAGAGAGGCCTAATTTACTCCCTGGCAGTGGCTGCTTCAAGGCAGAATCTGACTCAACTTCAATCAAGAATCTGCTGTGATGAATGTTCTCTCTGTATGAAATATCTGCTATTTCAACAGCCATCAAGGGGAAATATATGAAGAGTAAAAGGGGCAGCAACGAACAAGAAGCACTTCCCAGTCACAGAGGATGCTTCTACCCAAGAAATAATTTTATTCTATTTTTGCAAATGCAAATAAGAATGGAAATTTAACATGGTCATTTCCACCATGGAGCAGGCTTTTGTAATTGCTGCCAAGTTCTACAAGAATCATAAATGCCTCACATTCATGCCCGGGCTGAGGTTTGATCCTTACGTTTCCTCGCAGTAGGGCCGGAACTGGGAATCTGCTGCTTTTCTCTCAGCTAGAATCCAACCATTTTACAGCTTTCATTAAAAAAAATAAAACATTTTAAAAATTTTAAAAAATAAAGGTGCAGCAGGCTAATTAAGCCTGGATTTAGGATCTGGCTAGAGATTTTGGGTTGTACTTTTTCAATAAGTGATGAGCCAGTGTATTAAAGTGGAGAGACTCCCGGAGAGCAGTGATTTTTAGTCCTGCTGGTGCTTTGTGTTCTTAGGCCACTCACTTACCCTCTCTGGGCCTCAGCTTCCTCCTTTGGGAAGTTGGACAGGAGAATCTCTGAGGCTCCTTCCAAATCTCACATCCTGTGATTCTACAAGTGGTGCCAACTAAAATCAGTCGCCCCATGTGGCCTATAAAGGAAGAATATGCCCTACAGCTTTCTAGTTTTTCTGAATAGACATTCATAAAGTAGAATGGAATCCACCCCTGAGTAGACCTGTAAATACCACCTCGGGCAGAGTGAAGGAAGAAATCTGTATGAAGGAGCCTGACTTGCTGCAAAGACAGGAAGCTGCCCACCACCATGTACCTGCCTTTGTTTGTGGAGCAACATACCTTGCTTAGCTTCCAAGGCAGTTCTTTGTTCTGGGCTTTACCTGAAATCAGAAGATAAATTACTTTCCTACAAATTCATACATGCTGCCCAGAAACTAAAGGGCTTTCCAGAATGTTTAAGAATATTTTGAGTTTATCAATCCTTTTTTGATATCATGGGCCCTCAAAACTTTATCCGCTGCCCATTATGTATTTTCTTCAAGCCTCAGATTGGTCAAGAGCTTACAAAAAAATTTCCCCTGATAACTTTGAGAAACAATTTACATAAGTTGTATTCATTTAAAGTGCACATTTTGATGAGCTTTGACAGTTTCATCCACCTGTGAAACTACCGTCACAATCAAAATACAGAATATTTCCCTCCACAAAAAGGTCCCTTGTACCTTTTGCAGACCACAGGCAAGCACTGACCTGCCTTGTGTAACTGTAATAGATTAGTTTGCATTGTCCAGAATTTTACATAACCAGAATGTACAGTATGTCGTCTTGTGTCTGGCTTCCTTCATTCAGCATAATAAGATTCATTTATGTTATTGCATGTATCATTTTGTTCCTTTTGATTGCTCAATAGTAATGCATTGTATGGATGTACAACATTTTGTTTATTCTTTCATCTATTAATGGGCATTTGGGTTGTTTCCAGTTTGTGGTTTGGGGGAATAAAGCTTCCCGTACAAGTCTTTGTGCAGACATGTTTTTATTTCTCTTGAGTAAGTAGCTAGGAGTAGAATGGCTGGATCATATGGTAGGTCCATGTTTAAAGAAAGGTCTTAATTTTTTGAGACAATAAATGACTTGCAGGCCCACCTTTGCCCTCAGATGATAGAAATCTTAGAGTTTCTTTCGAAGCAATGATTCTTAACCCTGTCCTCTTAATGTATTGAATATTCTAGAGATGGAAGAAGAGGTTGGAAGGAGTTATAGGCCATTTCCCTCATTTGCAGAGAAAGAAACGGGGGCCTGGGGAGATGAGGAGCCTGTCAAAAGCAGAGTTGCAGGTCCCATGTGTGTGAAGAACACTGAATGGCAAACACAAGTGTGTGGAATTGTGTGCAATTGTTCATGGAAGGAAATGTCAGGAAGAACTGCATAGTCCTAAGATGTGGCTCATATTGTCAGAGTCTGAAAAGATCCAGTCATCATTTATAGTGGATGACATACCTTTTTTTTTTTTAACATCTTTATTGGCATATAATTGCTTTACAATGGTGTGTTAGTTTCTGCTGTATAACAAAGTGAATCAGTTATACATATGTTCCCATATCTCTTCCCTCTTGCGTCTCCCTCCCACCCTCCCTATCCCACCCCTCTAGGTGGTCACAAAGCACCGAGCTGATCTCCCTGTGCTATGTGGCTGCTTCCCCTAGCTATCTATTTTACGTTTGGTAGTGTATATATGTCCATGCCACTCTCTCACTTCGTCCCAGCTTACCCTTCCCCCTCCCCGTATCCTCAAGTCCATTCTCTAGTAGGTCTGCGTCTTTATTCCCGAGGTTCCTTAAAAAACTAAAAATAGAACTACCATACGACCTAGCAATCCCACTACTGGGCATATACCCTGAGAAAACCATAATTCAAGAAGAGTCATGTACCAAAATGTTCACTGCAGCTCTATTTACAATAGCCAGGAGATGGAAGCAACCTAAGTGTCCATCAACAGATGAATGGATGACATACCTTTTCTACCTAGAATCTGGTGGGGAAAAAGATCGTTTTTAGCATGAGCTTCTGACCAAACCCTAGAAGCCCCTGGGACTTAACAGATGTGCAGAGAAGGCCACTTCTCCCATGCCAGCACTGCCCACCAAAGGGCTGGGCCCTGCTGAATTGGAGCAAATCAACACCTCTATGGGCACAATTTTACACCTTTGCCAGATGCAAAACCACTAGTAATGAACTTTGCTTGAATTCATTCAAGGGGAATCCAGTGTGAAAATATTTTTTCTCTTTTTCATTCTTGTTTGCAATAAAAATGGAATAAAACCATTAACTGACCACATCTCTTTCTTAATCCAAAACATAAGGCTAACAAAATTCTAATTTAAAAAATCAGTTCATGTCTGCTTTCTGTTGTCACTTGGAGGGATATTTGTAAAATCATCTTTAGCAGTAACAACAAATCATTTTAGATGAGACGCCACTGGATGTATAACGTTTTAAGTATTGTAATCAGGTAGATCAGAAAGTGCCTATTTCATGGAAAAAAAACATGTCATTTGCAAGTACTTGACCATAACCCAACAACAAATAAAATTACTTTCATTCCTCCCAGAAAAAAACTTTGAGAAGAGAATCTGTGATATGAAAAGAATATAATGGTCAAGTCTTTCTTGCTATGACTGTTTTTCTTGATACACAAAGTGAAAAGAATTGGAATGAAATTCAAAAAATTCTTTGACCCAAATAATAAAGAGGGAGAAATAACAGCTTATTGAAAAGTGTTATCTTTACCACATTTACAAATTTGTCAGTTTTCTCAAAGGGAGCCTAGGCTCTGCAAAGAAAACAAAAGCCCCCATCATCACGTAGCTGATTTCAGAGCTGGAAGATTAAGTTGATTCTCAAAAGCATTTCTAAGGTTTTCATGCTGCTCCATGCTGCATGTTTTTAAGGAATTCTACATATCCTGGCTCTGGAGAGCTGCTGCCAGCTCCCAGTCTGCAACAAAAACTGTCTCAGTGTTTAGACAAGGCAGAACAAAAATCTTCATTTTGAAATCTGTGGATCCCAGCAAGGCTGAAGTGGAAGGAGTTCTTTACTAGAGAACATGTCTAGGGAAAGGCTAAGAAGGTTCTCTAGGTGGAGGAATGAGGGGGTGTCATCACCTTTGTTACTACTGACCCCTCATTTGACCCCGACTCCAGCAACCCCAACCCCAGGACTCTTTCCGGGGGATGAGACAGGAACAGGAGTGCTCTGTAGTAAGAGTACTAAGCTTCCAGAACCCCAAGGCCTGATTTTCCAAAAACCTGTCCCTGAGGCTCCTCTAAGTCCACATGAATGAGTCTATCCTGGCACAAGTGGGAAGCTGTATTTGGAGTGTTGTTCAGTCACTGCATGTAACTTCCTTGCATGCATTTCCCCCATTATGTATAAAGTAGGCATCTCAGGAATCACAGCATTAGATGGGAGTTGAGAATACTGTATGGATTCTTAGCTTTGTTTTTTCACTCCAAAGTTACAGCACAGTCTTGTGATCAGATGGTAAAATCAGGCAACAGAAAGGACTGAATGAGTCACGGTCAGCAATTTAGGAATCTTCCTAAGGACCCTGCCCTGGAGACTCTAGCAATAGCCACCAAGCTCCAATCTTGTTACAGCCTCTTAAGTGAGCAGTCACTCCATTTTTTAGATTATCTTTCTGCCTCTTTTTCTCTCGTTGTTGAGGTTGGCAAAGAAAAACATGCCTCTTAGAGAAAAAAAGGAGTCAAGCCCATCTGAGTTCAAACTAGATTCCACTCTTTGCTAGTTATATGGCGTTGGGTGACCACTGGTTTCCTGGGGTCCCTGGGTGCTACTCTGTGAAGCAGAGCCACTACTGCCCTTCCCAGGGCTGTTTTAAGGACCAAATGACCTGACATGTCCAGGGCCCAATACACACTCTGTGGTTAATAAAAGTTCTTACTCTCCTCCCCTGAAGCTATTGCTCTTTCAAACAGAATGCAGTCAATTAAAACTAGAATTATAGGTTTGAGACATCTTGGTTTGACAATCAAATCATTAGCCAGAAGGAGAGTTTGGACCTTGTTTCTCTTTGTTGGGGTCCAAGCTGGTATTTAGCAGGCACTGGCTGAGGAAGCAGGCTACATTAAGTCCTGTGATGAGCCTTATTCAAAGGAGAGTTTCATCCAACTTTCAGTTCAGGTGGCTAAGCGCCATCTAAGTTGGGAGAATTAAAGCAATGGTGATTGGTGACTGCATTCTAACCTGGCATATGTGGCTTAAAGGTTAACTTAGTAGCCAGTGGAGGAAAAGGAGAATTACATGGTGCATCCTCCCCAGGGCCCAATCTTTGGCAGGACTCTTGGGGAAAAATTTTGTCTTGACAAAGTCTCTTTCAATCATTCAGTCTTCACCTTGGAGGAAAGCCTTGTATCTTCCTCACTGGTGATGGTAAAAGTAGATCCTGACACCTAAAACAGATGTGATAGTCCAAAAGATGTGACAAATGAAAGCATGCCCACAGTTATGAACCTAGCACAGTACATATGCTATTATTTATTTTTGTTGAGTTCTTCCTCATGATAGTTCAACAGTCAGAGTAAGAAGCTTGTTATCAGCTCTGACATGAGATATGGAGAAAAAAAATTTATGTCAATGACATAAGATTACTGGCCACTATTCTAACCAATGTGCCATGACAGATAAGCAGAGCTAACAGACAAAAGAGGAAAGCTAATTTTATCACTTCACTGGGGTTACCTTGTTTTCTTAAATGCTCTATAACATCAAGCAATCACATGTTTAAGTTTTGCTATCGTTAATATATGGGTTGACTATAGAGAAAAAAAGATTCTCTGAATTATTCAACAGAATGAACTTTGCAACTAATAAATGAAGACAGTTACTAACATAGACCAATGGCTAGCCTTAGACGTACAGGTTAAAAAAACCCTGCAAAATTATGATGACATATCCTTTATTTTTTTGTAGCTATTCTAATTCTTGCCAAACTCAAAAAAAGATTTGAAGTAGCTTACTATAAAAATATTACCGGGACTTCCCTGGTGGTGCAGTGGTTAAGAATCAGCCTGCCAATGCAGGGGACACAGGTTCCACCCCTGGTCCGGGAAGACCCCACATACCGCGGAGCAACTAACCCCATGCACCACAACTACTGAGCCTGCGATCTAGAGCCCACGAGCCACAACTACTGAGCCCACACGCTGCAACTACTGAAGCCCGCATGCCTAGAGTCCATGCTCTGCAACAAGAGAAGCCACCGCAATGAGAAGGCTGCGCACCACAACAAAGAGTAGCCCCTGTTCGCCACAACTAGAGAAAAGCCTGTGCAGCAATGAAGACCTCCCCCCTCCAAAAAAAAGCCTCCCCCCTCCAAAAAAAAAATATATATATACATATATATATGAGTACCATCAGGCCAGTATAACAAAATCAAACTACTGAGCAAAAAAACAGGAACAGGAACAAATAAATAAGGGCCAAAAGGAAGAAAAAAACCTAGAATTCTAAGAACACCTATTTGAGGAACCCTACAGCAATTAAGCCCAAAATCTGGTCTTGAGCTTCCTAGCAGCCAGGGTGATAAGGGAATAATGGATGTATGTAGTTGTCAATGCCTAGAAATAAGAAGCACAGGTCAAAAGAACAAATTTTTTTAGTCTTAATCTCTGAAAATAATTTGTGAGAGCTCTTTTCTTAAAAGGGGAATTGGGTAAGATAGTGAAAAAAAAAAGTCCTGACAGCTCCTTGGCATAACATGCAAAAATGCTCTCCGTGTACATGAACTACAATCTACCTTGCAGGAACACTATGGAAATAAGTAAGGCTTCATCATTTTAACACAAATTAGGCCCTCGTAGTCGGAATCCCGGCATCCTCAGGCAACCAGAATGTGGCCTTGAGTTTGGACATGAGGAAGATCATTTCCTGGATAATAAGGAGAAGAGATGTCACAAAGAATTTTAGTTTGTATCCATGAACTATCCTGGAGTGGATCCTATTGATTTAGTATAAAATTAAATGAGAGCTATCAATTGGATTATCTGGTGTCACCTGCTAGTTCTTCTCTAGTTTACTTTGGACCTTTCCTCATGGGCTCTTTTCTAATTCCATTTTCTCTGCACACCCTTTTACATGTCAGGGCTTTCCAGGGCTCCGGTCCTGTAATCCTCACCCTCTGTTTGATTTCATCTACCCATGGCTTCACCAATAGGCTGTTTTCTGGTAACTTTCAAATTCATTTCTTCAGCCTACACTTCTCTTCCAAGCTTCAGATCCATGAGGCTTCTGGAGAAGTACCTCAAACTCACCAGATCCAAACGGAATTTATCTTTCTTCAAACCCAATCTGGAAACCTAGAAGTCCTCGACAGTTACCAAGTCCTGCAATGTCTACTGCTAGTGGATACATTTTCCCAGGCCACAACTAGAGTGTGCAAAGAATATAATTTTGTTCTAAAATACATTCTGCATAGCAGCAGAAATTGTTTTTGTCAATTCAACATAAACTCAGCCAATCAGAGTTTCCCTTCTACCACCTCCTCCCTGCAGTTACAATTAAGTTTCACCTCGTATCAAGCGCCTGGGGGGACTTGGAGAGTATGGGTCCTTGCTCTTTATCCACTTCTGTTGATGCTGCATTTGCTTACATGGCTGGTTCCCTCTGGCCCTCGTCACTGGCATGTTTCTGTACCAGCATCCACTGAGATGTCCATCTGGTCATTGGTGCCAGATCCACGCAGGTGACCCTCTGTCCCGATTCACTGGCTCCTTTGCCAGTGGCTTCTGTGCCTGCTAGAGAGGGTGAGGCAGGGGAACTTCTCAGCTGCTTCCCTATGCCACCCTGGACCCCCAGGAAACTTCCAGGCAAAACTTGGAAACTGAGGCAGAGCTGTCTTCTGCACTTTGATCCTCCATCCTCTCTGGGGACTCACTTATTTGTCCCCCAAACTCTCATCTCAGGCAGTGTTGGCAGGAGGGGCAGTGCTCGGGGCTCCTTGGTGATACTTGCCGCCCTCTCATTGTCTTGTTTCCCTTCCATTCCTCTTCTTTGACATGAGGAGGGAGGGTCTTTCTAAAAAAAACCTCATTTGAGGGGAGAAATTCAAAAGTAGGGACTTGCCTCTCTCATTACTACAGTAACAACCCAATCCTGAGGGCCAGGGAAGAGGACGTCATTGCTGTTGCCTGAACTGCTGAGAGTGCAGGGGAGGGAAAGGAACGATAAATGTCAGGAAAGAAAGAGAAACTAGAAGTTTCAAAATATCACCCCAACACATATCTCTTGAACATCTCATATTTAGTTCAGCTGTTTTTGCATCACTCCCTTTTTTTTTTTTTTTGTCTCTTACCTGGATTGCTACAATTGGAAACAAACAAACAAAAAGCCACCCTGACCCTGAATCTGCTCTTGCAGAACCTTTCTTTAACCCATTCTTTTCCCCAACTTTGCTGAGATATAATTGACATGTAACATTGCATGAGTTTAAGGTGTACAACGTGATGATTGGATACATGTATATGTTGTGAAATGATCACCAGGACAGGTCAGTTAACACCTCCATCACCTCACATAGTCTTGAATTCATTCTTGATACTGTGGCCAGAGTGACTTACTTTTTCTAAAATGTAAATCCAGTCCCACTACTTCCCTCCCCTGAGGTTTCAGTGGCTTTCCACTCCCTTTAGGAAGAGCCAGAACTGCCGAGAACACAAGACAAGGTCCCATCTGGAATCTGTCCACCATTGTCTGCTCTGATGCTCCAAGCTAAGCCACTGGGCATTAAACTGAATTTGAGCACATCTCTCTGTTCTTGTGATGAGCCTTTCTCCTCGGCTCTCCATCCATTCACCTGATCTTCAAAGTGGACTGCTATTCATCTTTTACATTCAAATGCCACCTCCTCAATGACACTGACTATCTCCCCTCTCTGTATATTCCCCAGAAGCTATGACTCCTTTCATGATAAGGTTAATGTCTTATGGTACTTATTGGCTAACATACATGCTTCTTCCTTCACTACAGTATAAGCTTCTTGAGGGTAGGGACTCTGTCTTATCATCTTTGTATTTCCAGGGCCCAGCACAGTCCCTTGTGACATTGCAGGTGCTCAAAAAATCTTTCACTGAATGAACAGCCAAATATGGCAGGGGATGGACCAGAAGCAAAGCCACCATTAAGGTGACAAAAGGCTCCTGGCGTAAGAGGGAGACAGTAGCTGGATACACCACAGTTTAAGCATCTCCTTTCCTTTTTAAACTTATGTCCTTCTTCCCCACTTCGAAGGCTATAAAGCACAGCATTTTGGGTTTTAAACTGTCCTACACACCCTTGGGGGTCCTCCAGGCATCCCCAGATGGTGTCCCTGTACAGTGGTTGGTGGACCAAGTCACTAGGCAAAGGTAAACATTTACGCTAAGCATCTTCTCTTCTCTAAGACAGTAAGCGTGTTCAGTCATGCAGCCCGTTTACTGAGTGATGACTGCATCCAAAGCATGTTGCTGGTTGCTGCGTGTAGTGTCATTTAGAAAGATTTTCATCAAGACCAGTTAAAAATTTTTTGGAGTTTTAGTTTTTAGGAAAAGTTATTTATCCAGAGTTCATTCTGACTCCCCGGGGACACGAGAGGGACTATGGAACATTTGACTTGATTAACTGAGTATTAATCAATCTTGAATATCCCTAATACTTGAAAAAGTAGCATCAAGGTCAGAAAGAAGGGGATAGAACAAAAAGTAAGAAAAAAATATGGAAATGCTTAACTAAACTATCATCCATCCACAAAATGTAATAGTCTGAAGAAGCTAAAAAGCATGAGGTAGGTCTATGTGTACCAACTTGCACAGATCTTCCCAAGAGATTAGGTAAAAAACAGCAAATTTATAACAAGACATACCATTTGATGAAATTTATGTATTCCCTCCCCTCCAAACAACTAGTTATTTCTATAAGCACATATATGTTGTATATAAATGCATATAAAAATGCTGCAGGGACATACATGGAATAGATTACACTAGTAATTTCTAGGGCTGGAACTGAAAGATCAAGGGTGACATTTGCTTTATCTGTACTTTTAAAGACATTTGAAAAAGGAAAGCATATATGAACCACTTGCATAATTAAAATGAAAATAAAGGGGTTTTTTTTTTCTAAAAAAGGAGAGAAGCAGGGAGATAAGCATTCAAAGACATAATACCTTTGTGAAATGGAAAACGAACGATTTTTCTCATTAAGTGATAGATTGTTAAATATCGTGAGTTGATAAATTTTTGTACCTGCCTTCTTACAAAAGGTCTGCCGTTCATAGTTCAGACACGATGGAGTGGGAAGGGAACACGATTAGCGGGCAGAGCACCTGTGTTCTACTCTTCCTTCTGCCTCTTACTTGGCCCATCACTTAATCTTGCTGAATCTCAGACTCTATAAAATCTATAAAATGGGGATAACAATAACACTTAGGTCATGACATTGCTGTGAAAATTTGTTGTGAGCTGTTGTGAGATGGCCATGTGCCATAGACAGTGACATTCTGTTTTATACTATTATATAGAACATGGGATTTTAATGCACAGAATATATTCTAAAATAAAGGCTCTGCCAAAGGAGACCAAGATTAATCACTACATAAGAAAAATATGAACAAAGGTGGTTGAAAAGTTAGAGTTTATTTGACAATTCACAAGTGATTTGCAAGTTTTATGGATTAGTTGGAGCCAAATTTGAAAACCAGTAGCTCCTCTTTTCTTCCTGGAATGTCTAACATGCTCTAATTTGTTGCCCAAGTAGTGCAAGCCGTGCCTACTCAAGGAATTCAAGCTAATTTTAACTTAAACTAGAAATAAAAATCAAATATACCATACAGCATTCTAAAACCAAATACAGAGAGTATTTTGTGGTTGTTGTCCTTGTTTGAGATAATTTCTACCAGAGATAATTTGTATACAGTTATCTGTTTATGAATCAGTATGAAAAAAAGAGTAAGGATCATTTAAGATAACAGAAATAGTAACTCTCAAAACTTTCTATAGCAATGCAAACACAAACGTCATCTGGTCCTAGTGGTGAATTATCAAAATAACACAAAAAGGTACATGTAATACACTTAAGCCTCTAGAACTTGACTTTGAGGGGAGGCAGCTGAGCCACAGAAAGATAATAAGCCAAGTTCTACTAGGAAACAGTGACCCT
The DNA here is from genome assembly GCF_059928025.1 of Delphinapterus leucas. Taxonomy (NCBI): domain Eukaryota; kingdom Metazoa; phylum Chordata; class Mammalia; order Artiodactyla; family Monodontidae; genus Delphinapterus; species Delphinapterus leucas. Next base: position 64,273,794 of record NC_143131.1, read on the forward strand.
CACCCCTGTAACCTTTTAGAAATGACAGCCACCTGGAAAACCAATATATTAACAGAAAGAATGGTATGTAACATTTAATTTAATAAGTCAATAAGAAAAGTGAAGTTATTTTCATAAACAGCATTTGAGGCTGGGTTTACAGAAGACAGACATTATCTTACGTAGATCCTATTTCTGTATTTTGTTTCAGTTGCACAGTATTGAGAAAGTCCTGATTCACATTAAGAAATGGTAGCAGTTCTTTAATAGCTCACCTTGAAATACCAAGGCGCTCTTCATGAAGTTTATCAGAGATGGCTTTATTCTGGCATCTGCACAAAAAGAGTTAACCTGGTACTGATGTTTGCTGGATTTCAGTATTTTAAAATGTTATAAACTGCATATCTGAGTTTGTTGGCTTTTAATTTTTTATGTTCAAATATATTTATCAAATATTAATGAAGAGTCTCAACAGAACACGGCTGGAATATCATTGCCTCAAGACATGAGTTGATTTGTTGATTTATTTATTTGCGTGTGAAATCTGGCTACTCTACTCTGCACTTCCACGAGTCCCTCACTCTGTCTACTCACTGCTCTCGGTCATTCCTTCTGTCTCTTTCACAAGCTCTTGTCTTGTACCTGGCTCAAAGTGACATTTTCATCTTGTAATCTCCCCATTTCTCAAGCTCTCAATTACAATTATCAATACATATGCTGACAATTCCCAAATATCTATCTCCAGCTCATGTTTTTCTCCTAAGCTCCAACTAGAACTACATTTCTACTTGGATATTCCATAGGCATCTTAAACTCAAAACAGATCTAACCCATCATTCATCTTGCTTTGTCTTGCCGCCACCAAAACTAACCCTTTCCCCATGTTGAATTCGCTGAGTAAATGGGATGGTAACACCTGGCTGTCCAACTCAAGAGATCTAGGAATCATCCTACATTCTTCTCTTTTCTTTGCCATCTACTGATTCCACCAAGAAGCCCTACTCATTCTACCTCCTGAATACTCTCTGAATCCATTTCACCTTTTCCATCCCAGTACAACCACCATAAAGCAGCCTCTCAACAGGGACTACTATGATTTGCAGAACTAACTAGACTTTTAAACCATATATTTTAACACTATATCACTTCTTTACAAAAAAAAAATCCTTCAATATCTCTAGATTTTCTTCAGAATAAAACCCAAATATTTTATATGACTTACAAAGTCTTTCCTGATCTACCCTTCGCCTACTCCTCCATCACCATCTTTTGCCATATACTTTTCCCTAACACCCTATGTGTCAGTGTACTAACCCATCCTAACCTTCTAAATGTCTCGATGCTTTCATCCCTCTAAGCCTTTGCACACGACACATTCTCTACAATTCTCTTACACCCCTTCAACTAGCTAGCTCTTACTCCCCCACCCAAACTCAGCTAGGTATCATCTCTTCTGGAAAAGATTTCTTGACTCTTCTTCCCTCTGGGCTCCCTCATGCTAGTCCTCTTGATCAGAGTACTTATGCACTGTAAACTGTCTGTGTCCTGCACTGAAGTATGAGCTTCTCTCTTGTGTCTCTATTCTTGGGATATACCAGGTGCTCAACAAATATTTTAGGTAAGAGAATAGAAGGCATGACTTAAGACGCCAATGGATCACTTACAGACCTATTAACAAAATACTAACCCCACAACTGTGATTTCCCAATGAGAAGGTACCTTGCTCTATGAGTCTTTTAAGTTAATTCAATTCAAACCCAGCCCTTCCTTAAAAAGTTAAACATAGAATTACCATATGATCCAGCAATTCCACTCCTAGGTATATATTCAAAGAAATGAAAGCAGGACTCAAATCTTTGTATATGAATGTTCACTGCAGAATTATTCACAATAGCCGAAAGGTGGAAATGACCCAAATGTCCATCAATAGATAAATGGATAAACAAAATGTGGTATATCCATACAATGGAATATTCAGCATCGAAAGGGAATGAAATTCTGACATAAGCCACAACATGGATAAACCTTGAAAACATTATGCTAAGTGAAATACACCAAATACAAAAAGACAAATATTATATGATTCCATTTAATTGAGGGCTACCACGCATCTAAAGAACCTAGGGCCATGAGTCACTTCTGTAAATGATCTAATGGCCTGATCAGTCACAGAGGCCTTAACTTCTGTGGAAACAGAACTGACCACAAAGTTACCTAGTACTGACTGCAAAACCCACATCCTGCTGAACTATATTTAGTGTTGGAGGATGAGTTTTACAGGTTTACAACTTATTTCATTAGGGAACTTAAGAGATAAATTGTCTTCCCAAGGCCTTTATAAACAGTTTGCTACTTAAATTTTATAGACTGAAATTCTGCATATGAAATGTACTTTCCTTGGATTATCTGAAGCCTGTAAGTTTAAAAAAACTGGGGAGTAAAACATATTGCATAAACATAACACCTGCAAACAAAGTATGACTTGCAACTGAATGATGACAAGCATTGTAAACACCAAAGGAGCCTGAAGGAAGAAGTTCAAGAAGAGCAAATATAAAATATATAGTTAAGAAGTGTCCTAATAGAGATATTCTAGACAGGCAAGCTCAAGGGAAAAATGGTACCAGCAACAATGAGTAAGATGTCCACCTTCTGACAGTGGACTGGATGACCAGACTGACTGCTGTGGGAACATAGCAGGTGCAATCATTTGAGCCTTTTTCCCTCATCCCCCCTCCAAAGGAAAACCCCTGGCAGGGACCCTATATGTAGAAATGAAATGTCAAACAGTTAGTGCAGTGCCTGTCACATAGCAGATATTCAACAAGCACCCATTTCTATTCCATTTTATACTGAAGTTGTTGAGAAAGCATTTACTTCAAGTACGTCTGCTTTCTAGCCCTGTTTTCTGAAACAGTCATTCCACTTAAGGTATAACAATCAAATAGGTCATATACACAAGTCATATAGATATGACTTACTATATATATATATGCATATATAGTAACATAGTTATAAAACACAGATAACAAGATAAAATCATGAACGTAGTTAGAAAAGATACCCACAAAAGAAATTTTTCTATATTACAGAAATGGGCTTAATTTTGGGGGGCACCCATTGTCATCTTAATTTGGTTTTATTAGGAGAAAACAGAGCAACATTTCTGTCCCTGGGCAGATCTGACGTGAAAATAATTGACAAAAGTAGGTCAGAATCCCATGGAATGGTGAGGTCTGAATGCTAGGTGTCTTATATTAGGATATAAATCCTGACAGGCAATAATGACAGGATCTTCTGAAAGCCTTTGAAATTCACTAGGGCAGTCCCAACTTGTTTAGTTAAAAGCAGCAGCAAGGTAGGAAATAGAACTTCATGTGACTCTGGCTACCCTGATGTGTCTTAGATAAAAACTGAAGTCATCACGCTCCTACTCTTTTTGCTAGCTTTGTTTTCACAAAAAAATATCCTCTTCTTACCCACATACACTTCTGGTAGCCTTTCGAATGTGTCCTTTAATCTAAAAGATAAAAAGGGTACTTAAAGAGATCAACGAATTGACTAGAAATCTGTTGGGAGCTTATGGCCTTTCCCCTATTCTAGATGCAATTTCTCTCCCTGGGTCACCTGTTTTTGCTAAAAATAACTCAATTCTTTTTTATCTAATATACTAAGCAGAAATCACTTGGCAGTGTAGTGCTGACTGAGTTTTTCCTTGGATAAAATTGTTAGCAACTTGTAGCTACTTTACCAGGTAATATCAATATATAAACAAAAAGAGAAAAACATTCATTTCTTTTAATTCATAACTATGCTTATTTGTGTGACACCTATATATTGGTTTCCCATAGAGAAAAACTGCCATAAAAATTTAAGGTCCAATTTAACATGAATATTAGTTAAAAATACACTTTCACAATTTAGAGTAAGGTGAATGATACATCTGTTTCCATTCTAAAATGATCCTTTTCTAGTGATTTTTACAATATTTTCTCACATGAAAATTATCTTCTCAACAAATACTTATTATAGCATAGTATCCTACTTGAGAAATTTTTTAAAAATGTGTCATTCTCAACTACTTCTTACCTGAAAGTTTTCCTCTTTAAGATTTATATAAATTAATTGACTTCATGAATGATAAAGGAACAATGTTAAATACCCAGAAGAAAAAAATTCAATGAAGACTAACTATTTCATGGCTTCAAGCACTGAATATCAGGATGTTAAAATCATTTGATATCAAATAAACAAAAGGATTTCTTTAGAAAACAAGAAACCACTGCCACCAAACACATTTTCCCAAATGGCCTGCCTCGCATTCCAGAGCTGACAGAAAATCAGGTCTGCGAGGAGACAGCAGCTGAGCTGCATACTCCAGAGTTAAGTAAAAACATGGGAGGCCGGAGCACACGTGTGAAAGAATACATTTAATTTTAACAAGGCAAAGAAATGAGTTTTAAAAGGTGGTGGTGGTTTAACTGAGTGTCTCTTTTAGTTCCACTTGAAAAAAAGGTGTAAGTTTTTCCTCTAACTGCTTCCCAACAGTTCAATGACAGCAAAACTTTAAATCTATGGTGGTGCTGGAGTTCTTCTATTAGGGACAGGAGGGATGCAACTTCATGAACTTTTTTTAATCTGCAGAAAGAAAGGGGGAGGAAAAAAAAGACAGAAAGAGAGAGAGAGAGAGAGAGAGGAGAAACAAAAACTAATTTTCCAGGCAGGGAAATACTTATAAAACCTTTTATGTCAAAGTTAGGATTTCACAACATAACACACTAATGCAAAATCCAGTAGCACCTGTAAGATTTAAGTAAATGCTGCCATCACTTAAATGCTTTTTAAAAAGTATCTGTAAAAGACTGAAGGAAAAAAAGATACATTCTCCAGAGAACAACAAGTGTATTTCAAAATAAAAACTGTATTTTTGTTTTTCTTTTTTTCAATTGTTTTTTTGTACAAGAATTCATAGTTATAATAACTTATACACAATGGGATCAATCTCTGCTCTCCTTTTCTGTGTCACTTCAAGTCCACATGTTCAGGCTATAGTCCCCAACATTATTTTCTGATAAATATATTACCACAGTTTGATCTAAATATACATTATATAATACTTGTCTCTGGGAAAAATCAAATTTTAATATGCAAACTTTTATTTATATAATACAGAAATGAAGAAAACTACAGTAGGCACACAACCTAATTATGACTTGTAGATGATGATTTCTAGATACTCTCCTACTGTAAATGAATGTTTAAAAGTCTTAATAAGAAAATTTTATTTATATGTGCACTTCTGTCCACCTTATCCCATATACTGTACACGTCTAATGACAATCTGGGAATTTAAAGGTGCAGCCCTCAAGAAACTGTTGAATCACTAAAAAAAGAAAAAATTAGACTCTATTGGAAAGGAAAAAACTCACAAAATTTCCAATTTTAGATTTCATGTCCATAGGAAAATATTAAAAATAATTTTCTGTATATACACATGAGTATATGTATATATCGAATTACAGATGTCTCATATATCAATACAATTCAAGTGGAGACATTTTGGTGAGTTATTTTCCCATTAAATGACAACTATGTCAAAATTTCAAAATATCTTATTACATCATTAAAATAATTCACTTACCATTTCAACAGCTTGTCCTATTTTTTTTTGAATTTTTAACTCTTCATAACCAAATTTCCTGATTCCTAGTGCTAAATCCCCTATTTTAATTAAAATCTGGTGCTCTGTTACTCAGAAACTGATGGATAAAATCACATCTACTTCAAAATTCCATCAATCAAATAAATTTTATTACCTGATTTATCAGAGAAATAGCTCTGAGCTTGTGTACCTAAATTATCCTCCCTATTATAAACAGGTGAGGCAAATACCCTAAAATAGATGGAGGTAACTTACATGATATCATAGCACATATAATACAAGATGATTAAGTGTCTGATATAAACTTTTCAGAGACACCTGAAAACTCACTTTAGAAACTAACTTTAGAAACAAACCATTTATTTTTCACTCTAATATAAATTAATATGTATGTATTTACATACATACACATACATATATATAAAACAAAATTGTCTAGTGTTGATTAGCTGTTTGTGAGTGAAAAAATGGTTACAAATTGATTAACCAGCTTAATTCTGTACTTAACAATTCAACTGTTTTGGGGTACAAACAAAAAGTCAGTGCATTTGTAAACTCCATGGAGTCAGATACTCAAGCATACACTTTAAATAAGAACCCTCCTCAACGTCACACGCATTGGACAGCAAGAATATATGGACTCTGATGCAGTTCCTACTCCATAAGCAGACTAGACAGCACTTGACTTACTTTTAAAACAGTTTCTTAAAAGAAATATATAAAGAAATGCATGTTTGCTGAAAGTCCTTTAAAATTACCTCAAAACAACATTAAATCCTGTTCACTGAGAAGAGCCCGCTGAATTGAATTCCTGTTTTGAAATGCCTAGTTAACAGTTTAGACTATTGCCTTGTGAGGATTGACTAGAGACGTGGTTGATGTGAAGACCCAGACAGAGTACACGGCTCCAATCCCAATAGTCCTCTGATTGGCTGCTTGATGGAAATGGATCGCCTTTAAAATAGCTATACACCTTAAAATGATCTATAATAAACAGTTTCCCAACAACCATTATTATTTGTAAATTGAAATGCATTAATCATTCAGAAAAGATTTCTTGCAAAATATATAAATAAATGTAACTGCATATTCTGTAAATATACTTAACATTGCTAGACCAGACCGCCCGTGACGGGCTGCTGTATTTCAGTACTGTGTGTCAAATTTATTAGAAATTTAAAAAGAAAAATTTTGGAGGGACTCAGCTGCCTTCATTAGTTGGCTTTAAAATGTGTAATAAAATGGGAGACAATATCTTCTCATAAATACATGGAATCGATATGGAAAAGTAAACTATACAGCAGACAAGATTAGAGAACACCAGAGTGTACCAGAGTGGTCACCAGAATGAAATATCTTCCAGTATAAAAAAAGGGAAGAACTCTATACACCCAGTTATAGTAAGTATGTTTCAATTAAAGATGCAGCTCACTCTCACTCCTGGCAAGAATTAATTGGTAATGGCACTGCTGCCAGCAGTGCAAAAATATCCTGAGAAATTATTCAGATTACAACAAAAGACAGGGCTTTCATCACTAAGTTTTTGCACAAAACACAGCTTTAGATATCATAAATAAATTAATTAAAAAAGCAGATAACCTTCACTGTGTTGAACACAAAAAGGGGATGTGACCCAGACATTTGTTAATTCTCCCATTGGCTGATATCAGAAAAAAAGATTGCATTAAGTGTCTGTTTATAACTTTCTAGTTAACTATGGCCAATAATATACATGGAGGTAATCTGTAGTTCAAGTTTTTCATCTCTTTTTCCCCAACTAGCTACAAGCTGAACTCTAAAATTTACACTGAAATATACAATTCCAATTTTCAAAAGATCCTCCTCTTGGACAAGGGATATTCAAATTTTTTGTGCAATCTTGATGCAGAGCCCAAACAGTCCTATGAAGAGAGACAGTATATTTTTTAATCAATTGGCACTGAAATTTAACTTTCCTTAGCTCCGTTCTAGTAGCTTGGCCAAGTTATCTCGTAATTCTGTTAGTTCAAAGATTTTTCCATCAAGAATTTCTAACAGTGTCTTCAGGTTATTGCGAAAAGCTTCTTGTTCATTCTGACTTTTCTCCAGACGTTGCTCCAAGTCAGACAGTTGTCCCTCCAGGTCTTTGTTCCGAATTTCTACTTCCTTTAGAAACAAAAGTGTGATATATATATGTGTGTCAGTTTAAGACTTAAACAATATAACTTTTGTTATGACTAATATTGTGGTAGTTAATGCAGTTTGATAATTAGGATGACCTTCTGAGTCTCAATACAATTTAAGGAGGTTTTTAGATTTTGCCATCTGAGAAATACATGTGGTTTTATTGATTGGCTTGTTCATGAATACATCTGTCCCCCCAACACAAATTTCCTGACTGCTTGCTTTGTGCCAGGCAACACTAGTCTAGGCACTTCAAATACTGAGATCGGATGAAGACCCATTTTGTGGATTATCTGCATCTCTTTTCTATTTCTGCCCATATTCTTTTCCTCTGGCACAATTGTTAGCAATCTCAGATGAAAGAAGGCAGAGAAAAAGAGACAAATTAATTTTTTCTCCTTATTGGAAATTTTGGAGAAAGATGTAGAGAAGAAAAATGACTCAGATAAGGTTTTAGGATCCTCTGAATATGTTAATTATTCTTTGTTTCGCCTCAATGTCAAATGAATGCATACGGTAGAGAATATAGCTCACCTGCTAAAAACTGTAGTGAAGGTATATAATAACTGTACATACAAGAGAATTATACAACTAACAATTCCAATATACTACAGATTAAGGAAAGAAAAAAATGACAAAAGGGAAGTAAAAGTTCATGACAACAAAAAAATTTTTAACTTTTTAAACAATAAAATCTGGCATACTTAAAAATTATTTAGAAGTTACTATATATCTGAAGGACAGTAGATTGTTTTTAAAAAATTATTGAAAGGCAATCTGGTAAACGTTAAATGAAAATAACAGAACATGAAGCAGCACACTGCAACGAGGCAAAAATTAGTATGCATGAGGACAAACAATAGGAATTAAAGTACACACAGAAAAATGGAAACAGTTCTGGTTGTTGGGATTATGAGCACTTCTTTCCAAAATGTATTTGTCCTATAATACCAGCAAAATTAAACTTTTGAGAAAAATAATTGGAAAACTGACTTGAATACATATAAGAAAGTAACCATTGATTTAGCATTCTCAACACAAAGAAATATTCACATGTTTAACTAAGAGCAAAGCTCAAGCAAAAAGACACCACAGATGAGTCGGAAGAGCCTGGGAAAATACAAAAAAAGGAAGAAAGCAGTTATAATGACTTATAAAGAAAGAATTTAGGGAATTCCAATCTAATCTTAAAGTATTTACTGTTAGATGTTAAGCAGGTATGTTTCTAATCTTTTTCCTTTGAATAATCTACAAGGTGAAGATAAGTAAACTGAGAGCAGATTCTGAAACCAATAAAATATTTATAAATTCAGAAGCCAAGTTCATGGAGGCTCTAAACTATGGGGGAGAAAACAGACCCTGGGATCAAATGTAAAAATTCCACTCATGATTGCACAGCATGCTCTCTTGCCTGCTTAAACAATAAGCTTAAGAGTACTGTAGAATGTTTCCAACTGTAAAAATAGACCAAATGTCATTCACTAGAAAACACCCACTTCACCAGGCACCACCCAGTTTGCCCTCTAAAGCCGTCCTTAAAAATGAAAGGCTTCCTTGTTCTCCTTGCCAATCAATGAAACATCCAACCATTTTCAGTGGAAGCAAGCAAAACACCAAATTCCCTCAGCTATTAAAATTGAGCTGTTCTCTCCAGGAGTCTTGTGCTCTAAGCCATTTCTCTGATGGAGGAATTTCACTAGGCCCGTAACAAAAGGGATCCAATACAATGCTGTTGGTGCTGGTCTATTCTGAGGCAGAGAATAAGATCCCAGAGGAAGAACAGACAACCCAGGATCAGTATGAAGCAAACTGATTGGTGGCATGTCCCAGTTTTCTACCTTCTGTCTATATTTTCCATCCCTTCTTCTTGACTTTTATTCTCCCTCCCAACTCATTCTTCTGCTTATTATCATTTTTGTGCTACTATTTCCCCTTCCCCTTTACCCATATGTGAGCATATGCCAGGGGCACCAAGATAAAGCACTAAGGCCAGAATTTGCTAAATCCCTTTTGAGTGCTTTAAAAGGCAGTAACTGAAAGTATATAAATACAAATGCTCTGAATTTGTTAGATATGGAGTCTACAACACTACAGTGATTAAAAAAATGTAGACAATTATTACCACCATCAATGGGACCAGGTCAGGTTATAAATTTAAATCTTGCATCATTTAATCTAAATAAAAGCTACAAAAAATTGTCTTTATTGATATCTGATTCACACCTTACACTCTTAAAAGATAAATTATTGTTCTATTAGATTATTAACCTTCATATATAACATGACATAAATCATCAAAACAAGTACTAATAATTCAACAGAAAAATGGGTTAAAGAAGAAGTTATTCAACCATTATTTACTGAGTGTCTTCTACATACTAAGCACTGAAGATAAAGTAGAAAATAAAGACGGGCCCTGTTTTGATGGAGTATGCATTCTAGAAGGAAGATACTGGTAACAAAGAAGTCAACAGAACAGACGTCTGTGTAACTGAGGAAATCACTGTGTGCACTGAAATCTTTCAACCATCTTTCCAAACTGTGTAAACCAATAAGAACAAATAAAATGACACGAATTCCACAACTTCAACTACAAGAAAGAGAACAATACAAACTTCAAGTTACCTATAATTAGGAGATATAAGCACCAGTTTCTAGCAAAGATATTTCTCAAGTTCTTATTCTCTTCGCAGAGGGCAAGGCAGGGTTGTGGGGAAATGCACAGAAGGAGGAGGAGAATGAAAGGCCTAAGACTGAACTCTAATAATCCAAAGAAAGAGAAAGACCACTGAAAGTGCCAAAATACTGGTGGAAAACAAAAAGTCCTGGTAGACCAGAGCAGCCTACAAGAAGCGAATTCACAGTATACAGGACACTCGAGAAGGCAACCTTGGAAAGGCATACTTCTGAGAGTAAAAAGAAGAGAAAGGGACTTTGGGGATAGCTAGTCATAAAATAAATGGTCCTTCCACTGGGAAATTCATTTAGAAAGTCCAAAAATTATGATATGGGCAAAGGTATACCAGGCAGGGGTTGTAATAGTGGTAGAAAAAGTGGCAAAGAAAGACACCTTTAATGCTAAAAGTGACAACACACAATGAAGATATAACAATTATGTTTATGTACCAAGAAACACAGTAGCCACCTTTATAAAGTAGAAACTACAGGAGGTCTAAGGAGACATAGAAAAAAGTACACTGATAAGAGCTTTTAATATTCCACTCTCAATATAGGACAGATCAAGAGGAACAACAACAAAAAAGGTAAGGATATAGAAGTCTTAAACTACAAAATCAATCAAGAGCATTCATAAAATTGATCATATGCTAGATTACACAAAAAATCGGTAAATTAGGCAAAGCAGACATTACATAAACAAACCCTTGTGATCACAATGCAGTAAAACTAGAAATAACTAAATCATAAAACTAAAAGGCCCTTCCACAAGCAAATTAAAACATGTTCTTTTAAACACTTCTAGCGTGAAAGGGAAATAAAACCAAAATTACAGAATTTCAAGAAATGATAATGGAAACACTGTCAGAATCTATGGGACACATGAAAGCAATGACCAGAGAAAACTCTATAGCCTTAAACACAAATAAATGAAAATGAAAATAAAGGAATTAAATTCCCTTCTCAAAATGCTAGAAAAACAATAAAAAAGTAAACCAAAACAAAAGGCAGAAATAAAGATAAAAGTAAAAATTCATGAGGTAGAGGACAGAAAAAGAGTAACACTCATTAATAAGTCAAAATCTCCTTTCGCAAAAAGCTCAAAATAGACATACCATTACTTAAGAAAGAAAAAAACCTATATAAAATAAGAAATTATAAGAGTTCCCACTGAATATTTGAAAACCCAGATGTAAAGCTTAAACAGCCCAATATCTGCAGAAGAAATAGAGAGTAATCATGGAATTACTCCATAAAAAGCACCAGGCCCAGATGGTTTCAAGGGGAAGTTCTATTAAACTTTCAAAGACCAGACAGTTCCAATATGACATAAGTTATTCCAGAGCATAGAAAATAAACAAAATCGTCCAAATTATCTTATGAAGCTAGTATAGCCTTGATACCTAAATCTTATAAATTCAGCCCCCACCTGAAAATGGAAGAAAGTTACAGACCAATATTACAAATGAATATCATGTAAAAACTGTCAATAATAGGGAACAAAAATCTGGTACCACATTAATAAAATGATACACCACAACTAAGTGGTATTTATTCTAGGAATGCAAATGTGGTTCAGTTTTAGAAAATCCATTAATAAACCATATTAATGGATCTGGGGATAAAAACTATGATTATCTAGATAGATACTAAAAAAAGCTATTAACAAAGTTCACTCATTCGTGGTAAAAACACTCAAGAAAATAGGAATTAGCCACTCTCATAATATGGTAAGATACCTATATTTTAGTGGTAAAGCCAGCAATTCAATTAATTGAAAAATATTAGAGGCATTTCCACAAAGATCAGGAACAAGAGAAGTCTGTCACCTCCACTATTGTTTAACACTGTACCTGTATTTTTGGTTTGTTTGTTTACTCCTCAGTGCATGAGATTTTTTTTTTTAACATCTTTATTGGAGTATAATTGCTTCACAGTGTAGTGTTAGTTTCTGCTGTAAAACAAAGTGAATCAGCTATATGCATACGTATATCCCCATATCCCCTCCCACTTGAGTCTCCCTCCCTCCTACCCTCCCTATCCCACCCCTCTAGGTGGTCACAAAGCACAGAGCTGATTTCCCTGTGCTATGCAGCTGCTTGCCACTAGCTAGCTATTTTATATTTGGTAGTGTATATATGTCCATGTCACTCTCTCAGTTCGTCCCAGCTTACCCTTCCCCCTCCCGGTGTCAAGTCCATTCTCTATGTCTGTGTCTTTATTCCTGTCCTGCCCCTAGGTTCATCAGAGCCGTTTCTTTTCAGATTCCATATATATATGTTAGCATACAGTATTTGTTTTTCTCTTTCTGACGTACTTCACTCTGTATGACAGACTCTAGGTCCATCCACCTCACTACAAATAACTCAATTTTGATTTCTTTTTATGGCTTAGTAATATTCCATTGTATATATGTGCCACATCTTCTTTATCCATTCATCTGTCGGTGGATACTTAGGCTGTTTCCATGTACTGGCTATTGTAAATAGTGCTACACTGAACATTGTGGTACATGACTCTTTTTGAATTATGGTTTCCTCAGGGTACCTGCCCAGTAGTAGGATTGCTGGATTGTACTGCAGTTCTATTTTTAGTTTTTTAAGGAACCTCCATACTGTTCTCCATAGTGGCTGTATCAATTTACATTCCCACCAACAGTGCAAGAGGGTTCCCTTTTCTCCACACCCTCTTCAGCATTTATTGTTTGTAGACTTTTTGATGATGGCCGTTCTAATTGGTGTGAGATGATACCTCATTGTAGTTTTGATTTTCTCTAATGATTACTGATGTTGAGCATCTTTTCATCTGTTTGTTGGCAATCTGTGTATCTTCTTTGGAGAAATGTCTGTTTAGGTCTTCTGCCCATTTGTTGGCAATCTGTGTATCTTCTTTGGAGAAATGTCTGTTTAGGTCTTCTGCCCATTTTTGGACTGGGTTGTTTGTTTTTCTGATATTGAGGTCATGAGCTGCTTATATATTTTGGAGATTAATCCTTTATCATTGCTTCGCTTGCAAATATTTTCTCCCATTCTGAGAGTTGTCTTTTTCTCTTGTTTACGGTTTCTGTTGCTGTGTAAAAGCTTTTCTTTCTTTAGGTCCCATTTTTTATTTTTGTTTTTATTTCTATTTGTCTAGGAGGTGGGTCAAAAAGGATATTGATGTAATTTATGTCATACAGTGTTCTGTCTATGTTTTCCTCTAATAGTTTTAAAGTGTCTAGCCTTACATTTAGTTTTTTTTTCCTTTTTTAACATCTTTTTTTTTTTTTTTTTTTTGCGGTACGTGGACCTCTCACTGTTGCGGCCTCTCCCGCTGCGGAGCACAGGCTCCGGACGCGCAGGCTCAGCGGCCATGGCTCACGGGCCCAGCCGCTCCGCGGCACGTGGGATCTTCCCAGACCGGGGCACGAACCCGTGTCCCCTGCATCAGCAGGCGGATTCTCAACCACTGCGCCACCAGGGAAGCCCCCTTTTTTAACATCTTTATTGGAGTATAATTGCTTTACAACGCTGTGTTAGTTTCTGCTTTATAACAAAGTGAATCAGTTATACATATACATATGTCCCCATATCTCTTCCCTCTTGCATCTACCTCCCTCCCACCCTCCCTATCCCACCCCTCTAGGTGGTCACAAAGCACAGAGCTGATCTCCCTGTGCTTCCCACTAGCTATCTATTTTACATTTGGTAGTGTATATATGTCCATGCCACTCTCTCACTTTGTCCCAGCTTACCCTTCCCCCTCCCCATATCCTCAAGACCATTCTCTAGCAGGTCTGCATCTTTATTCCCATCTTGCCCCTAGGTTCTTCATGACCATTTTTAAAATTTTAGATTCCATATATATGTGTTAGCATACGGTATTTGTTTTTCTCTGACTTACTTCACTCTGTATGACAGGCTCTAGGTCCATCCACCTCACTACAAATAACTCAGTTTTGTTCCTTTTTATGGCTGAGTAATATTCCATTGTAGATATGTGCCACATCTTCTTTATCCATTCATCTGTTGATGGACACTTCGGTTGCTTCCATGTCCTGGCTATTGTAAATAGAGCTGCAATGAACATTTTGGTACATGACTCTTTCTGAATTATGCTTTTCTCAGGGTATATGCCCAGTAGTGGGACTGCTGGGTTGTATGGTAGTTCTATTTTTAGTTTTTTAAGGAACCTCCATACTGTTCTCCATAGTGGCTGTATCAATTTACATTCCCACCAACAGTGCAAGAGGGTTCCCTTTTCTCCACACCCTCACCAGCATTTATTGTTTCTAGATTTTTTGATGATGGCCATTCTGACCAGTGTGAGATGATATCTCATTGTAGTTTTGATTTGCATTTCTCTAATGATTAATGATCTTTAGCATTCTTTCACATGTCTGTTGGCAATCTGTATATCTTTTTTGAAGAAATGTCTATTTAGATGTTCTGCCCATTTTTGGATTGGGTTGTTTGTTTTTTTAATATTGAGCTGCATGTAAATTTTGGAGATTAATCCTTTGTCAGTTGCTTCATTTGCAAATATTTTCTCCCATTCTGAGGGTTGTTTTTTCACCTTTATGGTTTGTGGTTTATGGTTATAGTTTATGGTTTCCTTTGCTGTGCAAAAGTTTCTAAGTTTCATTAGGTCCCATTTGTTTATTTTTGCTTTTATTTCCATTTGTCTAGGAGGTGGGTCAAAAAGGATCTTGCTGTGATTTATGTCATAGAATGCTCTGCCGATGTTTTCCTCTAAGAGTTTGATATTGTCTGGCCTTACATTTAGGTCTTCAATCCATTTTGAGTTTATTTTTGTGTATGGTGTTAGGGGGTGTTCTAATTTCATTCTTTTACATGTAGCTGTCCAGTTTTCCCAGCACCACTTATTGAAGAGGCTGCCTTTTCTCCATTGTACATTCTTGCCTCCTTTATCAAAGATAAGGTGACCATATGTGTGTGGGTTTATCTCTGGGCTTTCTATCCTGTTCCATTGATCTATATTTCTGTTTCTGTGTCAGTACTACACTGTCTTGGTTACTGTAGCTTTGTAGTATAGTCTGAAGTCAGGGAGCCTGATTCCTCCAGCTCCATTTTTCGTTCTCAAGATTGCTTTGGCTATTCGGGGTTTTTTGTGTTTCCATACAAATTGTGAAATTTTTTGTTCTAGTTCTGGGAAAAGTGCCAGTGGTAGCTTGACAGGGATTGCATTGAATCTGTAGATTGCTTTGGGTAGTATAGTCATTTTCACAATGTTGATTCTTCCAATCCAAGAACATACTATATCTCTCCACCTGTTTGTATCATCTTTAATTTCTTTCATCAGTGTCTTATAATAAGTTTTCTGCATACAGGTCTTTTGTCTCCTTAGGTAGCTTTATTCCTAGGTATTTTATTCTCTTTGTTGCAAAGGTAAATGGGAGTGTTTTCTTAATTTCTCTTTCAGGTTTTTCATCATTAGTGTATAGGAATGCAAGAGATTTCTGTGCATTAATTTTGTATCCTGCTACTTTACCAAATTCATTGATTAGCTCTAGTAGTTTTCTGGTAGCATCTTTAGGATTCTCTATGTATAGTATCATGTCATCTGCAAACACTGACAGCTTTACTTCTTCTTTTCTGATTTGGATTCCTTTTATTTCTTTTTCTTCGCTGATTGCTGTGGCTAAAACTTCCAAAACTGTGTTGAATAATAGTGGTGAGTGTGGACAACCTTGTCCTGTTCCTGAACTTAGTGGAAATGGTTTCAGTTTTTCACCACTGAGAACGATGCTGGCTATGGGTTTGTCATATATAGCCTTTATTATATTGAGGTAGGTTCCCTCTATGCCTACTTTCTGGAGAGTTTTTAATCATAAATGGGTGTTGAATTTTGTCAAAAGCTTTTTCTGCATCTATTGAGATGATCATATGGTCTTTATCCTTCAATTTGTTGATATGGTGTATCACATTGATTGATTAGCGTATATTGAAGAATCCTTGCGTTCCTGGGATAAACCCCACTTGATCGTAGTGTATGATCCTTTTAATGTACTGTTGGATTCTGTTTGCTAGTATTTTGTTGAGGATTTCTACATCTATGTTCGTCAGTAATATAGGCCTGTAGTTTTCTTTCTTTGTGACATCTTTGTCTGGTTTTGGTATCAGGGTGATAGTGGCCTCGTAGAGAATGAGTTTGGGAGTGTTCCTTCCTCTGATATATTGTGGAAGAGTTTGAGAAGGATAAGTGTTAGCTCTTCTCTAAATGTTTGATAGAATTCGCCTGTGAAGCCATCTGGTCCTGTGCTTTTGTTGGAAGATTTTTAATCACAGTCTCAATTTCAGTGCTTGTGATTGGTCTGTTTATATTTTCTATTTCTTCCTGATTCAGTCTTGGCAGGTTGTGCATTTCTAAGAATTTGTCCATTTCTTCCAAGTTGTCCATTTTATTGGCATAGAGTTGCTTGTAGTAATCTCTCATGACCTTTTGTATTTCTGCAGTGTCAGTTGTTACTTCTCCTTTTTCATTTCTAATTCTATTGATGAGTCTTATCCCTTTCTTTCTTGATGAGTCTGGCTAATGGTTTATCTATTTTGTTTATCTTCTCAAAGAACCAGCTTTTAGTTTTATTGATCTTTGCTATCGTTTCCTTCATTTCTTTTTCATTTATTTCTGATCCATCTTTATGATTTCTTTCCTTCTCCTAACTTTGGGTTTTTTTTGTTTTTTCTCTAATTGCTTTAGGTGTAAGGTTAGGTTGTTTATTTGAGATATTTCTTGTTTATTGAGGTAGGATTTTATTGCTATAAACTTTCCTCTTAGAACTGCTTTTGCTGCATCCCATAGGTTTTGGGTCGTCCTGTTTTCATTGTCATTTCTTTCTAGGAATTTTTTGATTTCCTCAGTCATCTCTTGGTTATTAAGCAGTGTATTGTTTAGCCTCTATGTGTTTGTATTTTTTACAGATTTTTTTCCTGTAATTGATATCTAGTCTCATAGCGTTTTGGTCAGAAAAGATACTTGACACGATTTCAATTTTCTTAAATTTACCAAGGCTTGATTTGTGACCCAAGATATGATCTATCCTGGAGAATGTTCCATAAGCCCTTGAGAAGAAAGTGTATTCTGTTGTTTTGGGATGGAATGTCCTACCTTGTTTCATGTGTCATTCAAAGCTTGTGTTTCCTTATTTATTTTCATTTTGGATGATTTGTCCATTGGTGAAACTGGGGTGTTAAAGTCCCCTACTATGATTGTGTTACTGTCGATTTCCCCTTTATAGCTGTTAGCATTTGCCTTATGTATTGAGGTGCTCCTATATTGGGTGCATAAATATTTACAGTTGTTATATCTTCTTCTTGGACTGATCCCTTGATCATTATGTAGTGTCCTTCTTTGTGTCCTGTAATAGTCTTTATTTTAAAGTCTATTTTCTCTGATATGAGAATTGCTACTCCAGCTTTCTTCTGATTTCCATATGCATGGAATATCTTTTTCCATGCCCTCACTTTCAGTCTGTATGTGTCCCTAGGTCTGAAGTGGGTCTCTTGTAGACAGCATAAGTATGGGTCCTGTTTTTGTATCCATTCAGCCAGTCTATGTCTTTTGGTTGGAGCATTTAATTCTTTTACATTTAACGCAGTTATCAATATGTATGTTCCTATTACCATTTTCTTAATTTTGGGGGTTTGTTATTGTTGGTCTTTTCCTTCTCTTGTGTTTCCTGCCTAGAGTAGTTCCTTTAGCATTCGTTGTAAGGCTGGTTTGGTGGTGCTGAATTCTCTTAGCTTTTGCTTGTCTGTAAAGGTTTTAATTTCTCCATCGAATCTGAATGAGATCCTTGCTGGGTAGAGTAATCTTGGCTCTAAGTTTTTCCCCTTCATCACTTTAAATATGTCCTGCCACTCCCTTCTGGCTTGCAGAGTTTCTGCTGAAAGATCAGCTGTTAACCTTATGGGGATTCCCTTGTATGTTATTTGTTGTTTTTCCCTTGCTGCTTTTAATATTTTTTCTTTGTATTTAATTTTTGATAGTTTGATTAATATGTGTCTCGGTGTGTTTCTCTTTGCGTTTATCCTGCATGGTACTCTCTGTGTTTCCTCGACTTGATTGACTATTTCCTTTCCCATGTTAGGAAAGTTTTCTACTATAATCTCTTCAAATATTTTCCCAGACCCTTTCTTTTTCTCTTCTTCTTCTGGGACCCCTATAATTCGAATGTTGGTGTGTTTAATGTTGTCCCAGAAGTCTCTGAGACTGTCCTCAATTCTTTTTTCTTTATTCTGCTCCCTGGCAGTTATTTCCACCATTTTATCTTCTAGCTCACTTATCCGTTCTTCTGCCTAGCTATTCTGTTATTGATTCCTTCCAGAGTATTTTTAATTTCCGTATTGTGTTGTTCATCACTGTCTGTTTGCTCTTTAGTTCTTCTAGATCCTTGTTAAATGTTTCTTGTATTTTTTCCATACTGTTTCCAAGATTTTGGATCATCTTTACTATCATTATTCTGAATTCTTTTTCAGGGAGGTTGCCTATTTTGTCTTCATTTATTTGGTCTTGTAGCTTTTTACCTTGCTCCTTCATCTGTAACTTTTTTTTTGGCGTTTCATTTTTTTTTTTTTTTTTTTTTTGATGGGTGGTGCTGTATTCCTGTCTTACTGGTTGTTTGGTCTGAGATGTCCAGCATTGGAGTTTGCAGTCAGTTGGAAAGAGCCGGAACTTGGTGCTGAGATGCAGACCTCCGGGAGGCCTCACTCCAACTGATATTCCCTGGGGTCTGAGGTTCTCTGTTAGTCCAGCAGTTTGGACTTGGAGCTCCCACCACAGGAGCTTGGGCCCGACCTATGGCCTGGGAACCAAGATCCTGCAAGCCGGTCGCTGGGGGTTCCTCCCGTCCCCTTAGGTGTCTATGGTTCCCCACTGGTGCCTGGTAGGTGACCTAGTTGTGAGGAGACGTGAATTCCGCGTCCTTCTAGTAGGCCATCTTGACTCCACCTCTGTACCTGTATTTTTAACAGGTGTAATTCAACAGGAAAAATCAACAGAGGCATAAGAACTGGAAGAAAAGAAGTAAAATTATTTCTATTTGCAGAATATATGTTAGTATACCTAGGAAATCTTAGAGAATAAATGGAATAAATGACAAAACTAGTTCAAACAATGAAATAATTTAGTAAGGTAGAGAGATATAAAATTAGCAAACAGAATTCAACAGCTTTCATATATTGGGATGGCCAAAAAGCTCATTCCGGTTTTCCGTAACATCTTACGGAAAGACCCAAATGAACTTTTTGGCCAACCCAATATATAAACAATAATCAATTAAAAGATACGATGGTAGAGAAAACTCCATTGTCAATAGAAGAAAAGAAGATTAAATATTTACAAATAAACAAGAAACATGCCAAATTCACAGCATGAAAACCCTAAAATGCTCCTGAAAAACACAGAAGTAGATGTGGACAAATAAGAAGATATCCCTTATTCTTGGATAGGATGGAAACCACACTTCTGCTAAACTAGCATTATAAATTTTAAGCAATCCCAATGAAATTTTTTTTAGAGCTAAAGTTTTCATTGACACTAAAATTGGTACTAACGTTAATACTAAAATTTGTATGGAAAAATAAACATGTAAGAATATATTAAAAAACAATGAAAAAGGAAGGCTATGAGGACTGACTGGCCTTATCAGATATTAAAACATACTGTAAAGCCTCTACAATTAAAGAAGTGTGGTACTAGGAATACATGAGAGTGACTAGTAGAATAGCATAGGAAGTCCAGATATACACCAGAACACACATGGAAATTGAATATCTAAAATCTCTGGAAAAAAAGGATAAAGTTTTAAATAAATGGTAGTGATAAGTAGATAGACATTTGGAAAAAGATAAAGTTAGATCCACATCTCACACCACACACAGAAGGACAAACCCCAAATGACTCAGAGATCTAAATGTAAAAAATGAAACCACAGAAGTACTAAAGGGAAATATGGATGGATTCCCATATGATTTGAGTTTGGAAAAGAGCTATCTAACTATGATTGACAGCTAGAGCAATGAAAGAAAAGAATGATGTATTTGACTACTACATAAAACAACACCACCATCTTACGCAAAGTCAAAAACTTTGACAAACTGGGAGAAAATACTTGTAACATATAATTGCAGATATATAAAGAACTCTTCAAATTTTGTGGAAGAAGGATCAAAAAAGGGCAAAGACAAGAATACACAATCTATATAGGTACAAAAAGATACCGAAATGGCCTTTAAGCTTATGAAAGATGTTTAATCTCACTCATAATATGGGATACACAAATTAAAACTATCATTTCCCACCTATCATACATTGCCACAAGTTTAAAAAGTACGAGAACACATTTTGTTGGTGAGGCTGTGGAGAAACAGGCATTCTCTCACATTGATGATACAAGGGAAAACTGGCACAACCCATCATGGAGAGGAATTTGACTACATGATGTTCTCACTTAGAAATCTCACTCCTAAGAGTTCACCCTGTAGATACACCTCCAACAATAATAAAACACCTATGCATAAGGTTACTCATTGTAGTACTGCTGCAAAATACTGGAAACAACCTAAATACCCATATAAAGGAGTGTGGTTTTAAAAACTATCACACATGCAAATGAAGTACTATACAGCTAAAAAAGAAAAGAATGAACAAGGTCTCTCTCTATGAACTGACAGGACATAGAGTGATTTCCAGGACATACCTTAGATTTAAAAAAAGCAAAGTGCGGAAGAGTAATCTAGAGTATGTTACCATTTGTATAGGAAAAAAAGGGGAGGAAATTAAGAAAGAGACATATCTGTTCATTTGTGTAAAAAAAAAAACAGAGAAAGGATAAACCAGAAACTAATGAGATTGGTTACCACAGGGGGCAGCCGGGAATGGGGGGCAAGAATGGGGGTAGACTGGATTGGACAGGATGACGTGTCCCTGAAGATATCTTCCTGAATAGTTCTGACTTTTAGAACCATGTTAATGTTTCATATGCTCTGTAAATGCATACAAATACAAAATAAAGAATGGGGAAGAAAAAACTAAAATGGAATATAATAAGATATAAATGAACATAAATGTGTTTCAAATGAATAACTAACCAATTGAAAAGGGGGAGTGGAAGAACTAACCTAACTTTTGAACACAGGTTAAGGACAAAAAGAATACTGATCTCTAGTTAGTAGGGTTTTGTTGTTGTTGTTGTTTTGGCAGTGGTATGAATTAGAAACTACTTTCTGTGCTTTCAAGGACTAAGCAAGCAAATAAACATATTGTGGTTTCTTTTTTGTGTGTTTTATTTATTTAACATCTTTATTGGAGTATAATTGCTTCACAATGGTGTGTTAGTTTCTGCTTTATAACAATATTGGGGAAAGGAGTTACTAACAGGAAAATGGGGAAGGCTAAAATGAATTCCATAGTACTGGACTGCAGTGGGAGGTATGAGTATGATTTCAGGTTTGTTTTTTTTCAATATAGCTATTGTAATGGACATAATGTGCTATGTGTGTACTTCTAGCTCTGATCATTAATAGGGCCTAGAAACAATGACATCTCAATAGCAAAAGGTATATCTTGTGTCCAGAACTTGGTTTCTAAACGCCAAACTTTGCTAAAAGAAATTTTTCTTTGAAGAAATAGCTAATTTCAAGGCTGAAGCTGATAAATACAACTAGGAATATCTAGTTGAGCAAAAACATGAAGTTCTTTAAATGACAGGGTCACATCCAAAGGACACAGAAGCAGGATTAAAAAGGTTCCCACTTGCCAAATCTGGGACAATTTAAACAACAAAATAAATAGACATGACAACTAAATACAACTTGTGATCCTGGAATGAAGCCTGGACCAGAAAAACAATTTTTAAAATTTTGTTATAAAGAGGATTATTAGGACAATTATGGGAATTTGAATAAAGTCTTTAGATAATTTCTTGATTTTGATGGTAATCTAAGAGACTGTCCTACTCTTAGAAAAAACATTGAAGAGATTGTCATACTGAGTGAAGTCAGACAGAGAAAGACAAATATCATATATCGCTTATATGTGGAATCTAAAAAAATGGTACAAATGAACTTATTTACAAAACAGAAATAGAGTCACAGATGTGGAAAACAAACTTATAGTTACCAAAGGGGAAAGGGGGGCACTAAATTGGGAGGCTGGGATTGACATATACACACTACTCTCTATAAAATAGATAATAAGAGCCTACTGTATAACACATGGAACTCTACTCAGTACTCTGTCATGACCTATATGGGAAAATAATCTAAAAAAGAGTGGATATGTATATTATAACTGACTCACTCTGCTGTACAGCAGAAACTAACACAACGTTGTAAATCAACTATACTCCAATAAAATTAATTTAAAAATTAAATATGAAAAAAAAGAAAATATACATTAAAGTGTTTAGAGGCAAAGGGATGGCATATTTGGAACTTATTCTCAAACATTTAGAAAAAAATATGAATATATACAGAGAGAGTTCCATAATGATAAAACGAAACAAATATGGCAAAGATGTAAACATCTGGGGGATGTGGGTGAAAGGTACATGAAAAATCTTTGTCTTATTCATGCAACTTTTCTGTAAGTGTGAAATTTCTTCAAAATAAAAAGTTTAAAAATAAATTAAAAAAACAAGATCATTGGAACTTCCCTGGTGGTTGAGAATCCTCCTTCCAATGCAGGGGATGCAGGTTCGATCCCTGGTTAGGAAACTAAGATCCCACATGCTGCAACTACTGAGCCTGTGCACCACAACTAGAGAGCCACGTGCCACAACTACAGAGCCCACACACTCTGGAGTCCATACACTGCAACTACTGAGTTTGCACACTCTGGAGCCCACACACCACAACTACATAGAAGCCCACACGCTGCAATGAAAGATCCTGCTCGCCAAAAATACGACCCGACGCAGCCATAAATAAATAAATATTTTAAAAATTAAAAAAAACCAAGATCATTTCATATGGTGATGACTGCTACAAGGAAAATAAGACATGGTAATATTATAAAGAGTACTGGGGGAGGAGGTGTGGCGGCCTGCAAAGTAGTGCTTAAATTGGGAAATCAGAGAAATTAACATGTGAGCCAAGATGTAAATTACATTAGAAACCAGCGCATTTGAAGATCTCGGGGCTCAGACCTCCAGGCAAGGATACGCCAGGTACTCTAAGGTGAAAATGTACTTGGTGCCTTCAAGATACAGAAAGATGACAATAAGCATATGGAAAATTCATAATCAAAAAAATGATAATACTAAAAAAATAGTAAACTACTCCTTTGTTCCTTATCAGACAGCAAAGATGGCAGGAGACCAATATCCAGAGGGTATTCTGCTGTTCCTGACATCAATTTCTCAGCATAAGTAATTTAAAAACATTTACAACTAGTAATTCTTCTTAAAAAGTTCATCTTAAAGAAATAATGAGAAAGGATTATGTAAAAAGATTCATTATGACATTATTTACTATAGCTAACATTGAAAACAAATAACCATCCCTGTAAGAATGTTGGAAGAAAATTATGGTATATCTATATAGAACACTATACAGCCATATAACATATGCAGCTTATGACATAATGTTGTTAGGAAAGTAAGACAACAAATTGGTATCTATATGTCTCACATGAAGAAAAAGTTATCCAAAGAAACATTGGGGGAAGAAAATTCTAAACACTTTGCCTTAGGATGATGGGATTATGGGGTTTCTTTCCCTGCTAAATTACATTTTTCTAAATTTTTTACAATAAGCATATGTTACATTGACATTTGAGGAAAAAAACACTCGCAAATTAGAAAAATCATATCATACTATTTTTAATTTACCCATAACTACAAATTTTTTGTCCATATCTATACCTACAATCCAAATCCATGCACTGCAATTTCAAAGTTCCTCTACCATTCCAAATATTTAATGATCCCAATTTTTTGGACTGAATTTATGAATGGAGGTTGAAGAGTGTTGGAACTTTTGACAAGCAGATCTTTAGGTAGGAGGGGCCAGGCTATAGAGGAGGAACTTTCTTCAAGTTGGAAAAAATACAGGTTATTTCTGTGGCTTGGCCTTTTAGAATTCACCCTTAGGTTTTCTGAAAGTTTCCCTGTCCTATTCCAGGTAGGCTGTTTTGATAAGTATTTTTGATATTCAGTGAAAGAGAAGGTAGGAATTGACAGTCACAATTCTAGGTGCCAGCTGTAAGATTCAATTACTGCTCAATCAATGATGAAATACATTTAGAAGTTTGATATGAATAAATCACTTCTTGGTTTCTCTGGGACAATGTAAATGTATACATAACTGAAAAAAAATTTCCCAAGAATTGTTAGGGATGGCTTGGATGCTTGGCTGCTGAAACAGTGTGGTAATGCAGAAAGAACAGAGATTTTAGAATCAAGACAAATCTAGGCTTCATTACTTTCTAAGTGCTTTAATTAAACTTGTTAACACCTCTAAACTGCTGCCTTCTCTTTGAAAATGGGGATACCACAGCTGTTACTGTGAGAGTTAGAGCTAATATATGTAAGCGCTTAGCAACTGCCTGTATCAAAGCAAGTAATTAAACAATGGGAGCCAAACCAAAACAAAAGACAAAACTAGCCTGCATTTCCCCCATTTCTTCCAGCCCTGATTACATGCTTCATATTTTAATTCTACACCAAGATTTTCTCAACTTTGGCACTCTTGAAATTTTGGGCTGGATAATTCAATGTTCAGTAGCAACCTTGGCTTCAATTTACTAAATATCAATTCCACTACCCTAGCTGCGAAAATCAAAAATATCTCCATACATTGCTGAACGTCCCCTGGGGCACAAAACTACCCCTAGCTGAGAACCACTAATCTACACAAATGGTTAAATACAGGAACACTGTTTAATAGGGCAGACCAAAACAAGCAACTTCATTTTTCCCAGACTGCTGAAAGTCAGTGATGGGAGAGAAAGAAGGAAATATCTCATTTCATATAAAGAAACTGTTTGTTTTATGAAGGGTCTCTGTTACAGAATTTGCGCTCATTTAAATGTAGGTTGGACAAGTTAACTTATCCAAGCCTTAGTTTCCTCATATGACTGTTCTATGGATTAAATGCATAATATAAGTAAAGCACAGTATCTGGTACATAATAAGCACTCAATAAATGTTGGTCATTCTTATAATAATCTAGGTACTCTTTCCAATCCTAGGCTTCCAGGTCCCACTTATCACCCTTTGTCCCAAATTCATCACTTCATACACACATTTATAACTACTCCAAACCCTGAAGTGGTCCTGACCCTTCTTGAGGTCATGGGGTATAAGAAAAGTGCCTGAGCTGGCAGCAGGAGATTTGGGTTGTAATTTTGAGAAATCTTCCCCAACCAAGGCTGATTACCACTGAAAAGGATATGTATATGTGAATTAGAGTCAGGAAGCATAATATTTATGCAGAGAAAAGTGAGTAAAATTAGTTAGGGCAAGGAAAGAAAAAGAACACTACCTTGATTTCCATTAGGGCACCA
Organism: Delphinapterus leucas; assembly: GCF_059928025.1. Lineage (NCBI taxonomy): Eukaryota > Metazoa > Chordata > Mammalia > Artiodactyla > Monodontidae > Delphinapterus > Delphinapterus leucas. Next base: position 64,299,781 of record NC_143131.1, read on the forward strand.
CTACTGCTGTAATTCATACATTAGTTCAGAGTGAAAAAAAATGAGAATTCCAAAACTGAATATTATCCATTTGAGAAATTTTCTTTAAGTTCAGAGTACTTTTTATGTTAAAAAGTAGACATTTCTAAAATAATTTACTAACGACAATTTATAAAATGACCATCTATGATGATAAGCTATGTAGATGAAGTTATCAAGTAATTTTTGAAAAATCAATGATCAGGCATGAATCAGAAGTCCTGGAAAAGAAAAGTGACCAATAACCTATAAAACGGAGTTGCAGAAAAAAAGTCATTACTAAGTGAAAGAATGATTGATGACTCTCACTTATGCAGAAATGAATAAAAAATTTTATTATAGCTCACCTGTAGTTTCTGAGTCAAAGAGTCCCTCTGTTCTTGTAGTTCTCTGGCATTATCAATTTCTTGTTTTAATCTTTCTATTTCCTAGAAAAAGTAGAGCAATGTCTTTAACAATATTTTAACTATATCAAGGAGAGAGAAGGCCTTATTTTTCCCTGAAATTATTGTCCCAGTCCTTAGAAAAAAGATGACTTAAAAAACATTCCTTTATACTGGTTTCAAGGGGTAAATTCATCTTTATGGGTATGTTGTCTAGTACAGCATAATCTTAAGCAACAAATCAGCTTGGTTGCTTTGGTACAGCACTGCTTAGAAACAGCAGTCTGAACATTTTAAGGTTGCTTCAAGCTTTGTGGATATAATTCTTTCCTGGGATATTAAATCTTTTGACTGGAAACTAGACAAAGGAACAGCTTGTAAAATTCATTTAACTTCTAATGGTTTTCTGTTGATTGTATGAATGCAACTCTCATTACAGAAGTCAAGAGGCAGTATCTCAGTCTGACTGCCTCACTGTAGTTCATAACAGACACAGGGATGGGAAAAATATGAACAAGCTTAATATCACTCAAGAAAAATTTCATCCTAAAAACACCCCACAACCTGACCTTACTGCATAAAGTACCTTTAAATCTGACATAGACTGTAATGTTTGTACACATATTTTAGTGAGATTACAGACAAGTGAGAAGTAGCAAATACCTCTTCCTTCACTTTCAGCGTCTCTTCCAATTCTTGTATTGTCTGATTTAATTCTGTCTTATGGGTATGCACCGCATTTGCTTGACTACTAACACATTCAAGCTCAGTAACCTAAAATTAAATGAGAACACAGATTAAATTACACGACAATTTCAAAGGATTTCTTGCTGAAGACATATAAGTCCCTGATAGGTGACTAATGAATTTTGAATCAATATATCAAAATTAATTTTGAGAAATATTGACAGGGTAGGATGAATAGAATTGATTTGTTAAAAATATCAATTTAGGGGACTTCCCTGGTGGCACAGTGGTTAAGAATCCGCCTGTCAATGCAGGGGACACAGGTTTCACCTCTGGTCTGGGAAGATCCCACATACCACGGAGCAACTAACCCCTGTGCCACAACTACTGAGCCTGCACTCTAGAGCCCGAGAGCCCCAACTACTGAGCCTGTGTGCTGAAACTACTGAAGCCCGTGCGCCTAGAGCCCATGCTCCGCAACAAGAGAAGCCACCACGATGAGAGGCCCGCGCACCACAACGAAGAGTAGCCCCCACTTGCTGCAACTAGAGGAAGCCTGCACGCAGCAACGAAGAACCAACGCAGCCAAAAATAAATAAATAAAATTTAAAAATAAAATCAATTTAGGACTAAGGATAAAGAACAAAGGAAATAATTAGACTTGGTCATGAAAAGGTTAGGAAAACTTAAATTAAGTGATTAATGACAGTAGAGAACCCCTGTAACGAAAGTCTTCTTTAAAAATTTCTTCTGAAAACAAATTCAAAATCAGCCATCTGCCCTCCATCTGTAGCCTTCAAATTAAATATGGGTTCTGAAAACTGGCCTTGCAGAAGTGAAAAATTTTTCAGACATTTCTAAAATGTAAAGGAATCTGGAAGAAAAGATATGCTTAAAATACAACTTAAATCATTTGATACTAGAATATCTTCACATCAATTTGTTCTTAGAGCAAAAGAGAACAGTTCTCTACTCAATACAAATTTACTGAGGGTCCAGAGAGCAACATAATTTCTAATGTGCACTTGCTATTTTTTGAGAGAACAGAGAACGGCATTATCCCTAAAAGTTATACCATCCAAAAACAGTCAAAATAGACAGAAGTCAACATAAACACACACACACCTTATCAAAGCTCTCTACACATGTCAGGATCTCATTCATTTTGATTGACTAGAATATAATAAATTGTAGACTACTAAGGAAACAGCAAATCTCTCTCCCTCACATTTTCCAAGTATTGAATTAACCTCCATATTCTGTCACTCTACCTCTCATATCACTTTCTTGCTTTCTATTCATGCTCTAATAGCCTTGTGCAGATCCTTATCATCCAGGTGTAAACAAAAACAATGACCTGCCAGTGGACCTAATTATATCCTTTGTCTATTTTTATCTCGTCTGCAAACTGCTAATATCCATCTTTCATTGTGTGACTGTCCCATTAAAAGCCTTTCAATGGCTCATCTTTTTCACAGCATCAAATCTAAACTCTCAGGTCCTCCATAAGCTAGCCACAAACTACTTAAACATCTCATTGCCCAAGACACCTAGTTATGCACTTTCAGCTAAAAGCAGGCAAATCTCCCTGTCCTAAGAACAAACCATGCTCATATCCATCTTGTTGACTTAACTAGAATGTCTTCTCTTACCTTTGAAAACCATTCAAAACTAACCAAACCCTCAACTCTCAGCTCAGAATGCACTTCTCTAGAAAGCCATTCCTATCTACTCAAGTGCTCAAGGCTCTCCTGACCTCTGGTCCACAACACTGAACATCTGTTCAAAAATCTTGGGAATTATTTCCCTATTGTTTAATATATATTAGTTTTCTTTGCTCAATTAGGTAGTATATTCCTCACGAGGAGTTCTAGTTTTGATAATAATGAAGTAGCTTTTACTGGATTACCTTTCCCTCAGATAACATAATTGCAAATCATGGGCAAAATGTAAACATCAACTGTTAGAAGGCCCTGGTGAATGACCAAATTGGGCAAAAGACTGAAAGAAAGCATCATACTGGGTGAGATACACATTTACACATCTTTTTGCCTGAAGGCACTGTGCAGTCTGGCTGAGTTGCTTGACTAGAACTCAAGCAAAAACCTGAGATCTTATTTTCTCAAGGAGTCTGAGGAGTTGGGGATGCCTCAGAACAGGTTAAGCAACTAGAAATTCAGGGAACTGTATGAAAAAATGACCTCTAAAAAGCATACAGACACCCCTTAAATCTTTGGCTGACTTCTGAACTGAACATGTAAAAGTAGGAATCCAAGGAGTTCAGCGGTATGGGAGAGAAGCTAGAAGGCTGAAAGAGCTAAGCTGTGGTAGTGCTCACCACAGAGAAGACACTTTGAGGTTAGAGTCCCACCAAATTAGGTCTTAGCAAGCACCTTAAGTTTCCCACTGAAACCCCAGAAGGGTTATGCCTTAGAAATAAAGATTTTCCAGGACTCAAGGATTCACCCTAGAATTAAGAACAAAACGGAAATAAACCAACTAGTAAAGCATAAGTCTATACCTCCCAAACTTCAAAGTACAGTCAGCCCTCCATACCCACGGTGGATGTGAAACCTGTGGATACAAAGGGACGAATGTACTATGCCATTTTATATAAGGGACTTGAGCACTCGTGGATATTGGTATCCAGGAGGTGGTTGGTGGGGGGGGGTCCTAGAACCAATCCCCCTCAGATACCAAGGGATGACTATACAAGTCATTTAGCTGCTCGCTGAAACAAAATTCAACACTGAATATTCAGAGAAAGATAACAGAATCTATGGGCTCTATAACATCATCTCATTTACCATTTCCAATATACAACCAAAAATGACTAGACGTGAAGAAATAGGAAAACACAACCTGTAGTAAAGATAAAATATATATGTATATATATTTATAAATATATATAAAAAATGCTAAAGGAGGTTACTCAGGCTGAAGGGAAATGGTACCTGATGGAAATTCAGACCTACAGGAAGGAAAGAAGGGCACTGGAAATTATAATTATGTGAGTAAATAAAAATACTTTGTTTCTTTAAAATTCAATTGACTACTTAAAGCAAAAATTCCTCAAGGGCAGGGAATACGTAAAAAGGATAGCTCCTCAATGAATGTTTTTTTGGATTATGAATCAGTTGTCCTAAGTTAATTTTTTTTATTGTGGTAAAAAACAATAAAAAACACAGTAAAAGTTTATCATCTTAACCATTTTTAAATGTACAGTTCAGTAGCGTTAAGTATATTCACATTGTTGTGAAACAGATCTCCAGAGCTTTTCATCTTGCAAAATGGAAACACTATATTCATTAAATAACAACTTCCCTCTTTCCCCCTCATGAGTTGACTTTTATACTTAGGATAGAACGGTGTTTACTCAGGGTTCTTACTCTCCCTCCAGTCTCTACTCAACTTCTACCTTACTTCCCCGGTCATCCTGGTCCGCTAAGTACACTCCTCAAACTGTGCTCTAAGTCCATTTCCTCTTGTCTATGGGGTTCACTTCTTTGGCAGCTGTTTGAAAAACAGAAACTAGTGGCATCTGCTTCCTACTGGGTGAATGCATATGCTTTGAATAAGATAATTCTTTATTAAGTAATTGTTTAGTCTTCTGATATTAATGGTATTGCGATGTCTGATTTTTCTTTTACTGCCCCATATTTGTATTGTTACCAACTTTTATAAAGAATTTTCTACCTGTATTTTTCAAATTTACTGTTGTTTCTTTAAGAAATAACAATAAAATAAAATAATAAAAGCATTATCATTAACTCTGGAATTACATGTCAATTCAGTATCTCAATTTTCACAGGAATTACAGAGTCTATGTTATTATTCCTATTTTATAGATGAGAATACTGAGTAGAAAGTGGGGAACAACTTACCAAAGGTCAGACAGCTAATAAGTGGTACAACAGGAATTTGAAATCAGGTGTTTGGACTCCAAAAGCTGTATATTCTTCATTCCCATTAAACTGCAGAAAATATTTTTCTTAACCAATAACCATATAATACAAACCATATATATGTTTTGATAACCAACAAAAATCTCCATAAGATGTTCCTGTGCTGAATCTACATGTAAATTTCCTCTGATCAAGAAAATCTGCTAGCTATAAATCCTTACCCATAGCAGCCCTGAACTTACCCGTTTGTGCAGACGTTCTGCTTCCTCTTGATATGCAGCAAGTTGCTGTTTCCATTGTTTCACATTGGCAGTGGACTCCAACAGGGCTGCAGTGAGTTTGGCATTATTTCCTTTGAGGGTAGCCAGTTCAGCCTCCCAATGTTTGCTGATTGCTGAACTAAAATAAAAGAAAATTCTACCCATTATGCTGAATATTGTTACATTGAAGAGACAACAGTACTCACTTCTATTATTTGGTTTATAATCCATGAATGTTTCAAAAACAACCCCAAAAGAATAAAAACACAAATATTTCACTGAAATGTTCCTAGTGAATAAAACCTACCAAGTAAAGAAATATAAAAGCTACCAAAGTAGGAGGCTTAATATGGAAGAGTTCCCTTCTTTATGACAGATACAAGTATCTACAGAAGAGATTCTACCCATTCTCTTTTGAGGAATAAACATTATATCTTGAAAAATATTTATAAACAAAACCTAACAATGTACTTTATTTTTTAAGAGCGTCAAAGCCTGAAGTACAATTTCATTCCTTCATATAAAACATATGAGGATGCTTCAATGTTAATAAGGTCTGGAACATGTAATACAGTATTTCTTTTGAAATTGTTGATTTACGTCATCTTATTCAGAATTTTTAAATGCCCCAAATACAAAATTTGCTGTAATAAATTGAATTCAGGTCATATGATAGGCTAGACCTAGAAACTGGTTCTAAACACTGAACTTCTGATAGAATTCCAGTGTCACTTATAGAACAAAACTAAAGCAATCACCTTTTTCCTCATTTAATGTTCTACTTGATAAGTTACCCAGAGTTAAGTATCTCAACCAAGATAATTTTCTATTACAAAGACTATTCCATTAGGTGAGAAGACCCCTCTCTTGATAATTCCTTCTTAACTTTCCAATGAAGAAAGAATTACCTCATTTGAAAGAAAAAGATGGTTTCTCTTTCTCATTATTGAACCGTTTATTCCTATTAGTGAAATTCTACTAACTTCATCCCATTAACTAGTGATGATAATAGCTTTTTTAATCAGCATTTTGGGTTTTAAAAAGTCATTTGCATCACAGAGCAAATGTTTTGGTGGATTGATATTTTATAGTAATCTTAATATATATTGTATAAAAGAAAGTATCATTTCAATCATCAAGATTTCTAGAGCTCATCACCAGGAAGAAGACATATCAGCATAACAAGATCATTTCTGTGGCATTCTTCCCAAAAATGCATAGCCGTCATTCCAATTTTGTAAAAACATCATATATATTCTACAAAATAACTGATTGGCATGATTCAAAAGTGTCAAAAAAAGGTAAGTTTGAGAAACAGAATGGAGGAGACTAAGAAGAAATAATGAAATGCAATGTGGGATCCTGGATGGGATCCTACAACAGAAAAGGGACACTGGTGAAAACTGAGATCTGTAGTTTAGTTAGTAGCATTATATCAATGTTAATTTCCTGATTTTGATAATTATATTATGGTTATGTAAGATGTTAACATGAAGACAAGCTGGATGAGGGTATATGAGGATTCCCTGTACAGTTTTTGCAATTTTTCTGTAAGTCTAAAATCAGTTTTAAATGAAAAGTTAAAAAATTTTCTAAAGTTTACAGAAAAAACTTCATCAACCACCATGAAAGGACAAAATCAAACAATCAGTTAAGCTATTAATTTAACAATCCATTTCTATCCTTAAAAAGAAAGCTCTTTCCATTTCTTCTTTTGTGGAATGATTTTCCAGGTTCAGATTTTCTGAGTAAACCATGCACCGATTCACCTGCCCTAACTGAATTATATATTTTTAAACCATCTACCAATTTTTCTGCTACAGATGTTAGTTTTATTTAAATGGACTCTACAATCTGACAACAAAAATCTTACTGAACTAATTTAAACACTTGATACATGCAAATATCAAACCTCTTAAAAATTAAAGAGCAGGGCTTCCCTGGTGGCGCAGTGGTTGAGAGTCCGCCTGCCGATGCAGGGGACGCGGGTTCGTACCCCGGTCCGGGAGGATCCCACATGCCGCGGAGCGGCTGGGCCTGTGAGCCATGGCCGCTGAGCCTGCGCGTCCGGAGCCTGTGCTCCGCGACGGGAGAGGCCATGGCAGTGAGAGGCCCGCGTACCGCAAAAAAAAAAAAAAAAAAAAAAAATTAAAGAGCAGAAAAAATGATTTTGAATATTTCTAAAACACATTTGTTGAAAATTTCACAATTATAAAGTAAGATTACCATCTTTATAAAAGGAAAAAGAACAAAAACGAGAGTGCTTTATTTTTTATTTCTCTAGGTTTTATCTTACAATCTGTATGTAGCAAAGTCCATTAAGAATTTGAGAACTCAGCCTACATCACAATTATTTCAGTCATTATTTGTGTATTGTCCAAATGTTAGCCGCTAGCTGCATGTGACCATTTACATTTAAATTGCTCAGAATTAAAGTAAAAAATTCAGCTTCTCAGTCCCTTTGGGCACATTTCATATGCTCAACAGCCACACATGACTAGTGGCTACCATACTGGACAGCAAAGATACAGAACTTTTCATCATCACAGAAAGTTCTACTGGACAGTACTGTCCTAGATGATCTCTACATTTCCGTTTTTTTCCCCAATTCTTTGCATTATGGGCTGAATTGTGTCTGCTCACGAATGAATGTGTTAAAATACTAACCCCCAGTACCTCAAGATATGAGTATATTTGAAGACAGGGTCTTAAAAGAGGTAATTAAGTTAAATGGGGTAATTAGGGTGATCCCTGATCCAATATGACTGGTGTCCTTATAAGAAGATGAATTAGAACACAGACATGCACTGAGGAAGGTCATGTGAAGACACTGGAAGAAAGCATCTGCAAGCCAAGGAGAGGTCTCAGGAGAAACAATCCTGTCAACACCTTGATCTTCAGACTTCCAGCCTACAGAAAATAAAAGTCTATTGTTTAAGCCACCCAGACTGTGGTATATGTTAGGGCAGCCCTAGCAAACTAATACTACATATAACTTAAAAAAACCCCACTATATATCTGTAATATTGCGATTTATAATAAACATACATTTTGGTCTTTGTCCATGGTTCCTAGTTCAATAGTTCCCCAAACCCTTAGACTTTCCTAAGCAATAGAGCAATGGGAGCATCTTTTTTATAATATTTGGTCTTTTGTCCTTAGTTCCTGAAACTGATCCAGAACCATAAAGGTGAAATGTGTCTTGTTATTCATAATAAGCCCTGTTCAGCCACAAGTAAGTTTATGTTAATGAGGTGACTTTGGGAAACCCCTAAAGATGGCGGGACTGGCTGCCAAGGAAACCAACCATGAGAACAGAGTTGGAACTTTCAGTCCCAATCCCTGATTTCCAGGGAGGGAAGAGGGGCTGCAGACTGAATCAATGACTAATGGCCAATGAGTTAATCAATTATGTCTACATAATGGAGCCTCCATAAAAACCCAAAAGGATGAGGTTTGGAGAGCTTCCATGTCAGTGAACCAGAATGCATTCACATACCACTGTGCTGGGCCCCAAACGCCACAGTGACAGAAGTTCCAGGGATCCTTGGGTGAGGGAAGAGGCCACCACTGTGGAAAAGCCACAAAGCATGGTCAGGATTCTTTTCCTCTTTGGAAACAAAGCCTTAAATCACTGGGAGAAGGGGAGAAAATCTTGTTACCCCAACCCTCCCAGACACAGATGAAGACCCGTGATGGCCAAGGGAAAAGTAGGGAATAAAACTCTATAACCCTGTGAAAAGAACAAAAAACAGTCCTAGGCTACTAGAGGTCCTAGACCATTAGAGGTCTCCAACCTTGGGGGATGGGGCAGGAAACTCCTGCATAAGACTGTTAGATTTACAAGGTTGAATTTGTCTGCTACTTGGAGGGGTACAGGATCACTGAGAGAACCCCACCCTGATACCCCAGGACACAGGGCCTGCCCAAGATTGAGGCTGGACAAGGACAATAGAGAAACCTACCCTATCCCCTACCACCAAGCTGATAGCAGCCTTCTACTGGGGGGAGGTCAAGAGACAGACCCCCTCTGAGGCAAAGGTACATAGAAAAGACCAAAAGCTGAGGGTGGAGCAGAAACAGTAAGAAAACCTTCCAGCAACCCAAACCCAACTCTAAGCACATGGTAATGCTAGACATGTTTAAAGCCTGTGATGTACTCATGGTAACCACAGCAACAACAAATTCCAAATCCAGGTCAACCCCTGAATAAACCAGCTTAACCTTCACACTAACAACCTAGCAGAAGAGTCAGGCCCATCTCCAGGAGTAAATACTATTTATCTTTATTGAATGCCTTACTTTTGGCATTCAATAAAAAATTATAAGACATACCAAAAAGCAAGGGAAAAAACCTACTGCCAAGAGAGAAAGCAGTCAACAGAGTCACACCCATAGATGACCACAAAGTAGTATTTATCAAACAAGGAATGTAAAATAGCTATGCTAAAGGTTTTAATGGAAAAGGAGGACACCCTGTATCATCAAATGTTGAATTTCAACAGAGATGGAAACTATAAGAGTCAAATGGAAATGCTAGAGGTAAAGAACATGATAATAGAGATGAACAATTCTTCTGACAGGCTCATCAGTAAACGTGACATGGCTGCATAAAAGTCAGTGAACTTGAAACCAAATAGAAATTAGCCAAACTGAAACACAAATAGAAAAAAGAATGAAAAAAAAGAAACAAGGTATTCAAGATGTGGGGCAATATCAAACTGTTCAACAAATGTGTAGCTGGAATCCCAAAAGGAGAAGAGAAAAAAAGGCAGAAGAAATATTTTGAAGAGAATCTGGCTAAGAATTTTCAAAAAATAATAAAAGACATTAAACCTCAGATCCAAAAAACTCAAAAACATATTACATATAGAGGAACAAAAGTAACAATTACAGTAGGTTTCTGATCACAAACTAAGTAATTCAAAAGACAATGGAGTGACAGTCATGAAAGAAAACAATTCTCAGCTCAGAATTCTACACGCAACAAAAATACCTCTCTAAATGAAAGTGAAATAAAGAGTTTTTCAGACAAACAATAGATGAGAGAATTCATTAACAGCAGACATACACTATAAGAAATATTAAAGAAAGTTCTTCAGGTGAAAGACTATGATACAAGAGCAAAACCTGGATCTCCAAGGGAGACAGGAAAGACAGGAAAATATCTGAAAATGATTAAAATGAAGATAGTTATAAAGGGTCTAAGACAATCCAAAGGAGAAAAAATAGTCTTTTAAACAAATGGTGCTGAAACAACTGGATAACCACATACAAAAGGAAAAACAAAGAATCTTGACTCATATTCAATACAAAAATTAACTCAAAATATAAAACTATAAACTTCTAGAAGAAACCATAGGAAAAAATGTTTGTCTCCCTCAGTTAGGCAAAGGTTTCTTAGATACAACACCAAAAGGATGATCCATTTTAAAAAACTGAGAAAAGGGATTTTATAAAAATTGAAGCATTCTCTTTGAAAGACACTATTTAAAAATGAAAAGAGATTCTGGAATGCAAGAGTGGATCAACAAAGCAAAAATCAATATAGCATACCACATTAACAGAATGAAGGGGAAAAAAACCATGTGATCATCTCAATTGATGTAAAAAAGGCACTTGACAAATTTCAACATCCTTTTGTGATTTTTCAAAACACTCAATAAACTAGGAATAGAAAGAAACTACCTAACATAATAAAGGCCATGTAAGAAAAGCACATAGCTAATATCAGATTCAAAGGTGAAAGACTGAAGCCTTTTCCTTTAAGACCAGAAACAAGAGAAGGATGACTATTTCATCATTTTAAATTCAATATGATACAGGAAGTCCCAGCCAGAGGAATTAGGCAAGAAAAATAAATAAAAGGCATTTAAATTGGAAAGGAAGAAGTGAAATTATCTCTGTTGCAGATGACATGATCTTATATGTGGATAACCCTAAAGATTCCACAAAAAAGCTGTTAGAACTAACAAATGAATTCAGCGAAGTTGCAGGATACAAAAATCAGCACACAAAAACTAGCTGTGATTCTATATACACTGAACAATCTGCAAAAGAAATTAAGAAAACAATTCTGTTCACAATAGTATTAAATAGAATAAACTACTTAGGAATAAACTTAACCAAGAAGGTGAAAGACTTGTACAATGAAAACTGTAAAATGTTGCTGAATGAAATTAAAGAAGACACAAACAGAAAGACATACCCTGTAGATGGACTGGAAGATTTAATATTGTGAAGATGTCAATACAACCCAAAGTGATCTACAAATTCAATGTAATCCCTATCAAAATCCCAACAGTGCTTTTTGGAGAAACAGAAAAATCCATCCTAAAATTCATATGGCACCTCAAGAAACTCTGAACAGATAAAACAATCTTGAAAAAGAAGAACAAAGTTAGAGGTCTCACATTTCCTGATTTCAAATGTATTATAAAGCTACGGTAATCAAAATAATGTGGTATTGGCATAAAGGCAGACATATAGACCAAAGGAAGAGAGAGTCCAGAAATAAACCCTCACATATGTGGTCAAATGATTTTCACATACATGGTTGCCATGGCCATTCAATGAGGAAATGACAGTTTTTTTCAACAAATGGTGCTGGGAAAACTGGATATCCACATGCAAAAGAATGAACTTAGTTCTGTGTCTCACACCATATGCAAAAATTAACTAAAAATGGATCAAGCATAAGAGCAAAAACTATAAAACCCTTAAGAAGAAAACATATGTGAAAAGCTCCATGACATTGGACTTATGATGATTTCTTGGATATATCACAGAAAGCACAGGTAATAAAAGAAAAAAATAGATACAGCTGGAGTATGGCAAAATTTAAAACTTCTGTGCATCAAAGGATACAATCAAGAGAGTTAAAAGGCAACCCACAAATTGGAAAAGATATTTGCAAATCATATATCCAGAATATATGAAGAATTCCTACAACTCAACAACAACAAAAAACAAGCAGCCTGGGCTTCCCTGGTGGCGCAGTGGTTGAGAGTCCGCCTGCCGATGCAGGGGACACGGGTTCGTGCCCCGGTCTGGGAAGATCCCACACGCTGTGGAGCGGCTGGGCCCGTGAGCCATGGCCACTGGGCCTGTGCGTCTGGAGCCTGTGCTCCACAACGGGAGAGGCCACAACAGTGAGAGGCCTGTGTACCGCAAAAAAAAAAAAACCAAGCAGCCTGATCAAAACATGGGCAAAGGACTAGAATAAATATTTCTCCAAAGAAGATACACAAATGGCCAGTAAGCACTTGAAAAGATGCTCAACATTGCTAATCATTAGGGAAATGCAAATCAAATTCAAAATGAAATACTACCTTACACCCATTTGGATGGCTACTGTCAAAAAAACAGAAAATAACAAGTGTTGGTGAGAATATGAAGAAATTGGAACCATTGTGTACTGTTGGTGGGAATGGGGCAGCTGATGTGGAAAACGGTATAGCAGTCCCTCAAAAAATTGAGAATAGAATAACCATATGATCCAGTAATTCCACTTCTTGGTAAATATCTAAAATATATTTGCATAACAATGTTCATAGCAGTATCATTCAAGATAGTTAAAAGGTAGAAGCAACCCAAGAATCCACTGATGCATGGATAAATAAAATGTGGTAAATACATCATACATACAGTGGAGTATTACTGAGCCTTAAAATGGAAGGAAACTGGGACTTCCCTGGGGGCACACTGGTTAAGAATCCGCCTGCCAGGGGGCTTCCCTGGTGGCGCAGTGGTTGAGAGTCCGCCTGCCGATGCAGGGGACACAGGTTCGTGCCCCGGTCCGGGAAGATCCCACATGCCGCGGAGCGCCTGGGCCCGTGGGCCATGACCGCGGAGCCTGTGCTCCGCAACGGGAGAGGCCACAACAGTGAGAGGCCCGTGTACCGCTAAAAAAAAAAAAAAAGAAGAATCCACCTGCCAATGCAGGGGACATGGGTTCGAGCCCTGGTCCAGGAAGATCCCACATGTCGCAGAGCAACTAAGCCCGGGCACCACAGCTACTTAGCCTGCGTGCTGCAACTACTGAAGCCCATGTGCCTAGAGCCCGCACTTTGCAACAAGAGAAGCCACTGCAATGAGAAGCCCGCACACTGCAATGAAGAGTAGCTCTCGCTCGCCGCAACTAGAGAAAGCCTGCGCACAGCAATGAAGACCCAACATAGCCAAATCAAACAAACAAACAAACATTTAAAAAAAAAAAAAAAAGGAAGGAAATTCTTATACATACTACGACATGGAGAAACCCAGAGGACATTATGCTAAGTGAAATAAATTAGTCACAAAAAGACAAACACCATATGATTCCTCCTATGTAAGTTAGCTAGAGTAGTCAGATTCATAGAGACAAAAAGTAGCAGGGTAGTTTCCAGGTGCTAGGGGGAAGAGAAGAATGGAGAATTTCTGTTTAAAGGGTATATAATGTGTCAGTTTTGCAAGATGAAAGAGTTCTATAGATTGGTTCCACAACAACATGAATATACTTAACAATATTGAACCGTACACTTAAAAATGGTTAAGATGATAAATTTTATGTTATATATATTTTACCCCAGTTTTTTTAAAAAGGAAAAAAAGGGCTACATACTGTATGATTCCATTCTTTCTTTAATGTATGATTCCATTTATATGACATTAGGGAAAAGGCAAAACTATAGCGACAGAAAACAGATCACTGGTTGCTAGGAGCTGGGGGTAATGGGGAGAGGCTGACTACAAAAGAGCAGGAGAGAATTTTGGGGGGCGATTGAACCCTTCTTTACCTTGATTGTGTTGATGTGTACACAACTGTACAAATTTGTCAAACCTCATAAAACTGTACAGTAGAAAAGGTGAATTTTACTATACATAAATTATGCTTCAAATAAAAATATCACACAACTAAAAGAAAAAAAAGTCTATCGATGCACTCCTAGATACTCTTTCTATGACTTGTAGGATTCCAAATAATAGGAGCTCTGGAAAGTCAGGTCTTCTTAAAACGGGTAGAATGGTCTCTAAGCTGCTCCACTCATGTATTTGTTGGCATAGGAAGAGACTGGGTGGGCAGGAAACAGAACAGCTGTGACACATAATAAATGAGAGTTGAAAATTAAAAGGAAGGAGATGAGGGCAACTGGAGATGGTGATAAGAAGTAGATAGGAGAAATAGGATTAGAGAGGCAGAGATATACACAAAGGAAAGGAATGGGACATAGACAAGGTATAATTAAAATTGATTTGGGCAGGAAAAAATTAAAACAATGCCTCTGGAACAGGAAAGAAAAAGATGAACAAAGTTTTGATATACTATAGCTTGTTTACTTCATACCCCTGAACATGTTTTGAACCTCTAATGTATTAAGTAGTGATGTCTGGCCACAGATGAGCTGATCAATGGATTCCCATTAACCTTTTTCTTATTTCCTCTGCAGAGCCCAAAGTACTGCTGATTGCACTAAAAAACAAATGTTGAAAACACTGTCATATCAAATGCTTTTTCGCATATTGCACAAGAGTACAGTAAACCATAACAATTTGAGACTTAATAGTGACGAAATGAATACTACAGCAGAGCAGTTCAATGCTAAGTTTTTGTTTCTGCATTTTTTTATACTTGGTTCCAAGGTAAATAAATGTGTTGTTAAGGCTATTTTGCCATATCAACCAAAATTTCATCTTTGTTGGTAAATCTGAATCTTTCAGAACATTCTTGCTACCTGTACTTAATGAGCTGCTCCTCTAATAATCTGTCTTTCTACAGCACAACTTAGGAAATAAAATGTTTTTGATTTTGGTCAATCTGCCCTGTTTTCTCTCTACAGCTTCTTTATATATTCCTTTCACCATCCAGTATATTAGAATACCTTCCACAGTTTCGGTTTATAATGAATTCTAGAGTGCCCTGAAGGAAGTTCCACATGTGAGCTATCTCAGACGTGTTCAGCCCTTACATATAATGTTAAATACTTGGCACACTTTCGCAAGTTTGCAAAAACAATGTTCCTTGCTTTAGTCTACAACTCTAAGGTATCACGTTCCTGATTTTTAGCGGTAATAAATACCTTGGGATTAATTCTGATACCAACATTTTAAGTTAGCATTTTACATTTCAGAACACTGGTTTTTTTTAAAAAACATTGGGGTTCTCTGGCTACTAACTTGGTCCTTTTTTACAGGTACAGTTTTGATAGTTTCACATTAACTGTTTGCAAAGAAATTGCTTAGCTGGAGACACTGGTGAGTCAGAAGATATACTGAAATACAACTATGATCTCATGTCTGAATGCTGGAATAAAGGGCAAAATAATTCTTTATTCTTGTGACTGTTTGGTAGAGTTTCCCTTCAAAAAGGACCAGCTGATTTCCTGTTGGCTTGAGATCTAGAAGTCAGATGAAGGAGTTCAAAACACTCCAAAAACATCATTTGAAAGGTTCCTTAAACTGGAATTTTACTGTTTTCCTTCATCTAATGTCAGAGTTCTGCAATAAAATAGTAAACTTCATTAAATTAGTTACATAAAATCTAGAAGAAAAAGTACTTCAAAAGTACTATCTAACAAATAGACTGTCTAACAAAATAAGAATCTTATGCACAAACAATGCACTTATTTAACCTGTGGAGTGAATCCTCTATGTGAATGGTCAGTTGTAGCATTGAAGAAATATGCCTCTCTCCCATGCCTCCAGGACCCAGGATCCACCATCAGAGTCTCTGGAACGGTAGCCCCTTGTATTGATATATATTTCCTAATAAGCATGTTAATTATGTAGAACTGTGAAAAATATCCAGATAAGCTTTTAAAAGAGGATTTAAGATTAGGTTGCAATAGGCTTACTTCTTGACATTAATCTTGGTAGTGAGGTCACTCCCTAACTATGAAAGTAAGAGGGCTGATGTGAGCACCCCACAATACTGCCTTGTCTCAGGACCTGCCTGTTGGTTTCTCTCCTCACTCCCTCTCCACACCTGTGGATGCAGTTGCAGCCACCATGGCGTTCAACCTGTTTGTGTGCCACTTCTGGGCTAGGTGCTCTCATGCCCACCTACTGGCCCCAAGCTAGTGCCACTGAGAAACTAAGGCCTTCTTCAACAGTTTGGATCGAAATTTGTTTTTCTTAATACAATGTAAGCTATTCTTTTAGAGCAAATAAATACCTCTTAAATGAAAACAGTAATTTTGCATTGTGTATAAACGGTATTTAAAGAACCTAGTATACTAAGAATTTTTCTACTAGATATGGCTGAAAGCCCCAATTTGCCTAAATCCTTAACAAGGTGCCTCTCAAAGCTGACTGGAATTTTGGCAACTTCCTTTCTTATCTTTATGCTTATCCTTGGGGCCTTCTTATCAGATGTTCCCTTTGCTCTGTTCCTTACCCTCCTGTTGGCACCTGCTTCTAAAAGCTGCCTCCTCTGACCATTGCTTTCAATGTTTGCCTTGATAATGTCCCAAATTTTACTTTCCAGCTCAGATTCCTTCCCTGCCTCACAATCCATTATCTTTGCACAGAGCCTGGTGTGTCTGGATTAACATACAATATAGAAAGTGATCGCTAATGGTAAACAGATGAAGATACGTTTGCCAATAAAGTTTTAAAGACAGCCCTGTCATGAACTGGAAATCACATGGTTATAATTGGGAAACACAGTTTTTAGAAGTGAAATGGAATTTAAGTATTAAAGCTTTTAATAAACAGTGGTTTGGAAGAAAATCTCAGAGACAAGAGTAAAGTAGTTTTTAAAGAAACACTGTATCACTAATGTTATTGACAGCCCCAAAAGATGATACTGGGTTGAAAAACTGGACATAGGGCTTCCCTGGTGGCGCAGTGGTTGAGAATCCGCCTGCCGATGCAGGGGACATGGGTTCGTGCCCCGGTCTGGGAAGTTCCCGCATGCCGCGGAGCGGCTGGGCCCGTGGGCCATGGCCGCTGAGCCTGCGCTCCGCAACGGGAGAGGCCACAACAGTGAGAGGCCCGCGTACCGCAAAAAACAAACAAACAAACAAACAAAAAACTGGACTTAAGTTATAGAATCAGAAAGTGAGTTGAAGAGTTGGACTCTGCATATGATGAAATTATAGGAACATCTTAAACCATTTATTTTACATATATTACGTATGTACAAAAGAGTTACATAGATATATTAATATCTATGTTTAAATATACCTGAAAGAGCTGTTATAGTCAGTTTAATTGACAATGTTTTTTCTTGGTAGTATATAAATAATAGTGTGTCTTATCAAAGGCATCTGGAATCAGATAAACTACAGAATTTTCCTTAGTTCTGGTAAAGAAACTGAAATACCACTGACTTTTCTGAGGAAGTTATGAAATTAATCTGAAGCAAATTACTTCCAAATGTATAACGCATGTCTGTATCAGTCTATAAAGAGAAATTTCTAAGTTGTGAAGAATTCTGTTAAAAGTACACATTAAGCAAGAACCAACTGTGAAACAGTGATTAAAAGTATAGGCTCAGATACACTGAAAACTAATACAATGTTATATGTCAATTGTATCTCAATTTAAAAAAGGCACAGGCTCAGGACTCTGTTGTTGATATGGTTCAAATCATGGCTCTGGCCATTTGCTACTTATAGGACTTCAGGGATGTTATCTAACCTCACGGGGTCTCAGCTTCCTCATCTGTAAAATGAGGGTTAATACTAACTCTCCTCATTAATTTTGAGGAATAAACAGCCCAAATAAAAGTACCCTTGAAGAAAGCACCTAACCATCATATGTTAGTGCCTTTTGTACACGTACAGGCAATAAAGAATAATCTTCAGTGAGCTATAAAGCTAAAGAGATTACATTAAATATTTTAAGGGAGATATTTTTGATTAGTGATGTAAATAACTTAAGCAGATATAATTCAAGTGAAACCACACCAGGTGTGCACTCCATGATTTCTGCTGTCACCCTTGTAAAACAGATGTATTATTTATAAGTTTAAACCTTTGGTGTAGACCTCAGAATAGACTTATCAAGCTAATGAAGGAGTGAGAAAATAAGTTAACAAACATGATTCTCATGAAGTGGTAAGGTTGCTTTCTGATTGTGAGGGGTGAGAAGAGAAGGTGAAATCTGAATTTGAACTATGCTATGCTTACCTCATAAAAACATAATGCACTTTAATGCAGAGTTTCCCATTTGACTTTAGAGGACACAAAAAGTCTAGCCCTAGGCCTGTTTTTATTCACTAAAATGGAGGGACCCATAAACCCACTAAAAAGAGGCCCTTAGAAATCCCCTACCACCCATAACTGTGCTCCTAGCAGTAATGGAAGCATATCTATGTACTAGAGTAGCTTTCACTGGAGATGGCTTCATACTATATAGTATCTGCCAACATCTGCACACGGCCTGCCTGGCACAGTCATGTCTGTGGTCTCTGCCATGTGCCTTAAAGTACCTGTGGTCAAGGAATGGAGATACAAGGTGAAGGGACCAGAGAGGTCCCAATTTCATTTTCCCTTTTTACTCTCCCTGCAACTCCCTACCTCTTTGACCTCAAAAACCTTTAAAGAGATTCCCTTTGAAAACGTAAAGCAACCTATTCTCTTTAAAGTAAAGTAGGCATGGATACCAACTTCTTGCTCAAAGATATTTATTTGTGAAAGGCTCAAACTACTTTAGAGGTGTTTAAAATATTTTAATGTAAATCATACTTCCCCTACCATCAGTGAATTTGAGAGGGTTGGATGCTGGATGTAAGGGAAGGGAGGAAAAGCTATTTAGTGGGCCTACTGCTAGTTCATAAATGAGAAAAGAAAAGAATTTACTCAAGGTCATACTGTGAATTGTGCATCTACTGCCTTTAGGCAAGTCAATAATTGTGTTGATTTCCCTCTTATAAAAACTGGTCAGTGGCTAAAAACTTTCTTTGGAAACTTATTCAGAGAACGATGTTAGATTATCCTATTGGGGAGATGTCTTCAGGGAAACAACCTTAAATACTAAGAATTACGTTC
The DNA here is from genome assembly GCF_059928025.1 of Delphinapterus leucas. Classification (NCBI taxonomy): domain Eukaryota; kingdom Metazoa; phylum Chordata; class Mammalia; order Artiodactyla; family Monodontidae; genus Delphinapterus; species Delphinapterus leucas. The sequence goes on from NC_143131.1 coordinate 64,319,007, forward strand.
CTCTTATCTCTTATGAATATACATCTATCTTTTACAAAGAGTGAGATCAATTAATATTGAGGCTGTTCTTTTATTTACAGGGTAATAACATTATAATCATCATACTTTATTCAAGACAGAAATGAATATTTTTATCTATCCATAATTTGATTGAGTTTTAGAGGCTAAGATGTCTCTGTTTCCTTGCAAAGTAGGTCACTTAAAGAAAATCCATGCTAAAAATTGTTCAGCACAATATTTAGTATTGTTGGGGAAAAACAAGATAAATAAAATAGAAATCTCGCTCAGTACTAGCAGAATGGAAAAGATGCTATTAGCAGAGATTTTGCAAGAGCTAAAATTGAGTAGAAATATATGGATAATTTTACAGTAAAATCTGTTTTCCAATTTCTTGTCATGAAAACTTTTCATTTTTTTAGAAACCAATTGTAATAAATAATTTAATTGACCATTACTTAACACTCAGAATCAGAGAACTTTTGCATTTCAGTTTAAATTTGTTTTTAAAGGTAGGGCCAGAGTCAAAAGACATAACTTCAAATTACTTAAAAGTCTGAGTTGTAGAATGAACAAAATTTTACTTGCAACTATTATTGTTTTTTAGTTGAGGCAGATCATCATTACTAACTTCTTTTATTTAATGTATATGTGAGCTATGTAAATAATATGCAAAGGTAAAGGCCCTGACCAGAAGTATTATGCAAACGAACTTTAAAAAGGGGGAGATGATAGGTGAATATACCTCAGAATTAATAATAACTTAGTCTACTACTGATTGATTGGCTATTAACAAGACAGGCTTTTTTGGTTTTCCCTCTAAAGCCTGCCTGCTCAGCCTGGATGGAAGCCAAAGTAACTCCAAGAACCAACTTTATTGGCCAAGTTGATGAAGACTGGCTGTACTCCAACTGCAGATTAGTTCTGCAAGAGTCACCACTTTAGCAATAGAAAGATGATACAAATGAAATCACTGTCAGCAGGATACTGCTTTGTGTTGTTTTTCTAGTAACAGTGACAGATTTGAACATAACCATCCCACAAATTTAAGTTTCCCTTTTGCTCTAACACCTCTTCTGTAATCTGTGACTTGGAAAGAGTTTTTGTTTGTGTGAAGCTATCACATATGATGTCAAGATCAGTGATGTGGGCTTCATTTACACCATGCTTAAGCAACTGAATTAACTAACTCAACTATTGAATCCAAATGCTGTAATGGATGGGGGCTTTCTGCCTTCTATATAGCAGCAACAGAGCTAAAACTTGAATTAAGACTCCTGCCTTAAGGTTTTTCCAACTAAACCATAAAGCATTTTTTCACATGTGCTCCTCTGCTCTATTATTTATCACAATAGGCTACATGCAATCATATGTAAGGGTGTTGAGAATGCCATGCAGGTGACTACTTTTCAACTAGCTTAGAATGTGGATTAATAAAAATAATTATCAGATTATACTAATTTAAACAGATTAAGTTTGGATTAAACAGATTTAAGTTATTGCTCCAAAGGTCTTCGACATCATAGCAAAATTTGCAAAATGTATTTTGAAATGGAGAATGGTTACAAGTATGGATTGACTAATAAAGCAGGATCTCTATACTTCTTTTTGAGGATATGAAAAAAATAGACATCCATATCACTAAATAACTCAAAATCAAAAGACTTTATATTATAGAGATGGATGACTGGTTTTATTTACATTTACATGTAAAAGTAAATAATTTTATAAAACATATAAATGTGAATATCTGCATAATTACTTTAAGGGCCTTCTATTACTTTTTGCTATGCTGTTTTCTACAAATGAGCACAGAGTCTACTAAATCTAGGCTCTTAGCACTAAAATATGCTTTGAGGTTTACTTGGTTTATTAACAGCCTTTGGAAAATAACTCCAAATAACTATATATCCCAAGCTTTAGAGGAGCTTCTATCATATATATTAGTTTGCCCATATTAGTGAAGTCCTTATGTAAATATTTAATGAGCTTGTAATGACTGATTTTTTTTTTTTTGCCTTTCAATTAGTTAAGTTAGCTCTATGATTGTTACTGATTTATAAAAAACAAGTTAAAGGCTTATGAGCCCAGGGTCACTGCAGCATTATTCACAATAGCCTAAATATGGAAACAACCTAAGTGTTCATCAATAGAGGAATAAAGATGTGGTATACACACAATGAAACATTATTCAGCCACCAGAAAGAAGTACATCCTGCCAGTTGCAACAACATTGGATGGGCCTTAAGGGCGTTCATGCTAAGTGAAATAAGTCAAACAGAGAAAGGCAAATACTATATGACAGCAGTCCCCAACCTTTTTGGCACCAGGGACCAGTTTCGTGGAAGACAATTTTTCCACGGAAGGTGGGTGGGGGGCGGGGGCGGTGGTGGTTCAGGCGGTAATGCGAGCCATGGTTCAGGCGGAAACGCAAGCGATGGGGAGCGACTGGGAGCAGCAGATGAAGCTTTGCTCGCTCACCCGCCCACCGCGCACCTCCTGCTGTGCCGCCCGGCTCCTAAGAGGCGGAAGACCAGTAGTGGTCCAAGGTCCGGGGGTTGGGGACCCCTGCTATACTCTATCACTTATACGTGGAATCTAAAAAAGCCAAACGCAAGAAACAGAGACCACAATGGCAGTTACCAGGGGATGGGGTTGGGGAGAAGGAATCGAGATGTTGGTCAAAGAGTGCAAACTTCCAGGTAGTAGACGCATAAGTTCTGGGGATCTAATGTACAGCAAAGTGATTACAGTTAATAATACTGTATTATATACTTGAAAGTTGCTAAGAGTAGATCTTAAATGTTCTCACCACAAAAAAAAGAAATGGTAATTATGTAACCTGACACAGGTGTTAGCTAACACAATCATCTGCAATATATAAATGCACCAAATCGACACACATTGTACACCTTAAACTTATACAATACAGCAATTATATCTCAAGCTGGAAAAAAATACTTAGGAGAAAGTCTATGCAAATATAGATCTGGAAAGCTAGCTTCCATGCTGAGTTTTTCAAGAATTATATTAAAATGACACGACTTGTGGCAGCTAACTTCATAAGCAACTTAAAAATGTTAATCTTTTGAGAGTATAAATACTCTTTCAGATGCATTTTTGTAAAACTGAACAGAGAAATTCAAGAAAGAAGACAAGTCTATTTTAGATTCCATTTACTGATATCACTTATCACTAAATAGATGTATATATTTTTCTCGTCCTCAAAGGAATTTCTACCCTAATTGTAGGAAAAAAAATCCTAATACGTAAGGAACAATTAATCAGTCACTTGAGTCAACAAATGTTTTTTGCACACCTACTATGTGTCAAGCATTCTACCAGACAATGTGAATTTAAGGATAAATAATCATGGCTATTGTTCTCAAATGGTTTACAAGCTCGTGGAGTAGAAACACCTTTATCTTTTCGTATTTCCTTGCTCTCAGAGCTGCAGAGTGAAAAAACCCTCTTTTTTTTCCCATCCCAGTTTTTCTCTACAGATTCCTTCCTTTGTCACTACCAAGACCTCAGATAAGGGCACTAAACACCCAAGGGCTTCAAGGCGAAGGCAGGCACCCCTCCCTCTGCCTGGATTGCTCCTCCCCCAGTCTTCTAGGTGGTTTCTATTCTCTGGAAGATGTCTGATAAGTGACCCCTCAAGGAGGCCTCCTCTTCTGATCTAGACAGACTACTACCTGCCCTCTCCCTCTCCCTTTAATCTCCTCTTACATGATACTTTTCATAACAGTAATTATACAGTCATTTATTTCTTTTTCTTGCACCCCCTACTTAAGTTTAAACACCATGAGAACAGAGATGTTTGCCTTGTGCACTGATGTATTCACAGTACCTGGCACTCAAATATGTCAAAAAGAGTATAAAGGGAAGCATGAGATCAGAGAGTGTTGAAGTAGCTATGAAGACAGCTGGGGCTCTTTGGGGCTTGCAGAGCACTCCATGAATCACTACCTCTGCATCATCATCACCACCACCAAATATATGTTCCACTGCCTCACAAAGCTCCTTGAGGGCAATCTTAGTCCCTTTGTCCTGGCACACAGACATGCTCAATAAATGATTTTGAACGAATGAGTATTAAAAAGGACCTATACATGGATAACTTCCAGAAACAGCTGGTCATGTTTATTTTGACCACGCTTTTGCATGTGGCTCATGGTAATTTTTACATATATAATGGGTTAGCTAAATGATTTCTAATCCATGTGATTATATATGTATATATATATATATATATATATATATATATACATATAAAAACACTTCACAAAGATAATTGTGCTTTCCAGGTGCTCCTCACCTCTGGACACATCTTTAGAATCACTGGTTTATAGTAGAGCTACTTTTAACCTCTTTACCCTCAAATAAAATTTAGAATCTAATTTTGAACTATTCAGGGCCTATGACCATATTTTGTAGAATACCTCTGAAGCTATTTGCAAGTTTCAACTTGCTGCTCCTAAGAAATGATGTTTGCTATGAGACCCTCTCTAGATGCTATTAAGTTGCCACATCCTTACATGCAAATCTGAGAACTCTTAGGACAAGTGTTCCAAATGTTTGTTCATGCCATGATGGTTTTGGAAACATAAAGGTGAGCTCTAAGCAGTATTAAAACCATTAGCCAGCTACTTAGTAAACACCCAGATTGTATTCTTAACTATATTACTAGATCAATAGACTAAAGAGCAAAGAAAGTGTATAATGTGTAAGTTTACTATGACACTAATATAAATTACCTAAATCTAAGATTCCCTAATGATTTTCCTTTGCTTGCAGCTATATAATCAAGAATACTATGACTATACACATATACAAGCACACACGATAAACTATTAAAATATTTGTCAATGTAAATAACTCTAAAATCAATATGACCATGCTGACTTAACCAAAATATATAATACATTCTCAAATGAATTAAATGCCTACAGACCTACCACTTACTGGTGAATTTCAACCACATATTTAAAAACTATTGTGCCAAACAACAAATGAATTTTGTTAATTATCATCTTTTTCAACTTTGGTCTCCACGTGGGCTTAAAATTTATTCAGGATAAACTGGAAAAAGACTGGGGCAGAGAAGTAGAGGGTTAGAGTCAAATTCTAATTCTGAAATCTATAGATTTTAGAAAAATTCCCTAACCTCCTTACACCTCAGATTTTTTTTTTCCTGGAAAATGAAGAAATTGTATCTGTTCTTCTTCTCATGAGACAATTATAAAATAAAATGAGTAGAGATAAAACTATAAAAAAAGTAAAAAGTATATGTATATACTCATCTAAGGCCCTTTAATAAACAGACTTCCATACACACCATACCACCTAATCTTCAGAAGCACTAAGGATAGTGCACATAGCCTAGCATTCAGAGTTCTGAACTGAAATAAAGTATTATAAGGTGAAAATGGATAAGTAATAATAACCTATTGTATAGCACAAGGGAACTCTTCTCAATACTCTGTAATGACCTATATGGGAAAAGAATCTAAAAGAGGCTGGATATATGTATATTTATAACTGATTCACTTTGCTGTACAGCAGAAACTAACACAACATTGTAAATTGACTATACTCTAATAAAATTTTAAAAAAGCCAAACAAACACAAGATGATCTCTTAAGGAAGAAAATAAAGGAAGAAGAAACACAAAGATGATTTTTCCCTCAATTGGTATCACTGAACTTCAGTGAATTAAAAGCAAGGACTATTCTCCCCTCGCCTTTTTGGGCATAATGCTTTCTACAAATTAGTTTAGAAGTTGTATTAAACTGTGAGGTATGATTCACAGATGAGACATCAAACAACACTATTTGAAGTGTTAAATGCCTACACTATTATTTCCAGCTGTAGCAATATATTACTTATTAAATTTTTACATCTTTCTTTCTCAAAGGACAGCATATCCGACCTCACCATTTTCCATTGGTTAATACCATGTTTCAAAGTGAGCCACTACATAAAGCAAGTTTCTTTCAGTTTGCTGTTTATGATTTGATACTGCTAAAATCCATTCCCAAGTATAGAAGATTTACTTGTCATTATGGGTTTCAATCTATAAGTCTAGTTATTAGGTAGTATTATAGTTCAGAAATTCATCCCATTATAATAATCCAATCCAGGACATTACAATACTATGCTATCTCCTGTGCTAGCACTCTAATTTTAAATGAAAATTATTATCATTGAAAAGTAATAACTGATGGATCACACATTTTGAATCCACAGTGTCATCTGGAATGAATTTAAATAATTTTAATTATGTGTGCACATAATGCAAAAGCATAAGACACTTCTTTTTCCTAATGTTCTATTTAAAGACAGAGATGGCTAATTTGACTTATGTAGTATAATTTTTTATGTAGCACAGTAACATATCAAAGTTCTTAATGATTATAAACTCAGTACTAAATCTCATGCCCAGCAACAGAACACTGCAAGAGGATATCTTATTTCCTGGATTAAAGGCAGGATCACTTCAAGATAATCAAGAGACAGGACCTTATAAATCATTACTCACCCCCATCCCTCCGCTTTTACTTAATAGATGAGGAAACCAGCTCAGAATGATTAAGTAATTTGCCTGAAAGAATACCACTGGTGGCATAGCCAGAAGAACCCAAGTTCACCTTTTTATTTTTGAGAGGTATATGATGGTAAGAACATGTTTTATTTTTAGAGACCAACAAAGTAATCACAAAACCATTATATTATTCACATTTCCTCCCAGGAAATTATTCCCTCTAGAATTATGTCAGGCTCAGGATGTATTTTATAAACTGTTCCCATAATAAAATGGACACTGATACAAGATAGCCCTTCTAAGTTTTAAACATCAGAAAAAGAATACTGTTAAAGTAATGACTAATGTGGTTATATTTCTTCATTATTTCTGAAGCACATGTTCACCAACTTTAATATTTGCTTTCTATGATATAGACTGGTTAGAACACACATACTATATTAGATGCTATCATATTTGAGGGGAAAAGAAAGCACTGTCTACTTTTTTTAATCAAAAGATAACTTCTCAGTGTTTTTGATGTTAAAAAAAATCAGTATGGGCAAGAGAAACCAGGTTCAGAATTATTCTTAAAGGAGTTTATTTTTATTAATGCTTACACATAAAATTTACAAATAATTTCATAATTATCCTCAAACTAGCTGTTTACACAGTGTTTTTCTCATTATTATGAGGTTAGAATTTCTAAGACATTATTCTCCCTGCAGTATTCAAACATATCAGCATTAAACTGGATAAAGAGGAAAACACTATGAACCAATGTATATGATTCATATCGGTAGTTGATATGAACATATGCATAAAACGCTTAAATGAGGGCAAATTATAAAATGTTGAAAAGAGGGATAAACCAAGTTAGCCAAGAAAGGCCCCTCAACAGTCACCTCCCTATACAAGTTAAAGAAACTAATAATTTAAACAACATGAGTGAGTGAATTTTGTGGTATATGTGACAGTAGGGAGCAGTAGGATCTCTGGTAAAATGAAGCATACAAAGTTCATCTAAAGCCGTTAAATTTTTTTAAAGTGAGGCATTCAAAAACTACGGTATTCTGGTTTCAAATGCTTTCTTGATACTAACACACTTAACCCAGGACTATGTCCATTCCCATTTTTAAAGCATACAGAATAAGTTATAAAACACACATTTAAATAATATGGTAATTTAGAAAATATTTTCTAAATTATTTGTTTACAAATGCCAGATTATAAGGCTGACTCCAAAGATTCACTTTGAATTGATTTGTCTTTTGATACTATACACAGTGAAAACAAAGCAGCACAAAGCAGACATTTGATAGCAATTTAAAAACCTCACTCTGGGAGTCATTATCTGATAATTCACACACTATATCTAAGTTTGATTTGCAAAATCGGGCTGGTTGATTTATGTGGAAGAGAATATGTTATACAATTACTTTCTAAAATATGTTATGAAAATGAAATTGTATAAATGAAATCAAATTCTGCAGGCTAATAATTTTTCTCTAGGCATGAATTTTAGCTAATATTTAAACATTTTCCCTTTATTTAATAAGGCAAATTTCCTTTATAACCCTTTTTGCTGTGATGTGAAGCAAGTGCTTATCAAATCTCTATTCCTATATTAACCCTATTTTTAATGAAAATGTTACTAAAATTTCACCTCTATCTAATTAATAACACAGAGTTTTACTCAAAACCCAAATTCTGGGCACCTCTCTATAACTTGTTCCCTTAAATTTTATCTATTTCATTGTATTTTTCATTTTCTATTCATTAGAAATTGATGAATTGGGTTACCTTTCATCTCTCTAAGACATATGAGTAATTAAATCTCAACTAAATAAAAGGGGAAAACAGACACTTTTACTTTAGCTTTTCTTTAATTATAATTGTATAAAAGCTCTTCGTTGAAAAAAGAAATCAATGCAACATTTCATTCAGTTAAATTATTTACAAGGATCCTTAGTGATAAATCAAATACAACTTCATTATCTTACTTCCATTTTAATACACCTAATATCCATTTATAACTATAGGAAAGCACTTGCAAATTTTAAAATAAAATCTTATGGTTGTAGAAACTACCAACAAAGAGACAGTCAAGAGTTATAAATTCTACACTTTTCTTAGAAACATTTAAAACTTGCCTCACAACATCCCTGTGAGGTGGGGAGTTAAGTGTTGTCGTATGACAACAAAAGAAATGGACCAAGAAATAAGTATCAGATTACATGTAGGAAAATAACTACATTAAAGTCTTAATAGAAACAGCATCTATGAACCACTTCTACTTTGAAGTCCAGGAAAATTAGGTTGCTTATCTTTTTCACTATCTTTATCAGGAATAATAGCTATTTTGATTTTTAAGAAACAGAAAATTTTCTCCATCAAGGGCTTTTAAGACTTCCGAAAATTAAGTGGAGCAAGTATAATAACATTTTGCCAAAGGAATGAAACACAAGATGCCATGCCAAGTCATTTTTTTTTCTGCTACTCAGAGATATTTTAAATGCTATCTAGGCATAGTGAGGAACTGATACATTTCAGTATCTTCCTTATAGGTACTAATTCTTTTGGCTCTTCAAAGTTAAATCTGTGAAGACTGGGTCTTTTTAAAGTGTCATGTTTATTCCATGTCAGTTACTCTCTCTCACTCAGGGTCTATTTGCATCTTTTCAATTAAGATAAACTGCAGATCCTCTTCTTCCATGGAAATGGTGACTCCACTACGTTCCAAAACTAGAGGTGGTCACAGAAGTCATCTACCAAGGAAAACTGGTTGTTTCCGCAGTAGGAAAAAAATCCAAATTGGAGGACTGATCTTTTCTGACTTCCAAAAAAAGTAAAAGTACGCTATCCAGCAGGTATAAGGATGTAAGGAAGTAAGGGGTCCAGCTTTTCCATAAAAATAAAAAATGTTCAAACAGAAATTTTTCTTAAAGTGGGAAGCGGGGGAAAGGGAAATGAGTTCATTTAGGTATATGATTTTTCTTCTTTATTGTTTCTGCCCAAGATACCTATTTCTCTCCAAAAAACCAAAATGTAATATATGTCTAGTACTAGTTAAGGGCTTGACACCTAGTAGGTCCCATGGATTGTGCGACCTGTAAGATAAAGTACATCTCCTTTGCTATGGAAACTAAGACTTTCTGACAATATGCAATAATGACAGAATGGCTTAGCTACACCTTTTAAAAGAAGTTGAAAAGGTATGGCTACTATACAATAGCAGTGTTTGTGCACTCAGATAATACCCAATGATGTGTTTCTTCCTGTAATTTAACAAATTACTAATATTCATTCTCTATATCTCTAGAGAAAAAAAAATCTATTATTTCATAGAGCCAGAGAGGCTTCAGGTCGTCTCTAATAATAAGTTAGCTTGTGAGTAAAGCATACCCTGAAATGATCCAATTACAAAAAATTATTAACCCAAAGGATCATATATACTTTCTAAAGTCACTTTTGCTAACATGCTTTTCCATAAACCTCATGTTATAGACGCCAAAGCAGCTATGAAGGAAATCTCTCTATATAACTGTGTCCAAGGTTTCATATTAAGTATCATGGAGAAATTTTATTGTTAAGATTTTTAAATTAATAAAAAAAAACTTTGGTTCCCCTGGTAAATGACACTAAAAAAATCTGACTAAATTTACCTAGTGACTTAATTTTCTACTTTGTATGCAAAGGCAGGCTTTAAAATGTCCTGCGGCATGATTATAACATGCTTATGTTGCTTGAAGGTTAATGTACAACTATGCTGAAAACTCTTTTAGACTATATGCATCCAGAAACACAACTCCTTCATGGTAAACTAGGTAGAACACTATTGGCGTAAAACAAGTACTGATCACGTAACTGATCATTTAAAATAATCATCAGCTAACATTTCTATAATGCAATAAGGAAAAAATGCAGGATTAGTCTTTTCAAGAGTAATATTTACACTAGAAATCAGAGTTATTTGCAATGAATAACTTAATATGTGTATTTCTATTCATATTTAATAAGGACATGTTTTATATTCATTGAAATAATGCCATGATTTATCCAGTATCATTTAAAAAAGACTATTTACATTCTTTCTCTTCTTAAAAAAAAGGGCATTTTAATCAGTTGTTTTCTCTTAATTAAAAAATATGAAGAAAAAAGTCAACTATATCACTTACAAAATCAGATAAGAAGTAAATATACCACCATTCCCACTGTCTATAAAAGCTGCTTCACATATTCTGGAGATAAAAAGCTAAAAAACTGGAAGGTTTCATATTTTTAGATAGGAAAACTGAAGCCTAGTGATAAGCTTTTAAAAATTAATGACAGTTTTATAAGGAAAATTCTTCCCCTCAAATCGAGTTCTTTTTTTTCCTTTAAACTATCAAAAATGGTACAAATGAACCTATTTACAAAACAGAAACTGACTGAGTCACAGATGTAGAAAACAAACTTATGGTTGCCAAGGGGGGAAGCGGGGGAGGGATAAATTGGGAGATTGGGATGGACATGTACACACTACTGTATATAAAATAGATAACTAATAAGAACCTACTGAATAGCACAGGGAACTCTATTCATTACTCTGTAATGACCTATATGGGAATGGAATCTAAAAAAAGATTGGATATATGTATACGTATAACTGAATCACTTTGCTGTACAGCAGAAATTAACACAACATTGTAAATCAACTATACTCCAATAAAAAAATTAATTAAAAAAAATTACCTTTTAAGAACAATTCCATATGTTCTTACAATTCCAACAAAAGCATATGGTCACATTTGTCAAAGCATAGTTTCCTAAAGCTACCAATTGAGGGGAGGTAATCGTTAACCAATCAGAATAAATATTAATGGAAAAAACACTAAAAAGCTAGGAATATATGGGAACTTCCTCAACATCATAAGGAGCATCTACGAAAAGCCACAACTAATAGCAAACCTAACGATGAAAGACTGAAAGCTTTCCCCCTAAGATCCGAAACAAGGAGGAGATGTCCACTCTTGTCACTTCTATTCAGCATTGTACTGAAGGTTTTAGACAGGGCAATTAGTCAAGAAAATGAAATAAAAGACATCAAGAATGGAAAGGAAGAAGTAAAATTATCTCTATTTGCAGATGACATAATTTTGTATATAGAAAATCTTAAGGAAGCTACGAAAAAACTATTAAGACTAATGAGTTTTACAAGTTTATAGGCCACAATATCACTCTACAAAATCAACTGTATTTCTAGATACATCATGACAATTAGAAAATAAGATTAAGAAACAATTCCACTAACAACAGCATCAAAAAGAATGCTTAGGAATAAATTTAACAAAAGAAATGCAAAACTTATACTCTGAAAACTAAACACCGTTGAAAGAATTGAAGAGCTAAGTGGGAAAACATCACATGTTCATCAATTGACAGACTTAACATTATTAAGATGGCCATCCAAATTTTTCTATAGATTCAATGGAGTTCCTATCAGAATCCCAACTGATTTCTTTACAGAAATTCACAAGCTGATCCAAAAATCACATGGAAATCCTAGGGACTCAGGACTGTCAGAATAATCTTAAATCTTAAAAAAGGAAGGATAAAATTGGAGAACTCACATCCCCAATTTCAAAACTTAATACAAAGCTACAATAATGAAGAATGGCATGAGGATAGATCAATGGGATAGAACTGAGAGTTCAGATATAAACATTTATGGTCAACTGATTTTTGACAAGGATGCCAAGAGAACTCAATGGGAAAAGAACAGTCTTTTCAACAAATGATGCTGGGATAACTGGATATCCACATGCAAAAGAATAAAGTTGGGTCTCTATCCTACATCATATATAAAAATACTCAAAATTGGCCAGATCTAAACATAAGAGCTAAAATCACAGAACTCTCAAGGAAAACAGGTGTAAATCTTTGTGCCCATGGATTAGGCAATGGTTTCTTAGATATGACAACAAAAGCAAAGGCAACAAAAGAAAAAAAAAAGATAAATGGGACTTAATTAAAATTAACAGCTTTTGTGTTGCAAAGAACACCATCAAGAAAGTGAAAAAGACAACCCACAGAATTGGAGAAAATATCTGCAAATCATTTATCCGATAAGGAGTTAACATCTAGAATATATAAGTAATTACAACTCAACAACAAAGAGACAAACAACCTAATTAAAAATGGGCAAAGGATCTAAGTAGCCACTTCTCTAAAGAAGATATGCAAGTGGACAATAACTAAATGAAAAGATGTTCAACATTAGCCATCAAGGAAATACAAATCAAAACCACAATGAGATACCACATCACACCTATGAAGATGGCTATAATAAAAAAGAGATAATAACGTGTTGATGATGATGTGGAGAAACTGGAACACTTATATACCACTGGTGGGAATTTTAAATGGTGCAGCTGCTTTGCAAAACAGTCTGGCAGTTCCTCCCAAAGGTTAACCATAGAATTACCATATGACCTAGCAGTTCCACTACTAGGTATATACGTGGAGAACTGAAAACGTATGTCCACACAAAAACTCGTATACAAATGCTCACAACAGCATTATTCATAACAATAGTGGAACTTCCAGAAAGTGGAAACAATCCAAATGTTTATCAACTGATGAGTGGGTTAATAGAATATTATTCAGCAATAAAAGGAAATGAAGTATTGACACATTCTACAACATAGATAAAACTTGAAAACACATCTTAAGTAAAAGAAACTAGTCGTAAAAGACCACATATTATGTGATTCCATTTATACACAACATCCAAAACAGACAAATCTGCAGAGACAGAAAGTAGATAAGTGGTTGCCTAGGACTGGGGGAGGCAGGAAGTGTGTGAAGGGAAATAGGGAAGTGACTGCTAACTGGTACAGGCTTTGGGGGGAGGTAATGAAAGTGTTCTAAAATTGACTGTGGTGATGGTTGCAGAAACTCTTGTACAATTTTGGTTGTACAAAATATCACTAAATTATACACTTTAAACAGGTGAATTGTCTAGTATGTGAATCGTATCTCAATAAAACTGTTATTAACAATATTAATGGGAATATTAATAGCTAAGTAGACCCCGTTAGAATTAAAAAGGTAAACTAATTATTCTTTATATCAGTATCTTTTTTAGTCCTGCCTAGTATATGGTATATTTTTGATGCTAATGATCAAGTTGCACCAATTTATTTACCCCTTTCTGTCATCTCAGTAACAGTAAGAGCATACACATTTTTTTATGCAACACATTTATTCCTTATCTCTTACATGCCTAAATGACTAGAAACAATATGGGCTACCAAGAAATACTGGTACCAATATAATTCTAATATTGTACCAATACAACTCAACAAGGCTTAGCCGAAAGCTAAGACTCTAGCAGGGGAATTTGGCAAGTGATGTTAAGTATGCGTTCAACAATGATTAAAAACTGAGACGTCGAGTATCGGAAAGGTCATACAGAAAACAAACCCTCTTAGAGTTTAGTAGAAGGAGAGCTGCCACAACCAGGATGGACCCTAATGACCACTGACTCTGGAGTCCTTTCTGGTCTTATCTAGCCATCAGCAAATGGTGATGCTGAATACCTCTTCCCTGGACTTGCTTCCATTTCTGTAAAATGAAGTAGCTGGACTATTAATAGTGGAGGTTCCTTCTATATCCAAAGTTCTAATATCAACAATTAGACTTCAATTTAGGCCAGCGTCAAAAAGATTAACTATTTTGTCTACAATGAATATACGGCTAATCTAAACTGTTAAAGGAAAATGGCAAACTGATAAACAAATAAAAGTAAAATTTACACGTATTTCAATGGTTTAGTTGTATTCACATTTTACATACTCTACGAGGAAGACAGTCCCTGGAACAGGACTACTTTCAATACGTTTCACTGAATTACTTGTCAGCTTATTTCCTTGTGAAATGTGTTATCCCACAAAGCAAGAGTTGGTCTCCATCTTTACTTTTGCCAAATGTACATAGTACAATTATCAATTTCAAAAAATCTGTAGTCCCTAAATTCACTTCTTTGAGTCAGATAGTAAGTACTTGTGCTGAGCTTTATAAGAGATGATATTTTTAAAAACACAGTTTGCTTCTAACTGGTTTTAAAAACACAGAATATAAATACTGCCTAATTTCACAGAAACTACATCATTGAATTACTCTGCACTGCTTCTGAAATAAAAATTATTCTCAAGAAAGGGATGAAAAATGATTCCATTACATTGAAAATGCACATTTTAGTATCTTTCACATTATTAGGTACTTAATAACACTGTTATTATTTATAACACTATCTTTAACATTTCTTTACACAAACTACGAAATTTTGAAGAAAATTAGACTAAGTCAGTTAAACTCAAGTCTTAAGTTTGACAAGAGTGACTGCTTTTCAAAGAATATAACTAGTTTTACATTTTACCTTCAAGGTCTTATGAAACCGTAGGTGTAACTTTAGCTGACTGAAGCACCGTACCAAGGGCATTCAGAGTATATACTCAATTTCTGTGAGGGAAATTGTTTCCTTCGTATGTTTAATGAATGTCTACTGTACTAAGCACCGGTGATACAAATGAATAAAGCACAACCCTTGTTCCAGGAGACACTGAAAAGCTAATGTTAACCTGTATATGTTGGTTTAGAGGCAAAAGGGATTTAATAGAGGAGACATAATTCAGTCTGAGGACATGAAAGAGAGCTTACTGGAGGAGATGATGCTGGACCTTATGAGGATATACCAGGGTTCACCAGTTGGTGATCAAGTTAGAGGCAGAGGTGGGGTGCAAGGAAGTATGGTGTGTGTGTGTGTGTGTATGCAGCGACTCTAAAGAGAAGGGAGAACGTTGCAAAAACGAGGGAGCAAAGACTTGCAGATGAGCAATAGCATGGTTGCTTGGTTGTAAGTAGTTACAAGCAAATGCAAGTAACTACTACAGAATCACAAAGTGATGAGTCTGGGGAAGTCTCATCTGATGATCATGGATTAGTCTACATACATCATGCCACTGAAATATTTTAAGGAGAAAAGTGACATGGTCAGATTTTTGTGTTTGAGAGTAGTAATAACACCTATCAGAGTAATATGTCAACAAAGAGCAAATATCCAGGATTCCAAATTTGCAAATCATATCCTCCCAAATACCACCACCAAGAATTTAATAAGGCATCATGCCAACGGATATTACTAGCTGAGAATTTGCTTAAAATCCTTACCTTGGGCTAAACCATATGTAAATCACAAAGATTTCTTTTGAAAGTCTAAGCTAGAAACCAGATGGGTCATCTAATCCTCATCTCTCTGTTTGGGCTTATTTTTTAAAAACTTTAGTATCTCCAGATGAACCATGTACATTCCACCTTACCACAGACCTCACAATTCCATACCGTCATACACATCACAAACTTCACACATTTATGTGACTTGCTTGGCCTCTGCCTACATTCACTATTTCATCTTGTCCCTTACTATTCTAGTAAGAGGAAAGATAGAAAGCCAAATCCAAAGGAAGAGTATTTTTCCCTAAGTCCTAGAGCAGAACTGTTATCACACACCTCCCTTCCAATGGAAGCCCCACTATGGTCTTCTAAGAACAGAAATGGAAGGAAAAAAGAATTTTTAGAAGCCCTCCATGGGAAAAAGGTCATAATTAACCTAAGATCAATCTGTTCCACTGTGAATGATCACACCTCTAACTTCAAGCCAATCATCCTGAAAATAGAAACTAACAATCACTAGGGATGGACTGGTGAAAATTCTTCCCATTAATTACAATGGTAAGGCAGAGAAGAAGAAGGGCAAGGGACTGATCCCTATTGAAGGTGGGTTAGTAATGTCCTTATCTCATACGAATAGTATTTTTCTTCTTGCAAACAATCCATATTAAGTGATAATTTCCAACAAAATGCATTAGCAAATTTTTATATTTTCTTCAAAATCTTTTAGAAGACATTAAAATAGAATAAAAATTAGTTCTTAAAAACTTAAGATAGGAAATTTAAGTATACATACCTAAAAGCCTAATAAACAGTCTTGGTCACTAAACTGTATTTTTTCCTGTGCCTTATTCAAAAATACATGAATTGCTTCTTAGTTCCCAGAAAATGCAGACCTATATATACTGCCAAATTACCACAGCACCTCTTACAAAATGCTATCTGTTCACAATTATGGTACAGGAAATTCTGACATCTCCAAATTGTTTAGTTGCGATCTCTCACAAATTGTCTTGGCCTTCAAATTAATTTTTTAAAACTAATGCTAATTTTGAGGTTCAATAGTAGAGGAATAACAATATTCAAGTCAATTGTAATTAATAATAAGGGGAATCCTACAAGTTAAATTTTTCATCTGCAATTTTATCAATGATAAGGCACTTCTTGTGAAATCAACCCCCAGCTTTATACAGTTTTATTCAAACAAGAGTTATCCACAGAAATTATTTCTATTTTACTTCATAACTATAATCTTAGAAGTTTTGCTTACTATCCATAAAAAAGAGAGACAAATGGCACAGCTGTGGAGAATATAGTACCCCAGAGCTCTTAATAGTCATTCAGTTTTTTCCTGTTTGTATCATCTTCAAAGCACGTACAAAATATATTTGATTCAAGATAAAAACACTGCTTGTTTTTTTAACATATAACTAAAATGGTGTGTATATTTTCCAATGAAATTTAGTTTTTGAGATTACAAAAATCCCTAGTCACAGTTTTAAAGTAGTAGCTTTTGGAAGCTCTGATAATAAATGAAGAAATTAATCTATTAAATACAAATGGAATAAACCCACCCAGATTATGGTAAAATTGTAGTTATACTGCTTTAAAGCAAAATCAACCTAGTAAGGAGTGATGATTCTACACATATCCTTTAATGAATATCTGTTGGAAACACACAAAGTGGCAGAAAAAAAAAATCTCTTTAACAGAATAGAAGATACATGCAGAACCCCCAAAATGCATAAATTCTAGCAGCACCATGAGAATACATTATCTAAACATTAGAAGAATTTAAATATAATTAGTGCTCAAAACAGCCTATTTTCCATTAAGATAATCAAACTTTTGAAAATTTATCAGTACAAAAACAGCTTCACGAACTACTGCTGTATACACATATCTGCTTTCAACTCTCAAAAATAGGATAACAGCAGTTATTTATCAATATATCACTATATATCTGAGGAGCATATATTCACAATGAACAAAATAAAAAGTTTCAGTTTTCAGTATTATATTTCAGTATTACATTCTAACAGCGCTGGGAAACTATAAAATTAACTATTTCCAAGAGAATTTTAGATAGTTTTAAATCTTTTTTAAAAATCCTAGAATTCATTAAGAAATAACAAGTAAATTCCAGACAGCTGATGCTATGAAGCAAATCCCTCCTGGAATCAGAGTACAAAACTTTCCTCCATATATATATAAATACTATCAAGCATATAGTAGTTATTTTATTTAGTATACAGATGACCCTTGAACAATGCAGGGAGTTAGGGGTGCCAACCCTCCGTGCAGACAAAAAGCCATGCATAACTTTACAGGTAGTCCTCTGCATCCGTGGTTCCACATCCACAGATTCAACCAACTGTGGATTCTGTAATGCCGTAATATTTACTATCGAAAGAAATCCACTCATGAGTGGACCCTCGCAGTTCAAACCTGTGTTGTTCAAGGGTCAACCATATAGCTAATCTAAGACTACAGTCTCAAAGGATGCCCTGAACACTTCAGTAGGTCAGAGTGTACACCTGTTCAGTCCCAAAAGGATATTATCATTTAGGTTAAAAAAATATTTTTTAAGAAAAAACAGCAATTTAGATAAAATTTATTACCATTTCCCCAAAGAAATTAGTAAACATTTTCATCCTCATAATCTTCCTATTTTACACATCTCTAGACTTTTAAAAGCATTTAAATAAATATACTAAAAAAGTGTTAATTTATCTAAACTTATTCAATGAGAATGTTTTTGCATAGTTTATAACAAGGACACAACACAGTACTATATAGCACTTGACTTAAGCATTGAGCAGTCCATACATTTTAAAATTTAGTTCAGCAGTGTAATTTTTAAAAAAACAAAGAAAAGAGTAAATAAAGGTAACTCTATAATGCCAGTGAGTTAGATGGAATATAAAAAGTTGTACTAGCTTAGTAAATAAGTTTTTTAAAAGTTCAAAAGTAATTTAAAAAAAGTATTTGTGGATGAAATTATATGTCTGGAATTTGCTCTAAAAATAATACAAAAGTGGAAGAGGGGGTAGGATTAGAAAAGAAACAAGCCTGGGCATTTTTTCCTAAATGTTGAAGCTGGGAGACGTGCTCATGGGAGTTCACTATAGTGTTATCTCTTTCAAATATACTTGAAAATTTGTGTTAGTTTAAAGACTAACAAACAAATCTTGCTTTTCTCTTTAAAGTTAAGTAATACTTTTTAAAAAATAAATAAAGTTTACAGAAAATAAACTATAAACACATTACTAAATTTTCAGGACCAAATGAAAATCAGGGTTTCCTTTGGTTATGTTAATTAATGAATCAATAAGATTTAGGTATAAAATTTAAATTTTAAGACGAGCACAAGCTGGCTTGCTAAGTAGCTATTACTACAATCAACTCAATCAACTTGACTGACTAGATCATTGTTCCCTATATCCTTCCATCTTTAAAAGAAAAAACAAAAAACACAGATATTCTAGTGATTTTGCTCCTAATTCAGCAATAAAATGGTATCAACCAGAACAGAGGAATGTTGGCAAAGTATCTTTTTTCCTATTCATTCTTTTCTGTTGAAATAAGTACTAAGGAAGAAAGACAAAAATAAATAGTATAAGTAAGACTTAAAAACATAGATTTTAAATGTTCTCTGCCATGGGAAAAAAGGATAGTGTATCAAGTTTAAACATTTGTGAGTTTCAGATTTGAATAGAAATTATTTTAATATTCTTTGTGTCTCTCATTAATGAAGCACTGATCTTATTTCTACATAGTTCTCCCAAAATAGAAACAGTTATTAACTTCCTGACACAACAATGTGCTTGTTTTGGGGATTAGACTAAAATGCACTATTAACTAACTGGCAGTACATAGTAGGGTCAAAAGAGCTGAGCTGTAGTTCTAAAGCTGTTACTAATGAACTGTATGACCTAGGACAAATCACCTAACTTCTGGGATGTGTCAAAGGCCCATGCTTTCAAACTCTGACGTTTTACCCTATAATCCAGCCCACACTTAAATATGTATGTTACTGAAACACAATTTCATCTCTTAATGTGGGTTTTATCCTGGTGTTACTTATTTCATTTTATATTTCATTTTTTCAGAATGCCATGAATAACCTAAGTTGATTTCAAACCACTGCAGTTTGAAAAATCCTAGATTACACCATCTCTTGAGGTGCCCTCTGTTATTTTGAGGTTCTAACATTAGCTGTAAAATACTCAATTTTCTATCTCAGGTAGAAATCTTAATTTTAATCAAGTAACAAGGAGAATATTCATTGATACTGATTGATGTAAAAACAAGTTCAGAGAATAAGTCTTCTAAAATCCTATGCTGAAGTGTTTTTTAAATAATAAGAAAGCTGTAAGATTATATAATGCCTTTAACATAATTAAAAGCTTAAATTGACCTGTTAAATTTCATTTTCAGAACTCAAATATCTCCCTGGCTAATCTATATATTCCAGTAGTCAAAGAAGCTGTACCTTCACATCAAAGAAAGTAAACTCCTATTTGACTCCGCAAAACAGAGAAAATCAATAGATGACCAATCACAGTTAATAACTCCAAACACTAAGGATTTGCAAAATAATAAACACTCAGAAAATTTTAGGTACATAAAATAAACTAGAAATAGCTTTTACAAGTGATAAATACAAAAGTTCTTAGTTCATAATGCTACAGTATCCAATGCATGTCTTGTTTAAGTGTTAGCCAAAGAAATCAAGTTTATAATTATGTTCAGTGTAGTTACATCTATTTATTAATTGGACATGTTAAATATAATAGGAAAGAAATTTTTGCTTCCCTCAACACAAATATTTTTAAAACTGCATATGAATCACATTGCTCTTTAGTGGTAATTGTGTATTTTAAAAACCAGTATGGTTTACAAATCAATATAAACATATAGTCTTCAGATTGGAAGAACCAAAAATGTTCATGTGTTCAGTCATTTTTTAGCTATAGAAAAGAGAATACACTTATACTGCAATAGTTAAAGCATTACCTCTATGAAAATTCTAAAATATGCCTAACTCTTTTATGCAAAATTATTACCATTTTTAGGAACATATTAGAATAGCCTCATAGTCAAAGAGTTTTTCCCCATTCATTCCTAAAAAACTCTTTAACAAATTCCTTCTTCTTCCTCAGCCTGACTATGAGGTCCCTCAATGTTAGTCTCTAATAAGTTTAGTCCTATGCCCCTAATATTCAACCAATAAAATCAAAATTAAAATTCTCATGAAAAAGAGAGTTTGGAATATATCACTTCACAATTCTTCTGAATATGCTAAAGAATTTGATCTTTTTGAACTGGTCCAAAGAGATGCACAACAAAGGAAAGCTTTTTTCTGAATTTTAATTAAAATTATCTAGGTCAAAAGTTTCCAAAGAAGGATAAAAATTAACTTTAAGACAATGACTGAGAGGTATTTGTTTACATTTACAGTTTCACAGACCTCCTTACATCCTAAAAATACCACAATATGGCCAATAATTAATGTAACTGGTTTTGAACATATTTAGGATAAAGCGCATCTTTTTAAAGTATCAAATTCTTTAAAATTCAGAAGCATGTGAAGATTTATCTCCTGTTAGTTGGTGTGCAAAAATGAACCTGACATTAACATTAACAGGTCCATGCTGGAAGTTACACCAATAACTTGTCTTCTTCTTTGAAATAATACAGTGAGATCACCTCTAAGACTGGCAAAGCTTAATTTCAGAATAGGAAACCTATTTTTTAAAAAAAATTTTTATAACCTTCAAGAACATACATGAAAATGGAAACCAGGTTAACAAAGAGGGCTTTTTAGGAGCTGGGTTAAGAAATAAGTAAAAGATTTGCAATAATATGTTGTTTCACTGAAAAACAATTTGTACTATAATTAGCTCAGTAGCCCTTTTTCTACAAAGGTAATGGAAATGTCCACTCCAGTCCATCTAGGCAACTATAAATTATTAAAACTTTTCTGAGGTTAACAGTTAAAAAAAAAAAGTCTGACCTGGAATTTTCACTCAGGGTTGTAACTTTGCAAGATTTATCTGAAACCAAGTAAGTTTCTACACATTTTACTTAATCATGATGGTTGAATTGAATCTGTACCTATGTGAAAATGGCAATGCATTCTGAGTCGGTTCAGGCCTTGGCTCTGAGTTCTGGGTCACATCAGGTGTTCTTTCATCATCTGTCCCATTGATACTTTCTGGTGTTAAAGGAGACTGAAGATCCCCTCCTGCTGATTCCTTTAAAAAAAAAAAAGAAAAAGGGAGTGGGGATAAAAAAGTGTTACACTTTTGTTAAAATACACAAGATCATCTAAAAGTTAAAACTGACTCTGATGTATGCTTACTTATGAAATATAGTTATTGAAATTGGAGTCAAAGACGTAAAAATGAAATTTGAAGGAGAAAAAATTTTAAAGCAAAGCAATGCACAAGAAAACTAACTGAAACAATACAATTTAAAAATGTAAACATAACACAATTTAGAAATGTAGTTTCAAAGAACTGAAAAACTTTTAGGTTATATAAGCAATTAATTGGTTAAAATAAGATATTCAACTAATTACTTAAGAAGAAATAGAAGATGGGACAAAAATGCAAGAAGATTTTATTTTTTATTTGGGAGGGTAGGAAGAGAAAGGGGACGAAATCTTCAACAAGTCAATTTTTTTGATCTGCCATAGCTTTCAATTCCAAGAGACATTTAGAAAAGTAACTGGAAATATTTCTATAGCACATTATATATAATGTATTTCAGCTTTTCTTGCCTGCTACTCATAATGAAATTATTTCTCTTTGCAATATTTCCTGTCTTATTTCTATCAAGGTAAATTTAGTTTATCCCACTGGAAAATGGATGGGATTTAAAACAAAGGTCACCCTGACACCTACTCTTATGACTGCCATCATCAGATTATCTAAATTTGATATTAGAAGTCAGAATGAGGGGTTATTTGATAACCCTGGTAACCAGGGGTGGTCCTAGCACCAGACTGTTAAAGAGCAGCTTGACAGACCCCTTGCAATCTCTGACCAATAAAACCTCACAATAAAACATCAGTGTCCAATAGGGGAGTAGTTGGGGACAGTCATAATTTGTCAACTTGAAAGAATATAAGATTTCCTCTCAAATAAAAATAAGAATATGTGTAATATAGGAAAATGCTTATAACTAGAAAAAAGAGAATATAAGGAGATATCTAGACTATGATAATTTATATACTTTACATAAAAATTATTGCATGTGAAGAAGCACTAGAAAGAAATATGGAAAATACTGATATTAATGTGGTGAGACCAACTTCCTTTTTTGGGGCTTCTGGTTTTATATTGCTGTATGTGTTTTATTTTACATTTAAATATTTTAACTAATAGTACCATAGTGCTATAAATTATACAAGCTATCAAAGATCAAAAGACTAGTTTCTTGATTCCACATCCTCACTTAACTATTTTTCAATTATTAATGGAATCTCTAGTTTGACCTTTAATTTCATTCTTTTAAAATCTTTCCTCTGGGGCTTCCCTGGTGGCGCAGTGGTTGAGTCCGCCTGCTGATGCAGGGGACACGGGTTCGTGCCCCGGTCCAGGAAGATCCCACATGCCGCGGAGCGTCTGGGCCCGTGAGCCATGGCCGCTGAGCCTGCGCGTCCGGAGCCTGTGCTCCGCAACGGGAGAGGTCACAACAGTGAGAGGCCCACGTATCGCAAAAAAAAAAAAAAAAAAAAAAAATCTTTCCTCTGAATCTACTGTTTCTATTAACTGATAGTCAGTGTATGAATAGTTTGTAGTATACTGTGAAAACATGAAATTTTGTTTCACAACAAAGTCAAATCCTACTGAGGGAACAGTATCCAAAATGACTATCTCTAGATCAATTATGGACCATGTCAATTAGCCTGAAAAAGTTTAAGCAGCCAGTAAGAGACCATGAGGTATTCATATTTGGTTTCAATAAATTGGGAAAATTTTTCTCCAAGAAAGGCCAAACTAAAATAATCAAGGTTGACTGTCCAATCAACTAAACAGTAAGTTGGCCAAGACCTAATTCAGTGGAAATGATAACAGAAAAAATTACCTTGTTAACCTGAAAGGGCATAACCAGTATTAGCAACTAAGGATTTGTTAGATTTGGTTGATAAGAGTGTGAGGGCCAAAAGTAGATTAGGATTAAAAGAAAGAGTCAGAGGAGGAGTAGTGTGATTTCTGGTTCTTATTACCTTCTGGGGTGAAATAAGAAAGATTATGAGGCATGGGTGATGGGGAGGCTATAACTGTTGATGATACTGAAGTAGACTCTTCTTAGAGACAAGCTAAGAAGGAGAGAAGGAAGAAAGGGATAGAGGTTGCAACAATTCCAGCATCTCAACAGAGCAAGCTTTTCTTCTGAAAGCTCGATTATTAGCTATATTTAACAAAAGGCATATTGAAATTACCCTAGACACTATACCTAAAATGAAAACAAAAGCCCAAAGCATATTTCATTTTTAAGGATGTTTAAAAAAAATTAACATTTGCTCAAGAGAACAAGAAATAGTTCCAACAGTACATAAGGGAAATGAAACTCCTTTGCCTTCTAACTATTCCAACTAGGTAGCCGCACAGGTAGCCAAAAGTGTTGTGTGAAAACTTCTAGAAATTTTACATATGCTAAAAATAGCACTGCGAAACTAGTTTTATTTAACATATTCCAAACATCTAGTTGTTTTTTAGTTAAAATTTTGTGTAATTTCCTAAACATTCCACTTTAGTTATTCCTTAAAGACCCTAACTTTCATAAAACCTGCATTTTATATCTTTAAATCAAACATTAAAATAAAAAGCATGAAAAAAAATAAATAAATAAAAAAATAAAAAGCATGGAGATATATCTGTTAGACTACAAACTTTTGAGAAAGTAGGATAATTCCTCTTTAGAAAGAGATTCCTAAACTAATATGGCTAGCCACTTCTATGGTAAATGTTTAAGGAAAAAATTATCAAATAATATATTCTTTGATCACAGTTGATGAAAAAATTAAAAGTGTAAAATATAAATAAAAACTGAGATTTAATCAACTTCTATCACCTCTCCATCCTTATTTTGAGAAAATAAAACTCACATCTCACTGTTTCTGGGAAATTTCCCTCACACCCCACACCAAAACAAATAATCTGAAAAAGAAAAATAACAAATTGAAAAAAAAGTTTGCATATTAAAATATGAGAGAGTATCAAGGAAGCCAAAACTAACACATGTGACCACACTATAAAAAAGGAACCTGAACAATGATGTAAGATTCAGAAAGTGCTTAAGAATTCTCTCTACTCATTTATGAAGTGGCAAGAAAGTCCTCCTGCAAAAAGCAAAAAGCTCCAGAAATATCTTGAATCACATGGAAAAGAAATCAGGTTGGCCCTCACTCCAGGCCAGGCCTTCAGGGTGGTGTCACCAGCCCACTCTCAGGTGTATGTGCCATAGAAGGAGGATGGGGTGTCAAGGGTTAGCTCTACTTAAAGAAAAAAACTCAGGAAATTGCAGACGATCAATTACTGGTATGATTTATGTAATAAAGATTAACAATCAAAGAAAAGCCTTCAGCTTTAAATCAAAATACTAGTGAACAAATGAAACATAATATTATTGAATTTTAATTTATAAATGTAAAAGAATCTTTTTTTAAAAGAAGTCTTTACATTAACTGACTTTTTTTTTTTTTAAAGATCTTTTTGTTTTAATTTTTTTGCTGTGTTTCTGTGCAAGGGCTTTCTCTAGTTGTGGCAAGCAGGGGCCACTCTTCATCGCGGTGCACGGGCCTCTCAACTGACTTTTTAGATTAACTCATCAACTACTGGCTTTGATTCCAACAGATAAGAGGGCTTATGCTGTACAACCTCCTATCCTCCCAACCTGTCCCACTCCCTTTCCACCTGCTCTTCAGCCTCATCAAGACTTACATCCTCTTGGCCCTCTGCTATTATGCTAGTTGTCAGGCTCAACCTGGCTTTATTTCTCTCCATACCCAGCCTGCAACAGAAAGTCAATCACCTCAATTATATTCTCAGTAGCATCATCCCAACTTCTGGGCTTCCTTACCTTCCACAACACCCATCTTGCCAATTTCTAATTCATATCATCATTCCCTATTCTCATGTGCCCAAGCCACCAAATGCTATGGGAGAAAATACGTTAAATATGCTGGTTAGTGTCATGAAAATAATTTCAAGCTCTGACTTCAATTATGCTCTTGAAGTGACGAGTATTCTTTAATTTTACTTATTCCCACTTGACTCTTCTTTTTCTTTACCTAACAGCAGTCTCAAACCTCTGTTCAAGCTTTCTCTTGTTTGGTTGTCCTTCCTCTCAGAGAATGATCTAACTCTTCCTTCACAGAAAAAATGGAAATAAATTGGCATAGACTTCCTCGATCTCACACCTATCTGCATCTAAATCTGTTTTTATCCTTCCCTCCTATCTCAGATAAAGTAGCTAATTTGTTTCCACCCTTCCCTCTCACATTACCCTCTTCTGCACAATGCTCCATCAATGATCCCTTCCTTCTCGTCTCTTTTTCCTTCTCTAACTCCTTCCTTCCATTTAAGAACACATTCCAGTCACCCCCACACATACATTCCAGAAAAAAAATTCTTAGCTCCATATCCTCCTGAGATTATCACGCTAACCCCTTTTCTCCTCATACAAGAGAACCAAATATTTGTTACCTTATTCTTATTACTAAGCATTTTGGCCTCAAGATTAACCTAAAGTCACTAACTATCTCCTTTCATTCTAGAAAGTGCTTCACATTGCCCTTCCTTCCCAACAGTCCCTGTATTTACAAATGGACTCCACTTTGTTAGGTTGAAAGTCCTCTTAAAGTCTCAACCTAGTGGAACTCTGCTCCCTGCACTGCCAAGTCACTGTCTCCAACTTAAAATGCTCTTCTCTTGACTTCTGTGCTAACATTCTCTGCTGGTTCATTTCCTACTTCGGTGTTTTTCCCTATATCTCCCTCAAATTCCTTAAGTAACCATCTTTTTTTTTTTAATTAATTAATTTATTTTTATTTTTGGCTGTGTTCGGTCTTTGTTGGGGGGGTGCACGTGGGCTTTCTCTAGTTGCTGGGAGCGGGTGCTATTCTTCATTGTGGTGCACAGGCTTCTCACTGAAGTGGCTTCTCTTGTTGCGGAGCACAGGCTCTAGGTGCATGGGCTTCAGTAGTTGGGGCTCGCGGGCTCTCGAGCGCAGGCTCAGTAGTTGTGGCGCACGGGCTTAGTTGCTCCGCGGCATGTGGAATCCTCTCGGACCAGGGCTTGAACCCGTGTCCCCTGCATTGGCAAGCGGATTCTTAACCACTGTGCCACCAGGGAAGTCCCTTTAAGTGACAATCTTTAAGTGACAATTTTTGACCCCTGTCTCTCCTGTCTTTCCATCCTATTTTTTTCTGGATGATATCATTCTCACCTACAGCTTTAACTATTACTCATTTGTTGATGATTCTTGAGACTTAGTTCCAATTCCAAATTTCTAACTACACACTATTCACCTGTATGTCCAATAGGATTGAAATTCATTCTCTGAAGTAGATATCCTCCTTTGAAGTTCATGCTACAAACCAAGAATAGAAGTTTCAGAAACATCTAACTTAATATCTTGCTTTACCATTCTCCCTTGCCTTCACTATTTCCTCAATTCTTACATTTCCTCCAAGTTCAGTCAAGTCCACCATTACGTCTATTCCCTCCCTCTCCATTTTCACTGCCAATAACTAGTAGGTAAACCCAACAGAGAAACAGATAAATACTCCATTGGGACAAGTAACAGGATTAAAGACACATATCTCCACTGCCCTTACTTTGGAGAGCAAAAAAAATATCCAGAGAACTCTAGTGAACCTTTCCTGAAGTTGTAAAACTTGTTCTCGTGGTATTTGGTTCAGTAAAACCACACTTGTCATATGATACTAAGAAGGCATCATATTAATGTATAGGCATTCACTAATTCTAATGGTATATTTGTGGGCTAGATATATAAATAATATAGTTTACGATAGTAACAGTTGGCTACTGCAGACCACTTTTCAAAAAATCCATTTATAGCAGGAAAATCTAAAACATTCGAGATTTACTGCACTTGAAATGTCCTTAGAAATGATATAGTTCAAACCTCTGACCTTACAGATTCAAGAACCATGGCCAAAGAGATCAACTGACTTTCATAGGATCAAACAGCTAGTCACAGAGAGCCTAATAATCACTTACAATAAACCAGTGCCATTGGGTAAATATAATTTATCGTTAAAATGAACATTTTAAAAATTATGGTATTTATAACAAAGCTAAATAAACTTTACTTTTCTCTGAATACACACACTCACACACACATATAATCCATTTTTTCTATAAAGTGTATTCTAAAAAATCTTGAGGAAGAGGTTTAGACATACTAAATATAAATCAAGGTAGCTACTACAATATATTTAATGCTATACAACCTGATATCTTAAATGGAAAAAAAAAGCCCATGAATTTTCTTTGGCTACAAACAAGTGATGGAGTAAATAGATTTTACTCAGTTTAAAAGTCTTAGTCAACTGAAGCTAAAAATTATTTTTTTTCTAAACTCCAATGAAGAAAAATGTGGATTAAATGATCATATAGCCCCTTTTTCTTCAATGCATATTCTGAGGAAAGTGCCTAACAAGTTAACTGAAATACAGTATTTTTAAAACTGTGAACTATGTAAGAAATTTCAAGTTTAAAGTCAATCATCTCTCTTGATTTTATACCAAATTGACTATTTAAAATATTCCCATGGAAACATGAGAACATAAGATCTCCAACAGAGGAAAAGTTCTAAATTAATGTCTGTTATTTAAAGAGAGATGCGAAAGAAACTGACAACTAATATGTGATTCAAAGCATTCCTAGAGATGTTACCTTGATGAAGACAACATGAAGATTATCTGATAAGACCACATATTTATATCAAGTATACAACCTTAGCTCAAGAGTCTAAGAGGGAATTGGCCAACTTTGTTCTAAATGCCAGACTCCTTTCATCACAAGCCTTTAGGGAGATGGAATGGTTTGTCTACAGCACTGTTTCTCAAAGTCTGATTCCCCAGATCAACAGCCATCAGCATCTCTTGGAAACCTGTTAGAAATGCAAATTCTCAGGTCCCACCTCAGCCCTTCTAAATCAGAAATGCTAAGGTTGGGACTCAGCAATTTGTGTTTTAACATGTCTTCCAGGGGCTTCTGATATAGGCCTTATTCAATTAAGGCATCTGTATTTTTCTAAATAACTATGTCAAGGCTTTACATCATCATCTTCACCATTACAGCCACATTGGAAACTCAGCTGTTAACATTTATTAAGCCTTTACTATATGCTAAGCACTTTGTAATCCTTATTTAATTCTCACAATAACTTTGTAAGGAAATATCATCCTTATTCCCATTTTATGGACTAAAGAAAATACTAACATGCCTAAGTTCAGAAAACTAAAAAGGGTTAGAGCCCAGATCAAAGCCAAGCTCTAGAGTGTACATTATTGCCATTACTGTATGACAGTGTAAACATGACATTGCCATTATCATACTTATTCCACCCAACAATCCTGTAAGGTAAGTAATGTAATACTCATGTTGCAGATGTATAAACAGACTTGGGTTAAGCAATTTTTCCAAGATCACATAGAGGCAGAAAAAGAATTTATGTCTAAGTTTGTTTGACTTGAAAATACATACACCTAACTGGTCTGCTATACCACCTCAAATAAAAGTGAAAGCTATGACCAACTCAGTGTCTACTATTATCAATTATCCCATTTAATCTCTCTACCCACTTTGCTGAATTCCTGAGTAACATTCTAGTCTTCAGGCAGAGTGTTAATTTAGTAGATTGGGTTAAACCAGTGAGAATCAAGCTGTGCTTTCTAGCTGAATAGAATCAGAGTGGCCAAAGGTCATACAATTCGACTCAAAACAGAAATAGTAATGACCTCTGTGAGGGACTGTCATAAAAAAAAAAAAGAAAGGAGAGGAAAGAGAAATGAAAATACCATTTTCCCCCTATTTCTCTGGCTCTGTAAATTAACAATCAGACTTCAAATATTTTAAAAAGATAAATTAAGGTCAGTATATTTTGGCTCTCAAATACTAATGAACTTAAGACATTTCTTTATTCTTCATATTTCACAGCACTTTCCAAATACAAACATCTTTGATATATTCCTTTGATGAAAGGCTTAAAGACATTCCTTCCACCAAAGAGAAGCAGGTATCTTAGCAGCAACTTGTAACACTTTATGACCAATTAAACAAACACAAGTTATGATTAGAGAAGCAGGAACTAAGTACAAGGGCAAAGTGTAAACCATTACAATTTTACTGGAGTTTTTTCAGTATTCTCTTATTGAATGTGTTATAGCATCCTCCTGTGACACTGGAATCATTCACCTGAGGAACTGGAGCTCCCAACGTGTACTGGTACTAAATTTTAAATAGGCTTTTATGCTTAAAAGCATCGCTACATTATCACAGCACTTAGGGAGACAGATTCGAGGGAAGTTTCAAAATGATCATTCTTGTTATTCCAGGTCACTGCAAGTACAGAAGAGGTATCATGGAGCTTTGGCTTCAATCCAGAGTACAACTTTAGTCTATGAGGAAATATGAACTTTAAGCATACTCAACAGAACTCTTCTTTCCTCTGAAAACACTCAAAACTATTTATACCAGTAGGGTTTACCAAACAGAGTTGGGTGCCAGGGGTGGGGAGGAAGGTGAAGAGCAAAATATTTTCTAAAATGTTCCAATCATTTGGCTAGTCACAAAATTCCAAGGCAATTACTATTTACTCACTTAAGAAAGTTTTATGTAAATCAGCTACTACTGACATATTCCACAGAAACATTTGTAATATCCAATCCTTCCTTTTATAAAATCTCCTAAGTACACTTCAAAAACAAACAATTACTCTAGAGAAGAACCCAGCACAAAGCTGAACCTTACTCTTAAGATGACAATTGAAATAAAGATTAACTTTAGAAAAGTCTATTATTACAAAGCTGAAAATTATTGGCTTTCTATGAGTGATATTATTACATTAAAACCTTTGTGAAAGTACTCAAATGTAACTATTTAATGAATTTTATTTAGAGATGTAATTAATTTCCAACTGAAGAAAGATTACAATGGACAAGTAATAGGTATTAACTCATTTTGTTAAAGGAAAAAGGGATGCTTTTTCTTTTCTTTTTCTTTATTTTTTATTGGAGTATAGTTGCTTTACAATATTGTGTTAGTTTCTACTGTACAGCAAAGTGAATCAGCTATACGTATACATATACCCCCTTTTTTTGGATTTCCTTCTCATTTAGGTCACCAAGGAGCATTGAGTTTCCTGTGCTATACAGTAGGTTCTCATTAGTTATATATTTTATACATGGTATCAATCCCAATCTCAAAAAGGGATACTTTTTTAAAAACTACAACCTTTGGGTCTCAGTGCTGAGATGTAAAATGTCCCAACTGTCAGATTTAAACACACCTTAAAATCAGGTAGAACAAACTATATTGTTTATATATTTTTATTTTCTGTATATTGTGGTGTTTTGACATCTTAAAAAACCTTTCTGGCTAGCCAATTCTTAGAGATAGCAGGGGGCTAAGGTGGGAGCATGGCTTTGATATGCAAATTAACCACACCAGGCCATACCTCCTCTATCTGGCCCCTCCATCCCAGGAGACAATATTCCTCTGCCTTAATCATCCAAGGAGCTCGATACTAGGCAACTAGGAACTAACTCTCTATAGTTTACGGCCCACTGAAATCATTCAGGCTAGCCAGTCCTAAACTGTTCACCCTGCCCTGCCATTCCCAACAGAAACCCCAATACAAGGCTCTAGCCTTGGTGTTCCCCTGTACTCTTGCTTTCTGCCCTCTGACCACCCTGAGGCATCCCTGGTGCCCCCCCCAGAGGTGTGTCGTGCCTCCTGTTTCTAGGACCTGTGAGGACAATAAACTTCTGTTTTCCCAGCCTCTCCTATGTCTTCTCTTGCGGGGCTGCACCCGATTGACCATCACAGAACACAGAATACAAACAATAGGGCAATCTATGTTTTTTATATACAATTGTTTTTAAGTTGTATGCACATTAAAAAACTGAGTTTTAATTACTAAACAGATTTTTTTCCCCCTGAGATTCTTGTACACATTGGTATATAGGAAAAAAACCATTTCTCCACTAGTATGGATTAACTGAAGGGTGCATTTCTATGTCTACTTTGGAATCCAATCACCTTAATTTTGCCATTATTTTCCTAAATTTATCTCTGGCATAAAGGATACCATCTAAAATGAACAAGGCTTATAAGTAAGAATAGAAATTAGATACCCACCTGTGAAGGTGTACTGGTAAGTTCCATCTTTTCTTGTGATTTCTCCTTGGCTAGTCGAGCAGCTTCTTTAAATTCCTGAAACTTTTCTGCAAACTGAATGTAGAAAGACTATATACATTAATCAAATAAAAATAGGTCTTAATGCCCACTTTCATCTTAGTTTTCTTCCATTTTATGGAATAACAGACTCTTACACAGCAACTTAGCCCTCAAATCAACTACAGGCATAATATGAAAATGACAGGAAAATAAACCTAATATCCAACATTTGCGCACTATAAAGTATTCTGACAGATCTCATTAAAAAAAATCATGATGGGGCTTCCCTGGTGGCGCAGTGGTTGAGAGTCTGCCTGCCGATGCAGGGGATGCGGGTTCGTGCCCCGGCCCGGGAAGATCCCACATGCCGTGGAGCGGCTAGGCCGGTGAGCCATGGCCGCTGAGCCTGCGCATCCGGAGCCCGTGCTCCGCGATGGGAGAGGCCACAACAGTGAGAGGCCTGCGTACCTCAAAAAAAAAAAAAAAAAAAATCATGATAAAACTAAGTTAGAATTTGGTTTCAGCTAGCTTAGTTTTGTCTCTCCTTGGTTGTTCAGATATACTTTACTAAGACCAAGGTGTGGGGTACAGGTTGGGAGTGGAATCAGTAAAGACGGGCATACTATGTTTGTTTCTCATGGAGAAAACTA
The DNA here is from genome assembly GCF_059928025.1 of Delphinapterus leucas. NCBI lineage: Eukaryota > Metazoa > Chordata > Mammalia > Artiodactyla > Monodontidae > Delphinapterus > Delphinapterus leucas. The sequence goes on from NC_143131.1 coordinate 64,351,838, forward strand.
AATCGCTTAAGTGTCCACTCCTAATCATCTCTGTAACTGGAGCATGCTTTTAACTTTTACTAGAATATAAACTCTTGTATTATGTAAGGCATTTTATTTGCAGCAGTACAAACAGCAACGTTTACTACTGTCACTAACTGACATTACTAAAACTTCATTTCCGAAGATTCCTAAACAGCTAATGCACAGCAGCAGAAAGGAGAAGCAGGACCCCACAAAGGTCTTTAAGATTGGCAACAATTTTAAAAAATTACTTTATATGAAATGCTAACTCTTTGGAACCCATGGTAATCAAATAAATGTCATGGCCACAAAAAGTATCTATTTATGAACTGTAAGTGGAAACTAGTCTGCCACTGTTCTCAGAGAGAATAAGGCAAGGCTACAAAATAACCAAATTTAAAAAATCTAAAATCTTTGTGCAACTCAAAACATCTTTTATAGCTAGCAATAAAAATATGAAATTATAGGTCCCTCTTCGAACCCCATAAGCCAACCCTGATTTCATTGCCATCTTGGGAAGGAAAGCTTTGTAAGGAAAGGCTCATGATATACTCTGACCTGCCAACAGGGAGACGGAGGAGGGTCAAAATTAAAGTTGTCATTATTATAACTTTCCTTCTTAAACACTGTTACCCCCACCTACAACTTGTAGATCAGGAAACTGAATCTGTATTATTATACTTATCTAATTAAAGAGAATATCTCATTACTGTAAAAAAAAAAAAAGTCTGAATATAGAGCTAAAAAGGTCTCATTCACATTGTTGGAATTGAAATAAAAGCAAAGCCATAATTAATTTCTCTTTATGTAATTTGAAATAATACACAAAGTTTTTCTTACACTAATTTGGCATTCCAAAGTAGTTAATGTTTAAAATTCTTCTCAGCTTCATAAAGACCCATGCTGTTGCTAATTTTTATAGGTTTAAGTTTCCATGATAACAAAATACAACTTGGTAAGCACTCTAACAATCCAAGCATAGTTGGAATTTTCCTCATACATCAACCTTAGGAGACCAGAAGTTTCTTTCAATGCTGCTGCTCTCTCATATTTTGAGAGTACCTTGCCTAGAATTGCCTTCAGAGCCTTCTCCAAACTATTACAATGTTTCATTTCATGTATGATTTTAGTGACAAAACAAGCCAGAATATTTACAGGCTTGCTTCACTTATGTAAAAGATTATGTACTCCTTTGGGTCCCTTATAGTTTACAAAGCACCAACATTAATCTTCAAGGTAGCTTGGAAAATAAGTCATGATTTTGTGATCTTTGGACCAAAACATTCTGAAGAGACTGATCATAAGCTCTTAGAGCCAAGTCTAGTGAATAAACAAACTAGAGTTGGCTCTAGGAGCTACTGAGTTGTTTCCTAATGGTTAATCCACCCTCACAATACAATACTAGAATTCGCTACCAGTTTGGTCAAAAGCATATGCTAACTTTAAAGAGGAAAAATAAAATTCTTTAACTATAAAAGCTATTCTTAGAAAAAAGATCAGATAAGAGGAGGCAATATGAGTGACAGAATTTAATAAACTATTTCTTTGCCACATTAGCTATCTGCCCAGTAACTTGAAAGATGTAGTAAAAAAACAACAACTTAATATACTCAAAATTACTTAGGCTCAAAAATCATTTCATGCAGGTTTGAGAAATTAATCCACAATTTAGTTCCTTTGTTGTCAAGAAATTCAGCAAGTGTAATATAATTATAGTTTTAATGTTTTTGCTATAGGCTTTAATAGACAATTTCAAAAGAAAATTTCCAAAAAGGTTCTGAGTAATGGCAAAAATATTAGAATAAATGTGTAATTTCCTAAGGGGATTGTTTATGGAGGGACAATGCTTAACTCGATGCCTGTGTCCCTGCTATGTTGAAATACTTTAAGTCTAAAACGTATAACTTTACCACAGCTCAAGAAATATATTTAGAGAATATAATGGGTGTAAGAGAAATGAAATCAGTTAACACTTGTTTGTTTTAATCACCTTACAGAGAATGGCTTATAATCATCAAGACAAAAGTTAAAATAGTTGTAAAATTGAGCTTTCAACTCTAATTTATATCAAAGATAACAAAAGCACTTGAAAACAAGTGTTAAGGAAAGTTTACAACTAAAACAAAAGGAAAGAAAGATTATTTTAACTACTGAACTATCTAATTATAACTTCAAGTCAATAAATATTCACAAAAGTGTAAGATTTTTTAAAAGAAATAATTTTTAAGACTCTCAATGATTTCTATAACGAACAGCTTAGGTTTCACTTAAGTATTAATGGTGTATATCTAACAAGAGCCTGATTACCCTGCACTTGAGCTATTTCAACTCTCAAGCCATCAGATCCTATGTATACCAAATCATACATAAAATATGGTTCAAATGTAGGGTTATTCTTTTAACTGAATGCTTCAAACAGAGAAGTTTTAAGCATAACTCTTTGGGTCTGGTGAGCATCAAATGTGAAGGGTAAAAGTGAGTAATCCTCATCTCCTTGATCATCTTGTTATCCTGAGATTGTTTCCTTTTCCTTATAAACTCTTTCTTTGTGACATCCACAAGAACTCAGGATGCTGCTGGTATGAACACTGCATGGCTTTTGTTTATATGCAGGAAAACTGTTTTATTTCCAGTATTTAGCCTGGTGATGCTCTGTATTTTATCAGCCGTTCTAGCCACAGTAATTTACTTGGTCAGTTCCGAGAACTCCTCACGGTGTCTCTTAGATCTTACTCTGTGTTGCATCAGAGGCCTCAGAGTAATTCTCACCCAGACAAAGCACCACTTTGCTAAACAGTAACTTATATGTGCCTGCTATTATGTCTGAAATATCACTACCAGCTTGAGTTTTCATAATGCAGAAGCGTTTGGTGTCTACCTATCTTACAGAACATCAACCAAGGGTGCTAACTCCCAAGCAAAGTCCATTCTGAAGTGATAATTCCCACATTTTATTTCCTATCATACCTAGTCAACCACAAAAACCCTCCTCAATCAATAGTGACTGTTTTTAATGTATACAATGTTTCCAACTGACAGTGGGATCCACTGATCTCTCACTTCTTGCTCTGCTGTCACTACAGTTGTTCTGAAAATACCAAAGAAATTTCTCCTACATTTTATACTCTCCATTTTCTATTATATATTTAAGACGTCTGATTTGAAGATGTAGATTTCCACTCAGATCTTATGATTTAACTTACTTTCGAAAGATGATGCTCAGAGGAGAACCCCAGTCCATAAACAGTGTTTGCCCTGCTATCAGCCCACTGGCCAAACTTCTGAGATGTTTTAGTAAATGTCATGTTTGGGGTGATGGTGCTGTTAATTATTGCCTGAAAAATAAAACAAGTATGAGTAACCAGCCAAAAATTCGCAAATAGGCGTTTAAGCACAGGACTATTCAGATACATAAAAACTCAGGACTCCTATTGAGCCACAATGTTAAATATATAAAGAGAGTTAGAGAAGCAGTTTTTAACATTATAAGTGACTGTGGCAATATGGTAATAAGAAAACTATAAGTATAATGGCACTCTACTATAAGTTTCAATACTTTACAAGCAAAATAAGTTTTCCTGTGATGCAAAAACTTTTAAAGAGTTTCTAATGTGGTCAGTGTCTTCTCTTTGAACATTTAGGATCAATATCTATGAATTTTGGATGATATTCACCAGAAGCAAGTAGGTTTTAATAGTTGTTTATTTAAAAAGTAAGGACCCCTCTCCAAAGAATCTTTCAAAAATAAAGGCAGCAATAGAACAAATTTTCTATTTGATCACTATTTTCTAAAATCCATCAACAAGAATTTTCTTAAAGCCAACTTACCTGAAATATACTGTGATACAGAAAAAACTTTCAATCCTTTAGTAAGTTTTCCTTTACTCAAGAGAAAAACAAACCCTTAAATATACATTTTGCTTCTTTACATATAAAGTCGTATAAAATCATGGTAATGAGAATCACTATCACTTCTGTTTATAACATAGTTTCTTAGAAAACTAGTCTTTTAGTACTTTATTAAATATTAACTTTGCTGATCACTTTAATAAACTTCAACTACTCTTTAACACATTAATTTCAGTTCGTTCATCCCCTCTGCCAGTACTGTTAAGGTGTAGAATCAGTTTTAGTTAAGTAGTCTAATGACTCTGTAACTGAGATTGAGATTACAAAGTGATCCCATAATAATAAAAAGATACATTATCAAATCCATAAGCAGTTATTTGGTGAACTATTAAATGTGGAATAAGAATCAAGCATTCCAGAACAAAGCTAAATCTGTACACCACATGAACAACAGTATAAACGTAAATATTTATGAGCTATGCAGGTATTGATGAAGTTATAATGAATGTATGACATTTGTCCTACTAAAGTAGACAGTAAGGGAGTGGTGGCTTGCCTTCTCTCACAGACAGTAGACATGTTATCTGACAGTAGACACGTTATCTGTTGTTACATGAGAGCCCTTATTCTCTATAAGCATTTTCACCTCCGACAAAATTTATACACTAATATACTGCCTTACCCTTTGGTTCAAAAGCTGTTTTTCCTGGCATGTCATTTTAGATCCTGTAAAATGTAGCTAACAACTGCTCTAACATGCAGGGTTGTCATCAAATGAAAGACTGAGTGGGAAAGAATATACTAACGAATGGTAAGGACTCGTTTGGATATGCAACTTTTCGCGTGTGCAAATACCTACTAAATGCCAAGCACAACTCTAGGAACTTGAGATACAACAGTGAGAAGCAACGTAACTGTGGATTACATTCTAGAGCAAGAAGAGTCAGTCATTGAACAAGTAAACAAGTAGCTGACCAATGAAATGTCAGAGAGTGGTAAGTGCTGTGAAGACCACAGACCAGGATGGGATCAAGACTGAGAGGCAGAAAGGCAAGGGCTGGCCAGAACTACTTTAGATTTGGTGGTCCTTGAGTGTTCCCTGAGGAGGGTACATGTACATGTGAGCTGGGATCTGAGTGTTTCCAAGGAGAGATGGGCATCTTACAGGTGACCCTAACAACTCTCACATAGTGAGGCGACCACGGGCTTTATAAGGCATGTAAAACGTGTGACTCATGAGTTGCTGGTCACTGACCTTCTGGTTTGGCTATTTCAGACTAACTTCTTTCTGCTTTTACGTTTAAGAGTTCCATTTTAATCCCCATTCTGAACCTTTCCTTGCCTCCATATGACTTGTTTTGGGATTCTTTAATCAGTGAATAAAACTTTAAAATAGTAAATGATTCTGCACTTAAAATTATTTATTAGAATTCTTAAAATAGAATGCTACTATAAATCCATTTTTTAAAATTTTTAGTTCTTTAAAATAAATATGTCTCTCAATCCCATAGTTCTTGTCTTTTCAAGGAAAAGAAGTAGAAATGCTGTGTCATTACCAACCATATAGTGCCCTGATCCTGGCCCTTGGCCATACTGACGTCTCTGCAGCAGGATTAGAAAACCTTCAAGCAAACTTGACATGCACAGAAAAGGCCTTAAGTGAGAACAAATGGATGTTTTCTAATCAGGGGCACCTAAGGTTTTCCCAACTCATCATGTTGTGCAGAAATAGAAGTGAGGGTGGGGAAAAGAAACCCACCCATTTAGCTGCATCAAATAAACCACTACTGCTTACCAAAAAACTACTCCTGCAGGAAACTGCAATAGTTAATAGTATCAGTTCAGAAAAGTAACTAGAAAATGGAAAATGGGATAGAAAATATAACTCCAGTACAGAGAGTAGATTTTATTAAAAGAAACAAAAAAACTTTTTCACAAGAGTTATATAAGAGCCTAATAATTACAAGCTACAAAGTATATTCAAAAATGGAAATGACAGAAGCAATAGTTCATACTGCTTTAGGAGAAAAACACATGAGGATTATTTAATCACAATGGACTTGGGCCTATTTTACTTTTATATATCATTTAACTGCCCTCTCTAATAAAACCACATCTTATCCATGGTTTGGGCCAAGAGAGAAATACAAATTACAGAGAATTGAAGGATCAAGTCAGGGAAAAGAAATAAATTAACACTCTAGGGTCTGAGATTATAATAATTAATATCTGTTAATTTCACTAAACAGTTACAAAATGTGGCAAAATTATTCTTCATTAAATAAAGCTTCAGATAAATTAACTATTGCTATTTCCCAAGTCCTATAAATCCTGAGTAAAAATGAAAAGAGGATCAATTATTCAAATAAATACATGTTAGTCACTTATGTACAAGACAAAGTGCACATAGCCCCTGGGGTCCTATAATCCAGTTAAGGATATAAGGAATGAGCACATAGAAAAAACAGACTGAAAGTTCAGCATTAAATTAAATTATCTTTGATTCCCCCAAACCACTGGGCAATACATAATTAAAAGCTGGGGGCTTCCCTGGTGGCGCAGTGGTTGAGAATCTGCCTGCTAATGCAGGGGACACGGGTTCGAGCCCTGGTCTGGGAGGATCCCACATGCCGCGGAGCAACTAGGCCCGTGAGCCACAACTACTGAGCCTGCGCGTCTGGAGCCTGTGCTCCGCAACAAGAGAGGCCGCAATAGTGAGAGGCCCGCGCACTGCGATGAAGAGTGGCCCCCGCTTGCCACAACTAGAGAAATCCCTTGCACGAAGACCCAACGCAGCAAAAATAAATAAATTAATAAACTCCTACCCCCAACATCTTAAAAAAAAAAAAAAGCTGAATAATATTAATAATAACAATAGCAGTAAGTGTTTGCATAGTGATTACTATACACACTTTAAGTGCTTTTGCCTAAATTAATTTATTTAATCTTCACAATAATCCCACGGTGTAATGATGTAGTTATTTACATTAGTTCTTTTTTACAGATGAGAAAACTGAGACATGAAGACATTAAATATCTTGCTCTAGGTCACATGGCTAGTAAGTATTAAAGTAAAAATTCAAACCAGATGGTCCAGCTTCAGAGTTTGTGGTCTTAACTCTACACTGAACTGTGAAAATTTCCTAGGAATTATCTACATGTATTATTCAAAACTCATTGAGGAAAAAATGGAACTTCCCCCCTATTGAAGGGTATACTCCATCAGGCACTGAGGTAACCAAGTGCTTTGTAGATACCAACTCAATCCTTACAACTACTACTGAGGTGAGAACAATGAAACTCAGAGAAGTAAACACATAATTTTCCCCAAACCAAAAACTTCATAGATGGTAGAATTGAGATAGAAACCCAGGCAGTCCATGCTCATAAAAATATTACTATCTGCCTCTCCTAACAAATAAAAGCAGGTCTTGTCCATACGCTTCTCTTCTGAATAATGGATGTCAGCTTTATTATTGAATACTGAACTTAATATTGAAAACTTCCTATGCTTTAGGGATTCTGAACTGCCTACTAGACTATAGAAGTATATCTGAAAAGAAGTCTAGTTCCTCACTAGATTACATGCTCCAAGAGTAGAAACTGTGTCCGTTCTGTTGAAAACTATATTCCTGGCACCTAACACAGTGCCTGACACAACAGATATGCAATGAATATTTATCAAATAAACTGACTTCAAATTTGTAGAATATTTTGGCATGTAACTCAATATATATATAAGGTGGTTGGGCTTCCCTGGTGGCACAGTGGTTGAGAGTCCGCCTGCCGATGCAGGGGACGGGGGTTCGTGCCCCGGTCCGAGAAGATACCACATGCCGCGGAGCGGCTGGGCCCGTGAACCATGGCCGCTGAGCCTGCGCGTCCGGAGCCTGTGCTCCGCAACGGGAGAGGCCACAGCAGTGAGAGGCCCGCGTACCGGAAAAAAAAAAAAATATATATATATATAAGGTGGTTAATCCAAGTAATTTAGGGGATGAAAAAGTTGCTACCCTAAAAATGATCAATTTTGTTTTTTAAAAGGTAAGTTTTTAAAGCTCAAGAGAAAATATTTTATTTTAATGAAGATAAAAATCTTCTGAATAAAACTGAAGTGTATACTATATAAAGCAAAACAGCAAGGTTATTTAATGTAAATGTAACTTACCTTTGAGCCATCTAAACTGATTATCCTATACACGTTTCTTGTGCTGTCATAGAAATAAGACACAGTAACTGCGTGCTTGCTGGTGGGTACCCAGTTCTTCTTTGTGTTTGGGTCGATCTGGAAGACATGAGCTCGAGTGCTGAAGATGGGTTGTTCCCTGTAGGGGAGAAAACAAAATGATAGGATGAAAGCAGCCACTTTTATTCCACTGGACAATAGAACATGAAAACTGTATGATTCCACTTACCCAAAAATTCCCACATCCTTGAAAATAAGAGAAACTTTCTTTTAAATTTGAATACTCAGTATTATAATCTTCTTTAAAACAATTACAGTCAATCCTTATTATTTGAAGATTCTGTATCTGTGATTTTGCCTACTCACTAAAATGCATTTGTAACCCCAAAATCCATATGTGAGGTACTTCCTTGGTCTCTTCCAGTTACCTGACATGTACCTTTCCACCTGAGGTTGATCAAGGTAGCACTCTGCCTTCTTGTTTCAGCTCTCATACTATAAACAAGTGTTCTTTTTGCAATCTGTTTAGCACCATGAAGTCTGCATTTTTGTGCTTTTTGTTGGTGCTTTCACTGTTTCAAATGTCCCCCAAGCACAGTGCTGAGTGCTGTCTGTTCCTAGATGTAAGCAGACTGTGATGTGCCTCATGGAGAAAAAATGTTACATAAGTTTTGTTCAGGCATGAGTTACAGTGCTTTTGGCCATGAGTTCAATGGTAATGAATCAACAATATATATTAAATAGGGTGTCTTTAGATAGAAACATACATCAAACAAGGTTATTATTGATTGGCTGATGAAAATGTTGTGACCAGAGGCTCACAGGAATCTAACACTGTGTTTCCCTCCGGACAATGGTTCAACACTCATTAATTCAGTGTTTGTGGTGCCTTTATAGAACAAAACCACTGTAAATAATTAGAATTGATGATATGCTGTTTAAATACAAGTATCTTATATGTGACTCTCACTAAGTTAAAAGTTTTTACCCATTTAAAAACTACATTATTCTGGTAACAGGTAAAGAATTTACTGGGAAAGTTTACTTTCAATATAATCTCTACTATACTGAAAAATGTAAGGAAAACAAAGTAGCCCATCATCACAGTATCTTTTACTTAGATCAAGTAAGGCCTTAAAGATAAATAGAGGTTTTAAAAATTATAATTTCAAGAATCAAAACTTATCAAAAATATATATTCAAAATATGATCATTACAGATTTCTTTTACAGTCTGAAAAAACAAGCATGAGATGATCTGTATGTGATAGAAGCATTATAAGGCAAAATTTTCCAAGTTCTCAGTAAGAATTCTCTTGTAAAGAGCGTTTACCAAAAATTTTTTTGGAGTCCAAATGTTTCTTTCATTTACATAACACTTTTCTTTCCTAAAGCAGCTTAAGGTCCTAAAGAGACTTTTAACTGGTATTATATATATAAAATGTTAAAATTAAGTAAGTTTAAATGTTTTAATTTTAAAGAATTAAAAATGTTTTCCAATTTTAAATTTAAAGAAGGGAAAAGAGAGTATGGAAAAGAGTGAAATTAGAAAACAGGCAAGGCAAATTTTGGTCTTTGGCAAAATTTTTCTTCAGATTAATAATAATGGGCTGGGTGTCACATATGTCTCCTATGATTTACTTTAGCCCTTAGAGAGCTATTAGGAAAGGGAGGTACCGTCCCTGTATGTAACTGGGCTCTTCCCAGTTTCATTTCTGGAAACCACCATAACAACTGTTCTTATTAAAGAATCACTTTTGAAAGGAAGTGAGCGATACATTTTATGCCCCTCCCTAAAAAATGAAGCAGAAAGTCATCACTTCTGGCTTAACTGCTATTATACATGGGTTCATTCAGCAAATAATTATTAATAATCTGGCAAGGCGCTATGCCAGGATACAGAATTCTTCCAAATTAGGAGTAGGCCCTATTCATTCCCTTTCCCCATCCTCAATCCTTGACTTTCACAGTAAGGCTGGTGCTACATTTGGGTTATCGTCCAAAAGCCCTGCAACCTCTGCTTTTCTTTTTTTCCACCTTTTAATTAAAGTTCAGTGACTGCAGCTAGTTCCAATTCACAGGGAAATTCATTCACACAAAATTCTATTTTTTAAGACACATAAGGAAGGGAAGTGGGCCATTCTTGGCTATATTGACTTGATAATATCTTTTTCATTTGACAGGGGATAAATTTCTAGATAGCGTAGGCTGATAATTATAAGAATGTGTTCTAATAAATGTATTTTCCAAAAAAGTAAAATTGTTAAGACAATGATATTGCTTTTGCACAAGCCTTATATGACAAATCATCAAATCCTTATTCAATGGAAGTGCAATGTTTTGAGTCCAATAAATACTTTCCACACCATATTAATTCACACAGTATAATTAATCTGCACAATTATTCCACACAATTTAATTCCATTCTGAATAAAAACCTTTAGGGTAAACTAGCTATTTTACAAGCAAATGACATCAACTAAATAACATCAACTAAATAACGCTGTTTTCTTCAATTCTTTTCTGAATAGCTGATTTCTTAAAGAAAGTTATAGTTCATTCAAAGAAAAAAAAAGTTGTAGTTCAAGATCTCTGTCGTTAAAGGCCTAGCCATCAACATCTGGATGATAAAGACTAGGGAAATAATTTTACAGCTGATACCCAGGGAAGAGAATCCCTAGAAGTAACGAGGATGTTACTACATCTGTAAGGGCATACAAGCAGATAATTCACGCTTTTATGGAATATCTACTACATGGTAAAAACAGAGAGAGATGGTCTTTGCCCTTGAAAAGTTCAGTCTGGTGAGGGAAGACAGATATGTTAAACAAATAAAATGCCCTTCACCATGGTAGAGTCTCTGAAAATAAGTGGGTAAAGGCTACTGTGGAGAAACTGATGCCTAAGGAGAGTCTGAAACCATGGGACAGTGGTTAGAGGGCATAGTACTTAGGCATGTGTAGCAAGAACCTCAGTGAGTATGCGTGCCTTTGAAGAATGAGGCTAGAGATAGAGAAGCCAGTTCATGAGGGCACCCACTGGAAACTACTGAGAGATGTAAATAGGAACAGCTTTGCATTTTAGAAAGATAAATTTAGTAGCACTGAAAAGGGTGGGTTGAAGGGAAACAACATTGGACATAGGGACACTAGTCAGAACCTTACAAAGGATCCCAAGTATTAAAAAAATAAAAAGAATAGGAGGTTAGGGAGTGGAATAAAGACATGAGGAGGGGTTAAAGGTAAATTTAGAAAGTAGAATCAATAAGATAAAGTAACAGTTTGGATGTAGGGCAGTGGTTTATCAAACAGGGGTGAGCTGTCTCCCAGGGGACATTTTACAATGTCTGGAGACGTTTTTGGTGGTCACAACAGAGGGAGATTGCTACTGGCTTCTAGTAGGAAGAAGGGTGTTGCTGAACATCTACAATGCACAGGGCAGCCTCCTACAACAAAAAACTATCCAGCCAAAAATGTCAACAGTGTCAAGGTTAAGAAATCATGATGTAGGAGATGAAGGAGGAATCTGAGTCTCCCAGGCTTCTGGTCTGGGTGACTGAAAAGAAGACAGTGCCACTAGGCAGTGTGTAAACAGAAAATAAAGTCTGGAACAGGGGGGATGGTGAGGGAAAGGATGAGCTCAGTTTTGACCAAGTTCTGATGCCTATAGGGTTTGCATGTAAAACTGTCAGGAAGGGAACTTAAAATGTTAGTTTGGAGCTCAGTAGAGAAAACCAGGCTGGAGTGAAAAGTTTTGGGAATCATTAAGAGAGCTTATCTCGTCTGTTTAAGGTACATTTCAACACTAAAATGGAAAAATTTCATTTTAGAGAAAAGCTGTAGAAGCAGCAGTAGAGAAGCTATACCCGAAATCTTAAAGCACTTATCTCTTAAAGGATCTGAAAAGCATCTGACACTGATTATCCCAAGTGTTCAAGTGCTAATTCGTTTTCAAATAAACTGGATGGCACTCATAAATAAAGGTTAGACACACTACTTCCTTTATAACAATTCACACAAAACTAACTGCGTCAGATACCAGCATTTTCCAAAGTATGTTCTATGGAACAAAAGTCCTAGAATTGAGTGTTCCATACTTATATAAGTTCTGCAAACACCTACGTGTTCCACTCTGAAACATTTATAATGCACGTTAATATATTAAAGGTTCCGAGACGTCCTGCAGTAAAGAAACCCATTTAACCCTGAATAACCCAGCATGCAGCAAAGTGATCTGATCCTAGAATTCTTTTTCACGTAACACAGTAACATCCCATAGGACTTACATTTATAACCACAATATGAGAATCAAAAGATAAATTTTGAGGTAAACACATCTCACTGAAAGTCAATCTGTATATTCTACCATCTTTATTGACATTACTGTTACTAGAATATATATATATATATATGGCATAATACAAAACTGAGGCATTAGTCATGACTACAGTATTATTTCTTAAACAGATATAATGACACAAAGTAATTCTCCTAAGAAATTAAACATTAATCTAAAAATCAATTTTGAAAGCAAATAGATTTTTGCATGAAATGCTTTAAACTAGCTTAGAGAAACAAAACTAAACACAGAGAGAGAGACACACACACACTTTAATCCTAGAGAATCATCTACTTTGTAACTTCTTACATGAATAGTCAAGACAGAACTTCCCTGGTAGCGCAGTGGTTAAGAATCCGCCTGCCAAAATAGGGAACACGGGTTCGAGCCCTGCTCCGGGAAGATCCCACATGCCATGGAGCAACTAAGCCCATGCGCCACAACACCTGAGCCTGTGCTCTAGAGCCCATGAGCCACAACTACTGAAGCCTGCCCGCCTAGAGCCTGTGTTCCTCAACAAGAGAAGCCACTGCAATGAGAAGCCCGTGCGCCACAATGAAGAGTAGCCCCCGCTCACTGCAACTAGAGAAAGCCCGCATGCAGCAACAAAGACCCAATGCAACCAAAAGAAAGAAAGAAAGAAACATTTAAAAAAAAAAAAGTCAAGGCAATGAGTAGTTCAAATGACCTTACTGTTAGAAGAGGTTACTGAAGTGTTTTCCAGAAGGTTCGTAAAATAATTCTAGGAAGTTGGTATAAGAAGAATTCTGAACGTCTTAACCGTGGGCTAAAACTCTGTAAAAGTATTGATACTACATACATAGCAAAGCGGATATGAAGAAAGTTATGGTTTCAAACAATTGCCAGACTTTCCACTTAATTTTCCAAAAGAAAGTAGCCTGGCAGAGGTTAAAGGTATAAGGTAAATGATACCTTCCACTAAGAGTTTGACATTGCTACAGACACTGCTGGCTGACCATCCGCCAACTATTCCTCCTGGCTCCTTCTTAACACACCTCAGACGTTGTTCTCTATCCTCCTCCACATGACTGTGAGCTTCACTAAGATCATCAATGCAATCCCATTCTCCTTGCCAGAAGTCCGTTTAGGAATGGACCTCTGAAGCAGTTCTGGCTAATGAGATAATCAGGGAAGGTTTGCTGGAAGCTCCTGGGTACACTCACAGAAAGATACACAGATAAGGGCTTCCCTGGTGGGGCAGTGGTTGAGAGTCCGCCTGCCAATGCAGGGGACACGGGTTTGTAACCCAGTCCGGGAAGATCCCACATACCGCGGAGCGGCTGGGCCCGTGAGCCATGGCCGCTGAGCCTGCGCGTCCGGAGCCTGTGCTCCGCAACGGGAGGGGCCACAACAGTGAGAGGCCCGCGTACCACAAAAAAAAAACAAAAAAAAACCACACACATAAGAAGGAACGTTCTCTTAAATAACGTTGTGTTTGCAGTGACACTCGGACCTGAAGAGTCATCTTAAGACCTTGAGAGCAGCTAACCTGAGAACAAAGCCAACATTGTGAACAAGAGCAGATGGAAAAACCAGGAATCTGTTTCCTTGATTATGTCATTGAATCGATGACTCAGCCTCTAGGCTTGTGATAAAACAAGTTTCCTAGTTGTTCCAAGCAGTTGTCATTTAAAAAATTACACAAATAATAATTAAGGAAAGAGGCTTACATATAATAAATTCTGCAATAACGTGCTCCCCAATAAAATGTGATTGGTGGTCTTCCAGTTCTCCTGGCTAGCTAGCACACACTGGTCATTCATTAACTTTGTAACACAGATCCACATACAATTAGATTTTTAGGGCCCCATTTAATACTGTAGAGGTAATCAATGGAAAATTTTATAAGGCTAACTGATTGAGATGGGTGGAAGAAACATGGAAATCATAAAAGTTCATTATCAATTGACTTTCTGCTATAAGGATTTAATATTCAAGTCTTTTAATCAAGAAACAGCAGTATAACAGCATATTAGAGATATGCAGACAAATGCAGAGAAATAAAAATGGGAATTTGTAAAAGCAGATGCCTGGGGGGACGGGGCTAGATGAAGGACAAGATGAGATAGGAAACTAGTACTTGCCTTTACAAACCTTTAAGTACTATTTAACTTTTAAAACTTGTTCTAGTACTAAAAGATTTTCTTAACTGGCACAGTGTAGGAAGCTATACTTACATCACAGTTAATGCTGAGAAAAGAATGCTTTAGGGGCCACTTTTGAAGACTGTCAAAGAACCATAGAATAAGTGACAATTTTTAATAGCTTGGAACTCAACTAACTTAACAGGACATCATCTGAAAGCATTCTTATTATTCATAAAGAGGAATAAAGGGAAAGTAAGACAGGAGCAGAAATTCCAAATGTGTCCAACTATGGCTCTGGAAGTGCTGAAGATATGTCCACTTCCTTCCTTCATTAGAAGTAAATACACAGGAAGTAAGACAAAAAACATTCTACCTTTTTAGCTTGGTCTTTGGAGTTTGAAGTGGGAAGAGAAGCAGGACAATAGGTGTTAAGGCCAAAATGACATGGGCAAGGATAAGACAAGGAGTGGATGGACACAAATGACCATTTAACCTCAAATGCAATGCCTGAAGAATTTAGTCTCAGTGCCATTATGAGCTGGCACAGCATGTCTTCAGACAAGCTGGAGCTCAAGCACTGGAATGTCCTCAAAAGAACTGTCCTGTACTAGTTAATAATATAAAGTGTAATTCCACTGGATTATCAGGTAATTGGTTTACTTCCGCTATCCCACCACCCAGCTCTACTCTCCCAGCACAGGCCTGTAAGAAAAATCTTACTGAAACAGCTGTTTTTGACGCGGCTCAAAGATTGTTTAACAGGTGATTACTAATCCATTTTGAATTTTCTTTAAAACAAATAACACATGCTTCCTCTGAGGCAAGCAAAGCTTATCCGACTAATGGCTACCGCACACATAGTTGTACCACAAGAGCGCCATCTAGTGATGAACCAAAAACATAGCAGGTGTTTGTTTAAAATTCCAAGTTACTATACAGCAAAAACAAAATCGTAAAGGAGATTGCTATAACATAGGTATACAGAATTAAAATGTGACACCAACAACTACAAAACGTCTTTTCTGGAAGAATTCTTAAAAGGTGTATGATCTGAATTCCTTGGTCTTTGAACTGGTTAATTACACATTCAAACGAAAGATTTTTTAAGAAAATCATTGTATCATAACAATTGCGCATCAGAAATATCTTCATGACATCAGGTATTTGACTTAATTAGCATATCTGAAGAAAATATAATCAAATAAATTAAAAATTTCAATCTGGAGTTTAAGATTACTAAATTATAAAACTGTACTTCAAACAGTAACAACATTGTTTATACTCCTTATATACAGCCTTCATTTTAAGTTTTCTTTTTTTTTTTCTCAGTCTCAGTCCTTTCATTAAGGCACAGCACTAGTTATTAAAAGGGATTACAGTACTTATTTGCTTTGGGCACTTTAATCAGTAGCTACATTTAAAAGATCAAAGGAATATGTTCAAATTCATTGGAAAGAGCAAGTAAACCCACTCAATGTATATATTTAAGCAACATCTTCAGTACTCAAAGGACCTGGCTTGCTAGGTCCTTTGAGTATTGACTTCCAAGTGACATCATCTCTGCCCCACTCCCCCTTTTAAAACTCTATTTATTTCAGATAAAATACTTGGTGCTTTAAAATACATGAGGATGTATTCCTGGTAACTCAGTTACATTTAAAATTAGTACTGTACTTTCAATTTCACTAGACTTTAAACATTCTTCTTTTCCCAGTTGATTTCCACTAAATAAAGCTATATTCTGAGAACTCACAGTATACACTAGGGAAATCTAAGGAAAATAGCCTCTTGTTAATGAGAATTTAATTCTTGTTAATATATATGGCATATTCCTAAAAATCCAAAATAAGTAATTTTCTAGTAGACATCCAATTCCTAGAAACTTTTTAAGTGAATTAAATGTTAAAAGATTATTTAAGTTATAATACCAACAATACTTCAAGGAACAATCATACTCTTAGGTACCCTTTTCCTTTACACTTACTACAAACTAACCAAGTGAATATGCAATCCATATTCTATCTGAACAAGCAAATACTCTAAAAAATAAACCTATGATTGAAGAGAAAGATCCAAAGGTATTTTGGCAAAATATTGAAGAGAAAGATCCAAAGGTATTTTGGCAAAATATTAACATTTGCTACATTTGAATAGTGGTTGCATAGATGTTACATTATTCCCTGTATTACTCTGAATATTTTTAATTACTCAAAACAAACAATAAAACTGCACAGCATTTCTCTAGAATTCTTATTAACACTGAGAAATCTGACTAAATCAGCCACATTTTATTTTATGCATATGTAGATCTTTTTTTTTAAACTGCTGTGCAAAAGTTGGCACTATGATCAGAACTGCACTATCCAATACGGTGACTACTGAGCATCTGAAATGTGGCTAGGGCAATTGAGGAAGTGAATTAGTTTATTTGATACTCAAGTAAGTCAGTTACTGAAATACTTCTAAGCATGTATGGAACAACTTGGATATGTGAATCTACTGTTTCAAGTGTAAATTTTATGAAATTTAAATTCAGATCAAGTATTTTTGATAAAAATTTTAGCATCCAAACTGAGAGGTGCTCTAAGTGCAAAATACACAGTGGATAGTATGAAAAAAGAATGTAATACCTGAATCTCTTTACATATGTTAAAAATATTATGGATATACAGTTGACCCTTGAACATGGATTTGAACTGTGCAGGTCTACTTACACTCGGATTTTTTCCAATAAATATATTAGAAAATTTTTTGCAGATTACACAACAGTTTGAAAAAACTCACAGACAAACCACATAGCCTAGGAAAATTGAAAAGATAAGAAAAAGTTAGGTATGTCACGAATGCATAAAATATATGTAGATACTGGTCTATCCTCCCATAGTTATAAGGTGAGTAATATTTAATATAAAATTAATAATGAGGGCTTCCCTGGTGGTGCAGTGGTTGAGAATCTGCCTGCTAATGCAGGGGACACGGGTTCGAGCCCTGGTCTGGGAGGATCCCACATGCCGTGGAGCAACTAGGCCCGTGAGCCACAACTACTGAGCCTGCGCGTCTGGAGCCTGTGCTCTGCAACAAGAGAGTCCGCGATAGTGAGAGACCCGCGCACCACGATGAAGAGTGGCTCCCACTTGCCACACTAGAGAAAGCCCTCGCATAGAAACGACGACGCAACACAGCAAAAATACCCCCAACATCTTCTAAAAAAAAAAATTAATGAGTTAGTTTTCTTACTGTTTTTTAACTTTGCTTTCAAAGAATTACATTACCGTACAGTATGCCCCTCTCTCTGATAATTGGAGAAACTGTGTATCAGCCTATCATCACAGGTAAGCAGTTTAAAAAAAAAGTTAACGGCGGTCTGGTGGTTAAAACTCCATGCTTCCAATGCAGGGGGTGCGGGTTCGATCCCTGGTGGGGGAATTAAGATCCCGCATGCCACTTGGCGTGACCAAAAAAAAAAAAAAAGGTAACAATGTTTCTAATACTATATTATGAATATGACTGTAATACTGTATGCCATAAAAATTTTATAATCATTCATTCATTAGTGTATAGGCTAGGCTACTGTGAAGCAACTGTATTGATTATTAACACTAGGCTACCATAAAGCCATCACATTGCTGCCTCTTCGTTATCAGTGCATGAATTGTTACACCTGTAAATAAAAATGAATTTCTTTTTCACATTATCTTACCACTTTTGATGTCTAGTGTTAGCAATATATATAACATCTACACTGTTTTGTATCATATAAGACAATATCGATGTAGGTACTGACAGGTGATTCATCTTGTAAACAGATGATATATACTTAATGATATTGATAAATACAATACTGTAAATGTATTTTCACTTCCTTATGATTTTCTTAATGACGTTTCATTTTGTCTAGCTTATTGTATTATAAGAATACACTATATAATACATATAGCATATAAAATATGTGTTAACCAACTATTAATGTTACTGGTAACAGTACTGGTCAATAATAGGATATCAGTAGTTAGGTTTTGGGGGTGTCAGAAGTTATAAGCAGATTTTTGACTGAGTGGGAGGTTGGTCCCCCTAACCCCAGCACTGTTCAAGGGTCAACTGTAATGTCAACATATATTAAAATTTATCTTACCTTTTAGAAACTGTAAATTTAAAATTACATGTATTACTCATACTGTATTTCAAGTGGAAAATACTGGACAATTTTTGTAGCCACTTCCTTACTGATAGACATATAGGTTGTTCCAATTTCTGCACTATTACAAACAATGACCCTGTATGTTCACTTGTGTACACATGCAAGAGAGATACTAGAAGCTGAATTCCTGGTCACGGGGTATGCACCATAGCACATTTCCGTATTGCTTCTCACAACACATGTACCAGTTTATACTTTAATAGTCTAATATTATTTCCTCCCAACACTTGGTAAGGTCCAAGTAATTTGTGCCAACTTGATGGGCATGAAATGGTATTTCACCATTGCTGAATTTGCACATCCCTGATTACTAGTGAGGCTAAGGAGGTCTTCATATATTTCTGGGCCATTTGAGCCCAAAAGATTTCTACCCTTATTCCTAAGCTTGTTTAAAACCCTATCTTAGCTGCAGAGAGTGAAAAGACCAGAATCCAAAGTCATCACTCAAACTATATGCATGGAAACATCTCATACATACAATTCTAACCACATGTTAGAATTTAGGTGAACTTAATTAAGGTGAACACCCACTAACATAGAGAAAGGCAGAGTTGCTTATTTTTCTAAATCAATATAGTATAGATATAGCATATATATTCTGCTATTTTTCAAAGGTAAATTACAGTTCTTTGGTATAAAATTTAGTTTTCATATTTTTGTACCAAATTGTTTCTGATATGCCTTAAAATTTTCTCCTTCGTGGAGGGGCGAGTAGGAGAATGGTAAATGTGTATTAGTCAAATTTCTAACTTAGAGTCATCAAAAATTTTTTCTGTCTTAGCATCAAAAAATAATTTTAACAGATAAAACATATTTAATGTTAAACTAGAGGTCAAAAGTAACAACACAATTCTCTTCTCAAATACATTAAACTCCCGGATGCTTTCCAAATAGTAAATGCCACCAGTCCATTCCCACTCTGTTTCTCTCTGCAATTTTCATTCCAACAGCCCTCAAGCCTGGAAGTGATTCTCACTTTCATCTGATCAAATTTCCTCTAGTCACAGCTAATAATTAGATTTATCTCTTTTCTGAGTGGTCCTCAAGTAGTTTAGCTACAAGTCCTACCAATGAACAGCATCTGGTATTTTATGCATGGTCGCCACACATTCCCGGTATCTCAGGATTACCTAGCTTTCATACTGTTTTATTTTTCCATTGAAAAAGGCTGTACTAAATATAACTAAATGTGATCTATGTTTTCCATTTTTGTCGGCTTTTCAGGTAACAAAAATTATAGGCAAAACTATCAGATGCTGTGTCCCAATTTGAGGTTTTGCAAATACAATCAATCCCTGTAATTATGTGGTGTTTTGCTCAAATGCATTAGATCTATTACACAACAACTGTTAACAATTCAGTCATTATGGTATCACAAAAGCCCAAACAAACACATTTTCTGACTATGAAGTTATTTAACATTTTTCACTGACCAAAAATTTGATTCAACAGTACAGTAAGCTAGATTTGGTTGTTTGTTTCCTCTTTATCTTTTCTGAAAATGAATTTAGTAGAGGTAAAGGGAGGCTGACTTCTGAGCTACCCGGAAGAGATAATCACTAAAGATAAAAGAGCACCTGACAAGATATAGTACTCCAGAGCTTATGAGAGTGTTTTTCAAACACTGGGTCACAACCCAGAGGGTTATAATTAATTTAATGGGCATTTTAAGAAATGAATGAGAAAGTAAAACATCAGACTGTATCACACTTGGTAAGGGTATATGTATCATTTCATGAAACTTTTGGCTACATATTTATATATGCTTGTCACAAAGTAGGATGTCTTTTTTTTCCTACTGTGGATCAAAAAGTTTAAAAACCTAGAGATAAAAAATGCTTTTACTTAATGTTTATGAAAACTCTGTGAAGCAGGTATACAACACCCATTTCATAGTACAAAAGCATAGGTCCTAAGTGACTTATCCAAAGTCACACAGCTAGAAAATGATATAATAAGCATATTTTTTAAAAATGCAAATGGAAATGAAATTCAACCTCACTAGGAATCAAAGAACTGCAAATTAAAACCATGAGTTATCATTTTTTCACCTGTCAAAACAGGAAACCTTTTATTTTTTTAATGAAAAAATTCAATGTTTGAGTTTAAGGAAATCTGACACTTTCAGAAACACCTAGTGGGGGTATAAATTAGTAAAAGCTTTCCAAAAACACTTTGACAATGCATATCAAAAGCTTTAAATTTCTGTGCATATCCTTTGACATAGCAATTCCATTCTAGGAACTTACCTTAAGGAAATTATATATATATATGCAGAGATTCAGCTATAGCGATGTATCACCACACTGTTTATGATAAGCAAAGATTGTAAATTAAAACATCTAATGACATAAGATCAAATAAATCATGGTAGATCCACATAACAGAATCCTATGTAGCCATTAAAAAACAAAGTTCCAGAATATTCAGTGACATAAGGTGTCCAATATAGTAAGTGAAAAGAGTTTATGTAAAACTGTTAACACAGCACAATTCAATTTTTGTTTAAAAATTTATCTACAGTTGAATCCTGAACAACGTGAGGGTTAAGGGCACCAATACTCTGAGCAGTCAAAAACCCAAGTACAACTTTACAGTCAGCTCTCTGTATCCTTGGATTCAACCAACCTTAGATCGTGCAGTATCGTGATACGTATCTAGCAAAAAAAATCCAAGCGTAAGTGGACCCTCGCAGCGCAAACCCGTGTTGTTCAAGGGTCAACTGTATATTCAGAGAAAAAAATCCATGGAAGATATACTTATATTCTGCCCTTGCCCTGCCTTGCCTTTTCCCAACACAGAAACCAGAGTGATCCTTCTAAAAACTGAAGCTAGTATTTAAATACTTCAGGAAAAAAAAAAAGGGGGGGCGAGAGGTTAGGATAAACCAAGTAAGGCAAAATGAGGTTGCTACTGAAGTGGGTGGGAAAATGGTGGTATAGGAGACTGTATTTTCTACTTTTTTGTATGTCTAAAAAATTTCATAATATAGAGTTTTAAAGTAATAAATCCTAAATCAGGTGGAACATTGCTCAAAACCCTCTAATGGCTTCCCATCTCACTCATAGTAAAAGCCAAAGTCCTTAAAATGGTCTAAAGACCTGCCATCAGTGTTTCTCAACCCTGGCTGCATTACAAACACCTGGCCCCAAGCCCTAGAATCACTGGTCTGGTGGGCAGCCCCACTTCCAAGGTGATTCTCATGTGGAATCACCTCTCAGGAGGAAAAACCACTACAGGATAGGACCCCTGCTCCCTCTCCAACCTTTCTGTAGCTTACTGTTCTGTTTTGTTTTAATTTTTATTGGAGTATAGTTGATTTATAATGTTGTGTTAGTTTCAAGTGTAGAGCAAAGTAAATCAGTTATACCTATACATATATTCACTCTTTCTTTTTTTTAGATTCTTTTCCCATATAGGCCATTACGAAGTATTCAGCAGAGTTCCCTGTGCTATACAGCAGGTTCTTATTAGTTATCTATTTTATACATAGTAGTATGTATATGTCAATTCCAATCTCCCAATTTATCCCTCCTCCCCCTTACCTGCTGGTAACCATGAGTTTGTTTTCTACATCTGTGACTCTACTTCTGTTTTGTATGTAAGTTCATTCATACTCCTTTTTTTAGATTCCACATATAAGTGATATCATATATTTGTCTTTCTCTGTCTGACTTACTTCACTCCGTATGACAATCTCTAGGTCCATTCATTTTGCTGCAAATGGCATTATTTTGTTCTTTTTTATGGCTGAGTAATATTCGAAAAGATACATGCACTCCAGTGTTCACTGCAACACTATTTACAATAGCCAAGACATGGAAGCAACCTAAGTGTCCATCAACAGAGGAATGGATAAAGAAGATGTGGCACATACATACAATGGAATATTACTCAGCCATAAAAAAGAACAAAATGCCATTTGCTTACTGTTTTTTGCCCAGCCACATGGCCCTCCTTGTTTCTCAAACAATGCCAAGCACACCCTACCTCAGGGCCTTTGCCTGAAGCACTCTTTCCCCTCAGATCTGTCTAGAATCTTCCTTTGCCTCCTTCAGGTGTTTGCTCAAATGTTACTTTCGCAGTGAGGCCTTCCTGGTTGCCCTATATAAAAACTGTAGCCCCTTCCTCTCCTCTCCCAGGACTTCCTATCCCCCTTCTTTTACTGTTCCCCACTGCACTTATCACCATCTGACATACAACATATTTTCTTATTTATTATCCCTCTCCCCCAGCTAAAGTGTTATCTCCTTAAGGACAAGGATTTTGCCATTTTTAATCAGGGCTGTGTTCCCAGCAACTCAAACACCTGGCACATATTAAGCACCCAGAAAATACTTAACAAATAAATGAATAAATGACTATATACCAAGACATTTAGAGTTGTTGGTGGTGGGATTACAAATGACTTATTTTTTCTTATCTCAACTTTTCAATATGTGAACATGTACTATATTTATAAGAAAAAAATCTGAGCAAACAATATTAATGCAATGTATTTCCTTGCTTTAAAAAAACACAGTGGAATGTTATCTCGGTGATTACACAAATAAATAGCTCCGTAAACATCCAGTGAGCTTTAGATTTGTGCACTTTACTGAATATATGCCTTAAATTTTTTAAAAAGTGAATGACAGTTAAAAATATTACAGCTTGAGTGATAATGGATTCATCTGGCAAACAGAGATTTGGAAACACTCTTGCCTGTGGAATACTTCCTACAAATCATCCACAAATCTCCACTGATGCAAGTTTTTTCATCAACTAGGTCTCCTCAGAATTCTCTTTATGGTGTGTAACAATACCTAGAGTTATCCTATACAGCAATAATCTAAAACTACTTGTGTGCCTTTAATTGTGAACCAGCAAGCTTGTCCTAAGAAATCCTGTAAAATACCAACTCTAAGAAAGCCAATCATCTAAACCTGGAGAAAGTTCCCTAACTGGTTCTCCAGCTAACAAAGCGTAGAAGATGATGATGGATTAACTAAACATTAAGTACAAATATTAGCTGAACCAACTGATAAATAGAAAAGTATCAATTCTACTAAAGCCTTTGTGTTTGGCAGACATTCCACACTATCTAAGTGGATAATAACAGAACTCGGATTAAGGTTGCCTCATCCAACTATTCAGTGACCATTTAGGAACCAGTTCTCTTCAGTTCTTCTATAAAAGTCTAAAACCTGGATTCTGGACAAAGTGGTAAAATCTACTCTTGAATCTTTCCTACTCAAACATAGCCTCTCATCATGTGAAAAAGTGCTCTAGAGCCTCAATTGAATGCTTTTTGAGACATTTGAGAAAAAACAAGTTAGCCTTATTTCTCAAGAAGAGAGCAGTGGGCTTAACAGCAAGGGTACTACAAACAGCACAGGAGCACAGCATGTCATCCTACAACAATTTTACATCATGGTAATAAAAAAAATCGTATCAAAAATAAATATGGCTAGAGAAAAATGGAAAGTTTATATGAATTTATAAGCTAGGCCATAACACTTTAAAAAAAAACCAACACCTTCCTATCCCCAGTATCCTAAATGCATTCATTCTTTTCTACTATTTTCTACTTTGGCAGAAATATCAAAAGTATTTGTTGAGTCATTTGTAGTGATGTGGATGCACCTAGAGTCTGTCATACAGAATGAAGCCAGAAAGAAAAAAACAAATACCGTATATTAACACATATATATGGCATCTAGAAAAATGGTACCGATAAACCTAGTGGTCGGGCAGGAATAGAGACACAGACGTAGAGAACAAACTTGTGGACATGGGAGGGGAAGGGGCGGGTGGGATGAACTGAGAGAGTAGCATTGACATATATACACTACCATGTGTAAAATAGGTAGCTAGTGAGAAGCAGCTGCATAGCACAGGGAGATCAGCTCAGTGCTTTGTGACGGCCTAGAGGGGTGGGGTGAGGAGGGTGGGAGGGAGATGCAAGAGGGAGGGGATGATATATGTACACATATAGCTGATTCACTTTGTTGTACAGCAGAAACTCACACAACATTGTAAAGCAATTATAATCAAATAAAGATTAAAAAAAAAGCCTGCTAACTATTATAAATTCTCCAAGACTAAACTTTCCCTCCCCCTATATTATTAATAGAGCCAGAAGGCAAATTTCTGCTTATCACAATTTCTTAGAAGAAAGCCTTCACTGAATTAAGATTTAAAGTTCTCCCTTGAATCTCTTAACAGACTAACAACAAACTCCCTTTGGATCCCCATATTATTCAGTATTTCATATGACAGTGCTAGGGAAAAACTTGTCTGCTTGCTGTTATGCCGAAACAAGACTACAACTCAACACACTTCTCATTTGTCAAGAAGCTCAGCCATGTTCTGTTTTCCACTAATACTGATCTTATCTCAGGTGTCTGCTGTATCTACTCATATTTCTTTTCAACACTGTATCTTTAACCATCCTGTTTTACCTTGTTCCTGATTTTACAAATTACTGGAAATTCTCTGTAGTAACTGAAAGATTACAGAACTAATATAATAAAATCTGAATAGCTTAAACACTAGTTATTGAATTTTAAAAAGTAATAGTGACAAAAAAGTTGAGTTTTTAACCTTTTGCAGTTGCAATGATATAACATCTTAACCGTTTCCCTTTTATAAATCAATAAGCATACAACTTCCATCATTTGTGCCAAAGGGAGAGATCCGTAGACTGGATAATTCAAACTAAGAAATTCAAATATGCCACTTTTAAGCCTGAAAACAAAAGCCTAAACTTACAAAATGGATATGTGGTAAATTCTTTGGTTATAATTAACATGTTTGAGAGCTTACCATATGGCCACTGTTATAAGCACTACGCCTGTGTTATTTAATCCTCTCAACCTGTGTGAGGTAGTTGCTATTCACCCTCTTTTGCAGATGAGGAACCTGGGGCATAGAGAGGGTATGTAATTTGCTCAAGATGACACATGGTAGAGCCAGCACACAAACACGGCCTGGCTCCAGAGCCCACATCTTTATCCTATACTGACTCCTTGGATGGGAAAAGAATACTTTTGCCAGGTAAACCCGAGTTCACTGATGTAACCAAATTCTTGCCTGACCTTTGAGCTGAAATTTTGTTGACAGAAGTGGGAGAGTATAGCTAGACAACTATGCTTACTATGCATGTTAAGCACTATTAAGAGTACTTAAAAGGCTTCCCTCGTGGCGCAGTGGTTGAGAGTCCGCCTGCCGATGCAGGGGACGTGGGTTTGTGCCCCGGTCCGGGAAGATCCCACATGCCGCGGAGCGGCTGGGCCCGTGAGCCATGGCCGCTGAGCCTGCGCGTCCGGAGCCTGTACTCCGCAACGGGAGAGGCCACAACAGTGACAGGCCCGCGTAACGCAAAAAAGAAAAAAAAAAAAAAAAGAGTACTTAAGTGTTTTCATGGGATATATGTTATGTGCACTGGCACCACTTACCTTTTACTTGTATTTTGAAAACAATTTGTATTATAACACTTTATTGGAATGATAGTGTGGTTTGGAAGAATCCAAAAACTTACTTTTAGTCATGCCAATTATCATAGTTCTTGAGCTTTCCTTCTGCAAAGGAAGATAACTCTCTGATCTGTATTTTGATACAATGATTTCACCTCTGTAACAAAATACAATAATAACAACAATAACAATAATAGTGTTAGCCTGTCTGAGGTGAAAACATTGGTCTTTGAGACTAAAGTTACTAATTCCAACGTATCTTATATCTGCTTCAGACATTAACTAGGTTTCATCACACACGGCATTTCTGAAAAGGATTACATGACAGGAATAATACGCATATTTTGATGAAAGAGGAGCTATACACTTGTGAAGATACTTTCTACTTTCTCCTTGTTGTTTTTCCTGTCTTGATTTGGTTTCTTTCTGGCAGAAAACATCTTAAGAATTTAATTCTTCCAGCATTTTATTGAACACTTCTCCTCTGATAAAGAAGTTTTTCCAGGAAAGTGTTTCCCTTCAGTTTTAAAAATGTAATTCCCTAACTAGTTTATACTTTATACTTTCTGTAAAAGCTGTCTGAACCATTACAGGATTCCTACACACACATGCACGCACACACACACAGTCAGAAAGGTTAGATTACATATAAACAAGTTTTATAAAGTGGGCTGTATGAACTACTTTAGGAAATACATTTAAACAGTCTTTTTCTTATCAATCATCACAACTAAATATTTGTGACGTGGACATAGAAAAAAACATACTTCACTAGGTGAAATTGTAAATAATCAATGTAAAATGGGAGAGCAACAGAAGACTTCAGTAAATTGACAGATCTTTTAAATGTAGGGCTGCAAAAAAAAAAAATTATACCATTTGAAAAATAGGATTTATTGATATCCTCTTTAAATAATTGTGGAAGGTTGAATAATTGCCCCCAAAGATATCCACCTCCTAATACCCAGAACCTGTGAATGTTACCTTGTTGGTAAACAGGATTTTGCAGCTGTGATTAAGACTCCTTAGATGGAGAGATTCTTCTGGATTATGCTGGTGGACCCGAAATGTAACCACAGGTGTCCTTATAAGAAGGTGGCAGAGGGAGATTTAACTAAAGAAGAAGCTTATGTGACAAAAGGAGAAGAGTCAGGGAGATTGGAAGATGCTACACTGATGGCTTTGAAATGGAAGAAGAGGCCATGAACCATGAATACAAGGAATGCAGCTCCAGAAAGTGGAAAAGGCAAGGAGACCATTCTCCCCTAGAGCTTCCTGAGGGACTGCAGCCCTGCTGACACCTTGGTTTCACCCCGTGAAACTGATTTTGGACTTCTGACATCTAGAACTGTAAGAGAATAAATGTGTGTTATCTTAATACCAACTTTGTGGTAATTTGTTACAGCAGACATAGGAAACTAATACACTAATAGACGGTACAAATCTTCAGTTAAAATCTATTAACCCTCTGCCATTTACAGAATTAATTTATTCTAAACTATGTTAAAAATAAGTTTCTCATCATATATCTCAAATAATATGTTTACTTAATAGGGATAGAATAACTGAAAAAAATAGCATAAAATCTTAATAGAAGCAAATTTGAATGTATTAAAGCAATTTTAGGCAAGTTGTTTGCCAACTGGGTATTTTCAACTGCAGGTAATTTGATGAAAATTAAAGCTCAAGAATAACTCTTGCCATGGGAAGAGTTACAATAATTGTTCAAGAGTAACAAGAGTAGTTGAGTAGTGACTATTTTCCTCCCATTTCAAACCAACATGTGATTCAAAAGCAGCACTGTTGCAAAATGAAACAGCTAAAAGGAGAAAAGGTAGAGGAAGAAAGTAACATTTTGTTGAATTCCTATTACATGTAAACGCCTTATATAAATTCTCATTTCCATCTCAAAACAACTCTAAGATATGAAAGAAGTTAGATTAAAAACAAAAAAGGACTTGGAGGACAGTTTAAATAATTGGCCAAAGGTCACAGCCAGTACTGGTATCTCTAGGATTCAAATCCAAGACCAACTGCAAAGCCCAGGACTTTTCACTACTCCCAAAGAAGAGAATGTTCTCTGGCAATGAAAACCAGACTTAAGTTTCTTTCTTCTTCATTTTTGAATTACTCACTGACTGATTCAAAATCTCATAAGTTATAAATCTTTGTTATTGTCATGCTAACAAATATGTTTTACTTCCTCATTCCCTCTGAGATGAGTGTTATAGCTATACAAGTTATTATCTCCATATAAATATTAGAAAATATCCTGCTTCTTTCATTAGGCCCTTCTATGAGAATATTTAAAATACAAAAATATTCAGCACTCAATAAACTAAAATTCTAAATATCTAACACTCAGAGAATTAAATCCATAAAGAACAGAAAAATCAGTCAACAGAAACAGACCCAGAAATGACACAGATGATAGGACTAGTAGACAAGGACATTAAGATAGTTATTATAATGATAGTCCACATGTTCAAAAGGCAGAGGAAAGCATAAGCATTTTAGGGAGAGACTTGAAGATATATAAAAGCCCCAAATCAGTTTTCTGGAGATGAAAAACATACTGGATGAAATTAACAGCAAATTAAACACTGCCAAAGGAAAGAAAACTAATTTGAAGATACAGAAATAGAAACTACTCAAAATAAAGCACAGAGAAAAAAACCCACAAAAATAGAGTATCAATGTAATTATTATGGAACAACTTCAAGTAGCCTAATATACATGCAATTGAAATCCTCAAAGATGGGAAGAATGGAAAAAAATATCTGAAGAAATTACGGTTGGAAAATTTACAAACTGGATAATATCCCAAACCCAAAAAGCTTGACAAACTTGAAGCACAAAGAAACATGAAAAAAACTACACCAAGGGACATCATAATTAAATTGCTTAAAACCAATGATAAAGAGAAAACCTTAAACACAATCTCAGGATTGTGGGGCACATTACATACAGAGGAACAAAGGAAAAATGATAGCAGACTTCTCACTGGAAACAACACAAGCCAGAAGACAGTGAAACAACATCTTAAAAGTATGAAAAGAAAAACTCATCAAGAATTCTCTACCCAGTAAAAACATATTTCAAAAATGAAAGTGAGGGCTTCCCTGGTGGCGCAGTGGTTGAGAGTCCACCTGCCGATGCAGGGGACACCCGTTCGTGCCCCGGTCTGGGAAGATCCCACATGCCGCAGAGCGGCTGGGCCCGTGAGCCATGGCTGCTGAGCCTGTGCGTCCGGAGCCTGTGCTCTGCAATGGGAGAGGCCACAACAGTGAGAGGCCCGCGTACCGCAAAAAAAAAAAAAAAAAAAAAAAAAAAAAAAAAAAAAGTGAATTTAGGGCGATGAAAATATCTTAGAACTAGACAGAGGCAACGTTTACATAACCTCTTCAATGTGCTAAATGCTATATGCTTTAAAATAGTTAATGGTTACTTTCATGTTACATGAATTTTACCTCAAAAAAAAAAACCTTTAAAAAAATGAGGGTGAAATTATTTTCTCAAGACACACAAAACCTGAAAGAATTCACCATTTGTAGACCTGTACTGTGAGACAATGTTAAAGGGAAGTTTTAGG